>NC_073696.1:40276870-40918541 GCF_029784165.1 Wyeomyia smithii
TATATATATATATATTTATATATATATAACATATATAAATATATATATATATATATATATATATATATATATATATATATATATATAGGCAAAATTTGTTCAGTTCGAGGGGTCGTCCATAAATTACGTATTTTTTCAATGGGGAGGACGCCCGGTGGCACTGCTTTGGTCAAAGATCATATAATTCTATGAAAAAGTAAAAAAAGTGCCAAAAAAATATTAAAAGTTGGATTTCGTGCTTTATGGACGGCCCCAAAAAAAAAATGGATGCCAATTTCGTGTCCAGCGCCCCAAAACTATGTAAATACCAAGTTTTTGTCGTATTTATCGACACTTTTTTTGCTTGGCCAGCCTTTGTATGGAGTCGCCCCACTGTGCGGTGATCAACTCCAGACGCCATTTTGAATTCCAAGATGGTGACTTCCGGTTTCCGGAAAACAGCCGTAATTGACCAAATACCACCTAATATGAATATTAACGGGATCGGGATGCTACCAGAGACCTTGAAACGATACCAGACAAACCGGAAGTCACCACCTTGAATTTTAAAATGGTGCGTGAAATTGATCTTTGCTGTTTTCCAGAAACCGGAAGTCACCATCATTAATTTCAAAATGGCTTCTGGAAATGATTTTCGGTGTCTGGACGTTATCCCGATTCTGGAAGTATTGGGTGGCATCCGGTCATTTTCAAATTCGAAATAAAAACTGGGGTAGCTTTCAGGTTTCTGGACATCATTCCGATTCTAAAAGTACTCATATGTGGTATCAATTGTAATTGTATCAATAATATTGTCAAATATTGATAAAACTTCTCCGTTTTGAAAGATATCCCCGGAAACCGGATTTCCGAAAACAAACAATTCATTCGGGGCACCGCTGTCACTGATTTCAAAGAACATAAGTTGCTGAATCTTTTTGTGCTAAAACATTTAATGGTGTTATTTTGTCGAGCAAATAAAGCAAGCAGGGTAATCGGAATACTTAGTATACAGGACTATTGCGGGGCTACCGTTATGGTCTGATTGATACTAACAGTCTCACCCCAACCCAGGATTCGAGACCAGCTAGAAAATATTGGCTGTCATATCGGCTAGAACCCGTAAGTCACCATTCTTCAATTAAAAATGGCGTCGGGGTTCGATTCCTGGCTTCTGGATATAATCCCAGTTCCGAAAATGGATGGTATCGTCTGGTCTCTAGGCATCCTCTCGGATTCGAAAATACTTGTATTAGGCAGTCTTTGGCATCTTGGATTTTTAAACGACGTCTGAAGTTCATTTCGGACCTGTGGGCATTTTTTTCTTTTCATGTATGGACTCATCACTGCGACAAGAAATATGTATTGATCTTTTGTCGTATTGCCCGGGTGTTTGCTATATTTCGCACTTCTATTGGCATCATTATTGAGAGTAAGCACAGAACAGATATGCAACCTGGAACAAAACGCTGCAGCAGATTGGGCCACGTTTTCGCGTTCATTTTTCTCTGTTCTATCCTACATTGATTTTACAGTGCATCGTTCGAACAGATCGCTCCAATAGTTTAAACATGCAACAAAAATCAATATTTTTACGCTTCAATGACCAGACAAAAATGTGATCTTTAATCAATCAAAGTCAAGTTAAAGCAAAACCGCACATAAGGAGTTTTTTAAGCAAAAATTCAGTAACAATTTACAGTCAACATCAATAGAAAAAATAAAAATCTCTCATTTATTCAAACATAGCTCAACAAATTTTTGAATCGTGCACCTTGCGACTGTTGAAACCATTTTAACCAGTTTATTGAATTACCTTATTATTTTCGTTTGAGTTGAAAATTGCATTTCTCGACTTACGACAGTAATTTTTTTTTCTCGTTGCGACATTAGGTACAATGTAAAAAACGATTGTCGTTATTCAAGATATTCAACTCAACTTTTCAACTCGAGTAACAGTGAAATTCAATAAAATAAACATGCACATCAGAACGTTGCACGTATGCGGGTGGTACTATACGATTATGATGAGCTCTCGCTATATCCGCATCGGAAAGTACAAAAAAATTTCTCGACGAAAGAGCAGCGAAAGCTCGCACATTCTTTTTGCTTTTTGGTTTTGTATGAGGACAAGAGAGACCGAAATAATTCTTCACCACAAGCAGGTATGAATGGTATAAGTGTAATGAAGTTTTGAGTGTAAAATGCGTTTCTTCCACCGCTAGATGTCTGGAGATGTTGTTGTTGCTTATTGTTGGTCTTGAATCATCTGACACATTGGTGGTCTTAATGATAAAATAAACTACTTAGGCGTCGTACACAAATTACGTAATGCTAAAGATCTAGATTTCAGACCCCCTCTCCCCCCTACGTAACGATAGGTAACGTTCGATATGACCCCCCCCCCTAAAATTACGTAACGCTGAATAGCCTGACCCCCCTCCAAAATTTTCAATTTCAAGCATACATCACAGTTACGTAACTATCTCTACTACCCCCCCCCCCCCCCCCCCCTCCCCCATACGTAACGATAAGTAACGCAGACTTAACCCCCCTCCCCCCCTTCATGCGTTACGTAATTTGTGTACGACGCCTCATTACTACTTAATGTTTACAGACAATAAAGTACACTTCGAGAATTTGCTTGAACGTGGCTACCGAGATGTTGAAGTATACCTAACTGAATCTGCTATAACGTTGAAGCTAGCTGACATAGAACGGATGGGATTGTGTTGCCCACATGACGCAGAACGATGCGGTAGCGAAAGAAAGTTTCTTCGCCGTAATGGCCTCTCCGGAGCATACAGTTCTCGGGGCATCGTTTTCACCAGTTAAAATTTTGAACACTTATGAAGCCTGTGAATCGAAACGTCTTTGTTGCAGTGTTTCCATGCCTAAAAGCTGTCAGCGATCAGAATATGCCGGTAGCTGCTGCGGATCTCGCGACGGAAGAAAACGTAGGGCGTTCCTTACAAATTTTCGTTGCACTCATTCGATTCTAGCAATCCAGTATATGGACACCACACTACGGAATTTGTTTCCAGAACAAATCGCACCACGGAATAGTATATTGATCGAAGGCACAGTGGATCATGAAATTCCGCGGCAACCTTGAAAATAAAACCAAGTTGCTATAATCTCATTGTAGTGCGGCCTGAAGGACAGCGCTGCATCCAACGTTATACCCAAATTACGAACCAGGTTCACTCTTGTCAGAGTTTGGCCAACCGTTGTATAGCTGGACGTTTCCGGATTATTTATGGAACGAAATTACACAACATTTCGGAATACTAACTGTGAAATGATTTTTGGAGCACCACTTGAGAAAAAGGTCGACTAGTCGATGGTGTTCGAGACAGTCTACAGTGTTTCGTATTATCTTGTACAACTTCACATCATCTGCAAAAAACATACGGCAATTGTCTGGCAATATCAGAGATGCCTCATTTATATACAATGCAAAGAGCAGTGGTCCTAAATTACTGTCCTGCGGAACGCCTGATACATTCGAAAAATGGGAAGAAAGCTGTGATCCAATCTCCAATGATATATTGCTTGCAGGTAGCGAAAAGTGCATCATAGATAATCATCTCAAATACTTTTGAGCAAGCGTAGGGAGAAGTTATGCCTCTGTAGTTCTGCACATTGCGTTGGTCATCTTTTTTATGCACAGGGAACATAATCGATAGTTTCCAGCTGGTAGGGAAAACACAATGTCCAAGTGACAAGTCAAATAGCAAGCTTAGTTGATATGGTCTCGTTTCTGGTTCTTTAGTTGCATATCTGTTTTGTGGAGTAAGCGACATGACTATTATAATTCGTGCTTATGTATATGTATGATTTTTCACTTTTCCTTTTTACGCGTACTACTCCCAGTCTCGCTACCTCCAACAAATATTATCGCCAATTACAATTCTCTAAAGAGGTTTTACCTGAGGGTCCCCCTGGCCAGAATTTTTGTAAAAGAAACTTATTTTTATCAAGACGTATTTGCCGAGTTTTTGTAGAATTCAACGCAAAGGAAGCGTTTGTGGGGAACCTGAGAATTAATCTATGCTTGAGGTCGTTAACACCGTATGGCTTGGATTCTACTAAGATTCAAACCCACGACTACCCGCTTGTCAAAGTGAACTCTGTAACCTTACGACTACGGAGCCTGTGGGCATCATTTTGGTTAGGGAAATTTTTGTTTTAGGTAGTATCTTGCTATATCTGGCTTTTTGTGGACACCAGAATATGCTATCTTGGAATTCAAAATGGCGTCTTGGGTAGATTTTTGGCCTCTACGTATCATCTAGGTTCCGAAAATAATCATATTCTATTGTATATGTTCATTTCCAGGATGCGGAAGTCGCCATTTTGGATTTTAATATGCAACTGGTTTTCGGCCTCAAGGCATATTTCCGATTTCAGAATGACTTTTTCTGGTTGTTTGCCGGAAATCAGAAGCAAACACTTTGGTTCTCAATATGGCATATTGCACAACATTGCGTATAATCGCACGTCATTGTGTGGTGTACAGGATATTTCGTAGACCGTCGCAAATTGGGATTCGCTCTTATACCGTCATAAAATATGCTTGTTGGCTACAACAGTGAATTTTTACATGTTTGTATCATATTTTCCAGTTCGTTTTTCTTCGCTTCCCTTACTTACATACTATAATTAGCCTTTTTGAAAATAATTGGTCTATTTATTTGTTTATTTTTTTGGTAGATGCCAATCTGGGTGCATTGCTTACAATATGTCGAGATTTATTTTAGCGTGGTTTTGTGGAGTCGTTTCATTTGTTAAAGCTCTGCTTGAATAATCAGAATTGCCCCAATAGGTGAGAGCTTTAAACCTTTGTACACGCTGGCTCTCACAACACGGCACTGGTAGCATTAGAATATAATTCAGAAACTTATCGCGGCCTGACCGAACGGTTTCGAACATTTGGCCCAGTTTTATACCCTTGTTTTATGATTTTTCTAGCTTTTGAACAAATATTGAAACACATAGACAATTTTTATTAATTATGTGAAAATCTTGTTGGTCGGAATAGCAACTAAATTTTGAATGCGATCGCTTTGGCATTTTATCAATCAACTTAGAATTTTGTCTTGTTCGATATGCATATTGCATTTTTTTTAATTTTTGAGCTATGAGTGCATGAAACTTTGCCAGTTTTTATACTCAGTAGGTATCTTAACTTAAATACAAAACAAAAGATTATCGGGCGAAGCACAGTGTCCTTTCGCGTATGCGTCGGTGAGATCGGTGAGAGGGAATAAAGCGGTCGTACATAATGCTCCGGTGTAAACGTGTCTTCGGCCTTGGTGAGCTTTGCTCATCTAAGAATTATCGGTGTATTGAGATTTCCGAGATGTACCAAATCATTATTTCGGAGACTGTACGCCCGTTGGTTCTTTTTTAGCACGTTACGATTCAGAGTAGGGTTCGTTCGTTCGATAAATATTGTAATTATTCAATCGCGACAAAGACAAACCAAATCTATTCCTGTTTTGCCGGTCCCCTTTTTTTCTTTTTTTCTGTTTAATAAAGCGGGTGTTTTGGCTTTTTCGTCATACCAGTGGTCGGCACGCTCTTGTTTGCCTTCGGAGAAAGCAGTTCAGTTTCGCGCGCGGTATTTTGACTGCGCTCAGTGTGACTATCTTAATACAGCGCTCTATCGGTTATTTGAGCTGGTACCAGTAGTTTGCGTAATTTGCGTTCGGCGTGCGGTTGTTGCGTTTTACGAAATCCATTCGTTTCTAGGTAAATTTGAATTAAGATCACGGCATTAAACGCGAAGTTTGGTGTGATACGGACTGTTAACGATTGGTAGGTTGCCGAAGATAACTAGATCGTGGCGCGGTTCTATTTATATCGTCTCTTGGTGGCCGGTTGCCCAGAGACCGAGAAGTAACCATATCGTGCGCGAATTTGTGTAGAAAAGATCGCACCATCAACCTCGATGGATCCAGATCAATTCCTTTCCACTAACACTAATTCCTTCCTTTGATACTTGTGGATGATGCAGAGGATTCCTCGGTCTCTAGTAGCAACAAGTATTAAACTAACACTTCCGATATCCCTTCCTCTATTGATCTGCATTGGACGTGGCCAGCTTCGTTATTGACCAGTGAAAAGAAAGATCACCAGGAATTGTACACTGAAAATAGCTTGCTACTCCTAGGCACCATTTTGACGGTTCTTTGTGCAATTTCAGCTGATTCTGGTCAATCGCAGGCAACACACGGGCGATCAAATATGCTATGCTATGCTATGCTATGCTTCCCTTACTTACATACTATGTCTGCTTTAATGAACTTGAATGTTAACGGGTAAAACAGAAATTATTTAATTAAAAATCATTTTGAACCTTTTTCTAAGATTATAAAGCTGCAAACACTGTCTAGCCGGGTGTAGACGCATGGGAAAATGTTACGAAAAAATGTGTTGCTACTAAGATTGCACAAATCAGAACATTAAATCATTTTCAATAGAAAAATGCACTCGATTCGAAATCGCACTTCGGGCAACGCCTAAGCACCCGTTCAAAACAATCAAAATCCTTACCTTTCGGTGGGTTGACGCCGATCGCACTCCGGAACAGACTCTCCTCATCGCGCCAGTCCAGATTGCGCAGCAGGGTTTTTCCACTGTACACCAGCAGCAGAACGCCGAAGCACAGCAGAATGATTTGTCGCTTACGCTGTTGGTAACGATCTCGGTTATTGCTGCGAGCGGCAGCAGTACCGAACTTCCTGCCCGAAAATCCACTACGATTATTGGCACTTTTCCTGGCGAACACCGCCGAACCGGTCGCACCGGACACCGCGGAATGATTCTTGTGATGCTTCGCACCGACCGAACCGACCCCGGACGTATTGTCACTGTTGCCACGGTACTTATATCTATCACCATCACTACATTTGCTATTTTTACCTCGAAAGCCACTACTGCTAATGCGAGATCCACCATCGCCACTATTGTTACTAACACTACTATTCCGAAGCTGACCGGAACCCGCAGTTCCGTCGATAAGTCTGCCGACGCCCAGTCCGATAAGCAGGCAGTAGCCAACGCTAGGCAGATACAGGATACGTTCGGCCACAACAAATCCAACGTAGAAGAGCAGATTGGTCGCCGGCAGAAACGGGAGTGTCAGCAAGGAAATGGAAATCAGAATTGCTGCTGAGGCATTGGGTTTTGTCATCAGATAGTCTGTGGATGAGGACGAAACGGATGATGCGGAGGAGGATGTGGAAGAGGATGATGAGGACGTCGAGGAAGAAGAGGAGGATGACGAAAGGGACGACGAAGAAGAACAGGAGGACGACATTGTCCGGCAGGACGTATCCATCGTAAGCGTGAATGGCAGATGATCACTGCTGAAGCCATTTACTACAGGTTTGTCACGGTGCCAGTATTGCTGCTTGGGCCAATAACCATTAACAGTTCCCGAAGTGGTAGCTGCTTTCTGACCATCTTCTCGTGGAAAATATCCGGAAACAATTGATGGTGATAACAACAAATATTTACACTGCGGGTACAGGCACCCGCAGACAATCGAAGACATGTTGTTGTTGTTATGCAACGCCCGGCACTGGTTCGAGTGATGCAGACCGTAGTCGTGCTTGCAGTAGGCGCACAAGTCCTCAACCACGATACTTTCCCGGCCAGCCCGGGCCATTGCAAGTTTACTAGCTAGTTTCCTATTGAAGCTACTATTTACACTTGGCAAACTGTGTTTCACCAACGTTCGGAAGTTGATCCAAACTGCCTTAAACAGCAAACCATAAAACATTGCTGTCAGCACATTTTTCCTCTCGAACAAACTCACAATCCGAGGAATGGCGTCCATACCCCAGTCGAAGCTGAGCACATCCGGGTAGACGAGCATTCGAAAGTTGAACACCGGCAGGTACAAAAACGTCAGCAATCGGGTCCAGGCGGAGCCGATCTTGGCGGTAGGATTATCCGCTGAGGAAAAGAGTACCGCCGGCCGAGGTAGTGAAAGTCGCATGTGCAACATGGTACCCAGAGCAACCATCAGAACTCCCACGCTCCGAAAGCGGTGCTGAAATGAAAGAAAAATACTGACTCAATAAAAAATTCATACCAAGTCGGTTAAATCGAAGAGCAACAATAGGAATTTATCCAAATTGAACAGATCAATAATAGACAGTGAAATTTCGACTGCGAGCTCGTTTCGAACGCGCGCGAACAGCAAACACTATTAGTGCATCTCCCTTTCCGAAGTGCATGAATAATTCAGTACCAACATAATCCGACGTCTGCGATGATGATTACGAGTAGCGATGATAATCGTGTTGATTCAGTGGCAGGTAAATGAAAAAGTAATCGCTCGAGCAGGACCTCCTCTTTGTGGGTCGTGGTCGTGGGGTAGAAGGTAAAACACAGTGAAAGAGATGTAATCCATTCTGCCAGCGGCCAACCGATTTCTGCCAAACAGAAACGATCGGGAGAAAATAATTTCGATCGAGTTGTTTAACTTTATTCTCGCAACCATTGTTTCGTAAACCGAGTCACCGACCGAACGACCGACCGGCAGCAGTGGGTGGGTGAGTTGAGTGGAAGGAAATTAATGCTGCCGACGATGATCGGTACGGAAAATGATCCCCACAGAGTGTAATCGCACTCGATTACGGTAATGATGCTCGCAATAGGCCACATAGGCAGGATTCGTTAGGTGTGTATTGGTCTGTGTGTGTGTGTGTGTCTGTTCATTTGCGGTCGTTTTCCATCGTGGAGAAGCACTAATGAGGGTTGGTAGGCTGCAATGTGTACTTTGTCCGTACGAACTGCTGAGTAAACTTTAGCCGATTGGGAAGGTTATGTTTCGACTATCCTGGTTTTGGGATTACTTTTGTTTATTTGTTTATTTGTTCATCGTCTTCGATCATATCGTACAGACTGGTTTGTCTTATGCTATGTTTTTAATTCTATTTTTAAAACTATTTTTGGTTAAGTTAAAGTCAAATAAATCACTGACGTCATTGAAGCCTCTTAGGCAGGAACTGAGCGGATTGTTATAACCATAGCTTGTCCTGTGCCCGGGTATGGAGATCATTGTCCAGTATCGCAACCGGCGCTGAGGAACATTTATTTGAATTAGCAGGAGAAGGTCTGAGCAGTCAATATTGTTCGTTAGGACGTCGAAAACAAACAATCGTTGAAGTTTTATTCGTCTTGTTGACAGCAACTCCAGGTCAATCAAACGACATCGTTGCGAGTAGTCGGGCAGAAGTACAGGGTCATTCCACGGTAGGTGACGAAGAGCAAAACGTAAAAAACATTTTTGAACTCGTTCAATGCGAATAACTTGAGAGGTATGGTACGGGGCCCATATGGGAGCAGCGTACTCCAGAACACTGCGTACTAAAGCACAGTATAGTGCCTTAAGCGCGTACACGTCAGTAAACTGTGAAGCATTGCGGCGAATGAATCCGAGGATCGAAAAAGCTTTAGCGGTAAGTTTGCAAGTTAACCAGCTGAAATAAAACCCTCTTATTCGGCTTGATTAATTATCAATTCATGTTATTGAAACACCAATCTCGCTCCCAGAAGTAAGGTAAGCAAATCAATTTTTAAAAGTATTGTGTGAATAAGTTTTCATTTTGGATTTTAGAGGATTGAATTCAGCCGAGTTAGTTCTGTGGGCTTTTAATTTTTCATTTCATTACCAACCTTAAACATGAAAGTTAGTACTATGCCATATTTGAAATTTTCAACATGAGCGCACTAGAAAATTATCTGGTTAGCGCTTCTTAATTTCCGATGTTGATTAGCATCAGTATTCCTACTAAATTACAAATAACTTTTGGCACTCTATCACTCTTGTGTTTTTAGTCGAAAATTACGTACTGGAATTTTGAAAAAAAAAAATCAAAGAGGTACTGTATTAAATTCTTGTTAACCGACAGTGCTCAAAAAAAATTCTATCCGTCATATTTCAAGTCCTGAAATGATAATGAATGTCATGATAATAACATAAACATTTTTTTACTGCCAGCTTTTCAATGGATTTGAACATATAGGTGGTAAGTTGAAGGTAATCATTACTTCAACTTTTCAAAATTTTTCTTGCGTATTTTTCAACAAGCCTAAATCGGATTTGAAACTTTTCGAAGAGTTGACTTTTCTAGAAATATCGTGTATAAATGCAAAATGATCATAACGCAGTCGATCTTATTAATATCGCTCCTTTCGATTTCAAGCTATACTCAACCGGTGAATGGCAAAATACCGGGACGATACCAAGATACCGGTAAACAATCCCAGACGCTATTCTAATGATCGGGACTCCCGGTAGCTAGAACAGCCTGAAATGGTCAAATATCATCACTGGTATTTCCGATGCCAAAAGATAGTGCCCTAAAGCTTGACATTGATTTGAGGCATTATTTTGAATGACCAGATGACAACTTTCGGTTTCTGGAAGTTAACATAAAATGGCTAAGAACCGCCCAGTATGTGTGTTTTAGGAAATGAGGATGATGCCCAGAGACCAGGTAACAGCCTGATATGGCCAAAATTCATCCAATATACATATTTCCAGAAACGGGATTGTGTCCAGATGCTAGAAATCAAACCTAGAAACCATTGGATGGCTAATTGTAAAAACGTAGTGTGCAAAGCCACACGGCCGCAAGTTTGGCGTAGACAACATAAAGCGGTTTGTTGCTATATTTGCTTTGTTGCATTCAAGAATGACCGCAAGTGATAAGTTCGAAGCAAATTTCTCCTGTATAATATTCCTCTAAATGATAGACGCTAAGATTACGATACACTATCTTATATCATTGTCACTAATTTTTATCCAGCACTATTAAAATATTTCTCTGCAAATAATGTGGCGGCTCTGGAATGATTCAGTGTCACTACATTATTTGTACAGTTATTTTATTAGTGTTAAAAGTTATTGTTATTGATCAATCCAATTATACAAGTAATGTAACAAACGGTCCTTTGTAGTTTTACTTCAACTTGTGGTCGCGGCTTTGCACACAACCCATTTGTTATTTACTGAAGGAAGTGCCGCTACACCTACCGCTAATGCAGCTACCTTCATTACCACTACCGGTACCCAAAAATATTAACTCCTTAATTAGGTATTTGATTTGTTCTTAAAAGGACAATTTGTCGATGTGTATCCAAATAGAAGTAAGCGTCAAAAACGTTATGTTTTCTGCAATCTGTCACAAAGGATTTTCGTTACAATATCATCAAGAATTATTCAAGTGATTTAGTTTTCCCACATCCACATCCACTGGTGTTAATAATCTAATTTATAAGAAACCAATTTGTTGTATAATTTAATAAGCACAAAGGTACCTCTTTGCTAGAGAAAGAAGCAGCGTCGCTGCGCCTTCCGCTGACGCTGTTACTTTCTGCTTCTACTTGGTTAGTACAGTCTTACAGGCCATCCACTAGTTAACTGATTAGTTTGACCAGGCTCTTATATAGCCCAAAGAGTGCATTTCCAGTTAGCTATTTTTGTTTTTTGTTGAATTTGTTTTGATTTCACGTTATAATTTGTAATACTTGTGATAATCTGTTATACTTTCTAATAATTTGTAATTATTTTGTGATTCAGAAATTTGTCTGTTCTTTAGTGAGTTGAATTTTTCAATTACAAATTTTTTCCAAAAGCGTGTAATTCAGACAAATTCAACAAAAACTAGTATATTATCAAAATTTGAAAAGGCAGAAATTTTGTTTCTTCTATGAAGTTTCAGAAAATTTTTTGATCTAAAACTTTGTCGAAAACTGCAAAACTCTAGCGTGTATGAATAAAAAGTTGGTGTCGAAGCACCAGTTCTGAGGCCAAACCGCGAACTAAAATAGACGTCAGATTGGAGCTCTTATTACACCGAGAAACTTTGCTGAAGACCGCAAATCGATTGGATAGATCAGCGGTTCTCAACCTTTTTTTTGTCCGCGTACCCCTTGGCGATATTTTTCATATCGATTGTACCCCGTGGCTTGGAATGTTTTCGCAGAGTAGGAGAAAATAGTGGTGAATCTTGTTGTGGTAGTCTAGTTCCGGGTTCAAATTGAACAATAAATGAAGTATTATAAAGAAAAATTGCTTTGTCCGCCATTACTGATGTTTCTTTCGCGTACCCCCTGAAGGCTTTCGAGTACCCCAGGGATACGCGTACCCCAGGCTGAGAACCGCTGGAACAGATTATCAGAGCTCTGGACCGTGTATTCCATGCAATAAATACAATTGTATTTTTACATGAAACCTATTACATTTAAATTTTAATATCTCGAAAACACAAAAAAACGCATGTCACAAACTTTCAAAAAACAAAAAAATTTTAATGAGAAATTTTCAGAAAAGATCATGGTTTGCTGATACTTGCTAACCAATGGGATATCTTTTTCACAAAATTTTGTACTTTTTCAAAATTTAGTATAATGTTTTCACTCAAGTGTATAAAAACTTTCTGTACTCGGAATTCATACAAATTTTATAAAACTCATGGATTTTTGAATCTCAAAGTTATTAAGAAGATATTTTATATTTTGTAAAGTTTCATAGAATTTAGAACTAATTCAAACATCTAAATTGAAGCCCCAACGCTATCAAGAAACTTTGTAGAAAATCAAAAAACCCATTGGTTGATCCCTGAGAGCGCTAATAATTTCGTTCAGCTAGCTTCCATTCCAGGCAAATGTGCACTGCAGCTGGTGCTACCACTATCGCTGCTGCAGCTACGAATGCTGCTCTCCACTTCCGCTGCTGCTTAGTTAAAACCGTCTTGATGGCCATCCACTAGTAAAATGATTAGTTCAAGCAGGAGCAGCCCCCATTAACACATTCCCGGTTTACTAGATGTAAAATTGTGTCGACCGTGCTAGGGAAAGCAAGCATTAACCGATCAATTGGAGGTCGCAGTCTGCGTTTCATCAACGCTTGCCAATGTTCAATAGTACGATAGTTCGAATAACTAAATAACAATTTACTACATTTCAAAATGGAATCAAATTGGACATATTTTTCCTTTTTCCATAAATATTCAAATTTTACAAACTAAAAGCATGATCAGAATCGGTAGTTAAAGAACGTCGTGTATAGCCACTTGGTTTATTACATCCGTAATTGTCGCGTTGTATTGTGATTGTGAAGTGTAGTGCATGAAAATAGTGCATAGTGTTGCATTGATGTTTTCTCTAAGACACGGTCGTGTGAATTTGGAGAACATGTGTGTCTGAGAGTCCATCGCAGTGTTTTATAAGAGTGAAACCTTTTCCCTCTCTGTTACGCTGTATGTTCGCTACTGACGCTGTATGTTCGTTACCGCTATTGAAAAGCGGACTGCCTATTATTATTTTATCCCTGCTTGTGTGTAATGTGGATTTTACCCTTCCTTTTGTACACGCTACTTGCTGTGCTATACCGAGCCTTGTTCCTCCTTCCAAATATCGCCAATTATAATTCCCTGGAGAAGTTTCATCGTGCGTCCTTCTGGCAAGTTCCTTGATAAGAGGTACTTTTTTTGTTGAAAGGAATTCACGCAGAGGTTTTATAGATTTCAGAGTAAGGGAAAGGTAAGTGGTGAAGATGCCTGAGAATAAACCAATGCCTAAGTCAGGCCAAATGGACGCGAAGCCTAGTGGACGCGAGGCCGACTGGATACGAAGCTGAACAGTCGTAAACCCGAATGGTCGCGAGGCCGAATAGCCGAGAGGCGAAATTCGGTATGGTCGTCATTATCATCAGCGGACAGCCCTCTTTTTGCAACATATATTTCGCATCAAAGTGCCAATTAAAAAAGTATTACACTCGTGGCCTCGGTGTTACAGCGTGTTAGAGCGAATGCTGTCCTTACTCGCTAACGCTGGTTCGAACTTAACTAAGTGAAAAAAACTGTGTTTGAGTAAACCTAGCAACCCTGTTGTTTGTGTGCGAGAGGCCGCCGCTTCCGACGACAGGTCGACCGACTCTGACTGCAGAAACTACGGTGGTTTTGTGCCCCCTCGTTTCCTTACCCTCGATTATTCGTCTTTGCCGCATGATTTATAAAAAATATGCCGAAGGTTAAAATTCACTGAGATTATAACACACACTTGTGCGTGGGCCTAACAGCATACTATTGTTGATTTGAATCGGTTCAAACCAGGAAATCGAACTATTCTGTGCTCTAGTGGAATAAGCCACACCTATTTTTGAATGGTTTCAACAGCATTCTTTCTCATCTGTTTCATCTGTTGCACTAAATCAATTCCAAATGTAAATAAGCTAAGTGTGCTTCTCTAATCAACTGGCGCAACAAAGAAGGACCAAAATTAGCTAAATAGATACAGGTAGGTGTTATCCAGACTTAATATGTTTTTTATTCTCGCTTATCTTTCGGCTTTACTTCCTCATGCGATGGAAGGCGTGATTCCAGAAATTTTTCGTCTCAGAAAAGCTCCCAGTGTCGGCTAGGATTGAATCTAGACCAGTTGGGTTGGTTGTGAGTGGATCACGCCACCTCACAACCATCGACACCTATGTCGGCGGTGAGATTCGGACCCAGGCGTCGAGCGTGGTTGGCGGAGACGTTACCAACCACGCTAGGCCCCCGCCTTGATTTTAATTAAATCATAAAGCTCTTACCAACTAACTTCAAGTTCCTCCTCGAAGCGATTGTCGAAGTGTAAAGTACACAGTAAAGAAAATTTACATTACTTTAAATGTACATAAATGGAGCATTGGAAACCACATTATATTCCGTGTGGCATTATGTTCACATGCAAAGTAAATGAATATATTATGAATTTGCATGCATATTTATATTCGAAGCTTTAAGTTTATATCAATTAACGTACAAATTTACATGTCTTAAAACGATTCTGTATTGTACATTATTTACGGTGTGAAATTGTATATGTTTTTCACTGTATGTGCTAGAAATCGTTACGTGCTTTCATTTGTATTAGTTGTAAATTTCATTTTTTGGTACTGTGTATACTATTGATTGTGATATCCTGAAAGACTTAAGATCTAAGTAATAATGGCGTGCAGTTATAAAGTAGGCAACGTATGTGATTTTTTCGAGGATGCGAAAAAGGAACACCGGCTGAGGGTCTGATTTAAACTTAGAAAAAAAATATCTCATTCAGGCGGGACTCGAACCCACAATCTCCGATGTCTCCAGCATGGTGTTTTGGCCAATACTGGGGAGACAGTTTCCCATAATACCAATATCGATATTTTCTAGACAAACCACACACATTTGTGCATGGCCCAACAGCGTTTTTATGGTACCTAGGTGTAAATCGGATTCACACCTTGGATGTATATTTTACATTTTATTGAGATATACCACACACTTGTGCGTGACCTCAATAGCATACTATAGTTGGTTTACATCAGTCTCAAACCAGGAAATCAAACTATTGTGTATTCTTCTTTAATCAACTGATCTGACAGAGAAAACTTAAATTAGCTAAACAGATACGGGTAGGAGTTATTCAGGCTTCATTTTGCTCATCATGATCTCAAAAAAAAAAAAAAAAAAAACAGTTTTCGCCCCTCTGAATAACTGTGAGTTCATATTCAATTGCAGCACCCCATCTGCTTTTGAAAGAGCGAATGATAGTTTCTATATTTGACAGAGCCTATGTACAATGCAACTCTTGTAAATAGCTCATCTGCACTGTTCTCATTGCCCTTGGGTACTACAAGAACAATGTAAAATCGAACGTTTTGAAAAATATGCATCCATGGTGGGTTCTGAATCCTCGTATAACATGAAAATCGTATCTGTTACGATGAGGCTTCAAAGTGAAGTTAATTGCATTGTTCCCTTTCTAACTTCTTACTTAGTAACTGAAAAGTTAATAAAAAATTTCTCCCTCTTGAAATGAGAGAGGAAACACCCCTCACCCCTCGCCCGCGATGATTGTGTGTGAAAATGAACTGTGCGATTGAAATATTCTTCGACTGCAGGTGGGTGTGAGAGAAAGATCAGTTCTCTCTTGCCTTTGACAGGTGTAGGAGAAAATATGAGCAAAAATCAAGAGGATGGAGGAAACCTGAAGTTACTTGTGCGATCGCATCACTTGTCAGGTCTCTTTACTCTTCACTACTACCATCAATTTTCGTAAATTCTACAGTTCGACAAAAGCGAAAAAAATGTTGCTCTAAAGCTCAAAATAGTTGCCCTGGAATGATTATAGCTTTTCACCATTTCTGTAAACTTTAGTGCCCCTCGTGTATGCAAAAGTGCGTCAAAATATCGCAGAGTAATTACTTTCCGAGTTCATTGCTTCTACGTTGGTTTATGGTGAAACTCATTTGAGTCTCTGAAAATGTTATCTTCACTAGAGGTACCAAAATTCACAGAAAGGGTTAAAACGTTTTAATCTATCATTACTTTCAAGTTTGAGCTCTAGGTTGCCCTAGACCTGTGATTCGTGTTTACCAGAGTCATTTTTGATAGATTTTTTTTTGTATTTCCTTTTTCTCAAACTTGTCGGAAATGAGGCGGGGATTTCTATCTTGTTTTATTCCATGCTTTGTTTCTGGCTGACAACTTTTGATATTTTGAAGATTGTTATTTGTTTTCAAACTGTACGATTCCGATGGCAAAATAAATATGTGTGCGAACGTAAGTGATTTTTCCTGCTGAAAACATAGGCGCATGTTTCCATATTTCGTAAAAAAAATTCACTTTTATAGATGCCTCAGATAGAGTGGAGGTGGTTTAAGTTACGTATTGAAGTTGGCTATGTGTTCATCCTAACTGGTCTCGAGGTACGATGCCAGTCGTCGTACGTTCGAATCCCGGCTCGGGAGAAACTGCTATGCTGGTGTCAGTAGGATCGTAGCGCTAGCCCCGCTATTGTCCCGTACACTAACAGTTGGCTGCGAAGTCTGTGGTATAATAAACAGGAGATCGAGTTCCGATACTGAATGTAGCACCAAGGCTTTATGTGGCCTTTTTTTAAATTTTACGTTATTGTGAATGATACTACGATTAAGTTTGGATGGTATAACCTATAAACTTGAATATAAAAAGTAAACATCATTTCTTCCATGTAAAAATGACTGATAGAAAGCGCTCCGTTCGATATGTGATATGACTCACTCTGACTTGAGCTCATGCCCTTCTGATTAAGGATTTGAGCAACGTCAGCATAATTTTTTTCAATGAATTGTCTAGCATAGAGGAAATCGGTTGCAGATTAGAAAATATGTATGTGATATAAAAAAAGTTGAATCAATCTTGAACAAAGCTGACACCGGCATCGGATCTTGTTCCTACTCACGTCTACAGTAACACTCCACTAGTGAGATGTGTACACTTTAGTTAGGGACTCTTTCCTCCGAAAACAGTTAAACATTATCTGAAAATCTAATCAAAAATTCAATTTACTACAGTTCAGAGAGCACGAGACCAACTAAGCGGTTGATGACCATGGCTGCAAGCTCCTAAGCTAGTGCTAGAGCATCACTGAAGCATCACAGTTTCTTCAACACGCTTAAGTTTCCGGTCTTTTCAACCGCTGCACCGAAGCCGACAAGCACATGGAAAAAGTTTTCATCGAAGAATGGAGGCAAAATGAAAAACTGAAAAGAAAACATCAGAGTAACTTGCTAAGAAAATTCAAATAAATGCTCGTGAGACTAATTTCGGTTCTCTACAAATGGGTTCTAGAGTGTGCGTGAATATGTTCGAGCGGAGCAAGGTTGCGCATCCCCAGAACGGGAAGAGTTAGATCTGGAGTCTGGAATGAGGACCTAACGGTGCAGAAACCGTCCTAATTTGCCAATTTAGCTGGCAAGTGTATGTGGATGTGGAGCAGGCAAAACTTTCGGGATTGTGATTTCTTCAAAACTTTAAGCAATCAACCAGTGGGACGGTGCCACATCCGGAGTATTGTTCGGATTGGTCTCTAGGGGTGAGCAAGAGGCCTTATAGTGGGAAGTCCAGACACGTTGGTGGTTGGTTGGCAAAAAGTTGACAAGTTCTTTTGATTTCTGCTTAATGTGCGTGTAGCAGTCCCGCATAATGCGTTCCGCAAGCCGGCATTGAAAGCTAGTTTTCGTTCGAGATGGGAAATATCCTCAACTTCTCCGGTTGGCACTCGTTTCTGCCGAACCAAACCTCGCTGCGCTGCAGTGGAAATCTTCTTCTACCGGTTGAAACGATGAACAGAGTTGCAGTAGACAAAGCTTTTGGTTTCATTTATGAGAAAACTTTTGCCGGTTGCAAATTCGGATCCAACGGGCCAAATGAAACGAGATTGCTGTTTGCAAACGAGGGAGCTATTTTGACAAAAGTTGAAATATGGGAACAGCATGATGCAGTTTGCTGCCTGTCACGTGGATGCCTTGCGTAAGTGTTTGGCAGCAGATGCCGTGCAGAGGAGTTTTATGCTCGAGATTGGGGAATCACTCAGCAGCAGCTAAACAAAGTGGCATTGTGTTCGTATTTTATGGGAGTGCTTGTCTTTCGCATTGGAATGCTTTAATTATGCATTAATCAGACCTACCCCACGGTGCGCTGTGGTAGTGGGGAAAACCATTGCGATGATGTTTGCTCGACGTCACTGCAATCAAGTAAACATCAATCAAGTACCATGCTTCATGCACATATTATATTCCACATTGTCTTCCAAGCGGATACAAGTTGTGTTTGTAATTTTGAAAGCACTGTGCTATGCAGAAGTATTCATTTGTGCATTACTCTGAATATTTACCGAAGTTGTGGTTATATGTGAGCATTATATGTGAGTGAAATGTATGTTATACTATAAAAGTTGACAGTATCCAAGGAGAGAAATAACTTTACACATATATATTTGTGCCTTGCAACCGAGCAATACTTTGAACATGTTTTATCCAAGGATGCTTTAAATATGTATACATTCGATAATAAATATTTCTTAGCGTTTTATATTTTTGATTTCGATTTGCTGATACAAATTCGAGCAATTGCAAATGGAAAATATGTAAATCATTATAAATTAGCACGTAGGTATATAAATATAGAGAGAGGTCTCAACATTAAATCAAACTATAGTTTCAGCTGACAAGCACTGATTCCTACCTCACAGTGTCGAATAGCCAGCAAGGGTGTTTCAGAAATAAAGCGCAATCTTTGGAAACACTTATTACACTGCTTTTATGCCGGAAACTTGGCAAATTGTTTGCGCTTTCCAACGATGAAGATGAAAGAAAATTCTTGTTTGTTTGTTGCTCAAGCTCGCTTCTCATTTTTGTGCGCCGTCACCCTCCTTGACTCAGGGTTCGTGTCATTTCGTTGTCATCAATTTTCATCGTTCTTCGGATCGGAATTTGGCTCCAGTAATAGCAGGGATCTCCAGTTACACAGTCCACTCTAGTGAAAATTAGTAACGTGATTACCTCCGACCGGTTAAGTGGCTGTCTATCTGGCCAGTTGCTGGGAATTGTCAGGGAGCTCTTCTAACTTTTCCTATCTTATAAACTTAATCCCGGTGCATAGTTAAAAGGAATAGTTGTTATTTCGCTTTAATCGGGTTCTTTTGCTGTGGTGTTGGCTTTTCTCGAAATATGCAAAACTTTCGACTGGCATCTTTCACGAAAAGGGTTGTGAATCCGACAGAAACTTCTCGTTTGAAACTCAGATTAGCCACTACCCAACCATCCGAGTTCTTCGTTAACCTTTCACTTCACGGTTGGGTTTACTGTTCTCGTATTTCTCACGGCATACGTTCGAGGGTTGAATGGGAAATAAAATTTACTTGAATTGATTTGGTGCGGAAAATGGTCCCAAAACTTAGTCCACCAACCAATGGGCTTGATTAAGGTTAGGAATGTATATTTTTCTTTTTGTTGGCTCCGGTTTACGATTAGAACTGTCACGTACGCACTATATGTATTCTAGAACTAAAACACGAAACAAAATTAAAAAAAAAAATTGGAAAACCCAAGTTCTTGGAATTCATAATTGAGGGAAAGGCAACAGCAGCTCTCAAAAACAATCATCATCAATTTGAAGCGCGCTACTTTTCCCCTATACTGGAACGAACAATCCTAGTTTGGCACAAACTAAACAATGTGGCTTCCAGCTCTACTGGTTTCAACCGACAGAAGTTTTCAATGGCTGCGATATCTTGAAATCGTGTAGTAAGTCAACGGATCAGCGGTGAGTCCGGTGGTTTAGCTAAAATTTCGTTGACATTCCTGTCACGTTCTTTGCCACCTGCTTTGTGACAATATGTAATCTTACCACTCGGTTGTTACGTTCTTCTACTCGGACTTACAGCGACAGCGATATCCACGCTTGGATAGCTGTGTACGCCATTGTGATTTTTATTAAACGCTCTACTAATCGATTACTGTGCAGACTTTTATGAATTATTACAAGAACATGGTAACAGAATTCGCTATCGGCAAATTCAGTTTTTCCACAGCCTTCAAAAATATCATGCCATTAATTATATTATAATATTATATACATTGAAAGAGTTATACAGTAGACACAACATTAGTTTAGGTTCCAAGTTTATCATAAAATTCGTATCTTCTGAAAATATTATATCTTTTGTCCCTGCAAGGCTCGGAAGGGCAAAAGCCTACAGATAATTGTTTGTCGGATTCATCGGTTTTCTGTTTGTTTAAGGGGCCATCCACATACCACGTGGACAGCCTTGGGGAGGGGGCGGGGGGGTTGACTAATATCCACGGTCCATACAATTTTTTTTGAAATTTATATGGGCAGTTGTCCACGGAGGGGGAGGGGGGGGGGCCTCAAAATCGTAAAAAATATGTCCACGTGGTATGTGGTGGCCCCTAAGGGTAAATTTCATTGAAGTGTCTAAAGCCTTGACACACTTTGGAGGCGTCTAGTGGCACCAGAACTCACAGGAACGGTTAATAAGCTGTAATATTTCATTTTGTTCTAAATTAAGCTTTAGGGCAAAATTTGTGTTGATCATTCGCCGACGAAAGCGAGAAAAATGGATAATTATACCTTTATACCGTTTCTTCCAATTTTGGAGCTTTCGGCCGCCTCGGAAAAGTGCCAAGTCTTCGGAGACTTCAATGAAGTTCTCTCCGAGAGGCTTGAGGTACTAAATCTTACTGGAACGATTAAAAAGCTATAATTTCTCATTTTTTTTTCAGTTTGAACTCTACACCAGTTTGTTTTTGACGTGGGATTACGTCTTTGTTTACTATACTGGGATGCATTCTGTAAAATTGGAAATGAAACTGGCAAATGTTGCGTCAGATTTCAAACGTTAATAACAGCATAACCACATGATGGATAACAATAACCAATATGTTGTTGGATAGATAAAATGTATAACAATTTTGTTATATGCTAGTTATCACTCTAATTTTATTGCCAAGCGGTAAAATTGATAAAAAGTTTCAATGACAAATTTACGCGAATAATGAACCAATTACATGCGAGTGTTCCTAGTACGTGAATGAACACCTTCCGTTTTCTGTGATATTCTCTGTATCAATATTGAAATAAAAATTGACATAGTCTGCCCGTCCCAATAGGTCAATTTATTTTTGCTTCCATGAGCATAGACTAATATGATATCTCGAAGGTAAAAGTGGTAATTTCAGTGACACACTATTTCAATGGTACACTTTTATTCGTACTGCAGCGGTACTATTCGTATTGCAGTGGTACACATTTGTTCGTACATTTCTTTTCGTGTGCAATCGAGAAAAAACTGCAATGCTGCTATTGATGGTGATTGAAAGTTTATCTCTTAAATATGATTACCATAAATTACTCAACAAGATTTGTAAATTTTTGCAACGGATATTTATTTAATTTTATCTTTGATATTCACTAAATAATCGTGAACGGATGGAGTCGAAAGAGTAAATACCCAAATAAACACATTTAAAAGAAAAAGAGCCTGCGAATGCTTGTGAATTTTTGGTTTATTTACTAAGATTCATTCAGAATCTCTTTTTGCATTTCAAAATTGTTGGATGATGCATTATTATTCTAAGCATTACCATAATAAACGTATATTAGCAGTCTTCGTAATACAGCGAATTTAGTTGTAGGCAAATGAAAAAAAAATTGTCAAGCAAAAAAAATGGAATTGTTGATTGCTTTTTTGCTGGAACTTGTTAATAATTTTGTTTAACAAATCATCTTTTGTTTGCCAACTAATGAACCTTTGTAAGGGCTTCCAAATTGTTTTGAAAGTAAAATCCATAGTATAGATTTTATTTATTTAGAGTTGAATAATACAAAACCATTCATTATGATAACGTAAGTATTATTGACATTGGTTTTTTGAGGATACAGAGTTAGATCTGACTTTGACGCATTACGAGAAATTCTTGGTGCTTCTTCAACAAGCACGATATGCTTGTGCCTTGTCAAATACATATTGTTTGCACAAAAAAATACCACAGGCCACATACCATCACCAAATATGAACGATATTCTTTTGAGTGTCGTTGAATATATTTCGAAAATTGTTTTCCTGGGGAGGCTGAAAATAAAAATACGTACAGTCGCTGAGCAAACACATTGATTCTGTCTGCAGACTCTGTCTATTCTGTAATAAAATATCCCCTTATTACAGTGTTTAGTCCCACGTCACCATTTCATACAACCCTAGGGCTGTATACTAGGGTGTCCCAAAATTGCATCAAGTCTGGGCTCACCCTACAGATGATAGAAAATGGTGTGACGAACAAACTTTTGTTCGGCGGCAGCTCTAGAAAATGATGTTTTTAACTGGTCCCGATGACTTTTTTGAAAAAAATCGGTTTTTCTTATGTTAAATCCAAAAACATGCCCAATCATTCAATTTTCCATAAAACTTCAACCTTTTATATTTTATGCAGGTTCCTTAGGGTCCAAACTATAAGAGAAATATTTGTTTCGGATTGTATACCGTCAATTTATGTTCCTAAAAAAATCTATCCTTTAGAAAGGAGATTTTTCAAGTACATTTGGACATTCTATCAATAAAAGTGGGTAGAAAACCTGATGCTATCACTATCAAATACCTTGTAGTATTTGCTTTTGTCGACCAATGTAATGAGAGAATTAAAATACTATCAGCGTCTTAAATCACTTTAAGTATAGTGAATATATTATTTTTGGTAAAGGAATAGAAAAAAGTGACATTTTTCATATATTTTTTGCCGAAATTTCAGTTAGATTGAACCGAGATTTACAAAAAATGCGACAGTTGTCATTTTCATTTAACCCAGTAATCAGTGGTGTCATTCTCGGAAATGGTGCTACTGTCAAAACTGTAAACGAAATCATTCCGTCTACAACGCAATATTTTTTCTTCGTGTAATTCTGAGTTTCACCTATCAAAGTTTTTTTAATAACAAAAATATCGCACATTCTATCTCATTGAACGCTATATTCAATGATAAACATTGACACGTATAAAATATTTCGTTAAGTTAGCTTCTATCATTGATCGAAGAATGATCTGCTGTTGCAGCCAGGGTTGCCAATAACATTTTTCAATAAACTGGAATAATATTGCAAGTAAAACTGAAAAAAACTGGATCCTTAATATGAGAGAGAGAGAAAACCTAACATGTGTGAATTTGATAAGGCAAAGGTTATTTATGTGCTTAAAGTTTTGCTTGAGACGGGTTTTCTCTAAACTTCATTGAACTGAGTGTTAGTTGTACACATGAAGATTACATTGCTCAACACAGATGCACTTCAAAAGCTCAAACCGGATTCAGAGACACAAGAGAGTTTCCACGTAACATATCGTAAAAGCGACGAACCCGGAGAGCAATTTCTATACGACACTCTCTTGTAAGTTGACTCGTTTAAGTAATGGCTAGGGGTACCAGAATTCATAGGAATGGTTGAATGGCTATAATCTTCCATTTTTTCTGGTTTGAACCTTTTGAATGCCCTTTTTTATTTTGTCGACCAGTATAATTTATTATAGATATTAGAAGGCGCCTACAATCACTTTATATGAGGTATTCTTTCTCCAGGTCACGACCATATTGGTCACTTTTCTTCTATATTGTTTAATGATTTTATTTCAATTCTATGTCATGTTTTGTTGCTATCAATTTGGCTGAGTTTCGTGAGAGCATAAGATAGAAAGGGGAGAATCATGAAATCCTTATTTACTCTCTCTTAAAGAATTTTTGAAGATGAATCCAGTTACAATTTTTACTCTAAAAAACAGGAGGGTTGTGTGCAAAGCCACGACCGCAAGGTTGAAGTAGAATACTTTTACAAGAAAGATAACCCGGCTGCTTGCGTGTCAGTCATTTTTTTCTAGTAAATAAACGTTAACTAATCAGATCAATCAAATTTTACGCTTCAACAAGGATTGACCATTTTTAATAATATAGTAAGTTGCTTGTCATGGTTGGGGCTAGACAATTTTTAAATTTTGAGATGAAATTTTTTCGGATGTCGTGCTCATGACTGAAGAAAAAGATAATTCAGTACGTTCTGAGACACGGGAATAAAGTAAAATTTATAACTTTTACAAATGTAAAAAAAAAAGTAAATTAACTCAAGAGAAAAAAAAATACATTAACACTTTAATCTTCAGGTTTTTATTTCATCCTGAAAAGGACAATTTGTTGTTCAATTTAGTATCGGAAAAGATGCCGATCACATCTTTGCGTTATCACTGACAGTGCGAATAAAGTATTCCTTGTGATAAAATAAACAGTGAAAAGCTGATTTAACACTCAAACTAGACGGCTCACGTGTTGTCAAAATGAGTCAACTTTTCATTGAATGCATTTACTAGTGCCCACTATGGCACAGAGACTGCATTTCACTAAAGTGCCTCATTGCATCAGTCGCTATCGATGCTGAGATCCGCTGCAACTAGTTCGCTATCCATTGCCATGCCACAGTTGTGGCCGCTATACACTGCCATTGGTATCCGCTGTCCCTGCATCAGCTGCCCCAGCTGCTATCGTTGTTGGAATCCCCTGCAACTAGTGCGCTATCCATTGCTACGCCACAGCTGTGGCCGGTTTCCGCCATCGCTGGTATCCACTGCACTGCTAGTGCTGTTGCTAAGGAAGGACGACTGCTGTTGTCGCTGTCTAGAACTATTATGAGCGGCTTCAGCTGAAACAGGCTTTTATATAGGCCAAATAGCATGTTTTCAATTGCAAGGTATATGATTCTGCCGACCGTGCTTGGGAAGCAATCATATAACGACCAATCAGAGGTTGAATTTTTCGTTTTGACAAGGCTTGACTATTTTCAATAGTACAATAGTGTGAATAGTAAAATTATAATTAGCTTCTTTTGGGAAGAATCTTAGAAGATTTTCCAGCCTATTGCTGCAAGAACGAAGGAAATCTATCGAATACTATTAGCATTTGAAATTGGACATATTTTTCACTCTTTTCGGTTTTAGATTTTCATTTCACATCCCTATGTAGCCGAACTTCCTGAGAGAAGTATTCTACGAACTGAATTTCTATTTTTAACAACGGCTTTTTCCGGTTAACACGCAAGTTCATTAAGCAGACAGTATGTGAAGTAGAGAAAGAACGAAAAATAAGCGAACTGGAAATATGATACAGATTTGGAAAAATATACCGCATCCCGACGGGACATGAACCCGCAATCTCCCTGTCTCCGGCATGGTGTTTTGACCAATTAAACTACGGGGGACGGTGGTACTGTTCCACAGTCTATATCGTATCACATTCCGCTGCCGTCTAATTCTATTGCTCATCCCTAACTACACACACTGTTGTGCAAGTCCCGTCGGGATGCGGTATATTTTTCCAAATCTGTATCATATTTCCAGTTCGCTTATTTTTCGTTCTTTCTCTACTTCACATACTGTCTGCTTGGAGAAGTATTCTACTTCAAAATATTTTCAAAATAGATAAAACAATGGAAACTTGAGCTGATATAAAATCTGGAAATACCTGGCAAAAATATACAAAAATTGGCTGATTTTGTGATTCAAGTTGGAACATTGGCATCTCTGGCTGCAGCTATGAAAGTTGGTTGAATTGGCCGACACATACTCTAGCACTGTTTGTATGTGTTAGCCTGGTAGGAATAAACCGATGTCTACCGGTGAAGCGTGGATAAAAATAACCTTTCCGGACGATTCTGACGATAATTTGTCATACAAAGTGATAGCAGAGACACTTCTTGGTGCAGCTAGTGATAATAGCGCATATAAATAACATAATTTAGAAACGGTTAAAATCAGTTATTCAAAGTTTAACACCAGGAGCTCTTTTTTATCATAATGACAACAATGATTTCTCAAAATGGATTTCGAAGGTACGTCTAGAGAGCAAACGATTCAGTTTCGGAATGATCAAGACTTTCGTGCTATAGTTAGCTGAGAAAGCTAATCGAGAACCGTTTTACCAATACAGTCCGATAATCCGATGATTATCACTGATGATATTTTTCCAGCATGACGGTAAGTTGAATCTTAATATGTTTTCAAATTTGACAGTATTTTCGTTAAGGCTGGTTACCTCGAACATTTTTGAATTACAACTATCTCTGTGTCAGGGCAATAACTTTTCTGCTCATGTAGTGCCAACGATTTAATGTTCTAAATTAAAATTATTTGACAGAATGCCAATAATTTCTGGTCATTATTACTCTTTAAATATTGATTATGAATCATGTTTAGACGTATAATACGTACATAAACACCTCGCATTTACTAAATTGAACAGACTTTGAATTCATATAACTGTAAAACCTGAAACGTGATTTTTATTTTTATTTTTATTTTCCCAAAAAAAAATTTTCCATTCACTCTGTTTGGCCATCGCTAAACAAATTCACGGGAAAGCTATCGTGTCTGCCGATTCACTACCTTTCAACTAAGCTATAAAGTATCTGCAGTTTTTTTGCCCCGCACCTCAACCTAGCCTCAACTTCGCGCTCCATGCTGACATAAAGTCCCCACGTGTATGTACCTGGAGCTGTTGGAGCTCGATCATCTGCGAAGTACTTTGGTACACATTTCTTCTCCCTGCTGGCAAAAATTGCATTGTTCGCGTTGCTCCCTTGACGCACACCGTAGTTCACCGTATAATACCAAAAAGGTACCGGTAATGTTGGTGCACGAACTTGTTGTGTTGCTCAATACCCAGACGCTTGTAGACTAAATATTTCGCCCTGCTATGGTTACGAAATTGGTGGAGTGAGGGGACGGGTGTGAGCACAACGCCTCACTAAATAAAATGACATCCTTTTCACAACACAGCTCCTTCGAATCACAGCGCGCACTTGCGAGCCGGGTTGATGCGGGAAATGATGAATGGAATGTCTTAAACCGAATCGTTGAACCTCCCGCTCCCGGGTGCTTCAATACACGGTCGAGAAAGGTACAGTTGCGCACCTTTCCAAGGTAGAGCCCAAACTGGCGCTTTGGCAGCAAAGTGTAACCAACCAGCTGAATGGGTTTCAATTTGCGAAGTGATTTTTTTTCTTAGTTCGATCCTTTTCCAATGGTGGCAGCGAGACCACAAGCTGGAACAGATCTGGTCATCCGAGCGATTGTAAAGAGATTGCATCAAAGCCTCCCCACTGTACGGTAGATGTTTGCCCAGCGGTAGGAATGAAGCATGTGCTGAAGTCTATTCAGATGAAAAGGACGGGGCTCTGGTTCCACGCTGAATCACATCATTCTGAATGGAGGAAGAGTGAGGATAGAGAGAGACACAGAGAGGGTAAGGGCAAACATTCGAATGAGAGTTAAATTTACGTAGTGCGGGGAGATGATTGAAAGTTTTTTGCTTTTCTTGCGTAGAACGGATCGTCTGGGAAGGTTGCTGCGTGATTTTCCTCGTGCTATTTGCATTTGTTCCCTTTTGCTGGGGGGGCGACGTATCTAGGTACCGGAACGCGGATTCGATTCTTACAGGTATTCGAACCCGGTTTGCTAAACACATAATCATGATTCATCAATAAATTGCTTTTCGCTGATAGCGTGCGCTGCGCTCAATAGCAGAAGCTGAAGTATGTCTTTCGCGGAAGGACTTTTTTATATGTTAGCATTGATTGAAACAGAGGGGATCGGTCGAACGATGAATTATTCACAAAATTGTTGGTTCAATCTAATAAAAATTCCTTACGATAAAAAGTGGTCGATATACTTAAACAATATTGCACCTGTAGACAGGATTTGGGGATTGTTAGTTTCAATTCAACGAGTAGAAGTTTACTCACAATTACTCCGAACTGGCGCAGAAAGCTCTGAGGAAAAGTTACACTTTTGTCAGCATGTTATAAATTGATTCGTTGAGGCGGATAACAATGTTAAGCAGGATTGTTAATTGATCATCGAATGAACTGCAAATTATTAAAATGGCCTATATTCAGAACGGACCCAAATCGATTTTAGAAACTGTTGTGATTTTTGACAGGAACCTGGCCTTAGCTATCTGTTTCGATATCGACAATATTCAACAGTAATGCATATCCTTTCTGTGAAATTGAAGTCAAAAATGTTCACAAAACCATATAACCTTGATGTCTTTATTAGTTCCTATGAAACCATAGCTCACCTACGCACCAGTCGGTATTACTACCTCGACGAAATGTTTAATCAAATCTACGGCTGCAGTTATTGATTATGGTTCCTGTGGGTGAGGCCTCCACTTGCTAGTGAAAATGCAACTGCCTGAAGCTCTCTGTCTATTCCTTTCTCTCTCTCTATCGTTCAATCCGTATCCGTAGACAATCATGCAGCTGTGGAAAGCGTTGAGCCCGTTGTAGGCCTGCCAGAAGTCGGCCGGTTTGTATTCCTTGGCATGCGTCAGAAAAATGTAATACCCGGCTGGGATTTTCAGAATTGGCAGAAAAGAGTGCATTTCGAATTAAACAAGCAGAGATGTGGAGTGCGTACCATTGCACGTAGTTATTTCTGTCTGCATGCAAGCATCTACGTTCGTAAAAATACGAGTAACCAGAGCACAAACTGCAGTCCACACTGCCATCAATAGAAGGAAGACCCTGCAGCCTTTTCAAATATTAGAAGAATACTTTTTAATTTCTGTCTGAATAGTAACTTGTATATCGACAGTTTGCAATGGCTCTGTCGAAATCAAACAATGAATTTTGGCAGGAGCGTTGCATTTTCTATCATAAAAATATAAACAGCCAGTATCAATTACTTTACTTTCCAAGTCTTGGCTTTCAATTGCCAAAACTTTTGTTATTGTGATTCATGTATAAAAACCTACATATCTAATTTGCAAAAAGAAGGACGACAACGAGTGAATATGTGTTGTCATTTTTTTCCTTTTCTCTCTAAGCCGATCTGCCTTCAACAGTCGAGAAAGGTTGGTTCGGTTGCCATGCTGACGAGGCGGTGGAAATGGCAATATGCAAAAGAGTACAATTTGAAGGATTTATGCGTCGGTTGGAATGTTTTCCGCTATATTTATTTTGTTGTTTGTGCAGCGATGGCATCTCGTGTGTCTCTGCCGGAACCGCTGTCGGAGCTGCACTAGAAAATGGCAGCGAAGTCTCCTGTGCTGCTTCGAGAGGCGGAAGGAGGATTACACTTGCTGGCTGACTGCTGCTACATCATCGTTTCCGACGATATGAGAAGTTGTCTGGGGGTAGCGTAGGCAGAAAATAATCGCGCAATGATCTGTAAGTCTCGCTGATTCAGCACTCTGCCCGTGATAAGAGAGCGAAGCGTACATGATGAGTGTTATCGCTGTTTCATCGATGAAGGTTCGAGTGTTGCAGCTGCAGTGCAAAGCGATAAAGCTTATGAAAATAATTGAAACTTTTGAGCTAACTGCGTGGTATTCCTTCATATTCAAGAGAAATCTTGGTAGTTCACCTCTGTTTAAGTAATCTTTCATGGTTTAGTATCTTTTTAAAACTAAAGACTGCGATAGAGCAAACACGATGGAAAAGAGACCGGCTTGATCCTTTCTAAATCTACACCACTGAATAGTAATAAACTAGCTCAATAACATTCGAAATTTTCATTCTGTGCCGAACACGCATCAGTATCGGACGTGTTTGGTGATCGCTCCGATAGAATATAAAACAAAAGACGTGTGAACAAGTGTTGGCATTGTTTGCCTGGTCGAGTGAAATAAATCCGGGTTCAAGGTCGCGCCTTTGTGCAACTGTTTCGCATCGTGACTGCCAGCTGGTGCGTAAGCCGATTTGGCTGCTGGCTGAATTGTGCTACAGCAGTGGACGAGACACAAAAGAGGAAAACGAAGAAGCCATCAGTTGACAGTTGAGTTGTATCGCTGTGTGGAGTGATCTCACACCTGGCTCGCTGCTGGTGGCTGTTTGGTGCTGCTGTATTGGTGCTGCTGGCTGTAACGGCTGCAACTTCGAACGATCGGACAAGCAACCTTACTGGAAGGGAGAAGTAAAAAGGTACGTGCTCTTGTCGGCGCTAGTGGGCTAGACTTAGCGGGATGGATGTAGATCTCTCGCCTCCCGCGCCACCATCCCCGAGCCCCTCTGACCCTGACCCTTCTGCTACCCCCTCCCCTGTTCATTCTTCAGTCCCCTCTCGCCCCAGGCTTTACCCAGACGGAGCCCAGGGCAGCTATACTGTCTATTTTCGGCCAAAGGCGGGACCGAAATCGAAACAGTTGAACATCTTGCAGGTTTCTAAAGACCTGACGAAGGAGTACAAGGGCGTGACCGAAATTTCCAAGGTCCGGCCTAACAAGCTCCGTGTCGTGGTCAGTAACCTGGAACAGGCCAACGATATAGCTTGCTCTGAGCTCTTCACACGCGAGTATCGCGTTTACATACCCGCACGAGACGTGGAGATCGACGGTGTCATAACCGATTTGAGTCTGTCCGTCGAGTGTATATTGCAAAATGCCAAAGGGTGCTTTAAGAACAATACATGTCCCGATGTAAAGGTGCTCGACTGCAAGCAACTGCGGTCAGCATCGGTCATCGGTGGCAAAACAGTATACACTCCGTCAGACTCGTTTCGAGTTACGTTCGCCGGGTCAGCACTACCAAGCCACGTCTCGATCCACCGGGTTCGTCTCCCTGTGCGATTATATGTGCCTCGCGTCATGAAATGCCTGAATTGTAAGCAGTTAGGCCACACCGCCGCCTACTGCTGCAATAAGGCACGTTGTGGCAAGTGTGGGGAGAATCATGCGGATGATTCCTGCAGTAAAAATGCTGAAAAATGCATTCACTGTGGGGAGAGTCAGCATGAGCTCTCGACATGTGCGGTGTGCATGCAGCGCAGGGATAAAATAAAAAGGTCTCTCAAAGAGCGTTCGAAGCGTTCTTACGCTGAGATGCTGAAGAAGACCGTTACCACTTCTCCCATTACATCAAACCCTTTTGATCTGTTGTCCTCTGACGAAACCGATTCTGACGATTCACCAGCGGGAACATCTTACGCCAATCCTGGGGAGTCTAGAAAGAGGAAAAATATTTCCTCTCCTAAACTTCCCAGAAAAGGTCCTAAGATTTCTCAAAGTGAAATGAAAGTTACAAACAAACCAAACAGTGCTGCGGAAAAACCGAAGCAAACTCCTCCTGGGCTTGCAAATTTAAAGTCCCAGAAGGAGTTCCCAGCACTGCCAGGAACATTTAAAACCCCAGTTGTTCCTTTTGCACATCCAGTTGATGAAACAAACTCTGGATTAGTGAAATTTTCTGACATTGTGGACTGGATTTTTGAAACTTTCAATGTACCCGATCCAATTAAAATTTTTCTTACAGCATTTCTCCCAACAGTTAGATCATTTTTGAAGCAGTTGACTGCCCAATGGTCCCTCCTTGCAGCGATTGTATCCTTCGATGCCCAATTCAACTGCCTATATGAAGGATTCTATCTCTGTCTTACAGTGGAATTGTAGAAGTATTTTACCAAAAATTGATTCGTTTAAAGTTTTGATAAATAAAAACAAATGCGATGCATTTTCCCTTTGTGAAACTTGGCTTACTTCAAATATTTATCTCAACTTCCATGATTTTAATATTATTCGCCTTGATCGAGACACCCCATATGGAGGAGTACTTTTAGGGATTAAAAAGTGCTATTCTTTCTATCGTATTAACCTCCCCTCGATTCCATCGAAGTTGTCGCATGTCAAATGACAATACATGGTAAAGAGCTTTGTATTGCCTCAATATATATTCCTCCCAGAGCACAGGTTGGGCAACGGCTGCTCTTTGATTTAATAGAACTTCTTCCCTCGCCACGTTTGATTTTGGGAGACTTCAACTCTCATGGCGCGGCTTGGGGTTCCCCTTACAATGATAACCGCTCCTCTTTAATCTATAACCTTTGCGATGACTTCGACATGACTATTTTGAACAACGGTGAAATGACACGTATCCCGAAACCTCCAGCGCGCCCAAGCGCTTTGGATCTATCCTTATGTTCGACGTCGCTACGGTTGGATTGCACATGGAAGGTAATCCTCGATCCTCACGGTAGCGACCATTTGCCTATTTTATTTCAATTAATAACGGGTCAACTCGCATGCGACCAATTGACATTCCGTATGACCTCACACGGAATGTCGATTGGAAGTTATACGAGGAAATGATTTCAAAAGCGGTCGAGTCGATTCAACATCATCCACCACTTGAAGAATACAACCTCCTCGCGGGCTTGATTCTCGACGCCGCGTTGCAAGCCCAAACGAAGAAATATCCCGGCGTAACGATCGAAGAACGGCCTCCCACTCCGTGGTGGGACCAAGAGTGCTCCGATGTCTACACGCAAAGATCCGACGCGTTTTTGGCCTTCCAGAAGGGAGGTATACCTGGCGACTATTTACGGTATTCGGAGCTTGATACCAAGCTTAAAAGTTTGGCTAAAGCAAAGAAACGCGGATATTGGCGTCGGTTCGTGAACGAGACGTCGAGGGAGACATCGATGAGCACTCTTTGGAACACAGCCCGCAGAATGCGGAATCGCGTAACGGTCAACGAAAGCGAGGAGTCTTCAAGTCGGTGGATATTTGATTTTGCCAGGAAAGTATGTCCGGACTCTGTTCCTAAGCAAAACATTGTTCGCGATGCGTCTCCGGGCCACGACGCGATAGAATCACCTTTTACGATGGCAGAATTTTCAGTTGCCCTCCTGTCCTGTAACAATAACGCACCTGGGTTAGATAGAATCAAATTCAACTTGTTGAAGAATCTACCCGGCAATGCCAAGAGGCGCTTGTTGAACTTGTTCAGTAAGTTCCTGGAGCAAAACATTGTACCGCAGGATTGGAGGCAAGTGAAGGTGATCGCCATCCAAAAACCAGGGAAACCAGCTTCTGATCACAACTCTTATAGGCCGATTGCAATGCTTTCCTGTATCCGGAAATTGATGGAAAAAATGATACTCCGTCGTTTAGACCACTGGGTCGAATCAAATGGTCTACTATCAGAAACTCAATTTGGCTTCCGCCGTGCCGAAGGGACGAATGATTGTCTTGCGTTGCTTTCAACAGATATTCAGCTGGCGTATGCTCGCAAAGAACAAATGGCGTCTGCGTTCTTGGACATTAAGGGGGCTTTTGATTCCGTTTCTATTGACATTCTTTCGGGTAAACTTCACCGGCAACGATTTTCTCCAATTTTTAACAATTTTTTGCACAATTTGTTGTCCGAAAAGCACATGCATTTTACGCATGGCGATTTGGCAACTTTTCGCATTAGCTACATGGGTCTTCCCCAGGGCTCATGTTTAAGCCCCCTTCTTTACAACTTTTATGTAAATGACATCGACGAATGTCTGGCAAATTCATGCACGATAAGACAACTTGCAGACGACAGTGTAATCTCTGTTACAGGAGCCAAAGCTGCCGATTTGCAAGGACCATTGCAAGATACCTTGGACAATTTGTCTGCTTGGGCTTTACAGCTAGGTATCGAATTCTCTCCGGAGAAGACTGAGATAGTAGTTTTTTCTAGGAAGCATGAATCTGCTCAGCTTCAAACACAATTAATGGGTAAAACGATTTCTCAGGTTTTGGTACACAAATATCTTGGTGTCTGGTTCGACTCTAAAGGCACCTGGGGTTGTCACGTGAGGTATCTGATGAAAAAATGTCAACAAAGAGTGAATTTTCTTCGTACAATAACCGGACAATGGTGGGGAGCCCATCCAGGAGACCTTATAAGACTTTACCAAACAACGATATTGTGTGTTATTGAATACGGGTGTTTCTGCTTCCGCTCCGCAGCAAACAAACATTTGATCAAACTGGAGCGAATACAATATCGTTGTTTGCGTATCGCCTTGGGTTGCATGCAGTCGACCCATACGATGAGTTTGGAGGTCTTAGCTGGAGTACTACCATTGAAAACCCGCTTTTGGAGCCTGTCTTGTCGTATTCTTATCAAATGTGAGGTCTTGAACCGTCCCGTGATTGAAAATTTTGAAAGGTTAATCGAACTTAATTCTCAAACCCGTTTTATGACATTGTATTTCCATCACATGTCCCAAAAAATTAACCCTTCTTCGAATATTCCAAATCGTGTCGACTTATCAAATACTTCTGATTCTACTGTGTTTTTCGATACATTTATGATAGAAGAAACTCGTGGAATCCCGGATCATTTACGCGTGCAGCAGATCCCCAAAATTTTTTCCAATAAATATCGAAACATCAACTGCAACAATATGTTCTACACTGACGGATCACTTCTTGATAGGTTCACTGGCTTCGGTATTTTCAATAATAATTTAACCGTCTCCCATAAGCTCGATAATCCTGCTTCTGTTTACGTCGCAGAATTGGCTGCAATTAAGTATACCCTAGGGGTTATCGAAAAAATGCCCACGGACCATTATTTCATCTTTACGGACAGTAGGTCTCAGTTCCATTGAGGTTCTCCGATCGATGAAAGATGTTAAGCACTCTCCGTATTTCCTGGGGAAAATACGGGAACATCTGAGTGCTTTATCCGAAAAATCGTTTCAGATTACCTTAGCGTGGGTCCCTTCTCACTGCTCGATACCGGGCAATGAGAAAGCGGACTCTTTGGCTAAGGTGGGCGCAACAAACGGTGATATTTATGAAAGACCAATTACTTTTAATGAATTTTTCGCACTTGTACGTCAGAATACGATCATCAGTTGGCAAAATGCTTGGCCAGAGGGAAATTGGGAAGGTGGTTACATTCCATAATCCCCAAAGTATCGACGAACCCGTGGTTCAAGGGGTTGGATGTAGGTCGGGATTTTATTTGCGTGATGTCCCGGCTTATGTCCAATCACTATAGATTTGACGCGCATCTCCGTCGTTTTGGGCTCGGGGAAAATGGTATCTGTGCCTGTGGTGAAGGTTATCACGACATAGAGCATGTGGTTTGGTCATGCCCTGTACACCGTGACGCCAGGTCTAAATTAATAGCTTCCCTGCAGGCCGGAAGTAGGCAGCCGGCTGTTCCTGTTCGTGTTGTCTTGGCGAGCCGTGACCTATCCTACATGTCCCTTATATACGTTTTCCTGAAATCCATCCACGCCCCAGTTTAACCCTATTCCCTTCCGCCTACATCCAACCAAACGACAAGAACACGTTAAGACCCCGGATCCGGAAACAGCAACTAGACCCGCACGATACTCTCAGGCCCCGAGACAACCCAATATGCCAGTCCGTAATATCTTGGCCCAGCAGCGGAACATATTCAATATGCTACTTACCTATGGCGATGGAAAACCATCAAACAACAAATCAGTGCTTTTAATGCAAAACTGATTTTAAATTTTAATGCAAATTCTTGCTTTAAGTTAGATTTAGTTCAGCTCGTAGTCGGCAGCGAGGATAAAAAATTTGCTTTTAGTTATTAAGATACTTTAGAAAGTAAGCTACCAGATATAATTGGCGCCGTTAAACATTGAATTGTATTTGTGCCGTGTCAAATAAATTATAGATGAAGAAAAAAAAAACAGTCGAAATTTCCATATCGTTTTCTTCTTAAGTTGATTTTTCATTTTTGGTGTACCTATGAGATGTTTGTGCAGGGAATGCATATACATGGTTGATGGGCTGATCTTGACTTTGTACTAAGTTTTCACTAATTCGGTTTGCAGGCTGTGACAAGAGTACCGAAAATGTGTCAATGTCGTGATCGGATACGCAATCAAAGACGCGTTAACCATCTTCCGGCCGTAAATAAACGTCCAGTTGCTAGAGTAGGACTCCAAACAGTGCTGTCACGATGGTCCTTCGGGTGCAGGCCTTACAAGCCAGCCAGTAAAACCATTAGTACAAAAAGCAAATAATGTGAATACGGACTAGAACAATTGGCAACTGCAAGTATCTCAATTTCTGGAAGGTATCCGCATTTCTTCATTTCTTCTTATCAAGGAACCCGCAAGTTCGACATTGTAGCACTGCAGGAGTTTCGATAACTACGCGACACGGTGCGCCATGATTATTGCAACAATCTCCGAAATCAAAAATAGTAGGACATCGGTGACGAAACTCATGGTTTTAGCGTGTCGATGTCTTCTTGAAAGTTTCCCAGTTTTATGAGTACTTTATTTGGATGGTAAATTTTTTTGTTCAAAAGGGGTATACACCAAAATAAAAAAATTAACTTTTTTATTTCTTGATGGACTTGGTAACGTTTTTTCGACACATTGTTGAACTAGCTATTTCGAGCAAGTTTGTAGAGGATTGTAATTTTTTTTCTCTTAACCTGACAAATTTATGAGGTATAAAAGTAGAGCACCCCCTTAAAATATGTTTTTGCGTGATAACGCTCTTATCTTAATGTTGTTATTGTTCAAGTGTTCTACAAAATTTAAACTAAGATTAATTGTCACATTTTTTTACACTAAAGTGTATCGTTATCACTTAATTTGGAGGGGTTATGCCTGTTTTCGCAATTTTATGACACAATTTTCAAGAGAACATATCTTGCGGAAAGGCAGATGTTAGCAGCTACTTTCAGTTCCATTTTATTCAAATATTTATTTCCTCCAATTGTGTTTATATATCGTACAGGAATCGAAGGAGATTCATAGTAATTTTTCGGAAATTGGGTTGCAATTTTTTTTGGAATTTGTTAATTTTTAATCAACTTTTTTTTTTAAATCGGACAATCGGTGCCCGTAAATGAGTTAGCCATGGGTGTTTGGTGATTTGACAGGTGCTCGGAAATTTAGGCGAAGTGTTAAAATGTGTAACTCCAAAAAATCCGAGTTGTTTGACGTCTGGTCAAACAACTCAAACAACAGTCAGTACTTTTAAGCATACAGACGGTATAAACAGAGGTTTTACCAACCTCTTGTAGAATCGACCCTTCTGTTTTTGAGGCATGCTTAACCCTTAAATGCGCAATGTTGTTTTAAAATAACACTACTAAAAACGTGTTAAAGTATACGTATTTTAGTCATTTCTAGAGATATAATTCATCAGAACAGCACTCTAGACTCTTACGAAGAAAACTCAACAGCTGGAAGTACTGTATTTAAATGTTTTGTTTTTATTTTTGCTGTCAAAATCTCGGAAACGAAAAAAAAAACATGGCGAGATTCCCGACTGGTGTTGACTGTCTTTGAAAAAAATTTTAAAATAAGGTTGGTGGTTAGTGAAAATGTCTGGACTGTTAGAAATTATACTAACAAAAGGTCAATTTTAGAGTTACTGTTAACAAAAGTAATTGTTTGGACTTGATTCTGCGATAAAGTCACAGTGTTGTTTAAAAACAACATATTTGTAATATTTGCACATTAAAAAGTTAATCTTTCAATTTTTTATGCATATTGGTTAGTTTTAGAGCAGTAAACCTGTTACACAGAGATTTTATGTTTTAGATGATTTTTTAACGTCGTGCGAATTTAAGGGTTAATAGAGATTTAATAGAGATCTCAAGAAATTAAAAGGTTATGTTTGATTTTAGGAGTTTGGTTTGAGCAATACGAAAAAATTTCAAATGTTACTTGGTGACATTGTTACACAGTATAAGAAAATTCAATTCCAAATGAATGGACAAAGGTTTCTATATCAAGATCCATGGTTCCGAACACGTCGAATCAAACGAAATCGTTTGTGGCTTGTATCATCAGTAGTCCAGTTGGGCGAATATTTATTGCATTTATAAGAACAGAAATTTGATTCAATTCCGAGGCCAGCGCATTCAATTCCTCTTTGAAAACAGGATGATAACTTCGGGCGATCCTAAAGCGGTTTCATGGATTCGTCAGAACTTTTTGGCCTACAGAAAGAGCGGTTTTGAAGAGCTGTATTAAATATTAGGGAGGGCTTTAGTGCTTCAAGTCATCTCGTTCCAATTGTGAACAAATACGAACCTTTAGTATATGATCCAAGAGTTTTAGCTCTGCAACCAGTAAAAACGCTGTTTAGTTCTAAGCTGCACAAACCCTGCCCCCTTCCCCTGGATTTAAAAATTGGCTAAGGCTAAGGCTAATTTTTTATGTTTTTTCGACGCCATTTTGTTTCAAGACCGAATATCAAAATTCCAAGAGTTTGTCCACATATTTGCATCTTTTTACCCATCTCTTGAAAAAAGCAGATCCTTAATCGGACAAAAACTGAGCTCAAAACAGTGATTCTACGAAACCGGTTTTGGCATAGTTTTAGTATATTTCACAAAGCAAAATAATATCAATTATCTCTGAGCATTAATGGTAATTCGCTAATATCTTAAAGTGATAGTCAAATTATATCTTTTTTTGAGTAAAAAAGTCTCAGAAATCGAATGGTAGGTGTTTGATCTACCTAAAATGTCAGCAGATAAACCTATTTTTGTATAGTAGGGGAATTGGGGCAAGATCGACATTTTGCTGACACTTTACGTAGATCAGACACCTACCATTCGATTTCTGAGACTTTTTTACTCAAGATAAGATATTATTTGACTACTACCTAAAGATATTAGCGAATTACCATTAATGTTCAGAAATAATCGATATTATTTTGCTTTGTGAAATACACTGAAACTATGCCAAAACCGGTTTCGTAGAAAAATACCGTTTTGAGCTCAGTTTTTGTCCGATTTAAGATCTGCTTTTTTCAAGAGATGGGTAAAAAGATGCTTATATGTGGACAAACTCTTGGAATTTTGATATTCTGTCTTGAAACAAAATGGCGTCGAAAAACATAAAAAATTTCCAGTTTCTCAAAAATTCAAAACGGCGCCATTGTTGCCCTTGAAGTTGAAATATGTTCAAACTCCGGGAAATTTACTTTCACATTAAACTTCATCAAAAAATCATACATAGAAGCTAAGGCAAAACAATTGTTGCACTGAGTAATCTAGATGGCTGGTACCGTATTTTCAATCCATTGCACACTGGAAAAAAATGAACCCAAATTACCACTAATTAGAAGCCGCTGGGCTGGCAACCTGAAATATAGCATTTCTTATGTAAAATTGGTCAATAAATCGATTGGTGATATATTCGTTCTGTGCAGGGCACGGGAAAGGGTCTATATTTACAAAAATGCGAGAAAATAGGGTGAAAAGAGGAAAAATAGACCATTTCCCGTGCCCTGTCCAAAATGAAACCATCACCAATCGATTTGTTGACCAATTTTACATAAAAGATGCTATATTTGTGCATTTAGGCTGCAAAGAAATAGAACGATACCCAAAGGTGACCTAACGGGAGTTCAAGCTAACACCTTTAGTATCAACAGCCTTGGACTGGATGGAAGCGAAGCCAAACATGGATGTTCCATAAAAAGTGATTGACACAGATCGTGTTATGTGGAGCAATGGAGGGCCGAGTCTTCCAGATGGCTCAAAATCGGATCTCAGACTGGATCAGTGGTTTACGGACCAAGTATAGAGGCAACTATTTCTTTGCGTGAGTGACCATCCGTTATACGCAATATACAACAGACATGCGAAAAATGGAATCTGGCATTACTGGCATTATAGTCAGCCACAAGCTGACTAGTCTCCTAGACTAGTCTGGGAGAGGATTGCAACTTCTCGTCTCAATAAAGTTATGCTACTTTAGGTACCCGGTCGCTCCGGAATCAAAGGAAATGAACATATTAAGACAATTCATTGTACCTACACTGCTTATGGGTCCCTTCACATTCGCTATCAAGGGCGAATTAAGTACATGGGGAAAGCTGGAAATAGCATCTCATTGACAAATGCACAGCTTTGAAGATAAGCTGAAGAATTTTTCTACCCCAACCTTGCGGTTTTCAAAAGGCTACTAAGCTTAATTCGTAGTGAACTATGCATCAACACGGGACTCTTCAGTGGACACTGTCCTGCTCTTTATCGCTCAGAAAAAAATCGGCAAAATCCCAACCGAAAATTGCCGCTTCTGCAACGCCGAACCTGAGAGCTTTGCTTTCACCGGGCTCTTGCTTCATCAAGGTTCAAATTCTTCGAAAGTTAAGAGATAACTCCATACCAGTCTTCCTCGGATTTAACCACCTTGGGATGCTCCCTTAGTGCCTGCCTAATAATAGTCCAGTATTCGATGGGCTTTAGTTCTGGTGCGTTGAGGAGAAGGTGTTCATGTTATGTGGTTACCAAAGTGACCTTATTGGCATCGTGAAGAACAGTAGCCCTGGAGGTTGTTGAAAGTCCACCTTGACGTAAATCTCATCATCCATGATAAGACAATGGGGCTTCGTCAGCATCTTGGTATATAGGCCCTCAACTTTCTCACCTTATTTTGCCGTTCGTCATGATTTGGAGCCTTCTGCATTTAGTACATATATATGTCCTCCCGTTCTCTGCGCTGTAAATGGGAGACTTGGACGGATTCAACTTTTATAGACCGCATTTCTCCTTTCGTTCGATGCTCAAAGTTCCGTTGTAACGCAGTAATCACACTCACCGTTGACTGCTTGATTCAGAGTTGTTTTTTGATGTCCTGATGAGAGAGAGAGTAGAGGGTTTTCAAGGTGCTTGCGCAAAATCAATTCGCAACGTTGCTTTTCGGGTGACAATGACTGTGAATGAAAATTCATACTTTTCAATATAACTTCTTCCCACAATTTTATATATTTGTTTGACCTTCTACAGAATTGTGTCATTTTTATGGTTTTATATTTCAGCTGAAGATTGTAAAACACAATATTTAGGAATAGCAAAGTTACTTGCAAAAGTACGAATTTTTATGCAAAAGATTGTTTTCAATTAAACAATCAAAGAGACTATTAGAGTCACTTAGATTTTATATTCTTTTGGTGCTTTCGGAATATCGAATAGCTATCTGCGTTTTTTGCTTACGTATGAGTAATTTAAAGTTGACCCGAGACACCGTTAATGGTTGAACAACTTTTTATTTCTTACTGCAGATAGATCAAATGTTCAGTGAAAATATATATATATATATATATATATATATATATATATATATATATATATATATATATATCTGTTTGGCCAAAAAATTTGATTTGAGTTAACTTTGTATACAAAACTTTTTTTAATCACTAAATCGACCATTCTCGAAACGGAGCGCAGTATAATACATAGAAACTTTTCTTAATAAGAATATCATCAAAATCAAATTTGAGGACGCTATTACTTTAGAGCAAGAAATCAGCGAAATAAAACACTGTGCATGGAAGGTAACGCAGGGCTAGCCGGATAAATCTTCACTGAACGCTTTCAATCTTATCGACGCATCTACGAGATTCCAGACAAATTGAAGTATGAGCAGGCCCGGATTTGAGGGGGGGCAAAGGGGGCAAATGCCCCGGGCCTCCCGATTGAAGGGGCCCCCCTAGTCCAAGGGCGACCTTTTTTTTTTTGCTCGTCACCTTCATGAACATTACCTCTAAATGTTTTAAGAAAAGGGGGCCTCACAAACAAATTTGCACCGGGCCCCCAGCGTCTAAATCCGGCCCTGAGTATGAGACCTACTGGGCGATCACGATTCTCAACGCAGATCATTTCCCGTTGTCTTTCGCCGTTAGCAAGGTGGTTTGTGAAAATTTATCAAGCCAGTTATGTACATGAGCGACAACAACGGACCAAATTTTTAAGCTGCGCCAGATTCTCCACAAGTGTCGCGAATCAAGTCCCCACGCACCACCTATTCATCGATTTTAGGGCCGCTTACGACACTATCGACCGAGTGGAGTTCTGAAAAATTACACTGGCGAATAAAGTTTTTGCCCTAGAACTAAAACTGGACAAGATGGAAGTTTTATCCAGCTTTCAACGTTACCGCTCGTAGGCGGATGTATTTGACTGATAATAACGGTTACACAAATTCAGTGGAACCTAAGCTAGTTCAGTAGTAAAAATTTAGTGGAACTTAAACTAGCTCAATCAGAATTCGCATTGAACTAATTTTAGTTCAATGGAAATATCCATTAAGCTAGTAGTTTTAGTCTATTCCCAAGAAAGCTGGATAGCTGTTCAACCGTTTCAGCATATTTTGGCGCCCCTAGCTAGTTCGAAGTTGCGTCAAAAGTTCCCATCCCTTTTTCCTCGGAAGTTAACCGCGCTCTTCCTTTGACCGATGTATCGATGGAGACACCTGGTTCACCACTGCACAGTAGTCGAGGTAAAGAATGTAAGGGAAATTTAGATCTAGAGCTTGATAGTAACACGCTAGTGAAAAACTTACTTCCACGAAGTTGTTACGTATAATGAAGCGCTTATTTCATGTTACCACAAATTGGAGTGACCAAAATGTTCGATGACACGAAATATCCAACATTCCTATTTCTTTGTGGATAAATTTGAAGATTTCTCTACACAATGTTGTAGCCCCGTTCATTTTGAGAAATTTTGTAGAAAATAGTTTTTCTCTAGATTTTTGCTATCGAGGTCTTAATCCATATTTTCCCCTAAATTCTCTCCCTGGATCAATGTGCGATATTGAACTAGGCGTCTCCATCGATTCAGCAGTGAAAGGAGATGCACGGTTATCTTCCGGGAGAAACATGTGGGCACGCTTTCGGACTGGATAGGGGCACCAAAATTCACAGGAACGGTTGAACAAATAATATCCTTCTTTTTTTGTTTGAGCTCTAGGAAAAAATCTGTAGTCACCTTATTAAAATTAAGTGAAATATCTATAATTGGCTTATTTTGAAATGAACTATTCCATAACACCGACAGTCCTACACGCAAAACTTTTCCTTATTACTTTAGAAGCAATAGCGCAAAATTGACTTTTGGGTAATAAACCTATTACTTAAAAGGCAATAAAATTCTTCCCCAGTCAAGTAATAACACATACTGCCATATATTTAGCACGTGTTGTGCGAGTACGACTATCTAATAATAGTCGTTTCAACCACATGCAAGATTTTTTTTGTCGAAAACTGCTCCCTTTCCATCTCAAGCAAAAAAATCACACACCGTCGCATATGGTGCAGATGTTACATGTTTCTTCAATCTCCAATTCATCCGGTGTGCGTGTATTAGTTCGCATACGGAGTAGAGAAAAAATATGACAAGAGCTGCCAAGCAGCATTTTCTCCGTCATAGAGTATGCAAACGTTGATGATTTCAAAGACTTGAAATGCGCCCTAAAATGACATCACGATCTGTAAACTGCGTTAGAGAAAAACAAAAACATTCGATTTCTTGCAAGCTATCTACAGCACATAATCATTGGCTCTTGGAAACTCATTTGGACCTGTTTGAAAATATAAAATATAAAAAAATATATAAATATAAAACTTGTGCCCATCCAGAACAATATTCGCAACTTCGGCAACTCTGGTCAGACAGTATTACATATTTCCATTTCAAGTAAACACTGGGGAACGAAACGAAAGTGTTTCTAATTAGACATTTGGGGTTGACGGGTGAGATTCTCATTATGTGTGGATGATGGGGGCAAAATGAATCTGATCGTTGCATCAATACAAATGCAGCGAGTGAAGTCTTGCCAACACATGCATTGTGGTGCTTGGCTGTATGTTCCCTCCAGAAACACATACAAGCGTGTGGCCGTCATAATTTTTATTACTTTTTGTTTGTTACTCTTTGTGTATAATGCGCAGTCATAAGACACAATGAGTAATAAAAAATTGCCCTAAAGTAATAAAATGTTCCCCGTTTGCGTTGGGTGTAATGATTCAGTAAGTCGCTCTGTCTGGAAGAGTATAATAGGAGGGATGTTTTGTATGAATGACAAACAACAATACAGGTGAACTTCTGAGGGATGTTTCACCAGTAAAAAAAAAGTAAGTAAATACATATTGATCGATAGGTGATTTTTGTCTCGCATTTTTGGTGTAATAATTAGCATATTTTTTTCAATAAAAAAATGATGGAAAGTTGAATTGAAGTTCAACTATTTGGCAAATTTCAACCAGTCACGAGCTCATTTTCTTTTACTCACGACAGCTCATATATCTTTTCACTTTCTATTTCAAAATATCAGAAAGTTTTGTTTTAGTGCCAAATAATACACGAACGAGGATCTTTGACCGCTTTGAGTTTACTTAACGAAGACCGATTGAGCGCAAATTGTGCATAGGAACTGTTTTTCGAAACTTTTGAGCTTTACTGCTATTTGATCGGCGTGCGACCAAATCGAACACGGCGATATTTTTTTCAATTGAGTTACTATCACCATTAAAAAAATAATAACTTGGCTTTCATTAGAAAACGAAATAATTTGAGCAGCTCATGACGATAGTATAACATAAATTTTCTGTAGTAGCTTGCATTAAACATACGGGGTGGTCGACCTTGAACGCATTACATTGACACCCTAACATAGACTGAATAAGCTAAATGTAAACTACGCAGCCCTGTCCAGTTTGGATGAAAGGTATACAAACCGGAAATCATTTCGATAAATCAATTACTACTCGTATTCATCCATTCTGCTCGTACCAATTCCGGCTTTCACCAGTACAGCTTCCCCCCTGTCTTTCCCTCCCGCCCTGAAAATACTTTGTACCCGTTTGTCACTTCCATCGCATGGGGGTTTACAGTCGGCTTCAGCCATTTTGCCTGAATACTGTATAATGCCACCGCCGGGATAAATATTGCACAGGTTTGCCACCCACTGTTACGAAGTGCGCCGGCTGCTGCAGGATCAGTTGCAACACAGACTGGTACCCGGGATGCAAAACGACCGACCGTCTGCTGCAGATGGGACGAGGAATTGAAATTGTGTGAAAAACTCGAAGACGAGAACAATTGCACGCAGGGCAATGCGCCGGTTTGGTTGGCCGCAGGAATAAGACATGGGAAGGCGTTTTCCCTACCACTGGCGGGCGACTTTCTTCCGGAAGGTAGATGGAATAAAGCGTATATGTTTAAAATTAAATGTGTAATGCTTGGTGTTGTTGCTCTTCGTTGCTAATATATAAATATGTGTTAGTATCGTTTTGTGTGTGTGTATGGTTATGTGTACGTGCAAAGCGACGTACCTTATCTCTGGAACCGGCGTATCCTTTTATGACATCATAAATTGCGCAAACCACTAAAGCTGTCACAGCAGTTTCTTTGCATAGGACGGCGGCGGTAGCCAGCAGGATGGTAAACCCGAGCGCCAGCCAGTGTCGTAAGTCGGTGCACTGACGCCAGTGTATGTGTCGGATGTAGGCAAGTAGTGCGAGCAGGTAAAAGACACAAGCCGTTAGATCTGCCCGTCCAACTACTCCCGCAACAGCTTCGGTGTGGATCGGATGAGCCGCGAACAGCAACCCGGCGATGGCCGCACCGTACCGCGACGGGATAATGTGCCGGGCAAGCCGAACGACCAGAACCGTGGCCACGCAGTGCAACAGCACGTTGACCAGATGATATCCGACCGGTTTGAAGCCATCGAGCAGGTAGTTGATTTTGAAACTGGCCACACACAGCGGCCGGTAGGAGCCGTGCGAGCCGGAATCGGTCAGCGGTGTGCCCCAGAAGTCATTGTGCAGCATCTGGTACCAGGCGGTAGAGCTTAGGACATCCGGATTGCCCAGGACGGCTCGCCTGTAAAATGAGAAGGTAGAACATGTAATAACGGTGGGCTCTAATGATATTGAATCAAATTAGTGAATTAAAATCGCTCCAATCATACGCTTACAAAACTACAAAGTATGACCACAAGGACACCAACACACTCACGTTAGGTTTTATTAGATGCATATTAAATATTTATGAGAAATTTTGAGAGCGCAGTTGCTCTATATCCCACGCTCGAAAACAAACTTATATCACATGATATATTCCGACTGAACCTCTAAGGAGGAGTTCACCCCGCACAGATCTGATGGATAATCTAGCAGGTTTATCCGGAAGGACCAGACGATGGAATCAACTCACACACATACACGGCTGCACACATACCTAAACCCGCTAGCATACCCACCAGAAGAAAGTTGACAGCAACTGTGCTGGTATGCCTCCCACTCATGCTTTGTTTCAATGCACCGGTATTGCATTTACGGAAAAGGTCGGCAGCCGTTTATAAATGAAAACCATTAATATAAATCCTTGTGCATATTTGATACAATTATTTTCTCATTAAGTTTGAATCAACTGCGGTTTCTCCATTGTCGTCCGATGAACTCTCGCTCGCCCACCCCCCATATCGTTGCTGTCTGCTTCTCGCTTGCCCTCGCTACTTAGAATGAGTCTCCCGGGAAGTCCATGACAATCTACACACATATTGTAGATTATAATAATACAGAGAGCTTTATGAACTGTACGCGACAATGAAGCCGCCCTGGGGTTCTGCACTGACGAGACAACAATGGCAATGGTCTGCAATCAACCGTAGAGGCCCATTTGGATGGGAATTCGTACGCTTGCTGCCGGAACCATTCATCTACTGTGGCTTCAAATGTTAGTAGAATTAGGAGCGAGATTGGCTTCTATCGATATTGTACGAAGCGAGAGGAAGTAAAGTATCGCCATTTTCAAAGTTATCAGTTTTGAGTTATGTATCAGGTTGCGAATAATTGAGCGACAACGATGGCAGAGCTGACGAAAAATTCCTGAAACATTCTTTTGTTTATTTTGACTCACAATACTTTGACTATTGATTGGTTATTTTTATATCCCAGAGAAAGACAAAAAAAGTTCATGAGTGTGGAGAAGTGCCTAATAATTTAACGCTTATGTATTTACCGTGTATAAAGCAGAGTTTAACAAATTTCAAACGATATAACTTTGATATAACTCTACCAAGTTGAAACCAAAGGCTTTGCATTGTACATTCAACAGTGTAACCATCTTCTGTAGTAAAATGTTTCCGCATTTATCAAACCCACGTCTTGTAACTCAATCAAATTGCACACAAACACATAGACGTAAATCCTTCCATGCGGGCTCGTCTTAGTCAAAAATTTCATCCCATAAAATCGATATCTCACTGCTTTCGGCGAATCGACAGTTTCCGACCAGTTAATGTTCTTTTTCAGCACATCATAAAGCGATAAAAAGAGCTCGCAAATGGTCTGCGAAGTGGCCCGAAGGCACCGTGCGCCCGGAATATCAATCAGCTCGGTATGGGAAAGTTAGCTGCCAGAGAGAGAGAGAGAGAATAAGACACCGTGTCGCGTCCTAGGTAACTCTTTAAAATGTTACTCGAATCCCGTTGCGAAGCTGCCGGCGGATCTTCGCTACTTAGTTGAACCTCGCCTTCTGCGATACGGAAGACCGACCATCCGGTGGAAAAGTAACGACGGGACGGAAAGGATGGAAGTTGATCGGTGGCCTCGAGCTCATTTCTTATTCATCGTCGAATGTCGATACGTAATAGCAATCAATTATTTTCATAAGTACTAATTTGAAATTAACTTTAAACTTTTTGATTGCTCTCCTAGCGCTCGAAGTTCGTTTGTCGGTGACACCATTCCGGAAGTTTTGCGTCAACCGAAACTTTTAATGACGCTGGCCTGCAGGAAGTGTCGATAGTTTCGATTTTCTTGGCGAGCTTTTCAATAACTCTCGGTCCCGGTTTAGGCTGCTAGGCTGAACCGGGGCAAAAGTTTACTGTTGAGTTTGATTTTTCCTTCCTAGTGCTGTTTGAAATAATTATGACGTCTAGAGTTGCAGCTCCGGTAGCTTCTATCGTAGTTTGACTTTGAGTTTACATGCCTTTAGAGTTGCTTTGTGGGACGTGTTGGAAGGTTTCCCATTCGTTCGTTTTCATTTTTAGGGCATCTTCAGCGGTGGTCTATTTTTGAAACAACTTTATACTAGATTTACACCAGCGAAATCTGAATAGAACCAGCTAATATAGACCAACTTTTCGTTCTCCGCACCGGTGTTGTATATCTTGTTGTTTTAAACCGCTGACATCTGTCACACTGTCAACATTTCAATACCCCATGCTATCAGTTAATGAGACTTGTTATAATAAAAAACACTCAATATTCAACATACGGAAACTCGATAATTTTTACGCACATTAAACGATTACTTTGGCAAGACACTTTATCACAAGACTTTATGGATTTGACGGTTTGACCCGAGCGTCAGTGACATTTCTCAGCATTGATTGGTATAATCGAAATTCCTGCTACAAGTAGGGTTACGGAGGATAGCGAAAAATATTTGATCGCGTAGGTGTTCATCTTCCGTTTTCGTCTCATCAATCTTTCAAAATCTTGCAGTTTCTAAAACTTGGTTTGGGTTTTGAGGATATTGGGTGGCATTGCGCAGCTTGATTCGAACAATTATCGAGTAGGTCACATACTGCCAGTTATGCTTCAAGCTTAAAAGGAGCAGTCATTGTCATTTGTCCTGCGGCTCATCTAACCCGCAAATTCAAAAAATACGAAAAACGAAACATAACGCCCCCCAGCGATCATTTAGTTTTGTTCGAGTTGCTTGAAACAAAATGCTCAATGTCACCCCAGTATTTTGAACGTTTTCACTTCAGTGTCTTCGAGGAACATTTTTCCGGCCTCTTAAGTTCTCCTCTAGTCCAAATACAATTAAGGCGAATAGCCAACATATTTGTCATCCTGGTGGTTGCAAACCAAGTAGTTGAGCCTACGGTTATGGTCTTCCAGAATTCCCCCTTTTGCTGGTCGGTTTCCTTGAAGCCAGAAACGACAAACCTGATCACTTTCTTCTTCAGAAAAGCCGCAAAAATGAATTGTGAATTTTTATAAAACAATCTTTGTTTTGTTTATTCCCCAACACTCGCAAAACGCTTATATGGAAATAGCTAAAAATGAGGTATTCAATTAAAATATGACATTTTACCCACCTATTGGTAGCGTACAAAGGGTTTTAGAACGATCTATTTCTTGTTCCAAAAAGTGACAAAAATAGACCAAAACGTATACCAGTTTCAAATTTTTTCAATTTAGATCTGGTATAAAACAAAATTTACAGCACCGGTGCAGCAGTGAATTTGAGTTTGTTCTAAAAAAATAGAACAAAACAACGATTTGGACCACCGCTGAAGATGCCCTTAGAGTCGTTTTTCTTTACGTTGTGATCACAGGCATTTTGTTTAGGCGTAGGCAGCATCATATATAATTCAGTCTCCGGAGAAATAAAGTCAACGGTTTATATCACCTGTTGCACACCGTGTCTTGTGAACCCAACTTCGAGCAGAAGGTCGAATTTCAGCTGACGTATTACGGCTGGAAAATCTCGTATTACTCTTTCCTCTGACGTGGCACACACGCACGATTCACCATGAAATCAGCGTTCCAAGCTGGCCGGTAGGTGGAGAGATAGTCTAGGATCAAGACACCAGACATTGGGGAATTGTCGCATGACGCATGATAAATCACAACGTTTTGACGGACGCCATAAATTTCCCGTGTTGCTCGTGTCTCTTCATCATGGAAGCTCCGCACGGCTGACGGTTTAGTTTAACCGAGTGCCATTGTCGAGTTTTGTTGCTGCATGTTGGTACCGTATAATCTTCGTAAAAGTATTTCCTGCTAGTATTACCTCCGGAGCTTATAAATAGAAAATCAACTGACACCTCCAGGCGAGTTGGACGGCCGCGATGCTGGTTTGCTTTTATGATCGGTCCAACCAGGTCCGAATGGATGGATGACAGCGCACCGTGATGTAGACAGACAGGGTTTAGAGTGTAGTTTTTGCGAGCCTGCAGACGGCAAATAATGGTTCCGACGGGAATAAGCTCGTGTAAATATGTAATCCGTGATCTATTCTCTTATTGCAGTGGAAGTAAAACCAAGAACATACACATACACACATACATCGGAAACACCGTACCATCTGGGCTTCGGGTGATTTGTTGAGTTGGGCAATCGAAATGGCATTTATGGTACGCCTGAGAACGACGTTGATGAGTTCACTGTAGAGCGTGCATTATGGAGTCAATTGCAATGTCCGCAGTGTCTTGGAGAGAATTTGAAAACATAACCTGATTTAATCCATATTATATATTTTATCAGAACTGTTTTGCAGTTCAAAAATTAACAAAAGCTAAACAGTTGATCCACCAAAGTTACAAAATAGCTAAAACAACTCAACCACAACGCTAGTCTACCATCACTCTCTAGTCCATCTCTTACGCTCCACCCAAAATAGCATGATGCACCGACATAAACCAAAAATTTCGTTTCGAAATTATATTAAATTTGTGTTAGCGACGCGTCTGCATCGTTTCCTTGCTAGCCTTGCTATCCCAACCAGGCTCGGGGTACCCAGACTCGCGAAAAAGGTACACACTCGTAGATAGACTGTGGATGATGTGACTGGAATGGAAGCGGAAATACATTTAGATTTATTTCGGACACGTTCGGTAGCACTGAAACCGGATGTCGAGCGTCGCGGCATGGCATGTAGCAGAAGCCAACGAACGGAAGAAACCGGTTGCTGACAAACAACGGCTTCCAATTGTGGTTTCTTCGGTCAAAAGTGGCTCCCGAGCAACGTCTGTTTGGTTTTTTTTGCAGCATATCAGAGAAGAGGAACAGAAATTCTGGTTCAATAAGTCAAATCATGGCTAGTGCGGAGAAAGTGAATTGGTGGATAATGTGTTCTCGTAATTTAATAACAGTTTGTAATACTGGAAAATTAAAATTGATGAAATCATTGTTTTATGTATGTTATGTAGGAGGCATTAGATGCACAATAAAAATCTAGCTGTTTCCTTTTCAAATGCAACTTTTTTTTAAAACAATAGTCACCTGTGAATCATTCAAAGTATTGCCCATCATTAGTTACAAATTTGTCATTTTTTCAGGCAGAACTCGAATATTGTTACGATAAAAATGTTCGTCTCATGGGGCGATCCAAGAATCAAGCTATTTTTTATGTCTGCGTAGAAGCAAAACTGCTGACGGAACAAGTAAAAATCGGATCGCAATATCTATGGCATTTGACGAGTGAGGCAAGACTAAACGTTTTTTTGTAAGCTTAACGACTTTTGAAGAACAAGTCCGAGCGGTGTCATGCAGTTGTTTTCATATTGTGGCCGTCAAAACCAAATCGTATATAAATGAAAGAATGTTATCGTTAATATATCTCAACGAAGTCGAAATCGTATAAAGTGCTGATTGTATATTCTGCGCAGAAGTTAGTTTTTAGTCGTATTTAATGTCGGAACCTTACTGGTTTACGATTTTAGGCTTAGAATCGTGAGACAGTATGGAATAAATCACTTTCAGTCGGAAATAATCTTATATTGATACTTATATAAAATAATTGCATACAACTATTCCTCAGTACGTATATCGCCTCCAAAACAGTACGTATATGCTGTTTTTGCGCATTCAATGCTAGTTTGTGTGATGCATATAAGTACGAATATTTCAATCGAAACACGAATATACGTATAAAAATGTTGACTGGGTGGTCCAGCCAAAAACACAGCATAGCCTTCTCAGTAAGTATATTCGGCCGAGTCGACGACGTAGAAAGATGGCTCATAACTTTCTTTTCTTTTCTTTTCAGTATTTTTCTATTAGAGACTTACCAACAGTGCTGATTTTCCCCAGCAAAATTCTTCGAAAATTACAACCAATCATTTTCAATTTTCACTTCCAATGATCGCAGCATTCTTTCAGATACACTAAATTTTCGTCCTAGGAACGTGCTGTTATACTCAGATGAAATAGATCGCGCGCATCGTTCACGGTTACGGAATCAAATTTGACGACAAATCCAACCAAATGATGTTCACTTCAAAGCGAAAAAGAAAAACAAACAGTCCACTCAACCAAAATGAACCTTACCGAAACACTTTTTCACTGACACTGACCGATGCCTTGACAATCTTCGTTAACTGATAAACTGATTTTGTTGTCTTGCTTCCATCGCATGAAATATAATGAGGTGTTTTGACAGTTCACTTCCATGCAAAAAGAGGGAAGGGAGAATTCTGAAAGGATTGTAAAAAAATAACGTTTAAGAATGCTTTTCTTCACTTTCACTCAAGAGTGTCAACAAATATCAACCCTGTACCAACCATAGTTGAAGTCCGGTTCCGTTGGTTAATAGATCGATATGAGATATTTATTTTTTTGTACATTCCTAATACGGAATAGAAACCATGAAATCGAGAGAATGATTTAACTTGAAAAAAGGCAGAGCATGAATATGGAAATATCGTGAAGCGATGAGATATTGTTTTTATCAAATTGCAATTGTGATTAAAATCCGTTGCAGATGCACTGTAGTTTGATGTTTAATAGACATAATAATACTTCTTAAACCTATTACTCATAGTAGCTCACCCAACTTACTAATTAATAAAACAAATTCATTGAAAACGCAAAAGTTACACATTTGTGCCTCAGCCAATCGTGACGGGTGACAATCAAAAATCTGGAATTTTTTCAGGGCTTTTTTACACCACAACAAACACACACAAAGAGGAATGAGTATATGTTTATGAAAGCTTTATCTTTCCAGTATTGCCAGTATTTTTTGTTTTGTTTATGCATGCTCAGTTCGGTTCAAAATGGCGTCCAAACAACGAGCATTTCGCAAGTGCATTGTACAGTTCGCTATGAACTGCACAACAGTGTTAGCAAAAAGTAAATCAAAAGGTAAACCATTTTGAAAGCGAATATCTTCCGATTTCTATTTTGTATGGCTTCCTGCGAACCTCAACTATAATCCGCCAGGAAGGTAATGGAAGACCGGCCAGAGTAGTGGACAGAAAAGGACTTTTTCCTTTTTGTCAACTCATGGTTCTTTGGTTATCAATCAAAAAATATATACCAAACGAATGTTTGACCAACATTATTATTCCATTCCTTCCAAAAAAATGAAAATTATGTGTTTTGCCAGAGAAAATATTATCACAGCACATCAAAAAAACACAAACGTTTATGAACAACTACTCGACTCCATTTGTACCCCAAATACGCAACCCAACAAATCCATCTCAGTGACGTTCCATCGAAGATTTCTTCAAGATTCTGGGTTCCTTCGGTGCAAAAATACCTGGAGATCAACAAATTGCGAACAGTTGATCTGTAGAATCAAGAGATGCATTCGAAAAGTGGACTTGAAGGCCGAACAACGCTCTTTTTTGGCATCATAAGAAAACTTCGTCAGGAGGCCGGTAACGCACCTTTCTCAATTGTTCAATATTTTTTGTCAGTTCACAATGGATGTATCTTCATGAGAAATAAATCAGTCTTTTTTAAGTTCTTCCACCTTTTTTTGACAGCTGTAGAAAAATATTTCAAATTTTTAGTTGTCACCCTTTAGAAGTTTTTCATTGTTTTGCGAATTATAATGCATGGTTTTTTTTTTGCCTACACAGTGATTTTATTAAACCTACTATAATACATTAATGTCGAACTCGTTTTTGCAGCCGGGCAGCATCACGTGATACTGTGATTGTTTTATGAGTGGTTTGATAGTATCTGTATATGTCTTGGTTTCCGGTGAATAAATTTTTGCTACGCGAATTTTTATCATACTTTTCTACTGTCAATCTAATTAGTTTCTTTAGGAAAAGTTACAAAAAGTTGAGCCGAGCTTTCAAATTTAATTGCAAAATGTTGTCCCCCTTAGCTCTATTTTCGTCCGTCTCATTTTATGTTCTAATCAATTGTTGGGTTCTTTTGTCAATGAGACGTTTAGCTTAGCTTAACTGAGACTGACTGCACATATCAATGATTGCTACTCCGCGATTAATTTGAAAAACATGAAAAAATTTATAAAAACTATATCTATTTTACATGTAAAAGCATACAGATTTATTTTTTTAGTATTTTTTCTTAAAACTACTCGACTGGTATAAAAGTTATGAATTTTCAAAAATAAAATACATCGAATAAAGCCATTTTCAGGGTCACCTTGTTTCAGAGCTGGTCGTCTTAAATTTCCAACGGAAAGATAGGGGTTTGATAATTTTCGGCGAAGATCCATTTCTGTAATTTTGAGCACAATTGAAGCACTTTGGGCGACCAGTTTCGACATAGGCTGACCATAAGAAACGGCTTTATTCAATGTTTTTCATTTTCAAAAATTCATAACTTCTAAACCAGTTGATCGATTTTCGAACTTTTTGGGTCGAATTGAATGTAGTTTTTTCTGGTTTCAATAAAAAATACTAAAAAATAAATATTTGTGCTTTTACGTGCCAAATGGATAGAGTTTTTATAGTTTTTTGTCATGTTTATAAATTAAATTTAGGCTGATACAAATTTCGAATTCTTTTTATGTCCAAGGTTATCAAAGTTAGCAAAGGGGGTGGCAAAAAATAAATATCACCGAGACAAAAAAAAAGGAATAATCTTTGATCAAAGTTTGTGTGCAAGTTATGACGTATGTAACTTGCACTCAAATAAATGTTGAAAAATAACACTTTATTATTATTATTATTTATTATTTTTTTAAGGGGGGGGGGGTGACATAAAATGAAAATGAAATTTGTAACGGCCTTACTCAAATATAAAAAATAACATATTTTAAAAAAAAGCTTGTGTAGAGTCAAATATGCGCTTCAAAATACGACCAAGGTCCATATTTCTGTTGGCCTCAAAAAGAATGACAAACGAATGAAAAGACATTTTTTTTTATGAAAAATATAATACGATAACAGCATAGCAAAAATTTAAAGAGCCCTAAAAGAGAGCTTCGTAGCCGCAAGGTTACAGAGTCCGCTTTGATAAGCGAGTTGTCGTGGGTTCGAATCTTAGTAGAATCAGGCCATTTGGTTGTCAAAGGACTTTAACATGGGTTCATTCTCAGGCTCTCTACTACATACCCTACCTTCAAGCTGAATTCTATAGTACCCTTCCTGACTTTCATCCTAACAAAAAAGTCCCTCTTATAATAAAACTGTTCTGAGTAACGTATAATAGTTCTCTTCAGGGAATTGTAATTATGACGCGGTCTTGGCTGGAGGAACTAAATTTCGATACGACTCCTTCCTCTTGACAAAAATATAAGTCCTACTTATAATAAACCTGACCAGAGGTGAAGCATGTGTACCTCTTCAGGGAATTGTGATTGTGACGCGGTGTTGGTAGGAGGAACAAGGTTCGATAAGACTTCTTTCTCTTGACAAAATAAGTCCTTCTTATAATAAAACTGATTTCAGAAATATTGACCCTCTACAGGGAATTGTAATTGGCGATATTGGCGCGAGGAACGAGGTTTCGATAAGACTCCTTCCTCTTGACATAATAAGTCCCTCTTAGAATAAACCTGGCCAGAGAGGAACGATAGGTGTAGCCTCAGTTCAGGGAATTGTAATTTGGCGATATTGCTAGGATAGAAAAGAGGCTCGGTATAGTAGAGCAGTAAGCTTGAAATGAAAGGGTAAACTCTCACACACAAGCACGGATGTAAATAAAAAAAAAGCGTATCATTCACTTCAATAGTGATACTGCCAATAATATGAAGTGCGGAGTACAGAAAACACCTGGGCAATATCACAATAGATCAAAATGTCTCTGGTCGCAGTGATGAGTCCACACAGAGAAAAAAAGAGCCCTGAAAGTCATTCAAAGATAATTTTGATGCGAAAATATGAATAAAAAAGTTATAACGAAAAATGTGTTTTTTTTCTGAATCGGTTATTTTGAAAGATAGAAATAACTTTTTCATGCTAAGTTGCCTAAAATAAACGGATCTATAACAACTTTTTCTTCTTGAGCTTGAGCTTGACGACCACACATTTCGTAGTTGCTCCTCCATGATGGATCTGAGCTAGTGAAGTTGCACAGGAAACCACGTGTATGGCAACTTGTTATTAGTTTACCATCTTCAATGTACAACAATTCAGTAGTTTCCGCTTTGTATAGATCCATAACGGCGCCGGCAAGGTCCAAGGTAAAGAAGGAGATTGCAAGGAAGGAGGTGTCACATTCGTTGTTGTTGGAGATCGAGTTTACCTCTGACTCTCCACGACTGCGACGGAAAGGTAGGGTTTGGTCACCGTGGTAAGTGACGGAATCGAACGATGTTGCGCGCGACGTGATTTCATTACTGAGGCAAGTAATCCGTATCTTTCTTTTCAAGCATCGCGGATCTATATGAACAGCGCGCGCGATAGATATCCGATATGCGACACGCTTATATCAAAGTAACGGGTGAGCAGTCGCCGGTTAAACTGTCAGACTAAGACCGAGTTCATTTCCGAATTTCTGCAACTGCGGCGGAAAGGAAGGCTTGTGTTGTCATGTCTCCGTGGAAATTGACGGAATCGAACGATGTTGCGCGCGGAACTCGCTCACTACGAAAACAAACGAGCGATGTGTAGCTTTCTTGTCTTGAGGCTCGCAAAAATCACCTCCAACTCGTATGTATATACCGGCTGACCGTTCACCGTGAGAACTGTTTTGGTACACTTCGTAAAGTCACTACACATCGAAAACCCATAGATGAGTGAAACTAACCCTAGCCGAAGACGCGTTTACACCGGAACATTATGCACGATTACTCTATTCTTTTCTATCGACTCAAACGCACACGGATATGGTGTTTCGCACCGATTCTCTCTTACAAAATCATAAAGGTGCGCCGGAAATCCTCACTACGAAAGTGAACTAGAACGAGGTCGACGTGTCCACTTATATGATGAACAAGCTATGCCCCCTATTTAATATGAAAATGGCAAAGTATCATGCATTAAAAGCCTGATGAACTTGTAAAAATGCAAATGTGCATATTGAACAAAAGAGAGCTCTAGATTTGTAAATTAAATGCTAAACTTATCACCATAAAAATAGCTGCGTCGCGGTCTCACGTCGCGCCGACGTACAAAGTTTTAACGAACAACTGAATAACGTTTATGCTTAGTATTATTTGTCAAAAATCACAGGAGGGTTGTGTGCAAAGCCACGACCGCAAGGTTGAAGTAGAATACTTTTACACAGCTCTACTTACGACTGTACATTAACCTACGGCCGGGCGAATCGGTTTGCGCCGCTTTTCGCGTTTAGCCTGGCAGAGGCCTAATGCGCACGGCCAACACAATAGAAAGGTGTTTTCACATTGAAAATTAGACACGGCTTTACTGGAGTAGGTGTTGGCAAATGCATCAACCGCTAATACCGCCGCTATCGTACGAAAGTCAGCCTGGCAGAGGCCTGAGACGTGGTGACCAACCACAGGGCAAGTGATTTGTTTAATTTGAAGGCAGCCACAGGCGCAACCCGCTGCTATCCTCTGTTACTGCTGAGTGCTGATATCTGCTGTCAACTAAGTGGACGGTCCATCCAGTTCACCTTCCGACTAATGAATGTAGCTAGTTTTCCCAGAAACACTCTTTTATAGCCGAAGGGTGCTACGTAATAGGCCACGCCTTTCAGTTCAGGTTTACCATTTCCTTATGTTCTTTAGACGAATTATTCCACAATTCGCATTTGGTTTTTGTATCCAGCGAATAAACACCGATGGTGCTCTCACACACGCAACGGTTTTAATTCGTATCTTATTGCGGTTTGTAACATCAAGCGATTTCGTTTGCTCGCTGTTGCGTGTTGCATCATGTTGCAACTTGGCAGCTGGGAGACGACGAAATTCTGTTAATGCTGATTGATTTAATCGACTTCATATTAGCTCTGCATAGTCGAACTAACTGCTTTTGTGAATGCGTTCTAACAGGGCAGTTTATTATTCAATGTCGGTTATGCTGATCGCAGCCTTTGCGCTGCCTCTACAGTGGGGGGTTTACTAAATAAAGTGAAAATTAGACAACTACAACAGAATTTGATTGCATCCCGCACAGAATGTCTGCTTGTGTTGATGCCAGAACATTATTAACCTTCAATTATATTTTTATTTGCCTTGAAAAAAGCATTTTGTGGTACAAAATCGGTTACTGATTACAACTTTTGAGCTGCCCTAACATTGGGGGAATTAAGATACACGGACAACATGTACTGTGGAAGCTATTTCACATTCAGTAAATTAGACGGGCGCGACAGATTTAAATTGCTAGGATGCAACACAGAATGCTTGCTTACGTTGACAAAAATTATTAACTCTCAATGACTTGTTTATTTACCTTGAAAAAGGCATTTTGATTTCCAAAATTGGATTTCCTGATGGCAATCTTCATGCTGCCCCAACACGGGGGGGAATAATGGCTGTCTGGCGACACACGCTGAGAAAAACCGCGCTGCTCCTGAAACGTGGTGACCAACGACAGGGCTAGTGCTGCTGCTAAGGAAGGACGACTGCTGTTGTCGCTGTCTAGAACTATTATGAGCGGCTCCGGCTGAAACAGGCTCTAATATAGGCCAAATAGCATGTATTCAATTGCAAGGTATATGATCCTGTCGACCGTGCTTGGGAAGCAAGCATATAACGACCAATCAGGGGTCGAATTTTTCGTTTTGGCAAGGCTTTACTATTTTCAGTAGAACAATAGTGTGTATAATAAAATTACTATTATCTTGTTTTGGGAAGAATTTTAGAAGATTTTCCAATCTATTGCTGCAAGAACGAAGGAAATCCATCGAATACTAACCGATTTATTAGCATTTGAAATTGGACATATTTTTCACTTTTTTCGGTTTTAGATTTTCATTTCACATCCCTATGTAGCCGAACTTCCTGAGAGAAGTATTCTATTTCAAAACTAAGAAATTCGTAAACTGAAAGCAAAAAAAAAAACAAATAAAATGGCTGTAACAAGCATGTTCGGTGATTCATAGCATCTCGCATGTTAAGGAAAATAATACTATTCACCTACCCGAATACACCCTCCAATAATCAACCCTGACTTGACAAAAACTTCGCGATTTAAATCTCTAGATAGCCCCTAACCACAAGCCGATCTCAAAAAATCCGACATTCACCAGAGAAAAAATCTCCTTCTATTTATTTTAGGGAATTCATATTATTAATTTATTCTGTAATAATTCGCAACAATAATAGCAGGTGATATTGTTTTTCATCTAGCAACTATGCGGTACCTGGTTTTTTTTGTTTCAATTTGAAAAAGAAAAAAGCATAAATCAAATACAAGAATAAATAAAAACCCCTGATGCTAAGCGCATAAATTCACCAAACTGGGCATCGATGATTATAGCCATTTCTTTTTTTACCAATAAAACAAAGAGTAGAAAAGTCTCCCGATAATGCAATCCACAAATGCAAAATCTACTCCTACTTCCCGTGTGGCGCAAGATAGGGCATCGAACACCTTCCACCGGGGATGCGCCCGAACAACAATACGCCACAGCAAAAAACAAGAACTTCATTGTTGAACAACTTTTCCTTCTATCTACAAAAATAAAAAATATCACCCCAATGTATGATACTTTTGCAATAGGTACTTTTTTGTATATACAGTGCTTTTTCGATTTTATCACGGTCAAACAAAATTTTACCGTGAATTTAGCGAAATGATAAAAATTGGATTTTTGTGTTGAATTCAATTAAAATTTATGATATTTTGAGTAAAATGATGCGCTTCCAAAGTTCAATGGAATATAAGTTCAAGATACAAGCGAATAAACAAAAAAAAAAATAGTTCATAATATTTATCTACATAGCATTTTCACGAACTTTTTCAAGGTAGTTTACATGCAAAATCAAAATGATTTGTACTGCCGATTTTTTAGCATAGTTGGAAGAGTCTAGTGCTTGTTTATGTGAAATTGGAGAACCGCTAGATTTTATTATTTTTTATTCGACGTCTTATTTGCACCAAACTGTAGGGCTATTTGAGATATTAATAGATCTATTTCCCAACTGTACGAATTATACGTAATTTTTGCTCCAAATCTAATGAAACACGTATTTCATGATTCATTTTTCACAAAATTGTGACACATATAAATTGTAACAGATATGACACTTGGTTGCCCTATCCAGAAAATTGATCAAATAAAATGAGTTCTTAAAACTATACACATGACAGTATACACATGCAAAGGCACAAGTGATAATTATGTTTCAAATACACTTTCTACAACTGGAAGTGCATTATTCTTGATTGAAGATTTTTTTTTCGAAAAAGCGTGAGAAAATCGAGCGTGAATTTGGCGAGTATAGATAAACACGACTGTTGATAAAATCGAAAAAGCACTGTAATAATTTCGCAGAAGAAAGTTTTTCTCTAAAATATTGCAATCGAGCTCTAGATCCAAATTTCACCCTAAATTTGGTTTCTGGATCAACAACGGCATCGGTCATGTCCTTGAAATCGACGGAAAGAGGAAAGGAATGTTGGCATGACCCCCAACTGTTTGGAGATACCTTTGCAATTCCACAAAAGTCACAGGAAGGAGATTTTAGTTAGAAGGGAATCAGCATTCACCGATGATACATATAATTTCTACCCGTATGTATTTTACTATTTCAGATTTATTCTCCGTTCAGCCAACTGATCAGAGATGCAAAATTAGCTCATGTGTATTTGGTTTCGACTTAGACCAATAGACAACAAAAATGCTGATGGGGACAAGCACAAATGTGTATGGTTTACTTCAATAGGAAACGATTTGAGACCAATTGAAACCATCAGAGAATAAGAATGCTATTGGAGCCACACAGAAATGTGTGTGGTATATCTCAGTAAATACTACAGAATGTGAACCTTCGTTTTTTTTTTCATAATGAGCGAAAAGCTTGGGAAGCTGTATTCGTTTCTTTAATAGAATTGGTTAGCGTACAATCAATCCGTATCAGGCCCCGAAAACATTTCTGCGAGTAATCGGCGTTCGAAGCTTGGCCATCCCACATGGTTTCTGCAAGCTTTTGTTTTAATATCGTTATAAACTGTTCAAATGATTTAAAAATGGAAAGTGGCTTCGACTGTGTTTAATGTATAATATATCAGACTTTGTTCCTACATGCGATTCGACACTCGACCTTCTGTTTATTTATACACAGTCTTCGCAGCCGACCGTTTAGTCTTCAGGACAATTGCGGGGTAGCGCTGCGATCCTACTGACACTAACAGCTTCTCCCGAGCCGAGACTCGAACCTACGACGACTGGCTTGTTAGGCCAGCATCGTACCTCGAGACCAGCTGGGGATCATATAATATATCATTAGCATCAATTACTGCTTCCACAGGCAGACTTGTTATTCTCCTCAACATGAGGAAAGAGCAGAGCTGCGTATAGCAATTGTTGCGTTTTTTTTATTCTGCTACGTGCTGTGTTGCTTCCGCTCGTAGAAAATGTATACACTTGCTGCTTACACCACAGCTGAGGAAAACACAAGTGGTTGGAATACACAGAAATAAACCGAAGCTGAGATAAATTCGATAGCATTCGAAGAGTAAACATGCGTGACGGGCGGCTTGATTTATCTTTTGTTCAGATTCTAAATGCTGCAAAGCAAACAACGCAATCTACTCCTAACTAGATGCTACCCTCAGTTTTCACATGCTTTAGAGACACACAGCGAAAGTATTGCAGTGAACTCTGTTATGTTGTTATTATGCGTAATGTCCTTTCGTGTGAGAAAAATCACACCTCTTTTTCATCTCTCTGGAGAGATATTTCGAATTCCACCGCGGTGTTTTTTTTTTGCAAACTACTTGCCGCTCTCTTCTATCAGGTGCGCCACTCTGCCCACAAGTGTGAGAACAGTTGTTATCGCAGTGAAAGATATTCTCCAACAGGTCTGAGGAGAAATGACAAGCCTGCACTTCTGTTAGTGTCGCAATTTAAAAAAAATGGCGCATGGTTTCGTCTTGTCGCACGTCGACTAAATAAAATTGGAGTGAAATTTTTCGCCATCAGTCTCGCATTTTAAAGGCAAATTAATACTAGTTATGTGATTTCTACATGCATGAAAACATGTCCTATCATGTTATGACACACAAATTGTCATAACAATTGAGAAAAATAGGATCTGCAGCAAACTATAGTCAATTTATTGATTTAAGTCTTTACGTATTTTTTGCGAAGGTTTTTTGGGAAGATATATAAGTTTTTGCATTTCAGTTAACAACAAATAGTTACTTGGCATTTAATAAAGTTTTAATAAAGGAAGGTTAACGTGATTTTCTTCAAGCAAATTTTTTTTGGTTCTGGTAACAAAAACATAATCAGTATGTTGAATCGAAAAAACCGCAATAGTTTAATGTTTGAAATATTTCCTCATTTACTTTAGATGCAGCAAAACTAGTGTTATTAAAGAAGTAAGTAAAATGGAATTAAATTGATATGTTGAGTTTTGTATAAAGCAATTCATTTATTAAAACGAGGAAACTTCATGTATAAAGGCACTACCTGATGAGAGCGTTTACGACGCTATATCTTTATTTTCTCAAGATATGATTTTGGATCCGAATACGGTTTAAAATTTCATTACAGTTTTCATACAGTTTCCTTTCTAGTTTTGCAGATTTTTAAATTAGGATACAAAATTTGAAATTCAAGATTACAAAAATTCAAATTTTAATTCAATTCAGATTTTAGACTTGAGTAAATATATTATCGGATCTTAGACTTGTATAAATATATTATCACTAGTTGGCCCGTAGTGGCTAGCCACTTTCAAACGCATTTTGAACTTTTAAAAGTTGGTATTTAATCTCAAATGAAAATTTTTTTTTGAAATATCGAGTTGAAGTTGAATATGTAACTAAAACACTATCGACAATTCGTTGCAGATGACCAGCGCTGGTTTAAAACTTAATTAATTATCTAACTGCGATAAATCCTTCGTTCAGTAGATCGTGGATTGATTGCTTACTCGAAAACGAATCTGCATCTCGCTTTTCATAGGGATCCACTGCACAGCTGTTTTCTCCAATATCTAAAGACTTTTGCTCCATTATTTGATTATTTTCGAAAAATTGTTTTCTAACGATTTTTTTTTTAAATTTCATAACTTGAATAATAGTTCATTTTCTCAATTGTTTAATATTACATATGTTATATTCAAACTAAACTTGCAAAATAACTAAAAATGAATGTGATTGAAAAAAAAAAAACAATTTACAAAAACCATTGCTCATGCAAAAATACTGGATTGCTCAAAAAATATTCACACATGCAAAAGTTTGTCTCTGCAATTTGTTATTAGCAATAGCAAAGCTTGGAATAGTACTTCGTTATTTTAATCATTGATGGGTAGTTCAAATTCCTGTCTAATTCTCCGATATAACTTCATATATGATAAATGACGCACATGAAACATCTGTCACCTGCGTTTCATCACAGAAACCGTTTATAGTGTTGCGTAACAGCATAACAATCCTCATCCCATCGCCACCACCTTTGTCTACTTCTTTGTTTTCGTCTTCTTCTACATAAGCAAACAAATATTATTTGATAAAAAATAAAAAAAGTTGGCTTACTGTAGCGCATTTGTAGGATAGTAGATAAACCTATGTTTAATTTTTAAAACTTCGAAAATTTTATGTCGATATATCAAAATATCTTAAATCAACACTGTTGATCAGATTTTACATAATGTTCAAAAATAATGGCCAATAGCTTAACCCGATCCCGGCGAAAAGAAATCAGTTTTTACCTCAAAAAATGAACTTCAAACTCTTATTACTCATCAACTATAAACATAATTAACACAAACTGTATTGCAAATTAAAGATCAATCTGTACCTTACTGAATAATTTCATCGTGAAAATTTTCAAGTATAATTGTTGAACTTTAATCAAACTTTGAATGTCTCTCGTCGGGAATGGGTTTATCTTATACTCTAAGTTTTTTCGAAACAGCTAAAATTTTCACGTATCAGCAAAATAATTATCCCTTTCTCCGTGCATCTTGAACGTCGTAGTATACTTAAAGAATTAATTTGGGGTACAATATGTGCAGCATGTCTTGTGTAGGTTAAATGTCTTTTCTGTTTTTAAAAATATCGAAACAAAAAATATTTCTTTATCTTTGAGTACAACTTCTTGAGAACATTTTTGTAAATTTTGTTAGAGCTTTGAGTAATAGGGAGAAAGTTGGATAGATTTTAAGTGTGGCTTGTCACGCGCCATAAGCTAAACTTGAAACTCGATATGATGTTTTGCATAAAATGGCTTTGGCGAGTTACAGCCGGTTTACTTCAGTTTTATAGAAATGTTCGTTATTAACGTCTTCGGTCAACTTTTTGCTATCGAATAACTGTACTTTTGAAAAATTACAATTTCAATGCATATAAAAATTACTACACACTTTAAAAAAAACTAAACTGCTCATTTTCTCGAGCAAAAAGGTTTATAATCCCCATTATTTTCTTGACTTTTTCATAGTCTATCCTCAATGAACTGCAACAGGTACTGCCTTATTCCATCACTTGACAACCTAATTTTGATGGTAATGCCATGACATTACAGAATTTATTGGACATGTTATTATAAAATGACGTTCATAATTAACCGACAGTGGTTCGGTTAACTTTAAATTTCATTTACATGCTTGATATCTTTGATACTATGTCATTCTTACATCCTAAAATTGCCTTCCGCCCTTTATTACGTTTTTGGCGGTTTTGATCGATGCACCTGCATCAGAACCTATAGCCATATGCTAATTTAACACGTGCCGAATATTAGTTAAGACGCAGTTAGCTTTGATTTCCTTACGACTGGCTTCATACCAGTCGAGAGGAGGTGAGTGGAGGACTAGAAGCAAAGGTAACTTGTAGTCAGAAACGGGAGTGTTTGCGTTGCTACCCACAAAAAAATAACAAAATTTAGTGTCCCTCAGCTTCAGAGTTTGCTTTGGAAAAAGGCAATTTGAGTAACTTTCGTTTGTCGTTCGCGTGACTGAAAGACAAGCAAACTATATATATTCCGAAAAGTTGAATCCGTGCTGATATATGGTTTACCTGTGATGGAAGATTCACTGAGATTTGAATTTTCAGTTGGCATTGATTATTTTTATGGGGATTCATTTCTGTGTATCTAATTTGTTTTTTTCTCTCGTGTATAGAATCTAACATGTATTGCAAATTTTTGTGACACAGCATCGTTCTTCCTTCAACGGTAATTTAGAATAAAAATAATGGGAATATACAAGTACGCTTGTATATTCTCTGCAGTAATGCAATATGCATCTCAAAAAATATCTCTCAAGGTATTTATACTGTATATTTGGTAACGCAATCCTACAAATGATATTTCACAATAAAAAGAAACATTTTATTAGGAAATGAGGCCAGAAGTAGTCTTCCAGCTAAACTTTAACAATCATGGATATATGAATTGGCAATCTTCTACCGAAACATTTCCCTACGTTTGAAATATGGCGTTATTAACATGATCGGACAGAGTCCGAAAACATCGGAACCAAGAGCTCTAATTTATTTACATTACTAAAATGAACCGCCCGTGTCATCCTTTCCAATCTCTCATTTTCAAGCCACATCAACGCTTACCGCTATCAGATTATGTTGCGCCGTGCGGCGAATGGAACAATAAATATTACACGCGTGTTTTCGCTGCTCCCCGTTGAATGGGATCGTAATTTATTGCCGATGGGTGCGCTGCGGAAAATCCCCTGCTTGCGGACCGAGTAACGCACGGGCAGTACGACGAGTGGGCAGCAGCTCACCTTCCGCAGCATTATAATCAATTGGTTGTACCCAATAAGGCAACAAGCCGGGCCCAACCATAATCACCCCTAGTGCAACGCTCGGAAATTATATTACAGCCTAAATCCGTCGGACACGGACACCACAGTCAGCGTTTGCATCTATCTGGAAAATTATCAAATATTGTCTCGCGCAGGATCAACGCGCCCGCGAAGCGGCCGAAGGCATGGGGCGGCCCGAATATGCGTTAAAATGCCGTCGCTGGTAATCGTGGCCTTCGGGAAATGCGCTGAATCCATTTCACACCCAAAGGGATCGCGAACTACCGAATGTTCTCTCGTTAATCCGGACAAGCTGCACTCAAACCCATCGGCGATGCGCACGTAATTCGGCAGATCATCATCGGGGTGGTCTGATTACCGAAGGCTAGCATGCCAGGCGGAAACATTTTCATGATAAGTTTGGCCACCCTTTCTGTCCCTGATGATACACCACACTCTAGTCTCTCGTACATAGGCACTGCGTATTAATGGGGCTACAGGCTTTTGTTTTTTGTGCCCTCTTGCTAGGGGTTTACAGCGCGAGAGGATGCGATCCGATATTTGCGTCAATGCACACATACAGCCACCCGTAAACATCGGGTGATACGCGTCATTGCACAGAATCCAGCACATTGAAAGCATCACGGGGGCTTACGCAGCCCAACGCAGTAAAAGCGGGGGGGGGGTTAACTGGTGCGAAACGAGGTGGCTCTCAAAAACGGCCAGCACTAGAAGCATCATTTTGAGAACCGTTCCTGTATGGTTGCATATGCTGGGGCATATTTTCCCTGCGCAATTATGCGTCCACCTAATGATGCATAACTGTAGGGCAGAGCTCTAACATGGCCGCGGTCAGCAAGCTGCCGCTGCCGCGTTCGATAAGTTCGCAACGAAACCATGTGATGCGATTATTTCTCGTTAATACCCGTGAACGACGATAAGGATCTACCCTTAGAAGACTGACGACTTGTTGATTAGGACGATAGCGTAACTGAATTTCGTCTACATCAAGTTATATGACAGTATTCTAATTTTTGCTTCCCCGCAACGAAGGATGTTTGTTCAAAACAGCAAAAATCTAATAATTCGATTGTCTGCTCTGCAGAGAAAGCAGAGTGGAACGATCTATCAAAACTTTTTCATTATTAAGCAAAACGCGTTTCCATTTTTTTCTCGATTATACAATTTTTTACAGCGATAATAATTGAAGGATGACTGCGAAAACAAGCAAGTGTAAATTTTCTTGCTCGTGGACTCGTTGAGAATGCGAAACTCGGAAAATGTTAATCTCAGCAAAGCGCCTGAAATGATTGGTGAACATAAGAGGGTAAAATTATTCCTGTCATTTTTTACTGTATCTCGCGAACCTATTCAGCCGTGGTTCCCTCGTTGCCGGAGCTTTTATTGAGCCGATGAGCGAAAAATGTGAATATTCATTAATTTTTTTTCTCCGCCTCTCTGTTCTTCTGTTGACGAAATTAAAAATGTCATTTAAATTTCCTGCCAGTTGCTGCGGCTTCTACTTCGACAGCAGGGCGCTCCGGCTCGATAATTACACAGAAGATTGGAATGGCAGGCACCGGGGATTGGATTGCTGTTTGTAAGGGAAAGCTCTCAGCGAGAATCCGTGAGCTTACTCATAATAATGAGTTTAATTGAAATGCTCTCCGAAGTAATCAAGAAAAGCAGAAAATCATTTCTTGTTTTTTTTTGGTGACCAAAGAGTCACGGAAGTCGTTCAATGTCGAACTGTTGAAATGAACATAATTACAGGTTTAAACCAATAACGTTCCTGCAATCAAAGACGATATATCACAGCGATTTAATCGGGTTTGAATGGGACACTATCAATTGTCCCAACTTGTCGCGTATGGTGCTTTTTTACGAAATCTTACCAAACGAAAGAGTGTAGAAAAAAATCAACACGAAAATTGCTCCGTAATGCACATCACATCTGCGCTTTGAAGTGGAAAATAGCTAAAGTCAACTTACAGATGCTCACACAGGAAGGAAAAACCAAACTGAAGAAGGGACAACAGGTGAAGCTGACTGACTGATGATAATTTCCACACGGACCAGTCGAAGCCGGTCGTTGCTGTTGATCCACCGCTGTCTCTGTTCAACACCGCCGGCCGTACTACAGCCGGGGTGTTCTACAGGTGGAAAGTGATAAAGCAAGATTCTGGCAAAGGAACGGCATCGCGATGGAAACCTGATCGGTGTTCATTTCTCATCGTCACCAGCTTTTGCACGTTAGTGGGAAATTGATAAGACGCTAAGGAACAGAGTACCGAGGACAGGGCAGTGTCGGCAGCGAGTGTCGCCCGAAGAACCAAGCAAATAAATCGGAATTCGATTACCTACGGGCTGGGGCTAGTGGCACTCACTACCGCTGCTGTCTGCCTTGACGACCGGCGGCGGTGTTGAGAAGATCGAAAATTCAGAAACCTAAATTCAATTTACAGTCACTGATTGAATCCTGTGGTATCAATTTTCGATCGGACTGCCGGTGTCGATTCCGATAAGGTTGTGTTTGAAGTTCAAGTTTGGCCTTCAGTACATTTTGTGGTGGTTTTGGTGTTTTGCTTGATTAAAATCGTGTAAATTTTAGATGGTTCATAAGGAGTTTTAATTTTTACGGAGTAAAGCATGAAAATTATTTTTGCCCAAAAGAAGTAACAAAAAAATTTTTAGAAATTATTATATTCTAACGTTTGGCATAAAATATATCATAAAAAAACTCCAAAATTAAAAAAAAAAACTGATCGTCAAATTTTACAAATCGCGTGTTATTGTTGATAAGAACTTAATTCAATATTCAATAAAGGTAAACCATCACACCCAACTTACTAAGTTGTTCATTTTCAAAATATCCTCCTAGCCGTATAATAAAATTATTTTTTCTCGGATTTGTTATTTAGAACATAACCAATTCATCATCAATAAAGCTCTTCATAATCACTTTTTACATTATTTTTCAAACTCGAATCTCAAGCCCATAAGCGTTTAATTTAGTAATCATAAAAAGCAAATCTTCAAATACAAACTCAATTTATGTTAATTTTAGAAACAAAACCACCAGTACCTAATAATGAAAATATTAACAAAGGACTCCACTGTCTTTTGGGCAATTTTTAGGGAAACTCTTTCGATAGAAATACCATTATACAAAAAAAAAAGCCACATGAAGATAACATAGCAAAGCAGCTCAGGCGTCATCAATTTTCTTGATTTTCACTCATATAGAGTGAGTGACTGCCCACGTTAAGCCGAAGAGGGCGTGCAAGAGGCAAACAATCGTTCTCTCCCAGTTTAGGAAGGAGCGTTTTCAGTGTCTTAGCTACAATATGGAAGAAAGGTCAAAGAACAAAGCACGAAATTTTACATTGAAGGTAAATTCTATCCGATTTTGAATTTTAAATTATCGTGTAAAATGTATAAAAGCCTGCTTTGGTGTGAACAAATCATTTTACTAGCGGATAGTGCAATGGAGTGTCACATACTAGCAGCTTTTTGCGATCAAATCCGATCCGATTTTAGATGAAACAAACAATTTTTTTCTTCAACCTAACAATGCACTCTGGGAAAAAAACGGACCCAAATTCCCACTAAATTCGTGCCGCTGAGCTGGCAAACTGAAATATAGCATTTCTTATGTAAAATTGGTCAATAAATCGACTGGTGATAGTTACATCCTGTGCAGGGCACGGGAAAAGGCCTATATTCCCAAAAATACGCAAAAATAGGGTGAAAAAAAGCAAAATAGACCATTTTCCGTTAGACTGGCAACCTCAAATGTAGCATTTCTTATGTATAATTGGCCAAAAAATCGATTGGTGATAATTTCATTTCGTGCAGAGCACGGAAAATGGTCTATTTTACTCCTTTTAACCCTAGTTTTGTGTATTTTTGGGAATTTATGCCTTTTTCCGTGCCATGCACAAGATGAAACTATCACCAATCGATTTTTTGACCAGGGGGAATCTGTCTGTCAAATATCGTGTAACCGTGACCAACATATTGGCAACAAGGCGTCCGGTTGTTTTGGTTTTTATCGTTTTGATCAAAGTTAAATTTAGTAGAATTAGAACGTTTCTTTTTCAACAAAACTCGAGAAATCGTGGAAAACTTTTACTACTAATGCGTTGTGTAGTGAAATTTTGTGGCAGCAACCTGTATTTGGCTAAAAGTGATTAAGTTTCATTGCCACACAGCACGTCATGGACCAACAAACTTCATGGACCAGAGTTGATCTGCGATAACGCGCACATATATGAGTTTTGACAGCAGTAAATCCCCCCTGTTTTTGACCAATTTTACATAAGAAATGCTATATTTAAGGTTGCCAGCTCAGCGGCATTAATTTAGTGGAAATCTGGGTCCGTTTTTTTTCCAGTGTGCAATGATTTGAAAGATAATTTTTTGGTGATCAATATTGTTTACCGGAGAATATCAATAAAAAATAACAAATATTATCTATTAACGGTGATTATCACAACCATCATCGTGGGATTTTTGGTGATTTTCTATTAATTATTACTGACGAAACTATCAGCGCAGCATCATTCATATTAAACGATGAGTCAGCAGAAAAAAATTGACAGCTCTATCAGTCGACCCTAACCATGAAGGTGCAAACTATGAAGCAAGTGTACGCATTCAAAGAACGGTACCCCGTCGCGTCGAAAACGGACATCGTACGGCAGTTCGTGGACACCGGATACGCCCACTTCGGCAGCTACAACATTTTGACACTATTGGACAACAATCAGAGCATCGAAAGAAAGCCCGGTTCCGGACGACCGACGATCCTAAGCAACATGAAGCTCCAAATGATGCTGAAGAGAAAGACCGAGGAAAAAGTGGCTACATCGCTGCGTGCGCTTGGCCGGAAGGTCGGTGCTAATGGCCAAACAGTAAAGAAATACCTGCCGAACATGGACATACATGTCAGAAAGCGGCAGTCCCGTCAATTAGTCTCGAAGCTGCAGACAATGACGCAGCGGCAGCGGCTGCATACGATGGTCAAGTCGATTTTTCCGGCGAATCGTGACGTGGCGTTGGTGATGGCTAACGGGACTTGTCTCACCCTTCATGGCAACGACTCGCAGGGCACTTCGTATTTATTAGGTGAAGTTCATTTCGCACACCAAGTTCCCCAAGAAGGTGCTGCTTTGGCTAACAATCAGCGAGAAGGGGATGTCAAAGCCGCACTTCTTTCACTCCGAACTGGAAATATAATACGAAGTGCCTGTCGGAAGTTACGTTGTTCAACAAAAGAACCGTACGGCCGAAGCAGCGATGATTTGGCCGGATCTGGCGTCGGCCTATTACTCGAAGCGAATGTTGGAGGAGATGGAGCTGCTGAATATCGATGTGGTACCCAAGTTGACAAACGCGGAAGGCCGCCCATAAAGTTGTAGATTTTGTTTGCATGTAAGCTAATGTAGTTATCTTTCATGGGACATTTATATTACTCAATTATCTTCTTTTTGTTTTTTGTTTTGTTACTAGGGCTAATAGCCCCACATGCTAACATCCAAATTCAAGAAAAGGAGAACTGGAAACTCGGGCATAAATGTAAACAAAAATCTTATTTTTTGAAAAAAATTTATAGTCCAAGTCCAAGTCCAAGTCCAAGTCCAAGTCCAAGTCCAAGTCCAAGTCCAAGTCCAAGTCCAAGTCCAAGTCCAAGTCAAAGTCCAAGTCCAAGTCCAAGTCCAAGTCCAAGTCCAAGTCCAAGTCAAGTCCAAGTCCAAGTCCAAGTCCTAGTCCAAGTCCAAGTCCAAGTCCAAGTCCAAGTCCAAGTCCAAGTCCAAGTCCAAGTCCAAGTCCAAGTCCAAGTCCAAGTCCAAGTCCAAGTCCAAGTCCAAGTCCAAGTCCAAGTCCAAGTCCAAGTCCAAGTCCAAGTCCAAGTTCAAGTCAAGTCCAAGTCCTAGTCCAAGTCCTAGTCCAAGTCCAAGTCCAAGTCCAAGTCCAAGTCCAAGTCCAAGTCCAAGTCCAAGTCCAAGTCCAAGTCCAAGTCCAAGTCCAAGTCCAAGTCCAAGTCCAAGTCCAAGTCCAAGTCCAAGTCCAAGTCCAAGTCCAAGTCCAAGTCCAAGTCCAAGTCCAAGTCCAAGTCCAAGTCCAAGTCCAAGTCCAAGTCCAAGTCCAAGTCCAAGTCCAAGTCCAAGTCCAAGTCCAAGTCCAAGTCCAAGTCCAAGTCCAAGTCCAAGTCCAAGTCCAAGTCCAAGTCCAAGTCCAAGTCCAAGTCCAAGTCCAAGTCCAAGTCCAAGTCAAGTCCAAGTCCTAGTCCAAGTCCTAGTCCAAGTCCAAGTCCAAGTCCAAGTCCAAGTCCAAGTCCAAGTCCAAGTCCAAGTCCAAGTCCAAGTCCAAGTCCAAGTCCAAGTCCAAGTCCAAGTCCAAGTCCAAGTCCAAGTCCAAGTCCAAGTCCAAGTCCAAGTCCAAGTCCAAGTCCAAGTCCAAGTCCAAGTCCAAGTCCAAGTCCAAGTCCAAGTCCAAGTCCAAGTCCAAGTCCAAGTCCAAGTCCAAGTCCAAGTCCAAGTCCAAGTCCAAGTCCAAGTCCAAGTCCAAGTCCAAGTCCAAGTCCAAGTCCAAGTCCAAGTCCAAGTCCAAGTCCAAGTCCAAGTCCAAGTCCAAGTCCAAGTCCAAGTCCAAGTCCAAGTCCAAGTCCAAGTCCAAGTCCAAGTCCAAGTCCAAGTCCAAGTCCAAGTCCAAGTCCAAGTCCAAGTCCAAGTCCAAGTCCAAGTCCAAGTCCAAGTCCAAGTCCAAGTCCAAGTCCAAGTCCAAGTCCAAGTCCAAGTCCAAGTCCAAGTCCAAGTCCAAGTCCAAGTCCAAGTCCAAGTCCAAGTCCAAGTCCAAGTCCAAGTCCAAGTCCAAGTCCAAGTCCAAGTCCAAGTCCAAGTCCAAGTCCAAGTCCAAGTCCAAGTCCAAGTCCAAGTCCAAGTCCAAGTCCAAGTCCAAGTCCAAGTCCAAGTCCAAGTCCAAGTCCAAGTCCAAGTCCAAGTCCAAGTCCAAGTCCAAGTCCAAGTCCAAGTCCAAGTCCAAGTCCAAGTCCAAGTCCAAGTCCAAGTCCAAGTCCAAGTCCAAGTCCAAGTCCAAGTCCAAGTCCAAGTCCAAGTCCAAGTCCAAGTCCAAGTCCAAGTCCAAGTCCAAGTCCAAGTCCAAGTCCAAGTCCAAGTCCAAGTCCAAGTCCAAGTCCAAGTCCAAGTCCAAGTCCAAGTCCAAGTCCAAGTCCAAGTCCAAGTCCAAGTCATGTTGTCATTCAGTTAAAGTAATAAATAGATTTTCAAATTTAAAGAACGACTGTAACATGAAATTTCAAGGGAAATACGGCTTTTTCAGTCTTAGGGGTATATCAAAACGCTACTGAGTTTTATGTCCGACGTGAGAGTCCATTTTGGTGTTACCAGAGGTGCGATAAAAAGCCCGAGAAAAAGAAATTAAATCCACCAACGCATCGTGCTTTGTGATGTGGTACTCTGAAAGTGATCCTATAGACAGCTATGACAACCTATCGTAAAGCTTTGTACGCTGAACGAAAAACTGCACAACTTTATATCCCCTGGTGAAGGCCAAGTTCAAAGGCCGAAACGTCGGACATAAAACCTAGTAGCGTTTTGATACACCCCTAATACTGAAAAAGCCGTATTTCCCTTGTAATAAATAGACTTATTTCGACTTTGCTCATATAGGAAGCCACAGTTTCCTGAATTTCTTGGTTGGTTGTAGTTTTAATTTCATTTTTTGTTTCTACATTTGTACTTTTCATTTTTAATTGCATATGGGTCATTCCATACGAAGTGTACATGCCACTCGGACACGACCATCACGGATTTGGCTCTTGGGGAATTATTCATCTAGGTTCACTATGAAAAAATCCCAATTTTGGTGTCGATTGGAATACCCCCTGCTCTGTGGGACCCCTTTCTTTGTGACAAAGTCAGGCAATTTTTGTTCGAAACTCCGTTTTTCTTTTTCTTACAATTCATAGATGTAGGACGTCCGCAAAATACTGATAGATGATTTTTAAAGAAAATAAACCAAGGAATCCAAAAAAATATAATTTTTGACTGAAAGTGTTGCCAGATAGATTAATTTTGTATTTGAAAATTTCATTTTATTTTAAATTTGATAATTTCATCGTGTTCCTTGGAAAATTTAACGTAAGAAACAACTATCATCCCGAGGTAATATGAGCCAATCTCGAGAAATAACATTTTAGTTGTAAATTTCGTAATAAATTTATTTTATAGTTTATAGCCGTAAGACACCCGAAAAATAGTGATGAGTGAATTTTGAAGAAAATAAACCAAGGAATCCAGACAAAATATTTTTTTTGACCGGAAGTGTTGCCAGATAAATTATTTTTCTATTTTAAAACTAAATTTGTATTTTTCGGCAAATGTAGCTGAGTTTATTTTAAATTTGAAGGTTTCATCGTATTTCTCGGAAAATTTTACGTAAGAAACACTTATCACCCCGTGGTAATATTAGCCAATCTCTAGATATAGCATTTTTACGAAAAACTAATTACGAAATTTAAAACCATTTTTGTAAAAATGCTATATCTCGAGATTGGCTCATATTACCACTGCATGAAAATAAAATAAAAAAATTCATGTCTTTGGGTCGATGGCAGTAATTTCCAAATACGGCGATGCCAGTCTGCGGAATGACGTGCCAGGGAATTGCTATAACTCAATACCATCCCGAAAAAGAGCTATTACCAAAACTGTAGCGGAATTTCCAACAAAACACAACAGACGAACTCGACACCGGTGGTTTTCGAATCAAACCAGGCAAAATCACCGGAGGGTGATAAAAGTTTCATCTATGGCGCAGAATAAAACAAACCCAGGATCGCACAACAATATTTGCAACAGCTGTTCAAATGGGGGCCAACATATTGTCTGCTCCGTCTGAGTCGTATCCACGATCCGTCCGCTCTTTCGTCCATTCACTCAACGGGTGGTGTCTGTATGACTGGGAAAGTCGTTCATCCGCCTCCGTCTTTCTTTACCGGTCGTGCTAACCAGGTTGGGATACAATTTTGGGAACAAGCTCCGACTGATGATGTGGTCGTCGTTGTAGGGAAAAAGCGCACAGAAACACTTTAAACAAAGCTTCCACTTCTTTGCAGCAGTGAACCGACTCTTCCCAATCGGAGGAGCATATTCTTATATATGCATTACCACTGTATGCATGCCGAATACAGCCGGAATATCCTTGCACTTAAGGTCTGAAAAACTAACATCACGTTTGTGAATGTTGCTGGTTTATGATGATTTTTCTTTTCCTCTGTTGACCACGCAACTCATGTGCTCTGTTGGTTACACGCTCCACATATAATATCACAGCACAGTATGAAAGTGAACGGATGTTTTATTATTCGTGTATAATTCCAACGTAAATAGAATATTCTACAGTGCAATAGTAAGCTGTCTTTCAGTCGATGTTCATAACATTGGAAGTATGATCTTGTACAGCTTGTCTGTGTAGTGTTAGGAGATTATTATAAGTGTACAGAATACGGTCACGTTGAAGGTAAAACTGCTGTCTGACCCTTTATAGCTTTCATACATCCTGTATTCAAACACTAGAGAAGCAAACAAATCGCTATTCTAGTGTGTCACCTGGCTGGTTTTTCTTTTCTTTGTGGCCGCTAGCGACGCTACAAATCAGGATTCAGTGAGAGTTTCGTCATAATTTCTAAGCAGTCAAGCATTTCCCGCGGGTTGTCTGGTAACCGTTTCAATCCGGCGCAAGTGAATGAAGACATTACAGTTGCATCCCGGCTATGTTATGTTTACCGTAGGTGCTAAGGGTCAATCCCGCTAGTAGTATTTTTTGTATACGAAACACTACTCAGTTTTAGAGTTTTCAAATCCAGTAAGCCCTCGTTTATGGTAGAAAAGTAATTTTGCACAAAACTTTTCCGTGATTTCGACTTCCTAAAACCGTCAACAGAGGTTCCATGATGGTAATGTTGGGGCGAGCGTCATTCGATGGTTGAGAACCAGTAACAACACAAGAGTAAAAGTAGTAAAATATGAACGGAAGTATCGTATGTAACGTTTCCGTAACCTGGTATTGAATATTATTCGCCTACCCTTGATTTGAAAATAACATTTTGGTTCATTAATTTTTAGGCATTTTTAATTGAAAGTATCCCACAATACTAAAGTATCACGGCTAAAATCGCCAGCTAAAATTACTTTGGTGAAAAAAATGAATCGATACAAATTGTTATAGCCATTTTGAACCACAGAAAATGGTGTAGCAGCAGCAAGCACGGTCGATTAACTACCGCCCGGAACGAAGTGTTGAAATGTGGGTCCATTGTAATACTGGAAGCTGTTCATTAACGGTCGAAATATGGTGAAACGCCGGATAGTATTGAATGCACAGTACGTCTGGTTCCGGGTTATTCAGCAGCAATTAAAACGGGATATTTAAATGAGTACAATATTTCGTGGGCGAGCAGGACAGACGGAGAAAACGGAACCGGGCGAACGATACTTGAAATTAAAACGATGATTGCAGCAGCTCATTTTCGAACTAATTGTGATTGCTCGCCGATGAAACTGCAGGGTAGATGATTGCGAGTGGTTGCTTATTTGCATAATTTCGTGTTATTTTGAAAAACGAAAAAAAAAGCAAATTATCAGAGATACTTTACAGCGCAATGAACGTATTTATTTCATTACTGCCCATCCAACGATAAGACAAACAATCATGCGCGAAAACCCTGGAATAGAAGTGCACATTACACACATACACACACAGAAAAAACAACCACATTATAATTAGTTTGCATTCTCGTAACTCGAGCTCTCCAAAACATCCCTTAAAACTTGCCGAAACGCCTTCGCTAAATATTTACCATTAAAAGTTTTAATTAAGCATCGTCTACTTAGCGGAAAGTTTGCAGCAATTCACCAACGACACGGCGAATATCTCAATGTGGTGCAGCGGCAATAGCAAAAAGTCTTTCGACAATGATTAGTGAGTGCACACGAAAAAAAACTAGGGAAGCCCGCCTCTCCTTTGCAAACAGTTCGACGCGGTCCGTGAGCCAGGCCCAGTTAGCGAAACGAGTTAAACAAACTATAAACTCTTTTCCGGCCACCGGCCGATAGTGCTGGTAATGCTGGGGGTTTCCCGAAAACATCCGAGAGCTTGTACCAGCAGTAAGAAAGTGCAAAAAGAGAGCAGAAAAAATCAAGTTTCGTTTTTCTTAACTACCCCAGCCGACCGGAATTGGTCCGCTAGCTGCTGCACCAGCCGTGTAATTCTTTCACTTTCTTTTTCCCTAACTTTCTTCGCTAAACTGCTTCGACTTTCAAGAGCCGTTTCCCTAGTGGTCAGCCCACACAAAAAATAGCTCACCCTGAAAGGCCCATCTCCGTTGGTAGAAATTTAAGCTTATCCCAAGCGAGGACGAAGGGATGAGAAGTCGAAAAATTCTTTTTGATTTGTTGAAGTTGAAAATTGAATGTTTTGTGTGCTTTCGATCGCAGCTTTAGCAACAGTGTGGACCAAGGGGGCGGTAGTTTGCAAAGTATACATAACAAGAATAGTTGGATCTAAAAGGAGTATTGCTCAAAAGATTTTTTTATTAAAAAATGCACAAATAATTAGTTCATTTCGTATTGTTACTGTCGTAGATCTTCTCCTTTATAAAAATAATCAAGAGAAGAGTAGAAAAGAGTTAACATTTAAAACTTTTGCTGTTTCGTATGATTTTGATATTGTTTATAGATAGTGTTTATTTATTAAACTGGATTACGGTATTTTTAATAGCCCTGGGGACGTATGCTTGTATACATTTTTGACGTACCATTTTTATAGAATCGTTGGTGTTTATTTTGTATTTTGAAGTAACGAATTTACACAACTTTCTGTGAAGAATTATTAGATAAATTACTAAATATTACCATATACTGACAATTGTCTAAAAACCATTGTAAAAATTTTGAGCCACAAAAGGATTCTTCGCGAAATTTCCAACAGTGTTTATTGATCTGTTTTTTTTTTACAAAAATAAACACATTGCTAGCTAATAATTTTAATGCTTGTTTAAATATCGTGAAATAAAAACGTGAAAACGTTTTAACTTTTTAAAGAACAAATTTTATTTTAATTTTTTTACAGTGTATGTTTTTGTTATCAACACCTATTTCTTGGATTCTCGACTCATCAGTCTAAATGGTGAAAAAAAAACGATGTACTGCCACTTAACACTCAAAGTTTCGACAATATATATTATATATATATTATTACAATATATTTTCAAGAAGTCTACAAACTACATAAGTAAATTACTGTCCAAAATTTCGAAATTAAAAATAATCTAAACATATAAAAATGCAGCTCTGTCTGTATGTCTGATCCATAAAAACTTTGACACTACTGAACCGATCAGCGTGAAATTATGTATATAAGTGTTTTAGGGGCCGGGAAAGGTGATTAAGATAGGTTGGGACCCCTCCCTATTCTGGAAGGGAGAGGTCTCATGCAAACAGAACTCAAATTTATGCATATTATGAAAACTAATCACGTAAATGGGAACAAATTTGGCAAGTGAAAATTTCTGAAGGTAAAAAATATTTCCATGGTGGTTCGACATCTCTCCCCTTTTGTAAAAAAGAGGTCCCATACAAAAGAAAGACAAGTTTCTGCACTATTCGAGAACTAATCAAGCAAAAGGAGCCATATTTGGCACTTGGTGGTTTTTGGGAGCAATAAATATTTTCATAGTGGTTCGACACCCTCTCTCTTCTGGAAGGAATTTTGCATGTGGAGGTTTTTGTGGGTAAGTAATGTTTCTATGATGATTTGACAATCCAAGATGGCGACATCCGGTTTTCGGAAAACAACCGAAAGTAAAAATAAACGGGACGAAGTTTGCCGGGTTCGCAAATATTTTCATAGAAAGATGCAATCAGACGACACTAAATATGTACAACAAAGGAAGTCTATGGCAGCAAACCGAAAAGCTAGAGTAAGTACCCGACTCGTGGGAAAGCTTATAAGAAAGTAAGATCATTATATTACTAATGTATTTTGTGAACTTCTTGAAAAAGACATAATCGTTTAGACACTAGAAATATATTTTATTAATAATAAACACTGGCTGATATTTTGTGACAGGTGGAAAAATTTTACAGTGTATATATTTTTTCTAGATGCGGTAATTGCCGGCAACTTTACTGAAGGCACCATTTCAATATAACAAACCATATTTTCGATAGAAAATATTTTATTCATCAGTCACATTCTTGTACAGGCCTGTTTGAAACAGCAGTCGTGAGCTAACATGAAGAACTGATATCATAAGATGATCACTTTATCAAAAAGAAACATCTGTACAAAGTTTCAGCAGAATCTAAAAAACCATGCCGAAAAAAAATTTTTTTTTGATAAAATGTCATTACATCATGTCACGAAGCTGATAGAAAGAAAAATTATGAAAAAAGGCGGAACCTGTACAACCAGACTGCACATAATTCAAAAATTGGCTAATATGCCATTTTTACCAAAATCGAGAAAACAGTATTTCGTGATGGTACACACCCTAAACAAGGTCCCTACGGAAGCCGATTGTCAAAAAATGCATTTGGGAAGGCAGCAAACGTGAAACAATTTTGGCTAATATCCAAAATAATTTAGAATTTGGCTAATATCCAATATCCAACATTAACCTGTGGCATGTTCAAGAACCAGCGTATTATTACTGAACTGTGTTTCTTCTAACTTTCGAAAGTGTGTTGTAGCTTGGTGGTTACTGGCGACAGGTGAGCGAACGTGAGGCCCTTGCATCAAATTTGACTTTTTCACGAAGAATATTACATATACCAATATATATTATCTATTGTACAGAATATGCTACAAGAATTTATTTGTTGTACTGCGAAACCCGATGATCAAAACGTGTGACTGTTTCCTTCTGTCATAAATCTTTACATTTAAAAAATGATATTTAGCTCTTTGATCAGGAGTAATATTAATAAAGAGAAGATTCAGATTTCATTTTGCATTTGATGAGAAAAAATAGGAAAGTGGATTGTGAGATTACCATGAATAATAATATTTTCGTTATAATATTATATTGCTGCACGTAACAATTGTCTCGTCGTCCTTTTCATCCTCACTTGTGCTTCCGTGTTGTTTTATTAAATTTAAAACCATTTGCATCACCAACGAGTACGATATAATTCACATCGTATGGATATTATCCAAATTGCATTGTTAAAAATACGTGGCGGATGGAATTTTTCTATAGATTTCTCTGTTTCAACTCAACGGCAAGGTTCCAGCATATATGAAGGTTGATATACTCAATAAAAAAGTTGTCATGAACAGTCAAAATATGTCGTATCGACAAAAAACTTTCAAAGGCGTTTTTCTCGATTTGATGCCTATGGCATATTAGCCAATTTTGGAATTATGGGCAGCAGAGTACAACTTTTTTTAAAAAGAGGGCCAGTGATGAATATGAATGGAGACTGGATGGCACCTCAGGACGATTATGATATTCCCTACAAGGTATGCGAAACAGACGCGTACAGACTGGGAAGTTGGAGTTCTAGATGTCGGTCCCGCTTCAACGATATTTTTCACAGATGGCTTAAAAATAGGTACCAAAACTGGTGCAGGAATCCTCGGCCCTGGAATTAATGTTTCAGTGGCAATGGGACACTGGCCAACAGTGTTTCAAGCAGAGATTTTTGCAATCCTTGAATGTGCGAATGTGTGTCTGACTAGGAAATACAAACATGCAAATATTTGTATTTTCTCTGACAGTCAAGCAGCACTAAAAGCACTTGATGTTTATAAATGTACATCCAAGATTGTCTGGGTATTATCACATTGCGACAGCTATGTCAAACAAACTCAGTAAATTTGTATTGGGTTCCAGGACATTGTGGCATTGGTAGGAATGAAAAGGCAGACGAGCTTGCAAAACAAGGACCTAACTCACAGTTTATCGCGGTATATCAAACTGTGCAGTGAAAAAGGAGCTTAAACGCTGGGAGGAACAAAAGGTGATAATCAATTGGTTGGGTGTCAAAAACTGTTCCCAATCTAGAAGATTTATAACACCAAACGAGAATCATTCGAAAAAGCTCCTAGAGCTCAACGAAAGAGCTCTTTGTACATACGTCGGCCTAGTAACAGGGTACTGTCCGAGTAGATATCATTTAAAGAACATTGGTCGGGTTCAGGATGATATCTGTCGCTTTTGTAATATGGAAAGCGAGACATCGGAACATCTGCTGTGCAGTTGTGGTGCATTATTCAAACGCAGATCAAGGTTTCTTGGCAGTGGCTGTTTACAGTCCAAAGAGATTTGGTCTTTGAATTTTGGGAAGATGATTGGCTTCATAAACCATATTTCACCTGACTGGGAGCGTGTCGGTGTAGGTACATGATCACTCAACAATAGTGGTCATTGTATTTTGCAAGGGGACACGTATAGCAATTGACTGGGATATATTACAAAAGTTCACATCAATGGACAACGTAATTCTAATTCCCTAACAAAAAAAAACAAGAGTACAAAATGAAAATCATAAACAATATCGCACGCCTAGCCTTGGGGCTAATAGCGGTCTCGATCAACTAGTTAGTTGTATAGTTGAGAGAATTCGTTATCGATATTGTTTTTGGCACATTTTGCATGTGTAGGATAAGTACAACAATACACCGTGCCCCATTGCTGAATCGAGTAAATTTCCAGCTCGAAAAGTTCCTTGACTCGATCGGGAATCGAACCCGATATCACAACCGTGTGGGAGAGCTAGCCGACCGACATCGCTAACCACAGAGCCACGGGGACCATGAAAATCATGTTAAATATTATTATTTCAATAGACACGCATAACGCGGGCTCAAGATTAGAGCCATTTCCCCATGTTTTTAGCTTCTCGGGATCCCAAGAAGTAAGAAAAACGACTTAAAAGTAGAAACGCGGAGATTTATTCAGTTTGACTGTTATAGTTGTCATATAAGGGAAAACCAGGAGGAAAAGAAGCATAATGTAGAAATTTAATTAATTTCATAAATTTATAAAAATGTGTTGTAACTAGAAAATGAAGGTTGAACAGTTTTCGCGAAAAAACTGATAATGTTGTCATATTGTTGTGATAATGTCAAAAACAGCAAAGACGGAAAGCCATTCAGGAACAGGAAGGCTTTAAAATTTCGTTTTTGTGAAAAAGTTCACATGCAAAATTTGAAAAAAAAAGAACATGCACAGAGTCATGAAACTTTCAAAATCGAAATTCTTTTTCCGCCAGTTGTCATATGAATGCATAAAAGCTATGTAATCTGATGATAGATCTGATGATAGATTACATATTAATATTAATTTTTTTTAGTCTTAGGAAGTCGATTTTTCCCAAAAAGATGTATTTGACACAGATCTCGCTAATATATACATTTTTAAGACAATTGGCATCAGAAACAATGTTTCGATTTCTACATTTCATGAGCTATTTACGTTTTATGCATTTATTATCATCAAAAGAAGTGAAATTCTGACAATGTAGAGACTTCATTTCTTCAAGGAAACGAAACTTTTAGGCCCGCTCAACTTTTTTCTATACCTTCCATTACCGCCAGATTATTCATGCTGAGTGCGTTTATATAAAAATAAAAATCAAAGAATAATAGAGGTGGATAAAATCCAAAAGTTTGTCAAAAACTTGTATTATTGAATCGATTTAAATACTACAAGGTATACAGCCCTAGGGTTGTATGAAATTGTGACGTGGAACTAAACACTGTAATAAGGGGATTTTTTGTTCCAAAATATACAGAGTCCGCAGACAGAATCAATGTGTTATGTGTACTTACGTGTATTTATTTTCAGACTTCCCTGGGAATCTATTTTAAGAAATATTTTCAACAACACTCGAAAAAATATCGTTTATATTTGGCGATATTATACCTGTAGAATTTTTTGTGCAAACAACATGTATTTGACAAAGCACAAGCTATCGTTCTTGTTGAAGAAGCACCAAGAATTGCTCGTAATGCGTCAAAGTCAGAATCAACTCATATCCTCAAAAACTAAATCCAATATCACCCACGTTATCACATTGAATGGTTTTGTCTTATTTAACTCTGATTAAATCAAAATCTATAATATGGACCCCCTATTTTCAAAATAATATGGGAGCCCTTAGAAAGTTTATCAATTGGCAAACATAAGAAGATATGTTAAACAAAATTATCAACAAGTTTCAGCAAAAAATCGTAGCAATTAACAATTCCATTTTTGTTTTTTGCTTGACAACTTTTTTCATTTGTCTACAATTACATTAGCTATATTACGAAGACAGCTAATAAACGTTTATTATGGAAAAGTTTGAAATAATAATATATCATCTAACAATTTTGAAATGCAAGAAAAAATTCGGTAAATATCGAAAATAAAATAAAATAAATATAACTTATAACCGTTTTAAAAATGTACAATTCTTGTTTAGTAATTTATGGTAATAATATTTATGAGACAAATTTTCAATCACCATCAGCAGCAGCATTGCAGTTTTTCCTCAATTGCACACGAATAGAAATGTACGAACAGAAGTGTACCACTGCAATACGAATAGTACCGCGCGCTGCAGTACGAACAGAAGTGTACCGCTGAAATGTACGAATAGAGGAGTACCGCTGCAATCATATACGACGAGAGACCTGCGGCTTTCTGCTCCACTGGCACTGTTGCTTATACCAGTATGTTTTCTTTCAAGACATTAGTTTTTATTACGTTCTGACAGCAGGAATTAATCAAGAATGGGGATTGTTTCAAATTTTTCGGAAAACTTTTACCTTCGAGACATCACATTAGTCTAAGCTCATGGAGGTAAAAATAAATTGACCCATTGGGACGGGGAGACTGTCAATTTTTTTTCGATATTGATACAGAGAATATCACAGGGAACGGTTGGTGTCCATTCACGTCGTCTGTGCTAGGAATGCTTGCATGTAATTGGTTCATTATTCGCGTAAATTTGTTATTGAAACTTTTTATCAATTTTTCCGCTTAGCAATGAAATTAGAGTGATAATTAGCATATTACAAAATTGTTATACATTTTATCTATCCAACAACATATTGGTTATTATTATCCATCATGTGGTTATACTGTTATTAACGTTTGAAATCTGACGCAACATTTGCCCGTTTCATTTCCAATTTTACAGAATGCATCTCAGTATAGTCCCACGTCAAAAAAATAAAAAAATAAATATAAAATACTTTCCTGGAGCCCAGAATTCGGATGAAAATTTAAATTGTAATATCCCATTAATCAACAAATTGGGTTCAATGAAACATGGAATAAAGTTGAATTATGTTATAAATTATGGAAACGGACGCCTTTTCATTGAAATATTCAAATATTCTACAGTCATATTCGAGGTATTAGAGATGAACATATGAATGGAAAACTGTTTTTAAAAGGCTTTTTATGAAAGGTGCTGTACCTCTCAAATTTCAATTTCTAGAGGCTCGAGGTATTCAGCAAACAGTTTGGTAATAAAATTCTACATAACTTTGCAGGATTAACTTTTTGTGTCACAAGTCACTTTGCCACTTTGCCATCCGTTTTTCGATTTGGCCTCAGTGTGCGGCAGCTAAAACGCATCGAGAGTGAAAAAAGCTTACGGAAATGCAGCTGCAAGTGAAACAACGTGCCGTAATTAGTTCCGTCGCTTTAAAGACGGTTATTTTGATGTTGACGACTGTCCGCGTGAAGGAAGGCCAGAAACCTTCGAAGACGCTGAATTGGAGAAATTACTCGATGAGGATCCATGCCAAATGCAGGAACAGCTTGCTTTTGGTATTATTTTGGTTTCCAAGCGATTGTATGCTTTGGGGATGCTGCAGAAACGAATAACTTGGGCGATTTGAAGCCAATGGACATTGAGCGTCATTTTTTCGCCTACTCCAGCAGCAAGAGGCGAAGTTTACTAAGCGCATTGTAACGTGATGAAAAATGGATTCATTTCAACAACCCAAAGAAAAAAATGCCGTGGGGACTGTTGCTATAAGCTGTTGAAAACGAATGAAACAATAACTAGATGATGGTATCGACTTGAATCGATACGATTGAGTCCAGCACTGCGCGCAGAACGGCCACAATGTGAGCAGAGGTACGAAAAAGTGATTATACTGTATGACATCGTTCGGCCTCATACTGCCAAAGTTGGTAAAACTTCTAAAGAAAGGCTCAAATGAAAAGTGCCATCCAACCCGCTATATTGATAGGCTAATTACTTGTTCCATTCGATGGCACATGGTCTAGCTGATCCTCAGTAATGCTCATATGGGGATATCGAAAAATAGCTTGACTCGTGCATAGCCCTAAAATACGAACACTTTCATCGTAACGGTATTTGAGCTTTGCCAAAAAGATGGGACAAAATTTTCGAACTACTTTGAATGATTTATAAGCAACTATGGTTTTGAATTAAAGCTGCATTTTTAAATAGATGTATATATATATATATATATATATATATATATATATATATATATATATATATATATATATATATATATATATATATATATATATATATATATATATATATATACACTGGGGTCTTTTTTTACGCGGTTGGTTGTACCGCGTTGAAAAAATCCGCGTATAAAAAAACCGCGTAATTTTAAAAAATAGCGTTAAAAAAACTCCATTCAATAATAAGACCCGATTAAAACTAATGGCACGTTAGTAAATATAAACGAAACACACAAAATAAGTTTTAGTGATTCTAAAATGAAAATTTATTAAAGAACATGACAATAACTTTTTTATAATAATTTTGCTACATGTTTAAGCTTTCGTTTCTTAAAAGGAAGTAAATCGCAAATACCCTGACTCGTATCGTTGCACAATTATTAATGTATTTTTGTTTCTTCTTACCGAATAAACGGAAATTGCCTATTTTTTTATAATAACAGCAAATATATTAAAAATATGCATTATTTAGATTAATTAAACAGAATATTTTATTGTCATGCACCATATGATTGATTTTTACTTTATTGGATTTACTTATACTAAACTTATTTAATACCGCGTAAAAATAATCTATCAAATCGTGTAAAAATAATCCGCGTTATTTCAAAAAACCGCGTAAAAATAATTTGCGTTATTGTAAAAAATCGCGTTAAAAAAGTCGTGTATAAAAAAAACCGCATAAAAATAACCCGCGTAAAAAAAGACCCCAGTGTACTGTATACATATACAAACAAAAATATTGCAATTGATTTTTTCCCTGCTTCGCACTTTGGTGACACCTTTGTTTACCAGTAGAAATAAAAATAAACTGTGCTTACTAGAGAGCTCAATTTCTACTGCAGATAATTACCAGTGCTTTTGGCTTGCGAAGAGTCATCCATTCAGACTAAATGGTTAATCGTTGAATAATTCTACTTAAAGCACTTTCCAAGATAATAATAACAAAACAGCGGTTACGTCCATCGGTAATATGACTGCCCCACCGCGCGTGCTGGTGGATGCGTGCCGCCCACCGGCGAATGGTTGTTTTACGCTTTTAATTAACTAAATGCTAATGGGTCGTTATATAAAAGCGGGCCTATTTTCGCCTGCCTACCAGCCGAAAGTTTACACATGAAATAGCAGCGGCATTTTGTTTCAACTTCCTTCCTGATGGGCCGAAGTTACCGAGCACCGAGTGGCTTTCGCGTGTAGACTCTCAATCGACTACAAGTTATTTTTCCCGTTTCCACACCTTCTCCAACTTTGCCCATTCATTGTACGATTTTAGCGCAAGACCAAGAAACTTTCAATGGGTCATAACGTTCCCCCTGTTATTTTTCTGCCTCCAACAGATGGCGGTGCACTCAATGCGCTACGACCTACGTCGAGAGGAAAAATGGGAACGTGAAGGACGAAACAGTGTTCAACATAAATTAAATCAAATTAAGCCGCGTTTGTTGTGAAGTTATTTTCCAAACAGTCATCGACACGGGATTGGGTCCACCAATTAAGCGTCGAAAGAAGCGGCATTTGTGAGCACAAAGAAAATTTATTCAGACCCCACCTCCGTGAACCAGCAGCCACCTGCTGTTCGGGGCCATGGGGGATTCGGCCCCGCTATCAGTAAATACCTGTCGGAAAAACCTGTTCATCAATTTATTACGATAATGAATTTATCGCCGGCAAGCGGTCACGCAAAATTTTATCGGAACCCTCACCTTCTATTTTAGCGCTATTTAAATGAGCTCCATTTTAAGCTTCTCAGCTCACGGCAATGTGAAAAGACACATTTGTGCACTAGAATTGTTCCCAATTTGCGAAACATGTACACATTATTTTCATTTGATGCAATGTCTGCAAAAACAATCGAACAAACTTTTACAGCACAAAAAAATAAATATAAAAAAGAACTTTACAGCTGTTCGTATGTTTTTAGCAATTCCCCAAAGCGCAACTAACAATAAAAAGGTGTTCCAAAGAATCATGGCCTTCCTCATTCCATCGTCATTCCATTGCAGCTCACTTTTCCGTCGAAAATAATCTCCTCGTTAGAAAATCTCTCGGTAATTGCCAATCAAGAACATTTCAAATTAAACAAGCATTATTTCGTTCTTCGTATTCACTTATTTTCTCTTCCTTCAGGTACTAACACCGCTCGCTTTCTCATCAAATAAAGAAAGAAAGCTAAAGAAAAAAAAAGTTGCTAGACCAGTTTCTCTCTTAGTGAAACTATTAAACTTCCCGCCTAACAACCTGCCGGATACATCAGCCGCTACATTGCCGCCGTCATGTCATTCCGGCGGTGTCCACCACCGGGGAACGTGTGTTACAAAAATCAAGGGAAAATCAAACGAGCCCGTGGATTCCGTTAAAATCCCGAAAAATACCGAAAATGGGAGTCACCGTATTTTTTTTCTTCTCTCGCCCGTTGCCTGCTTTGGTCCTCCCCCGTTCCACGAGCCTGGTGTGGCGTGTGGACTTATCGTTTTTTACGCGATGCACCACAGCGGTAGCGGATTTCGTTCGGCTGGGCACACAGCACCCTGGGGAAATCAGAAGCGAAATTTAATCCTGCGTCAGACTAACGATGCGTCGGAGGTTGCGGCGAAACCCAACCAGTAAATAACGAAATACACACAGCAGAGTGTTGAGGTGTTAGAGTCGATTGCGAAAAAAAAACTGATGATTAAAGATTTGATGTGAACTGGTTTTGGCCGGTAGAAGAAATCGGGGAATTAATAGCTACAGCGAACCCGTGCCAAGTGACCTTTTGACCATTTTTGATTTGAATGAAACCTTGTACACGTGTTTGACTTAGCAAATTGAGTGTTTTTTGCGGGTGGAAAATTGGGCAGACTCAAGAGTGATTTTCTAAAAGGGTGTATGAAGTTTGGCATAGGTTTTATTATATGTTTCATAGCCAAATACACAATGCAGCCGTAGTTCCCGGGTGCACTAAATTTTTGTTAGAAGAGGTAGCATGTTTACATAAAATTGCAATTAAATCGCAACTCATCTCGATGTGTTTTCAATCAAACGGATGGATCACAAATTCTAATAAAACTTTCAGCGAAAAGTGCAGAAGTCAACCTCTTCTGGTGGCTGCACAAGCAGCATCTTGTTATCGGGTGGAAGGATCGATGCGCATTCGCCGGTGCGGGTAGCAGTCAGCCTTCAGGCCTGACCAGAAAGGTCGATGGTGCAGCACAGCACAGCAGCTACCAACAGCGGTAATTGAGTGAAGCAAAGGCAAATCGAGTCATGCACTGCCCCTGCTGTACGTTCTCATCATGGCGCGTTTATAGCGAAGGAACTAGCGGAAAAGTCACGTTTGCATTGTCGCTGGCTGTATCCAAACGCGGGCGCTATCGCTGATGAATGCGGCCTGCGCGCATGGGGAAGCGGCGACAACCCGAGGCGCAAAATAATCTCATTACTTTCATCAATTTCACCGCACAAATTCGCTCCCAGCTTCAGTCAGGATACTTCCGCCCGTTATCACTTGCACGACCCGCTGTTGGAGTGGAGACGATTTCGAATTCAACGCGAAGAACCACCCCCTGGGTTTGGTGATGGTTTTTTTTCCTGTGACGTTATTTCTATATTTATTTTTCTGTAGCTGTGGCACCGAAGACTAGTAGTCGCATCAATTTGCTGAAGCCTTGTGCTTGAAATTGCTCACTGCTAATGAAGAATCTTGTTGCAGGGCTGCTGCCTCTGTAATAAATGCGATATTCATATTTATTATGATTCATATTTTTTCTCTGCTCCGTTGTATTGTATTTACAGCGTGGAATAGACCAGCGAATGTTTCTCTTTTACCTAATTTATGTAATGCAAGTGAAATGCGATGTGTACCACGGAAGGCGACCTTAAATTTGCACCTTGTTTTTCGCATTAAAATTGCCACTGAACTTTGACAGAGAAATCAAGTTTGGTGCACTTTCTACATCCAAAGCTGTAACTGCGTCGTGAAATATACCCAATTTGGCAAGTTGAGTGGTTTGAAAATTATTCACTGCGAAACTTGCGGTCTGAAAACTCTAGGAACCTAGGATCCCAATGTTGTACAGAGAATCTGTAGGATTCTGCTATAAATTGAGCGCAAAAAGAATGTTTGTGCCTTGTTTATTGACGAACAAATGCGAACAGCGTCCAATTATGGCCACGGCACGAGGCTGTCCGCCTTGAGTAATGGAGCTAATAAAAATCCTATACAGCAGATAACATTTCCTCACCAGTTCTTTTTACTCCTCTTTGCTTCCATTTAATGAGCTTAAATTGAGGCAGTAAAATGTGGGTGATTTACCCGCTCTAAGGTTAGGGATATTTATTTACGCCTAAGAGAAACAATGCATTGGTACTGTCAAGTTAGTGGCGCAATTTTATTGAGAAGTACATTTACAACGTAGTACAACGTTGATAAAAGATCCCATAAAACGAGGCTATTGCTGATCTTTTAAGTTGTGCTTGTAATCAAATTCTTCTGAGGTTATGTTCAATTTACGCTTCCAGCAGTGTAATCTTGACCGTAGTATTGTTTGTCCACAGAGCAAACATAAAATGTTTAGAAACAACAAACAGAAAATTTGTCTTTACATCTCTATTATTTTACTATCGATACGTAACCAATTACGTTCGAGCATACTAATGAAAGTCATGTTCAACTTTGTTCGGATCTTACTATAGGACAATGATTATATAGAAAATTCACATCAGCCTTTTCTCCCTTTATACACTCCATCATTGCCCGGGATGGCTCCAGGTGAAACTATCCAGACCGACAAGTGCAATGGACTCCGACTACCAACAACACAAAGCTCGTCTCTCAGCTTGACCGGTCGAGCATCGATGGACAAAGGATATACCGCCATCAGCATCAGGAAAACACTAACAACTGGATTTAATTCATCCTACAGTGTTTTAAAGCTTACGATTGTGAGTTTTTTTTTCCTATCAAAGTCATGTACGATAGTAGTCAATTATTATCAGTACTGAAAATTTGTTCCAGTGGATCCTGGGTTTTTAATGCAACATTATTCAGTTCATGTGAATGCAGGGTCGTGATACAAAATCACAACACAATATGTGTTGACCAGAAGCCAACAAAATAGCCCTAGAGCTTGGAGTAAATAAAAAATTATTTAACCGTTCCTGCGAATTGTGATGCCCCTAGCCGCCTCGTAAGTGTGTCAAGCCCTCAGAGACTTTAATGAAGTTTTCCAGTAGGTGAACGGAGACACGACGAACACGACGATACTTTGTTATTACTTTGCGGTCTATTGAGGCACATTCGCGGCGACTAAGGGCACCGAAATTCACAGAAATGGTTAAAAATTATAATCATTGATTTTTTTCAGTTTAGGCTCCAGGGCATTTTCGCTTTTTTCGCTTTTGTCGACCAGTGTTTTGTAAAGGCTCTGAAAATTTATACAAATCTTTTGTTGTTTTGTTGCCTATGAAGCATATATAACTATAACATTTTTTCAAGATTTGTCATTCTCGCTTCTGCGTTTACGGAGCTGGTCTTTTTTTCTCTAAGACAACGAAACGTCAAATCGGATCACTATCTCGTAGTAGGCAAGATTCACGCCAGTCTATCCAACGTATTTAAATGGAGTAAGATACGCCTGAAGATCCAGAGCACGAAAGGTGATTGCCATGGTATTAGGAACCACGCGTCCTCGTGGAGGCGGAGAACTGTTTCTCCAGTCACGTTATAAGGAGCTTCTATAGAGCGATTAACAGAATCAGAAACCGGATCATGTCAATTTCTACCATGTGCAAATGATAGGATACTTACCTGGCAGGCTAGAGCCGGGTTGGTTCGTGCTGCATCAAGAAGTCGTCTCCATTCCACTCGGTTCCATGCTCCCCATGCTCCCAGGCGTCTCATCACTCGTAGGTCACTTTCAATCTGATCAAGCCATCGTGTACGCTGTGCTCCTATGTTTCTGGTGCCGGAGGGGTTACTGAAAAGGGTCGTTTTAACCGTGTTGTCGTCCGGCATCCTTGCGACGTGTCCGGCCCATCGCAATCTGTTAACTTTGATCAGATGTGCAATGGCGGTCTCTCCTAGCAGCGCGTGCAGCTCATGGTTCATACGTCTACACCATTTTCCGTCTTCAGTCTGTAATCCACCGTAGATGGTTCGCAGCACCTCCCGTTCGAAAACTCCAAGGGCGTTGAGGTCCTCTGAGAACAGTGTTGTCGTTTCTAGCCCATAAAGGACTATCGGTCTAACTAGTGCTTTGTACAGCTTCAACTTTGTACGGCGGCGCACTCGATTGGATCTCAGTGTCTTACGAAGTGCAAAGTAGGCACGATTTCCCACTTGAATGCGTCTCCGGATCCCCTTGCTGGTGTTGTTGTAAGCGGTCACCAGCGATCCTAAGTACACGAACTCGTCTACCACCTCAAGCTCATCGCCGTCTACGGTGATCCGGGCTGGGAGGCTGACATTGTTCTCCTTGGATCCTCTTCCTTTCATATACTTAGTTTTCGACGCGTTGATCAGCAGTCAAATACGCTTAGCTTCCGCTTTTATTCTGGTGTAGGTTTCCTCCACCGTCGCAAAGTTCCGTGCTATGATGTCAAAGTCATCAGCGAAGCCTTTAAGCTGAACCCGTTTCGTGAAAATCGTACCACTCGTGTCGATGCCCGCTCTTCGTATAATACCTTCGAGGGCGATGTTAAAAAGCAAACAAGAGAGTCCATCACCTTGTCTCAATCCTCGGTATGACTCGAAGGAATTCGAGAACATCCCCGAGACACGCACGTAACACATCACACGGTTCATGGTAGCCTTGATCAGCAGCGTCAGTTTATCCCGGAAGATATCCTCGTTCGACACCTTAAAGTGGTGTTGAACGGTGAGGAAGGTAGTGGAGTCGTCGAGTGGAACAGGATCAGGCCTATGGATCCGCCAACTTGCAGAGAGATGAGAAACCACAAAACCCTTGGGAAGATAGGTTTTCGGCCGAACTTTTCAAAGTCGGGAGCGAGCAACTGTATAGGGCAATTCACTATATTATCTGAAGGGTATAGTTGGAGGAAGAAGTACCTGCCGATTGGTTTGAAGGACCTTATTTATAATAAGAAGCATATAAAATTTTCTCCCGCATCCTGTTCCATACAATGATGCCATTGCAGGAAGGTCTTTTTTGGTGAATACCAGTCCGGTTCTCGAGCGGAACGATTTTCAACGGACCAGATGTTCATCTTGAAACAGATCCTCGACAAGTTTCGAGGATACAACTCGCAGACACATCATCTATTTATTGACTTCAAGGCGGTGTAAGATTCAGTGAAACGCAAAGAGTTGTGGTAAATAATGCTTGAACATGGTTTCCCAACAAAACTGATTTAGCTGAAACGTGTGACTCTTGACGGTTCAACATCAAGTGTTAGAAAAGCGAGTGAAATTTCGAACGGGTTTGTGACGATAGATGATCTGAAGCAAGGGGGTGAGCTCTCGGACTTATTTTTGAAAATAGCCTCGGAAGGTGTCTTACAAAGGGCAAGTGTGCAGTGGAGTAACACCATCATCACAAAGTTTCACGCGCTTTTGGTTATGCGGACATCGATATCATTGGTATTAATCATAGAGCTGTTGAGGAGGCCTCTATGGTTTTTAGAAGAGAAGCTGCAAGAATTGAATTCAATAATATCAGCCACCATGTAATTCATCAAAATGAATTACATGGTGGCTGGAAGGCATTGATGCTGTGATGGTAATGGATACTTTTGAAGTAGTTGATAAATTTGGTCATCTTGGTACACTCGTAAGGTGTGATAACGAGGTGAGCCGCGAGGTAAAGAAACGGATTGCAACAGCGAACAGGGTTTATTACAAATCGCGCAGTCAGCTTAGGTCCTACAGCCTACAGATTCGCTCGAAATTTGCGCTCTACAGGACACTGATTCTCCCGGTGGCACTCCATGGGCATGGATCGTGGGAGAAAGCCGATTGGGAGCACTTGGGGTCTTGGGAGCGTAAAATTCTGCCATCAATATCCGGTGGCAAAATTGGAAAATGAGGTGTAGTTCAGGTGTACGAATCACGAACTGTATGAAGTATATAAATTCGCTAATATTATCAAGCTGATGAAACATGACAGGTTACAGTGGGCCGGTCACGTTGCACGTATGGTAGTTGAGTGACCGGCAAAATTCAGCAGAGAGCCAAATAGACCCTGTATACGTCTAATGTGTGCTCTCGACGAGAAGGCCCGAGCAGCGCGTGTGAGGGGCGACTGGAGAGAAGCAACCCAAGGCCGAGTTTCATGAAGGCGTATTCTGAATTCGGCATATGATCTCTATGATCCGTCGCCATGAGAGTATGTAACTAAGTAACCTTGATCAATTCTGGTTATTTCAAGACTGGTGTCGCTCCGCAGACGTGGACTTTTCTGGTTGAGTTTTGCGTCCTATTTTCTAAATTTGTTAGTATCCTGGTATTTTTAACTGGTTTTCTTTTGCAAAAAAATTTGTTTCTCATATTTGCAGCATTTTTCTACATTTTTAATCATTTTTAGTACTATCTCAATTTACATTTATATATTGTCAAAGCAATTTTTCACCTTCATTTCTTTACAATTAGTATTAGTATTTCTTTAGTGTTGATATTTTTCTCATATATTTTGTCATTTTTTTTGTTTGTTTATTTGTGTCATCTATTTATTATAAATATGTCGTTGTGTTTTCCTTTTTGTTGTCATTACATTCTTTGTCTCATCTTCAAACTTGTTTAATCGTTTTGCGAATATGCCAGTTGTTTTTTCATCATTATTTTATTGGATTGTGTGGTTATAACGGTTTTTAAAATTGTTTGTCATTATGTTTGTTTGTTTGATTTTTGTAAGATTCTGTCTTTATATCAGTTGAAAGCATGTTTTGTCATTTTCGTCTTGTTTCATTTAGATTTTTTTGCAATTGTTTGACTATTATTCTTCACCATAGTTTTTTGATTTCATCTGTATTTTGAGTCTTTATCGTGTTTTGTGACTCTAGTGGTATTCCATTTACAATAGTGAATATTTAAAAATGAATGAATATTGTTTCGTTTTTTTTTGTTATTTCCTTGTTTTGGTTTTAGGCTTTTATTGTGTCATTTTTTGCTATTGAACTGTTATGTATTTGCGATCATATGTATTTTGTAGGAGAAGGGGTGATAAAATGGGCACCCTAAGCTATTTTTCAATTTTCTCCACAAGGGAACATACTTAAATAACGTAGCATTTTTTCAAGATTTTTAAGCCCCCACGTCCCCCCTCATAGCATTTGGTCACAAAAATTGAACCCCACCCTGAAAAAAAAACGTAGCATTCGATTACCCCCCCCCCTTCCCTTCCTCTCCGCTTCTGAAAAAAAAAACGTACAAAAATACAAGTAGTCAGGTTTTTTTATGCGTTTTTTTATACGCGGACTTATTTACTACGCGGATTTTTGAATTATTTTGAATTATTTTTTGAATTCAAAAACTTTTTCGCGAATTTTCAAAACAACGTTGGTTTGAATCCAGAAACGTTTAAGTGTTTCTCTAGTAGAAGACTTAGTCCAAAAAAAAAAAAACCACCGCCTTCCGAAAGATCCGTAATGGCCGTCAGAGGACAATTTTAACAACTGGTTCTAGAGCGTCTTGGGTTTTTTCAAAGCCCTTCTTGCTGGTTAACTTTACGCGAATTTTTTAATTAACGTGATTTTTTTACGCGGATTCTTTAATTAACGCGGTTTTTTTACGAGGATTTTTCAATTAGCGCGTTTTCTTACGCGGATTTTCGAATTAACGCGGTTTTTTACGTGGTTTTTTACGAGTTACGTATCCCCCGCGTAATAAAAACCTGACTGTAGTAACATACATACAAAAAAATACTTGAAAAGAAAAACTGTGTCTAATTGAATTTATTTACAACTTATAGACTCGTGACTTCATCTTCTGCTTCGAAGGGCTTATGTTTTGGTATAAGGAGTAGAGGTGTTTAAACAACTTACACACTTAACTGCGAAATGCTTTCTCGGTAATGTAAAATACCGATCTACTTGAAAATATTTTAGTTTACCGTTGTTCAGTAAACTAAGATACCGAATCTCGGAAACCTGACATTATTCAAATGAGATTTCGTCGAACAAAAACGCTCTTACCGAGACTCCTGAAAACTGAGCTGTCAGAATAACGCGTGTTTCAGGACACACACTAACAGTTTTTTCGTGTCCGAGTTTAGAAAAAAAGGAGCAGATTTTGCGGCTGATTATTATTATATAAAAAAATCTGCAATGATCTGATTGACTAAAATATTGAGTGAGTATACACTGTTTTTTCTCAGTGCTTGTTTTTTTGTTGCAAAGAAAATTCGAAGAAAACGATTAATTCTTCCTTCACTCAATTTCGCAGGTTATCAACTCTCTTCGCAGGATGGAAGTTGCAGAGTGATAGATGTTTGTTTATTTCATGGAAGCGAAAAAAACTCTCCAGTTTTTAACAATGCTGTATTAAATTGAATCAGTTGACTTAGTAATTAATAAATTAATTTGTATATTTAATCGTTTTAATCATATTCTGGGTTATTCAAAAAAAATCGCAAAATACGTGCCTCAGTGAATTTTACCGAATTCGAATTCCAGAGTAGCTCGGCGAAACATTACCGAAAATCTCGTTAAAGTTTGACAGGTTTTTTATTTTTGCTTTTATAGAATCTCGGTGTTTTGATGTATTACCGAGATTTTTACCGAGATCTCAGTTGTTGAAAACTCATCACTCGTTATTACAAAACAAACACTCGTTATTACAAAACAAAATGATAGCAGTGCATTACCAACTAAATAGTGTATCTAACTGCAAAAAAGATTTGTTGTTTGTGATAACCATAAATATAATATTGACGATGTTCCTTAGGGGGGGGCGTATTATACCAGTTTACCCTAATTTTAAATGGAAATTCGCACAATTTTTCTACTATCATTATGGGCTGTCCATTTTACCCACACAGTACGTGTTATTGAAAATACTTAAAAATATTGAAATAATCATACAAACAATTACGAACCTTTAATGATTTCTGGTGGTTAGTAGTCTGAGTACAGACATATGCACAAAAGCCCTTCCGAAAAACTGTTTTACACTAAAAAAAGGTTATTTCTTGTGAGCCAAAAATAACATCACTACCACGAATGTGCACGTGTCTTTTGTTTTTGTTTATTATTTTCGTTGTTTGACTGTTTCATGTCGCATAGTTTGTCTTGAATAGCTTCTAGTGCATCTAAGATATCGTGCCAATAGAGTTTGTCGTTATATTTTCATCGTTTTAAGTTTCATATAGCAAAAATAGAATAAAATCGTAATTTCTGTTTTTTTTTTGTGTTGTTTTGTCGTTAGTTGTTTATATATCGTAGTTTCTATGATTTCTGTCTTTCTTATAAGCATTTTCTAAAGTATTATTTTCTGTGAGCATTATTTTTGTGCATCTAAATTATTCTCGCTATTATTTTGACATCGATCTTGAATAACTTATTATTTATATCACTTCTCTTGCGTTTCGCTTTGACATTATGTCATTATGACATTAAGACTTTCACCATATAATGTAATATGTTTAATCATTTAATTCGTTTTATTTTGCTATCTATTTGAACCTATGTTTGGCATCTTATTAAACATTTTGTTATCACTTTTTGTAACATTTTTCCCCATACAATATCATTCAAATAATCCAAACATTGCAAAATGGGCAGTCGTTTCAACGTATTTTTTTTTTAATTAGCTGCTCCAGAGCTCTACAATTAACAAAATTTTTGTCGAAGAGTTGCACGTTATTCTTATATATTTTCAATGCTGTAAAAGCTGCTACTGAATTCCTTTCACAAATATATGAACGATTTTTGAAAAAACTCGACACCGAAACATAATTTTTTGATTATAATTTGATAGCAACCGTCTGATGAAACATATCAAAGTTCGAAGAAAACTGGAATGGTGTTTCGTTTTTGAGAATTTATATTATCTTCTGTTTCTTCATCGACTGTTCGTAAAATTTTTAATGGATCTTTGTGTTCTTAGGTTGTAAAAGCCATGTTAGTAACATTGACGTGTTTTTGACCTCTGAATTTTATGATGTAAATATGTAATAATATGCATAACTTTTTCCCTTAGTTTCGGGTACACTTTTATGCAGAGCATAATAATAAAAATTGTTTCCTATCAATTTCAACAGGTTAATAAAATCCAATTCACATTTATAGAAACCCTCTTCCCGATTACAACTAATTTAATTATAATAAGTATTGAAAACCGTCTGTATCAGACGAGAATAACACTGTGGACAGTGACGTCAACATTAAGTACGATTTTATAGCATTTCCCGTCGGGGGAAAACGCAAACATAGAAAAATAATAATCATGCCAACCCCCGGTGGAAATGAATGAATCCTGCCACTATGAAAGGAAACTCGAATTACAGGGATTTGTCCTACTGGTACTATTGAGGGGAAAAGAAAGCTTTAACAAGAAACACGGCCCTCTGCAGGAGCAGTGACAGCGGGCAGCAGAAAAGCAGAAGAGTATCTATCCGGTTGTTCATCAGCTCGCAACCGTGGAGACAGCAGCTGCAAAAGCAACAGCAGCAGGGGTAAAATGAACGGAACGTTGAGATATGAAGAAAAAAATATTAAATAACAGTGGAATAATAATATATTACGTGCTGAAAATTTCTAAACCGGGCTCACAAAGCGGACAACCCCTCAATGGAAATGTGAGAAGAATGATGAAAAACAGGTGCTCGCAGTATACTGTATATAGACTTATAGAGTGCAGGTGCTTTGATTTGAATACGGAAGAAGCGAACGCGCATCCTCTTTTTTTCTGCTGGTCCCGGAGCACAGCTATCTTGTTGGAAAATCCCTTTCGGGAATTCTGAGTCCCTGAAATGCGAGTTGAGAAAGAGCAAGTTCTAACGACGATTTTCATATTGTTATTTTACCCATTGTTGGGTGTTTGATGGAACAATGAAGCCTCACCGGTTTGATAATGATGAGGGGTAAAAAAACAAATAAATATTTTTATTATCTTTCGCACAAAATAAGAGAATATTTTAGGTGAAGAAAAAAAAAGAGAATATTTTATCCAATCATCTACTGCTAACTACATATTACACAAATTCGTTTACTACCTTATCATCTAGCCTATCAATTCACCATACATCATTCCGTGAACTCGAACCAGCCCATTTGGCCACTGAATAATTCAGCTTCTTACCTATCCTATCAAAAACAAGTGTTCACAGTGTGTTCGACAAGAAAACAGTCCCCGCACCGTGCTAAAATGTATCCATATAAACTGGACACACGATTCAACAGCTGCCAGCCATAATGCGGGGTACCATTAACTAATGAAGAAATTATTCATCCTTTTAGTACTACTAACATTGGGGTGCGAGTGCGACCCGTCGACTCCAACTATAGTCCTTGCCCCAGACATCTAGCAGAACAGCGCATCGGCGTGGGGCGATTGTTTTCCTTATCAAGTCGGTATATCGGCAAACGGTGCCACCACCGCTGTGGCGAATGCCGTTGAAAATGTTTCTGCTTCCTCCCGACTCCCCGTGCGCCTGATGGCGACACGGCAAGTCGAATATGTTAAAAGGAAAGACGCAAATCGGAGGGGTTGATGTTTAATTACAAAAATGTTTTATTATGCTGAATTACGGCGACGACCCAAATGAGCGATAGTTAATATGGTACCGGGCCAACTCCCCCCTTGTGGCCTTTAACGTAAAGCAATTAGGGGGGAACGATTAATGCAGGATGGGTGATGTTCAACTTTCACGAAGCTATAGGCGAATTAGATTTCAACTAATTGCTGCCAAACCTATCGGTGCTTATCGGCGAGCGATTCGATGGGAATGTTTTCCAGTTTCATTGTTTAATTTTCATGACAGTCGGAAAAATTACGCCAGACAGAACACTTCAGAAGCCCATTAATTTGCAATTTCAAGTGACCCTACCTCGAACTGGAAAGTTTGCCCCGAAATCATCCAATCACCGCCCAACAGAGCTCGATAATTGCCTTCGTTTGGCGCTAATAAAGCTGCTCCCAGCAGAGCCATCCCGACCTCGGCCAAATTCGCCCGGCAAACTGTTCTCTGTCCGATAATCCTATTAAAGAATCATCATCATTTGTTTTCGTAATAGATATACATTCAACGCAGTTTCCGTGCTGCTGGGCCATTGCGACAGCGACGATGATGACGATCTTTTCGCTCTCGTAGCCAAGCAGCAGCAGCAGCAGCAGCAATGGCTTCTGGATGTTTGGCCCTGCCGTCTCAATTTTGTGCTAGCTTTGCTTCCTACTGGTCTTGAATGCCAAATAGTAGCGCCGCTAAGCAATCAATAATATAATAGAGTATGGGAGTTTTTCCACCGGGTGTTTTTACATATTTTAGTCTATTTTAGGCGTTTTCTAATGATAATTTAAAAATAAATGTGTTTTTCATCAATAAATTTGGTATTTCGGAACGTTTTTATACTGATCAAATATTATTTTATAATCATTACGATACACATCTAACACATTAGGCAGCGAGAAAACTCTGTTTAGGCAATTTTGTCTGTCTCTTGATTTTATTGATCTTAAGATGTTTTAATAATGAGCATACATTGGTGAGATACCATCGTCACTGATCAGCAAAAACAGCGAGAGTTCAAGGATGTCTGGATCAGCTGCCAATCTGCGCTTTAATATCCACTTGTCTATCGTACGGATTGTAAATACCAATTTTCCCTGCTATGCCCTATTATTACCAAATCCATTTCAGATAAAACATTTTCCGATGCAGAAAAAAAACACATTTCTAATGCAGATGAGCAGCATTATATCAGTGCGATTCCTCCGAAAACAATAATTCCCGCGCGGGGGAAAGGAAAATGTGCCCGTCCAGTCCAGAAACTGATAATTCATATTTATTCCCACCCAATTTCGCCAGCACTTGGCCAACAAAGAAGCTGGGCGGGTCTGAGCAAGAGAGCAAAAAAAAACTATATGAAAGTCATTAGCATTTCAATCACAACAAAGGCTGCGACTTACAATGAGCGTCATTTTTTCCTCTGTTTCTTAGCTCGTGCATAAGTCGCAAGACATTGTGGTTTTGCTATGTAACTGGCCTTCTCTCCAACCATGCTAGGATTCATGGTTCATGCAAAATGGGGCAAAAAATATACCCTACGTTACACTCGTGCACAACTCAACAGATGGATTTGCTTTTATCTACTCCGGACAGCAGACAGTTTCTCTATATACTTGGAGCGAGAACGTGGAACGGTGTGCACAGCATCCATCCCCCTTGACTTGTGCTTTTGTTGGAACATAACAGATGGTGGAAAGGGAGTGTAACCTTTGATACTATGTGCAAGCAAGGGGGAGTGAGGGAAGCTACGCAGTTCAGACGAGATTCCAATCTTTAAACAAGTTCGGATCCGTTTCGTTCGCGATTGGCAGTTGTCAGTTTCACAATTGAGAATGGAGAAATAATTCATGGGGAAAGTTTGCCTAATTTGGCTATGGAGAAAAAGACAAGCTTTTCCAGGAATCAAATCTCGCTCGGGTATAGAGTTCCATTTCATGATCAATAATAAACAACGAGAATGCAAGAGCGACGTGAAACATAAACAACCTTAAGATAAACTTAGAAATGATGGAGTTTGGTTAATTTTCATTTGAACTTATTTTTTGGTGAGTTATTTCAAAACAATAAGAGCTCAGATTTCATGCAGTGAAAATTATTCAGAAAACAATTTGTTAAATAACAGGTAAAAAACAATACCGCACGCTTAGCCTTGGGGCTAATAGCGATCTCGATCAACTACATTAGTTGAGAGAATTCGTTATCGATATTGTTTTTTGGCGTGTGGGAGAGCTAGCCGACCGACATCGCTAACCACAGAGCCACGGGGACCACAAAAAAACTCTACTTTGTCGTGTCCAACGTACAGATAGGACAAATGTACCGTACGACGATTTTGAAATTTTGTCTCTGGTCTGGTTCTGGACGTCATAACGAATCGAATGGTGTACTCAGATCCTTTGGTGCATTTTTTTTTATAGTAACGGTCTGTGGGAGCACCGTGGCTGGTTACGCAAAGGCTTGCCGTAAGTTTTGGAATGGAAAAAATAAAATGTTATTTTTGAAAAATTGATGCCTACTACAGTGAGCCGTTTGCATTGCTAAACACAGGTTTTGACCTAGAGACAAAAAGAAGACTATCACTTTGTGACCATTGTGCTATCCCTAGCAAAGATAATTTTCTCAGAGTAAGCAGCAAGCAGGGTAAGCAGTCGTAGAAGCGACGAGCGGAAAGCAATTCTGCTGCCTTTTGGCGCACTTCTATATTCACTATGGGCACTTAAATTCACAGGATAAGTTCAAAAACTATAATATTTTTTAGCTTTAGGGCAATTGTTTTTTGCTTTTGTAGACCATTTTAGTATAATGACAATAGTATTTTTCTACCTCCATCTTCTCCCAATTCGAACCGCGAAAAACGCTTATATTTTTAAACTAAGTCAGTCTGGAATTGCTACTTCTTAGTTTACTTTAAAGTAGGAACCATGAAAACTCCGGAAACCGGTCAAAGTTTTCGTTTTATAGCGAACCACACACTACCGCATACTACACCAATTGTATTATAATCTTCCAAGTTCATATATAAATTTTAGAGAAAATGAAAAAAAATCACAATAGTAGAAATATTTGAGCTGAATTTTTACAAATCTTAAATTCCAATCGAATGTATTCTCATTTGTTCCTACTGCGTAAAAGATAATCTTTGATACCAATCTGGTTTTTATTAGCTAATCTGCTTTATCTGCTGAAAACTTTGAACCATTGTGGTATTATTAACACAAATCGAAATGATTGAGTTGCTGCTTGCTGCATATATTTTAAATTTTTATGTAGCTTATGCTATCTTTTTAACCCGTAAAGACCCGTTTTTTGAAAATGCTCGTTCTCAGCACTGGAACGGCCGATTTGGGAAAACTAGAACTTTTATTCAAGGGGAATAGTTGCTTTAAGTTTTGATAAAAGTGCCACCCCTCTGGACCCCTCCCCGTTTTCGTGAGACGCAAATATGTCTGTGTTTTTTTTCTAATTTTTCAAGCAGTTTGAGCAAACATTGGGAATTTTCATACGTATCAATTGCTCCATGTATCAAATCGTGTCAGGTGGATGAAATAATGTATGTACGAGTGAATTTTGGAGTTTCCAAATTATTTCAGTACAAAATCACAAAACTACGCATTTTTATAAAAATTCAAACAACAAAACCGTTCTTCAAGTTTTAAGCTCTACATTTTTGCGGTAAGGTCTCCTGAATCCATACGTGATGAAATATTTATTTCAGCATGCAAACATTTTGAGAAAAACCAGTTTAAATTCACCAAAGTACGTATTTTCATCGAAACCTATTTTTCTCAGTCTCCCACGGTAGGTTTGAACTTAGCTCTTCAATTTCCAAGCTCTATATTTTTAGAATAACGTCTTCTGAATCCAAAGATGCTGAAAGATTTTACTACCATACACAGATTTAGAGAAAACCAAGTTTTCATTAGAACTCGTACTTTAGTGAATTCAAACTCGTTTTTCTCTAAATCTGTTCATGCTAGAATAAATCTTTCAGCATCATTGGATTCAGAAGACGTTACTCTAGAAATATAGAACTTGAAGATTGAAGAGCCAAGTTGTTACCTACTGTGGGAGACTGAGAAAATCAGGTTTCCGTGAAAATACATACTTTAGTGAATTTACACTCGTTTTTCTCAAAGTATTTGCATGCTAAAATTAATATTTCATCGCATATCAATTCAGGAGACCTTACTTCAAGAATGTAGAGCTTAAAATTTGAAGAACGATTTTCTTATTTGATTTTGTATGAAAATACGCAGTTTTGTGATTTTGTACTGAAATAATTTGAAAACTCCAAAATTCACTCTTACATACCATATTTCATCCACCTGACATGATTTGATACAGGGAGCAATTGATATGTATGAAAATTACCAGTGTTTGCTCAATATGTTTGAAATATTAGAAAAAACACAGACATATTGGCGTCTGACAAAAACGGGGGTGCAGAGGGGTGGCACTTTTATCAAAACTTAAAGCAACTATTCCCCTTGAATAAAAGTTCAAGTTTTCCCAAATCGGCCGTTCCAGTGCTGAGAACGAGCATTTTCAAAAAACAAGTTCCGTCCCGGGTCTTTACGGGTTAATAAAAACTTTAGTGCGACCAACAGAAATCAACATCTGTTAAATAAATAATTGATTTCTATAAATTTTCAGTTCAATCGAACCAGTTTTTTCGAAACAATAAAATTATTTGATACGGCTATATAATCAGGGATTACTACAGTACTTTTCGTAGTGTTTGTATATTCTAGTTACTTTTTGTAGTGTTTGTATATTCTAGTTAGCTTTGAGAAATCCTAGAAACTTTTCTAGGAAGCATAGGAGAGGACTTCCTAGGATTGCCATAGGATATTTCCGCTAAAGAATCGTCAGAATCGGTTTCATTAGAAAACAGTTAATCATCGGGGCTCGAGTTAATGGGAGAAATGGTCGCTTTTTTTTTAATAATATCAGCGTAAGAGCGCTTAGAACGTTCTTTAATGCGGCTCATGTTGATTTTCCCCATAGTAAATATTTTTTTCAGTATTACTACCGCAGAAATCCTTGTCAAGATATTCTCCACATTTCCCACAACGTGCTGTATTGTAGCAGTGAGTAGCTGTGCTTCCTAGCTACTTGCAATTAAGAAATTCATTGACGCGGGGTACATACAGTCGTACAGGCAGACGTACCCGGTGGATCGAGACGTGGCTAGATAGTGCAGATGCGGCAAACGTAACTCTAAACATGTCTTCTGAAGTGTATACTTTTGTACCACTGACGAGTGACATGGACCACAATTACTTGCAGTCCAGTATCTTAACATCGGGGCGAGTAGAATTTTTGAAGCAGCTGACACCGCTTTTTAAAACAAACTCAACAGGCAGAACCAAATCGGTTATTACATCGTCGATCGAATAAAGAGTTCAGTACAAGGTATATAGTTGGCCTGCTTCGGCTTTGTAGCGTTACGTCAGGGTTTTCGAAAATTGTAAAATATTTCTACGATTTGTGTTCGGTCCTATTTTGGGCTGAATGGAAACAACTATTGGACCCGTTGATCCGTCCTGGTTAAGCCTAGCACTCATAGAGACTAATTCAAGGACGGGAGAGGAGTAAGCAGAAAAGATTTGGTCGTGAGGGAGGTGATCTACATACTTTGCACTCAAATTAGCGCACAACCACGGAGGATAAGGAACACTTCCTTTTTTTCCTTTCCTGTGTTGAAACAAATTTCCCTTGAAGCTCGTCTTCTTCGAAGTACAGTACTAGAAGACACAGCGGGCAATGATGAACAGCGTAGCGCAAGCACGGTATATTTCGTAGATTGCAAACTGATGACTAACGCTTCCACTCGGATTGTATGAGGTACAATGTTTGGGAGTAACATTTAAACCAATCTGAGATGAAGTAGGCCCAATAGTCATCATTGCTGGCCACGCCCATCTTTACCGTAGCTTGGGGATATTAGAAAGGATATTGATGATGTAACACTTACTTAATGAGAGGCCACCGACTCAGTGACACTCCCGTAAGTACTACGGAGTTGGATTGAGGGGGTTAGGCAGGAACGCAAAAACTATCTATTGAAATTGAAAAACTGGCGAAATTACATGCATTCAAAGCCTAAGAATTTATAAAAATACAGACACGCCAAACATATTTATAAATTCCAACTCAAACCGCCAAATTTATCATAGTACAGTTGTCGTGAATTCATGTCACGCCGCCACAAAGTTTAATCATAATTATTTAAACAATTTAGCTGAAACATATAATCAAACGCTTGAAAATCGAAAAACACAAGCTTAAAGTACTTAAAGTGTTTAATTGATTTTTCCAATAATTTCTGTGAGTATTTAGTCTTTATATATCAATATATGAAAGAAAAATTGACTTACTTCTCGTGAAGTTCTCAAAGATTAAGTTTAGAATTCCTTCATGTTATACACCGTTATGAGACATTATACATGAAAATAATGGGACACCGCCGCTAATTTTGCTAACAAATCACATCAGTGAGCGCAACTGTTTGTATATTGCCATCTATTAAAGAATTGCTGAAACTATCGATTTTTTCATTTACACCAGAACTAGATGCCGTTGCTTGGCTAAGAGTATTAAAGCGGTTCATCGTCAAATGGCAATGTTAAAACTTGATAGCAAAGAGCCAGAACAAAATTTTATTGCTTTCATTTGAGCCCTCAAAATTCCTAAACTTATCGGAAGTCTATTACTGGTGACTCCGCTTATCGTATTGCATTTTAAATTTGTATGAAGATTTTTAAGAGATAACTTGCTTTTTGCAACCTTGAACCACCTTAATGAGTATTGTACGCAACCGCTTTCAACCAGGAGGATGACATCTACTAGAAATCATGTATCGAACATCGTTAGCAATATGGCGGCATTTGTGTACATGTGTACATGTATGTAGAACAAAAGTTTTTACACATTATTTGTGTTTATACTACAGCTTGTGAATTAAAAATAAACAGTATAAATAACAGTTCACTTATTTAATACCGTTCCATACACATTACGTGATCAAATTGATAAATTTGATCGCTTTTAGTTTTATTTTGTCATCAATAGATAGGGCCAACATATGGAGCAGTTGCTCGAAAATTCTTCCCTTTAGAGTAAACTGCCCATTTTCCGGGTACTGCTAGTGTCAGCGGACCATTGAGATGTTGGGTACACTGCAAATATATGAGATTTGACAGCGATAGCATAGTCCTGCTTTCAACCACACGGCTCTCGCCCTAATTTTGAGCTGTTGTCAAAATCAACACCACGGGCTCATGGACAAATGGTAGTAAGACGCAATGGAGTTATATAGGAAAAACATGTGTTTTGATAATAATTGATTGCGTTTAGTGAAAGTGAGTACCAAATAGTTAGAATAAAATGTGTAGAAGACATTGGATAGCTGTATCCTCGGTCAATGAGCAAAATACTAGGAGAAATTTCGATTTTACCTCCACTGAAAAAGCGCCATCTCTTGCTATTGGACATTTTTTTCAGGTGTTCCATTGTCGTCACTATTTTAAGCCTTTGTGAATAATCGACCGTACACATATTCAAATCTGCAAAACTCTCTCACGGGTAACTTATATTGCTATAAAACTTCTATCTATCACATTATAGAAGAACACCAATTGCGAATATAGCATCAAAACTTCGTTTTTATGCTCTACGCAAATTTTCGTCAATCAATCAGACAATCAATCGCAAATTCGAACTTGCCCATTTCTTTTGTTCGCAGCCCCAATTGTTAAATCATCTACCCGCCAGCGAACGGCAGTGGCGCTGCGAGCGTTAAAAATAATCGGTACTTTTCGTGACTGATCCGACTGTGCTCAAGTAAACAAGACATAAAAAATAAAATGATACTTATCATGCTCCGAACGATCCACCGATTTTCTCCTTCACTATGGCGGGTATCAGGAGAACTTAAACTTTGGGATTCCACTAATTGTACTATTATTACATTTAAGAAAACTGTCTTTATGACTAAAAACTTACGTAGAGGCAGAACGCGCACAGCACTAAGGTGGCCTTGTTGCCAGCCTCTCGGAGAATAGAGCTGATACCTTCGACACAGCGCGCAGTGATGAACAGCAACAAAAGAAATGGTAGACCTTGAGTGCAGGCCTAATCACCAGTCAGGCTTCAGTAAAACAATGCAGATAAAATCAGGCAAGATCTGAAGTCTGCTTCAGTTTTCAAACAAGTTGGGCATATCCATTTTTTCCATTTTGTATGTGAACAGGGCCTTGATAAGGTTGACAGACAACTCAAAAATGAACAATTCAACCGGAGCAGATACAAATAGTCCAGGTCTAAGTATTTCGATAACGATTGGTTTTCAACCTGCAGTGTTCCATTTCTTCTTATAGCTATTATGCCTTGAAAGCAGAATTAAAAACCTGGGAACTCCACGCACGTGGGATATAAAATAACGTGAGATATAAAATTATGACGTCTTCAGGAAAATTGATGGGTATGACCCCTAAAACAATCCCCTAAAACTGAGATGCAAAACCTATTTTTTTGGTTTCATAGAGATACAGGGTTGATGTCTTTAGTGAAGTTATAGGTAAAACCAATACGACCAACTTTTCCGAAGACATGAAATTAGTAGCTCTTACTCAAATTGACTTAAAGAGATTTTTTTTTCGAAATAGACTTGGAGGCCAATCAAATCTCTGTATCTTTCTAAGAGGGAGGTAGATGCAGATTCAGTGGTCAGCATATAAAAGTAGAACAATGGAGCTTGCAAACGGTGGTGGTTTCGCTAGTCCACGACTTTCGGCTGAGGAGCTCGTTTTTACCCTCTTTAATGATTAAACCAGGTAAAATACTGATATTGTAAACCAAGATACCACGTAAAAAAAACGTATCTATGGTAACCATCCCACCAAGCGTTGTTTAAGTATTTCAGAGCATGTAAATTGCATCCCATGGTGAGTATGGACCATGGATGGTTGATATAAAATTTTACTAAATGCAGTTGGGAATCTTATTCATGATAAAAATACTAGAATGGGTTTTGATAGCACGAAAATTAGAGCAGTGATTTTCGTGGTGGTTCAAATATGTTGTGTTTAATGATATATGGGTCCTTCACGAACATCGGCTTACTTAGTTGAGGAAACAAACAAATACCCTATTAAAATTCAGTCTTCAACGATATACGTGATAATAAGACGCATACTTTTTTTTTAAATCTGCATAGACTTTGTTGTAAATAGTGCGCAACTTGGTTCTTGTTATTTTTCAATAGACGGCGCCCGCTGTAAGTAGTGGTCAGTATTGACGTACCTTAAATGTAATAAACAAAGCAAATATGGTAAATAAACCGCTTTGAAACGTTAGTCATATTAGTTGTGTTAAAATGTTTTTGTGCCAAACAATCATCAGTCGCGGGAACTGCTCCTTTTCTCATTTCAATCAAAGGAAACGACAACTGAAACGCATTGAGAGTTTGAAATTTTTTACAGGAATGCTGCTGGGAGGCAGGAACAGCTTACTTCGGTATTAAGAGTAAACCGTCAAGCCTTTTCTAAGTGATTGCATGCTTCGAGTCATGGGGACTGCTCGCTTGCTTTCACAGTGATACGATAGCTAAAAATCGTGATTTTTTTCCATTTATTCTCCAAATACTGGTTGTATTGACATACTGCCTTCAGAGGATGTTTAATATTGTAAAAACCCTAAAATATGACAAGTTTCAGATCGGAATTTCGCTGCTAGTAGCGCAGCAAAATCTTATTTTTGACTTACACTTTGAAAAAATGATGTCTGTGGTAAAGATGTACTTTGCCGTTGCCAATTTGCTTCTAAATCCTTTTGTTTTGGAGCTATATCGTTTCATATCAGATTAGCCTATAAAACTCGATTTTTTTGAACATCTAAAAACTGTAGCTTGTAGAAGGCAAGAATGTTCAGCATACATTTGAATTCCTATTGAAACACACAACTTTGTAGAAGACACAAGAATAATAGCTTCTACCGAGTTATTGACAAAAATGAGCTCAAAATCATGAACTTTCTTCATTTACTCTCAAAGTACTAGTTTTTTGACATTATTTTCAGAAGAAATTTAGTATTTAAACCTCAAAGAATGGCAGCAACTTTTAGTTTGGAAATCCGCCACTAGTGGCGCTGCGAAATCTAACTTTTCAGTCTTGCCCTTGAGGGAAACGGTATCTTGAGCAAAGTTTTAGATAATGTTGACACAAAAACCTTCGTAGAAGACATGTTCCTCTTACCTCTCCTAGTTTTGGAGATACAGGTCGGACTCGAGTATCCGGGATTAGCTAATCCGGAAATTTGGACTCGATTATCTGAATAATTTATTTTTTGTTTGTTTCTAATTTTTGTTTTAAAAATTTACTTTTTCTACCCCTTTTGTTGCCATTTCTGTTCCTTCCGACATGTTCTGGAACGGCATTTGAGTGATTTTTTTTATTCCATTATCCGAAAAAACTCGATTATCCGGGGTTAATTTTCTTTCGATATTCCGGATAATCGAGTCCGACCTGTATAATGTTCTACATTAGATATGTTTTGGCATGAACTCGGTCTGTGGAGAAGCTATCTTCTTTGAAGCTTCTACAAAGTAGTGTCCGTGGGTTAAAAAATTGAAAGAAAATTTCTTGGTATTTTCTTATAATTTTGCGTTGTTTTGCACTTTTCCAGTGTAGTTAAAATTTACCCTCCGAAAAACAAACCTTTATGCTTGACAATTTTTGACGCTGGATATTTTGAAAAAAAAAAAACATATTTCTGTATAAACAAAAAACCAACAATGATTCACGTTACACCCAGTGATTGACTCAATTGGATGCTGACCAATCGCCCACACACCGAAAAAATAAATACATTGTATAAAAACGCAAACAATCGATGTCACAATGAACGAGAAGCATTCGGGATCGAACGCAAATATTGATAAGCACACATATTTTTATACCGTCGGGCAGCTCAACCCTGGGGCGTTTCTCCAGGTGAGAGTGAATCACCGATCCCGCACACTGACCGCGTGTGTACTGGAAGGCCACCCCGCGCCAGAGCGTTTCGGGCTTAATTACCATTACTTTGCATCGCTGGTAGTTGTTGGTGGTGGCAGCAGCCACTCTGCTGCGTAAACAAACGCGAACGCAGGTCACTTTTCAAGTGTAAATTAATTACAAAATCGATATTCCGATCATCATTCAAGTGGCCACAAATTCGTATTTTTACACTGAACAAACATATGCTTCCCGGGCGATGAGTGAAGCGATGAAACGGGGCATTTTTAAACGTCCGCAGCTATTTGAGTTTTCATTTACGTCAGCAATCGCTTTTTTTCTGTAGTAGGCTGTAGCCACTAATTTTACCGGTATGTGTTGATGTTGACATAAAAAATCCATTCCGTAATTTATCGTAACACCGGCAGCTGCTGCAGGATTTTTGTACCGTTAAGAAAATAGCAGACAGAGATGGGAAGCTTATTACCATTATCACAATCAATTCCTTAAGCGATATTCATTCCATTTCCAAACTCACAGCAAATGCTGCCTATCTCACGTGGATTAAAAATTCAAATTATTTTCAATCCTCCGCCTGATCTGGGCCTTCGTCGGAGATGGTGTTGAAAATTCATGACCTGAAAAACAGTATAAACTATCCAGTTTTACCTATTCACTGGAGAATTCCATTTCGTTCTCGTCCACCTTGGCCGGGGCTTAAATCTTACCCGATGGGGAAAGCGGTTCAGGCTAAGGGGGGGGGGGGACTGTCAGCGGGTGACAAAACCGGCAGGGTGGCAGGGAATAAGACGAAATCCCATCGGAATTCATTTCGACTAATACCGTAATGGAATGGAGCCTTTTGCAACGGATTTCGGGTGCGAAAACCAGGAAGGTGTGAAATCTCTGCCAACCGGAGACGACAGAGGCGAGCTTTCACGCTGCAGTAGTGATGGTGATGATGATTCTACGTGGCACTACTGCTATACCACCACTGACTGGCTGCCACGGGGGGCGAAAAATGGAAATTTTAATACCTGTAGTATTGGCTTAGAATAGTGCGCTAAAGCTGGGTTCGAGTTTAGCTTAGCTCGGTGCATTTGCCTAGCGTGTTGCTGTTAAGATATTTCAATCTTCGGGTGCGACTTGTTGGAAGGTGTCTATTTTTTGTACTGCGAATGTGTTCAAATGAGGATTATCTTCAACTTGAGAATATTGAATCAAAATGTTGTTCTCGTTTCAACAGCATCAGTAGTTGTTTGGTTTTGTAGTTAGTTCAACAGGCATCTATATGGGACGCACTCAAATAAGTTAAATATGGTAAAAAAATAATTAAAAGTTCATTGACCATTCATCATTGTAAAGACATTAGCGACAGTGCAAGTTGTTTTTAAAGGTCCTTCTTCCTTCCACCCACGGTGCCGGTGAAGGACTCCCTTCGTTTGAGTGTACAATGCAAAAAGTTATTTTTCGTTTCTCGATACCTCCGAAAGAGGTTCATCTCTTTGCTGGTCCGCTCGCTCCAATGGTTATTTGTTCGGCACCACGACAAACATCAAGCCCTGCCATCGCATCGTGCTCTCGTGTTCTGCATGGCGGAACCAACTGGGAAATGTAAATCGATTCGAACGTGAATTGTTTCCCAGCTCATCCGGAGTGTACTTTACGCATTCGGTTCAATAAAGGATGGAGTAGAGGAAAAAAAAGAAGCGTACGGCAACGTGGAATCGTTCTGGTACAATCGTCGTTTGCGAACGGAACCGGATCCGGCTGATGAAAAAGCAATGGAAGCAGCGGAAGGAAATGCATCGGGAGTGCTGTTCTTCCCACTTGTTTTCTACGTTTATCGACCAGCACAAAACATCGATTGCGGCGCGGATGTAGAATCAATAAACTTGCATTACTGTGTCGGGTATCAATATTTATTCGAGAATGGCACACAGCACTGTGCATCGTGTTACAAGATAATCCCATGAACCGAAGGACTTATGCGCTGGGAACGAGCAGTGCCATTTGACATCCCGCTTCGATTGATGTGCGAACGACTGGTTTTTAAAAGGGGAGATGATTGTTGGGAAAGCTAATCGTCAATAAAATGGTTGTTGAAAAAAAAAAAAACACTTTGAGCTGCGAGTAATCGATTTTATTATAAAACTCGTTGTTCTATATCTGGTTTCATTCGGTTTATTTTGGAAAATAAACTGAAACTATTTTCATTTATAACTTTTTACAAGATGGTAAAATCTTCATAATATTGATTAGTCCTTTTAATCTACACTGTTAACTAATTTGAATGCTATCTTTCAATTCACGCTTCTTGAAATGCGTTCGTGAAAATTATCGTGCAGTAAATTTCCATTTGCACACCACACCCTAAGTACTTTTTAACCTACCGCAACATTTCATTTCCGCTTGGCATTTGCACCACGCGATTGTAACAACTGCTGTAACCAAGAGAAATTCTACTCTACATTTGAGCAAAATCATTTCAAATCGCCTGGAAATACGCGAAAATTTAATCGACCATTTTTGATTTGAATGAAACTTTGCACACGTATTTGGCTTAGCAAACTGAGCATTTTTCACAGGTGGAGAGATGTTGTGTTACATTCTAAAAGGGCGTATGCCTTTTGGCATAGGTTTTATTCGAAGCATTGTTGCCCAGAAACCGTTTGTTGTATAGAAAAACTGTCTGAGAATGAGTTGCAGGGAATTGAAAATGCACCTTAAAAAAATATACACTGTACCAAAAAAATTTTTTTTGACCAAAAAAAAATAAAAATAAACATTAAATTTCAATTTAAAAAAAAAGAGTTGAATTTTTTTTTATTTTTTTTAAAGTAACTTTAAAAAAAAATCCAGGATGGAGAAATGAAAAATAGTTTTTTTATGGTAGATTAATTTTTTTATGAAAATTCTAATTTAAACATTTTTCAAAATATTTGTATTCTGATGATTTTAAAAGATGCAAAGAGTCATTTTGAATCAAAAAGCTCTTGGTAATAAACATTCTAAAGGCATTGGTTTTCGAGTTATTTCTAATTTTAGCTCGAAAAATCATAATTATTTAGGAAAATACACGTTTTTCTTAATTTCTCCATGGTTCTCCAGCAAAAACCATACGTTCATTGGAATGCTTGAACAAAAATATACAATTCAATCTTTGACAACAAAACGATTGGGCGAACGGTTCTCAAGAAAAGAGTTAAATGTTCTAAGTGATATAAATATGTATATGAATCAAATATTTATTTTCGAGTTTTATTATCTTAGGAACATATTTTTTTATGACATAGATACTTTACAGAACTAGTTTTACCTTATATTTCATATACATCATAAGTAAATGATTCGTCATCTTTCGAAAACAGCTTCGTTTGATCTTATTTTCTGAAATCGGAACAAAAAAGTAATACTTTTGTGTGGCAGCTATTATTATAGATTTTTTGAAAATATTGTTCCATTCTGTTACTCCTTGTTCATATTCGTCATTTGATACCCAACTAAATGACATTTTTGATGAATTATTATTACTTTTCTGATTAGACCAATCATACGATTCTTTTGCGCTTGTAATGGGATGTTCATGTTCTTTAGCTCAACTTGCATTACCTGCCATTTGTTTTAATATGCCACCAATTGCATCGCATGGGCCTTTACCATGAGAAGTCGCAAAAAATGCCACTCTGCATCGACGTTATATTTTGTTTTGAACTTGCAAAGTTTTTTCTATTTTTATATTGTGAGGTAGCTCCATCAGACATTAATCAACTCTATTGTTGTTTTCAAAAAACTCATTAATTTGGCAATGAACACCTGAACCGCAACAGTATCATGATGGAGTACTTCCGATATAATGATGAAGCTGATATTCTCAAGTGTTCCAGATTCTGAATAGTAAACAACGAAGGAATGAATGGTGGCTTGACTATCATTCCAATAACTACACGAATCAAAAATTGATAAAGACGTAGTAAAATGAGCTTGACTGTTCAAAATTTTTAATTTTGCTATAACGTTTTCGTTTAATTTGCGTAAGCTTGATGAGCACCGATGATCAGGAAAAGGTTTACAGCATTTGGGCTTGGTGTATTCCATTTTCACTTTATTCATCTTCTCAAAATGCAAACTGTTACTAACACATCTGGAGTAGTGCAATCCTATTTATAAACGAAAACAGATATTATAGGTAACCAAGTAGCGATTGGTTGCGTACTTTACAAATAGTTATTATTAGTAAACAAGTAGGTAGTGTTGCACGACAAACATATTTTTTTATATAACATTCGGCAAGGGGGAACGTTTAGGTAGGCTTAGGTTAAGCGCTTGAGTTATTTATCCAATCGTTTTGTTGTCAAAGAATGAATTATTTATTTTTGATCAAGCATTCCAATGAACGTATGGTTTTTGCTGGAGAACCATGGAAAAATTAAGAAAAACGTATATTTTCCGGAATATTGATAATTTTTCGAACTTAAATATAAAATAACTCGAAAACCGATGCCTTTAGAATGTTTACTACCAAGAGCTTTTTGATTCAAAATGACTCTCTGCATCTTTTAAAATCATCAGAATACAAATATTTCGAAAAGTGTTTAAATTAGAATTATCATAAAAAAATAATACACCATAAAAAAATTATTTTTCATTTCTCCATCCTGGACTTTTTTTTAAAAGTTGCGTGTTAACGTCAAGTTTCTTTACAAGAAAAATAAAAAAAAAATTCTACTTATTTTTTAAATTGAAATTTAATGTTTAATTTTAATTTTTTTTGGTCAAAAAAAAATTTTTTTGTACAGTGTATATTTTTTTATGGTGCATTTTTAATTCCCTACAACTCATTCTCAGACAATTTTTCTATACAACCAACGGTTTCTGGGCTACAATGCTTCGAATAAAACCTATGCCAAAAGGCATACGCCCTTTTAAAATGTAACTCATGGGTGTGAAAAATCTCTCCATCTGTGAAAAATGCTCAGTTTGCTAAGCCAAATACGTGTGCAAAGTTTCATACAAATCAAAAATGGTCGATATTCGACCATAGGTCATTTCGCGCGATCATGCTCATTTTCGTTATAGCCGCATTTTTTTACCGCGGAATCCAATTACTGTCGGGCAAACAATTATCCAAAGGATCATCCAAAATAAGGGACTGCTTCAGTAATAAAAAAAATCGAGTTCATTTTTTCACGGTGACACCAATTCTTCCAATCAACGAACGCTATACTCATATACTGTGACATTTCTGCTAATATTTCAACCAATATTGCAAGCACACCCAAAACTAATTGAATTTTAATACGACTAGTTAATCCACAATATTATTCCAATTAAGCACAGCCCCGAAATCGATACGCTAGCATGTTATCAAACCCCCTAACATGTATCGTTGAGATGTCCTCTCCGCTAAACTCACGAAGCCGGTCTTGTAGTTCGTACTGTCACCACTGCCGTCTTTCGTGCATCGGCACTGCCGCATATTCCGGAACGGTGGCATCAGCCACAGCTGAAAGTCGTCGGTCGACAGGACGTGTAAAACACGACAAACGACATACACAGCATAAACCTAATGGTATTATCGTATTAGGGAATCCACACTTTCAATCCACTTGTAAATTGATCCGAACTTATGTATTTCACACGCACACACTAACCGCCACCTTGCACATTACATTACTCCAGCTCTAACAGCAATGTTTCAAGCTAGACCAATGCAATACCACAAAGACAACTGTGGCTGGTTGTTCGGTGGATATCAAAGGTTTCATATAATTATTATACAACAGTTTTCTTCGAAAATCAGCTTCGACAATTTTGATCGTTATATTTCAATTTTCCTGTCTGGTTGAAACTTTCATTTTGGAGGCAATGCGCGCGGTCAGCCCACCAAGGCAGAACCAGAGCTGTCAACTTAAATCAGAATTTCACATTTTTCAGTGCAAAAAATTATATACCTTGCCGCGCTCTCGTAAGTTTAAGCGTCACAAACAGATGGAAAAGTATTCCGAATAGAGCACAGTTCTGATTCTATTCGATCGACCGGAGCGAGGCGATGAATGGCGCATTCCCTCTTCGGTTGCTAAAAATAAACCCTCCCCACTAAGCGCACTGCACCTCGCCCATTCAGGTCAGCTTCGATTTACCCACCACCGTCAGACACCGTGTCGGACAACACCTGTCATATCGTTTGCGGAGTGCCGAAAAGTTTCAGCGAACCCAACGCTCTGCCATCCGTGAAGGTACTACGATGCAACCCGGCCGGCGGCGGTAGTGCTCCGGTCCGGACTCGGTAATAAACTATTCAAACGAACATTGGCGTGCATGAAAAATACATCTATTGGGCAATCAGCAAACCAGTCGAAAGCAGGAGGACCTGCCGAAGCATCGACGAGGAATAGCAATTGAATAATTGAATCAAATTCAGCAGAAAAAGAAAATAGTGTAGCAGTACGACGAATGACAAAATATTTCGCTCTCTCTCTCGTCCTCTGCCACGGTCCGACATAAAAACCACAGTCAATATGTTCGAATATGGCGCGGTGGGGCATATTAGCTCTTGCCGGTCGAAACCGACCTAATATTGGGGCAGGCTGATGGGAATGTGTTTAACGTTTCGCGAAAGCCACATTTTGCTGAAACTATTAGGTTTCGATTGGCTCGTAATGGGTTGTGGTATGGGTTAAAAATGTTGGAAATTTATTCAATGTAGTATCACCCAGAGTACACAACAGATAGGCAAAAGGCTTATAACTATTCAATTATTCTGTATTGCATCGGTGCCTACGTCACTGGTGCACTAGCATATTAAATTTTGACGATTATGATCTGGAGAAAAAGTTTCACATCGCTTTCTGCATCCAACAAAAAACAAGTGTCTGTGCAGGGCAGTATTGTCGTTGAAGTGTGGGTGGTGTGACAAATTATTTTGGCTATGAAACATGTAGATTTAAATTTTTTCTATCATTCGCAATGAGAAGCTACTTCTCTAAAACAACTGTTTATAATGCCAACTGCCAAGGCTTACACTAGAAATATAAGCCGTATTAAAAGCTTCTCAAAATAACTTTTCAGTACAAACGAAAGCAAATAAGCGTATTTGTTACGAAAGCATTGTACGCCTGCACGGTTCAACAGTAGGTACATGTAAAATCTGTTTCCCCGCAAATACGATTCACAATGAAAGTCGCAGACACCTGCACATGTCGACATAAAAAGGCAAAAATTATCAAAACCAAGTTGAAACATGCTTTTCCGCTGGTAATCAAAGTTAGCTCTTCGGTTCAAACGGTATCAGACAGGATTTGCTATGAAAAACGCACACTCCTGTATAGGTCAATATAAAAACCAAATCGCCAATATTCGGCCTGTGATAGTTCTTTTTTGTTAATTTTGCGATCACAAATCTGCTTATACCATTTTAAAATATCTGTGTTTGCAAACAAAATCAACACTATAAAAATGTTGATTTACAGCATTTAAATCGGACTATTACTATTGAGTAAAGCAATTATTTTGCTCCGATCATCAACATCTACAAAGTTGCTCTGCATCGTAAAATTTTGAACCTCAAAAAATTCAGCCCTTTGAGTGACGATTGAACGATTATTTTTGCTTTTCAAGGTAAAATACTGAACTGTACTTCAAATAACAGTTGTAACTATGCCAATAAAATGATACAAACCGTATTTTGCCATTTTGAAGGGTTCAGACCCAGGAGGCCCTCCCGTTTGATAATTTTTTTGGACTTCTCAGCTAATTTTACACAAAATATCAAATTTGCAGACATATTTTTCATCTTGAAGATAGAAATTTTAAATCGTCGGTATTCACTAAATATACAAGGTTAACCTCAATCAAGCAGTAACCAGTCATATCTATTAATTCATTTATTTCCATACAAATATAGGGTCTACATCAAACAAAGGGGAAAAGCCAAAAATATGAGAACTATAGCAGCATACAAAACTTAATATTTAACGAATATTTTTATGAACAATAGTATTATTAGAAGAAAAGTCATTGATTCTACACAAAAAAGTAGGAGGTTGTATCCAAGACTCGACCGCATAACTGACGTAGAACTACGCACACTATTAACAAATGCATTGTTGTGAGTGTTTCATTAATGAGTCATAAAGTTTACTAATGCTTGCTTTGTGCTGCCTCAACAGTGGGGGAATAAAGACACTGAAAACACGAGCTGTAAAAGCTGTAAATTCAGTAAATTAGACGGCCGGTAAATTAGATTTGAATTGCTAGTATCCAGCACAGATTGCTCGTTTGTGTTGTCAAAAAATTACTAACCTTCAAATACTTGTTCATTTGCCTTGAGAAAGGCATTTTGCTGCTCAAAATTGGATTTGCTGATGGCAACCTTTATGCTGCCTCGGTAGTGGGGCAATAACGGCAGTCTGACGACAAACGCTGAGAAGTGAGAAGAACCGCGCTGCTCCTGAGACATGTTGACCAACCACAGGGCAAGTGAATTGTTTGATTCAAAGGTAGCCATAGGCGCAACCCGCTGCTATCCGCTGCAATCCGCTGTTACTGCTTAGTGCTGATATCTGCTGCTACTACTGCCAACGTTGTGGACGGTCCATCCAGTTCACCTTCCGACTAATGAATGTAGCTGATTCTACCAGAAACTCTCTTTTATAGCCGAAGGTTGGTAAGAAATAGGCCACGCCTTTCTGTTCAGTTGTCCCATTCTCTAATGTTCTTTAGACAAATTATTCCACAATTCGCATTTGATTTTTGTATACAGCGAATAAACACCGATGGTGCTCTCACACACGAAATAATTTTAACCCGTATCGTGTTGCGGTTTGTAACATCAAGCGATTTCGTTTGCTCGCTGTTGCGTGTTGCATCATGTTGCAACTGAGCAGCTGGGAAACGACGGAATTCTGTTCATGTTGATTGATTGAATCGATTTAAATTCATTCCTGTGAAGTCGAATTAATCACCTTTTTTAAGGCGTTCTAACAGAACAGGGCAGTTTGTTGTTCTAGCCTCTGTGCTGCCCCAACAGTATTAGGTAATTAAATAAAGTAAATTTTTTGATCGCGAAGGAATTTGACTGCTAGGATCCAGCACAGAATGCTTGTGTTATTGCCAAAAAATTATTAACCTTCAATTATTTGTTTATTTGCCTTGAGAAAGGCATTTTGCTGTTCATAATCTGTTAAAGCTGTTTTCGCATTCAGTAAATGAGACGGCCGCGACAGATTATGGTTTCTTGGATTCAGCACAGAATGTGTTGTTGCCAAGATAAAGCAAAACTTTATTGCGGGAAGAAGGATGAAGCTCTTAACTGGCATATCGAGACGTTTGGTGCTACCTCGCTTCTGCTTAGATACGTGATGTGATTCGTTTACTGGCGCAAGCCGCTGCTGCTACTTCCGCAATTCGCTACGATGCGGCTAACTAGTTATACTATTTTGTCGACCGTTTTAGAGAAAGGCAGCAAGCGACCAATCAGAGGACGTAATTTTCGTTTCAACAAGGCTTGACAATTTTCAATAGAACAATAGTTTGCCTAATCAATCAACACTTTTCTACATTTGGGTGGATGCGTGTATAAATTTCCAATCAATTGCTGCAAGAATCAAGGAAATCGGTTGAAAACAAACCAATTTATAAGCCTTTAAAAAGGGACATTTTTCGTCCCCTTTTCGTTTATAGTTTTCCTATTTACATTTCTATGTGGTAGGCTAAAGAAAAACGTAGTTCTACGTCAAAAAGTTAAATTGCAGTCAAGATATTAAATTAATCAACATAATTATAAACATAATATTTAAAATTGCTAGATGAAAATCCGTTGTCGATTCGGCTCTTGTAACAGCTTACGTCGGAACACTTTAACTCCCTCGGTTCTGAAATGAATGGTTCCGCAGGTGCGGGATTCAGGAACTAATATATTTTTTTCCCATGGGACACTGGCCAACAGTATTTTAGGCGAAAATAAATGTTTATTTGCATTTTCTGTGATAGTCAGGCAGCACTTAAAGCTCTGAATTCTCCTTTCTGCCACTCTAAACTAGTATGGGAGTGCATACTGTCGCTCCGACAGTTAGCTATGAAAAACCATGTAAACATATACTGGGTTCCTGGTAGTTGTGGAATCGAAGGAAACGAGAAGGCTGACTTACTAGCTAGACAAGGCTCATCCACTAACTTTGTTGGCCAAGAACCTTTCTATGAAGTCTCTCCGAGCGCTCAAAATGCTAAACTCGGTGAATGAGAGAAAACGACTATCAAAGCAAACTGGGATGTCATAAGCGGATGCTGCTCAGGTTGAATAAGAAAGACATGAGGTCATTCACAGGTCTAATTACAGGGCGATGTCCGAGTAATTATCATCTCAAGAAGATAGGCAAACTTGATGATGATAAATGTCGTCTTGTGGCATCGAAAGCGAAACTTCGGAACACCTGCCGAGTATTAATACAACGCAGATTTCTTCTGTAAGGGACACATAGAACCTACCGAAATTTAGAGGGAAAAGTCTGGTGTGGTAATAAACTTCATACGAAGTGCGTTGCCCCACTAGGATAAATGTGCAATGTAGCAAGGACATCGACTCGCCAAACAGAGCGAATGTAGAGGTGCGTTTTGAAGATAGTTGGTTCTCGCTAGCGAACGACGGAGAAAACCGGCTTGAGATGTCAAACGTCTGGCTTGGGCATTTACGCTTAGCTGCTCAAACAAAGGCCTGCATTTAGTCTCAGACGCAAGGAGCTTTGCAACGAGAACGGCTTTCGAAATCTTTCGTCTTCTCTGCAACGTTGCAATGTCCAGCAATTGGCAACGAGCTTCATATGAAGGAAGATCGAGTGGGTTGAGCCATCGTAAATTGCTAAGGGTGTACCAAACAAAATTGTGTAAATGCTTTCAATTCTGCGCACCCAGATTGCTTGATACGGCTATCGGATAGCGACAGAAGACTCCAAATCTAGAGAAACATTTCAAAAGGTCCTATCCGCTTTGATCGATTTTTTGATCGATCACTTTCATTCAATCACCACAACTTATCAAACACCTTTTATAACACGTTATTTGCACAAGTTGATAGCGGAGGGATCACTGGCCTTCTGAACAAAAACTACGCTTGGGAGAGCTACTAAAGTTGAACCATTACCAAAATAAAAAGACGCTTCGGAAAAACGATGAAAGCAGATAGGACCTTTTGAAAAGTTTATCTAGAAATGTGACTGTACTAACGCAAAATATTGCGGTTGAAGGCATAGCGGGTCGTCGAACTCCTACGCGATTTGAAATAAAAATTCGAGCTGACGATTCGTTTTATATATTACTAACTGCTGAAGTTGTTGGCAATGAAGTTCAGAGTCGAGATAAACACATACAACGTACGATTAGCGATCGTATAATCAAAGCGTAGCTTACCGCTTTGATTATACGATCGCTAATCGTACGTTGTATGTGTCTGCGACTCGATTTATGATGGAACAAGATACACTTTTCGATACTTAGGGTCATTCAATTGATATTACACCACGCAGCAAAATGGTTCAGGCGAGACTGCAGAGTGGCGCAATCAACCAAACTAGTTACTTCGGTAAAAATTGAAAGTCATTCGCGTAAATAAGCTATTAATCTCCGATGAAAAGTTGCGTAGCATTGTTGAAAAGTAGAATAAACAGGGTTGGCCCGAGATTGCTGCCTTGAGGTACAACGGAGTAGTTGGTAAACCACGCAATTGCTTGAAGAGAGTAGCGAATCGATTGTATCTGCAGAGTTCGCAAGCAAATACTGTAGTGAAATCTGAAATATCTTTCCAAGATAATAAACTGAGGTGAGCTTTCTCAAACGAAAGGACATTACTCATAATAACTACACGACAGATCTCACTGAGGTACTTTTATAGGGTGCCTTTTGAGCGTTTATAAAATGAGAAGGATTATTCGTAAGCACCTGGATGCACCCCTGCTCACAGATCGACCATGTTCTGATCGTTTCAGACCTTACACACGAAAGGCCATTGATTCGGATCACTATCTCATGGTATCCAAGATCCATGTCCGATTGTCAAACGTATTAAAATCAAGGACAATGAGGGTGGATACGGTGAAACATCCAGCAGTTGTCAACTGGGAGAGTGGTTGCAGGGTACTCGCAGAAAGTTGATGAGCGGATCTATGAGCCCAACGAGTGATTGAGAAAAACCGCAACAGATGTCACATGTTGGCTACGACTGTGACACGTCGAGCATAGGGAGATATTGAGCACTCTATAAAACACTGATTTTCCCAGTGGCCCTCTATGGCCATTAGGCATGGGCACTAAAAGAGACTGATCGGCGAGCTCTTGATGTTTCTGAGCGTAAAGTCTTGCGGTCAATACTTGGCAGCAAATTAGAAAATGGTGTTTGGCGCAGACACATGAACCATGACGCGTACCAGGCGACTGGTGGATATCAGCCCAAGACCGAGTGATCAGCCCAAGACCGAGTGATCGCCGCAAAAGTATGTGAGGGTAGGATTAAGTTTAAGATTATTCTATAGAAATTATTCATCAAGCAAACCCCTGTAGACGCTATTCCTATGCTGGTTTGGTGTCAGAAGTGGGATAACATAATTACCTAAAAAGAGAACATTTTCAAACTAAAAATTTATATAATATCGTGCTTTGGCTGTGTTTAAATTCTAAAAATTTGGTGGCGCCAATGTGGTATGGAAATGGAAAGAAACAGAGAGGTCGGTGCATCTCCACCCACTCACGAGAAGTAAGTCATCTGCAAAAGATGATTTACGCCGGTCAGTTTGGGATTTAGGCGCGTATTTATTTTTTTTTGTATTACTATTTGTAAATTTTTTTTTGATATGAATACCATTTGAACACGCTAGTAAATGAATCGTTTTGTTACATGGGCCTGGTGTCAACCACACATTTATTTATTTTTTCTCGTGTATTATGAACTTCACTGCTGAGGTCATTATTTAGAGTTGTTTGTTTTTGTTGCAACCAGGTGGTAGTAGTATTTCCTGGTGCTGTTACTCTCTACATCACTTTACTCTATACTATACTCTCTCGTATCCTGCTCTTCAGATTGGGACCGTTGACGGAATCTTCTTTTTAAACGGAATAATTTTTTAAAAATACATTTTTTTTTCATTAAAACTACGTCCGATCCTATTATGGAGAAATTAGGAAAAAAAACAAAACTCACCAAATGGCATCATTTGCCCATAGAAACGTCGCCCCGCGACGTATCAAATTTTCACCCTGCGACAGATCCTCGATAAGTTCTGGGAGTATAACTTGCAGACGCATCATCTGTTTGCAGATTTTAAGGCGGCATATGACTCAGTGAAAAGAAACAAGCTGGCAGATTATGTTGGGTCACGGTTTACCGGCGAAACTCGCACAAAATTTGCGCCATATAAGACGCTGTTATCCCCGGTGGCCATGAAGCACGGAAACTAATCCTGTGTGTTAAGTCCTGTGACCGATATATGGCGGTAAATTGGAAGTGTGGCGCAGGCATATGAACCACGAGCTCTACCAGGTACACAAACAAGTTGATGTAGTGAAGGAAATACAGCGTAGCATTTTGGTGGGCTGGACATTTAGCGGGAATGCCTGACGAGAGAACCGACAGTAGGTAACTAGGAAGACGCCGTCGACTCCGTGGTAGACCTAGCACTCGGTGGATGTGCGTGGTAGAATAAAATGCCGATCTGATGGTGTACGAGGTGATTGAAGAACGGCTACCTGAGACAGAAGACATCGGTCAACAAAATAAAGCGTGTGAGAGTTAAACCCCCAGTCTCTCTATATTGATAGTTTAATCTACCTCTGAAAAAGATAATTTTTTGGCAGATGGAAAACAATTTCCCAAAACAAATTTTCAGCAGCACAAGGCATCTGGAACCTAAAACTAGTATCTCGTGCAATATCCAGATAACACCCAAACCCTTAAATTTCTAGCACGAAATATTTTAAAGCTATTCTACAAATACGAACCTATGCGAATATAAGGTGATTATTGAAAAATTTTTTAATTGACTGTCAGGAGAAATTTTATGGGCTCGACATTAAAGTTTTGGTTTTCTAGTTTAAATAGAAAACTAGGTTTTAAATTTTAAAAAATCAACTTGATCAAACCAGGCCGCTAGAGAGTTTTTGAATTCAATCAGAATAATTTTATTTATATTTAGATCACATAGGATGTTCCTTAAGGTTAAAATTTGGGACAGTTTTATTTTATATTATACAAAAACATTTCAAAAAAAAATAACTTAGAAATAGTTCAATATTTTAAGAGTTAAATTCTTTTTTTCAGTGTACCTCTCATATCTGTTTTAAAAATTTCAAAAAACACATCTTTAAAATTCATACACTTTCCTTTCAGTCGTTTCATGAAAAAAAATGTAGAAGAAATTAGGATCTTTTCGTTCCAAGTTTATGGCTCACTATTGACCACTATATCCAGTTTTTTAATTATTTTTGTGTGAATTTTAACTCGGTCGTAGATTCGAAGTAGTATATCCCAACTCTATTTTTCCTTCGTTTGATCAAACCCTAATGCTGCTAAGTTTTTTATCTCAAATTTGCATAATTTATCAAAGTTTTCGAAGCAACCCTTTTACATTATTTTTTTGTAATACAGTTTGATTCTAATGTTATAATATAATTTCGATTTTAATGTTATAATATAATATGGGTATTCATGTCGAGCTCGTATACAAATACCCAGCCGTAAAAATTCTCACCTCCATTGACGAGTAATGGAAGATACACAGTTTACGGCTGAGTATTTGTATACGAGCTCGATGTGAAGACCCCTAATGAGTTTTGTTCGTAAAGCGTATTTTCTTGCAATTTGCGAATCTGTTTAATGAAGTTTTCACCAGAAAACTAACTAATAATCATCGTGAATTTTTTTCACGGCGAAGTATAATTTATATTATTGATAGGAAATGTTCTTCAAAATTTTGCATCGACTTTATATAAATTTTCGACTTGTGAATAGCGCAAACTGCTCACAACTGCGGTGATCTATAATCCACTAAACTGGACCAAGTTCACAGTTCAGTTTTCCGTCTCGTGCCACCAACAGACCGCAGAGCGTTCATATTAAACCGTACGCCTCGAACCGAAACCGCCCTTCGGATCGAACGCCGCCCACATCGACAGTTCAAGTTCATTCAGTCGAACCCGGCACCATTGCCAAACACGTGTGTGCCAAATCGATTTATACCCGGCGCCTTTGTAGTCAGTTTTGCTGTAAATTGGCCGACCCCGGAATGGAAAATGAAAAATCGCAACCACGGCAGTGAAGAAAACGACCATAAACCACGAACAACGGTTGATGCTCTTCGCAATAAAACTCGCTCGAACGTTTGCCGCCATAACCCACGTTCTAAAGAGGAACAAGAATAAGTGGGGAAGCCGGAAGGGAAGGTAGTGACAGTGCGGTGCTGCCAACCGAACCGGAAACTCTTTCAATCGCGAGGTAATGGCACGCGGCTGATCGCTGTCTGATGGCGGGTGATTGGTAACAAACTTCCAGACCCTATTCGGCTACACCGAACAACCAACCTGATTCGGTTCGGTTTGGAAATCTGCGCGTCAGGTGTCGCTTGTGTCATTGAATTTTTATGGTACATACAGTGACACAGGCAGGAACTGCTGAGCCCAGACGATCGATTTTCCATTATATTGCTTACATGAAGATATGGAAATGTATAGAACGCGGGAAGGTGACTTTCAGCGATTCAGCGATTTAGAGACACGAAGACGATGGTTTACTGTAATATAATTTTTTGAATAGATATTTACTCGAGGGACATGTTGCTTTAATAAACTGCTTACCGCTGAATGTGTAATTCGTTTCTGTTTAATTTCTATGTAACGTTAAATATTTATTTGCCATAAATATAACCAACAAAACCTATTCGATTGTTCCATTAAGCGCTGTTGCATCCCTAGATTAGACAGCAATACGCCGCTGCCCAACGAAAGAGGTAGGAAACCCGGAGAACCATAAAATATATGACGTTTAGCGTGATTTCCTAATAATTGTGGGTTTTCCACATAGCCAGGAAAACCGTTCGATTGCTCCCATTAAACGCTTACCATCAACTACCAGTCGAATGCTGCTGACGGAATAGACCGTGGCTAGGGGGAAGAATTTTTATCGCATTTTCGATTGAATGCCATTGTCCGGCGGGAATGATTCAAACGAAGGAAAGGGGCTGTCTCTAGGTGACGGATTGTGCGGGAAAGGGAAAAAAGTAGACGAAGCGGTACCCTACCGACTGGCGCGGAGTCCTTCGAATATTTGTACCCATTGCACAGTACGGTTTTACGACCATTGATCCATCGAATGACGATAATTTTACTCGATCCGGCGCATTTTTCCCGTCCATCAAACCGTTTCATCGATGGCTGTGGATGGTTTGTTGAATGGCACGCATTTCCGAAGAACCGAAACCGACCATCATTCAGGTGAAACAGAATGTCTCAGCTAGGTAAAATGTGACACTCGAAGCGATTTTAGGGGGAATTAGTGACATTTGATGAGGAAAGAAATTTACTATCAACGAATTCACAGGCAAGCGAGGGATACAACCGGAAAGCAAGTTGTAATGAGTTGGCACAGTAAAATTTAAAATAACATTCAACTCAGAAAGTGTCATAGTACATGACATTTATTGCCAACGAATCAAACAATCATCAATTTCCCGTTTACAAATTGCCATCAGGCACTATCTGATGAAGGAAACCGACAAAAATTGCAGCCTTCATTGACAAACTATTGAGTAATCTTCGCTAACCGATATCGATTTGTTCGCAAAAGATAAACGGAAGACATAAATTAGACATCAAATTAGGCAAAACTCCACGCAGTACCTCTTTAAGTCATTCCAAATTGGATTGAATTATGGGTGTGTCTTTTTTATTCGATTACTGCTCGTGTAATACTGATCCAGACAAAAATAAAGGGGGTAAGGTAATCAAGTATCAATGTTCATTGTTTCGTCTGTGTCGAACCGGAAAATGGAACGTTGTTCGTCCGTCGGCAGTAGGCTGTAACCAAAAACCGTCGCCGGCTGCAATCACTGTACGGATTGGTGAAATTTACCGTGTCTGGATTTATGGTTTCGTGGCACAACTTCTCATGTAAATATTTCGCATCGAATTACATCCACCACAACTTGTGGGCCAACAAAAAACCGACAATCGAATATGTCTGATGAAGTTTCAGAGCAGAGCAGAGCTTTATCGTTTTGTTTATTTCTTCATTTTTTCTGCTCTGACAGAAAGAAAATTTGATAGCAGGCCTATGAGGAAAGGCACTCAAAGAAGGGTATTATGCTGCTGGCGAACAAACCTTGTGACAATGATTGATAGAAATTATGATCAAATGATGTGACGGAAGAAATATGTCTGTCGGCCTGTGGCGATCCGCTAGCTTAAATTCCGTCCGGATTGCTTTGTGTTGTGTTTAGAGATTGATTCTATTTTAATGATGTTCGCTAATGGTGTTTTAGTTGTATAACCATGGCTTGAACTGCATAAATCAATCGATACATTTTTGGCTCAAAATGATGATGATTGACGATCGGTAACTGCATTTTGTTAATACAATTGGGGATTTGTTACTAAGACGAAGATCGATCATTTATCGAGCTGAATTGTGCGAAAGAATAACGAAACAACTATTTTTGTACCATATTTCCGATTCATATGGTTGTTTCTCGAAAAAGAAGTGGCGATAAACATGGCCATTTGTCAATTATCAACCAGCTTTTCAGAACAGATTCTACTTGGACTGCAACAAGCACAATAGTTAGGCTCTCCTCCTTATTAAAACGTATAGGAATTCATTGTGGTAAAAACTTGAGCAATTTGCAAGAAAATATTCGACTACCCTACTACAAGTCAGCTCTGTCTGATTAGAAAAATTGAACTGTCTGCACGGCTAGATTCACTCTTCTACCGATCCGTCGCTTACTCAACCGTCGTAACACAAGTGAAATTCCGACTATTGCGTGACAAGATAGGTAACCGCCGAGGGATCTGCCGTGCAGTCAAACTATAAACTTTATCCGATGACCACACTAGGGTTAGGTGGTGCTTGAATCCAAAACCGATTGCTTTGAGGTTAATGCTGTACGATTAGGTAAATTGTTTTTTTTTTGACATGCAACGGATTTCTATTCATTAAAAAAGGTGTGTCATGTTATTCAATCAATTTTTTGATAAAACTCTAATGAGTAGCAGCAGTTTTTTTTTAATTTTTCGATTAGTATAATCAATTGTAACCTGTTTACGAATAGATTGATTTTCCGATTCCGAAAACTCATAGTGGTCAAATCTTTTTATTACCTGCAAATAGAAAAGAGAGAAACAACAAACGGTTAGTAAATTTCGATTGAGTTTTTGATTGCAAAGGTTTTTATTTCGGTTTAAATGCATTGTTTCAAAGCTGGGTAGCAAGATCTTCTCACAAGCTGAGCTAAGTGGGCGCAAAGACTCTAATTAAGCATTTTTAAATAAATTTTCCAAAATAAATTGGAGCAAATTTTTGAAAGCTTCAACTCTTCATTGATGGTAGTCGTGGCCTTAAAAAGAACCGTTTTATGGTTCATATAGAGGACACTGCTTATATTATATACGAAATTTATACTCAATTTCGACCGATATTGGCTATATTCTGATGAGAATGTAGAATCCGTGCAAGACAAATTATCCATCTTTTAAAAATTCAATCATTTTACGAAAACCGATTCATCTGTAGACAACAGCATCATTGCGAGTTCACACTGTCTGTTTGAATCGTACAACTGCCAACACAAAAGGTAATGGCGATGCATGACAAAACAGCGAATTGTAGTGCCGCGTTACATATAGCGAATTTCTTTATTCCACCAGCTCACCTCGTTTTGACCAGGAAGTGCACTAACTGCTATCAAAACCCTTCTTCATTTGCTCGATTTTGGCCCAGTTTTGACCTGGAAGCACCTGCAAAACACACAGGTTCGCACTGTAGTATTTGTCAGTTTTGCGAGTGGGTTCACCAATACTATTACATCTTATCTGTCAAAACGGTCAAAACACGCGGGTGATGCTGAAAACAAAAGAAAAATGTGATTCGTCGCTCTCAGAGTCTATGTTTATAATAAGAGTCCCACAAAGATGAAACCAAAGGAACCAAATCAGTGTCAAACGAGGGTACCAATTGAGCAATGTAAATAAACAAGGTGATAATGTTAGGAGTGGATGACAAGTGTTGTAATTGAGCGTAATAAAGAATATGTGTTTTTCCGAAGTTTTATTTACACATTTCAATCCAACATTAAACCTGTACACTGGTTCACCTAAATTCAACAAAACATCACCGGTGTAATCTTTCAAAACTGTGTACCTTGTGAAGAATTTCAGAAAATGATATTCGCTTATGCATGGTGAAAAACAGAACTGTATAGTTCTTGGCAACAAACGGTACAAAAACTGTGTTGCCGAAGCGATAGATTTTCTCTTCACGCGACTCTATATACACATAGACTCTGGTCGCTCTGTGCAGTGAAATCATGAAACGCAAACGAGAAATAAATGCTGCATCAAATGTGTTTGTTATGGAACTAATGGAATCGGATCTAGATTTGGATTCCGATTTCGAGTTCGAAAGTGCTTTAATCACAATTTTCAGTAAGCCATCGAAAGTAAGCAGGAGTCGGCTGGCGAATTTTGAATGATGAATGTACGGATATACGGGAAAAGTATTTTGACAGCATTATGTTTACATCGCACATGGTCTCACGCACACCAACGCAAGGCTTAGGATCGTAGATCGGAATCGTTTTTTTATTCCACCCGAAAGTTGGCACTAACCCCGTGGAATAAAGAAATTGAAGAAATAATAGATTGCTCAATTTTGATGGTCTGGATAATGGATTAGTACTCTACCCTTAGTTGCTGGAGTTTGGGACTAGTATTACATTAGCCCCACAGGCTAGCGTGCGATATTGTTTATGAGATCGCTCGCCTATTTCCTCTTGTCCTAGGTTCTACTCAGATGGATTGACGGTACCGTTGGTCGTTTTCTTCCGACCCAAAGCAGGCCCTAATTCGAAATCGTTAAATAAACTACAGATTTCAACGGACCTACCGTCACGCTTCTCGACCGTAGTTGAAATTTCTAAAGTTATTCTAAACAAATTGCGACTTTTAGTTAGCGATCTCGAGCAGGTCAGCAGGATTGCTACATATGAGCTTTTTACGAGGGATTACCATGTTTATGTGCACTCGCGTGATGTGGAAATCGACGGCGTTGTGACCGATCCGAGTCTGCCCATCGAGTTCCTGTTTAAAGAACAGCAGTCTTCCTGAGGTAAAAATACTAGACTGCAATTTCGGTCAGTATCACTCGTAGAGTAATTAACTGTGTTCACTGTAAGCAATTATGCCACACAGCCGCCTACTGTTGCAATAAAGTGCGGTGAGGTAAGTGCGATAAGAATCATGCTGCTGATTCCTGGAGTAAAAATATTGGAAAGTGTACCTATATACCTGTGCCTCCGTTCATTATATTATTGGCTGGTTTGATCTGTTCTCGAAGCTAATTCCGTAGTGAGGTGTCAACAAACTGGATTGCAAGAATCGAATTTTTGCAACGGAAATCTGTACGGTACGCCCTGAGTTTGCTTCCGTGGCGTGATCCGCAGCAGCTACCGGATTGCACTGCATCATATGGACAGAACGACCCTAATCGTTTCATGTCAGCTGGCTTCAACGTTGTAGCAGATTAATCCGATTTTAACATATCGGTAACAACGTACAAACAAATTCTTCAAATGTTTTTAAAGTGTGCCTTATCGTTTGTAAATATTAGTTAGCATTTAGATAGTAATCTATATTATCATTAAGGCCACCAAAGTGTCAGATGATTTAACAACAACTATAAATGTTTTGTCCAATACTGTACCAGGCGGGATTCAAAGGGCCCCGTGCCACCATGGATCATAGCTCTATGACAAGTACTCCAGAAATACCACGAGTATAACGTAACCACGCACCACTCATTCATCAATTTTCAAACAGCGTATGGCATATTTAAACGAGATCAGCTATGGCTAATTATTAGGGTGGGGAATCGTTATATGGAAAAAACGAAACTTGATAGCGGAAAGCCAGAACCAAGTTTTTTTTGTTCTATTTGGGACCCCAAACAATCCTCAATTTATCGGAAATCGATTGGTTTTGTCTCCGTTTGGCGCATTGCATTTCAAATTTATATGGAGATTTGTATGGAAAACCCAATTTTTTTGCATTTTCCATTCTAAAGATCTCAAAACAGCTGAAACCATAGGTTTCATGACTTCAGATGGTAAAATTTTTGATGCCTAACAGCTTGGCCGAAGACACTAAAAAGCTAGGATGTCCCAAAAAAATACTAGAGCTGTTCAAAGTTGAGTATGTCGAAATTTATGTTGCAAATCATTTTTTCTGCCAACCCTGCCAGTGTATCGGCGTTAGTCAGATTTCCATCAGAAGTAACCTCTGAAACACGTTGTAGATTTTACCTACGCCTTGAATATTGACCTAAATTTGTTTGTTTGATACAGTTGAGTGTATAAACTCGTTACGACAGGTTATTTCTGATGGTAATCCTACTGGCGTCGGTACATTGGTTGGCAGCAAAAAAGATTTTCTGCATTTAAATCGACATACCCAACTTTGAACAGCTATAGCTCTTCTTGGGGACATCTTAGCTCTTCAGTGCCTTCTGCAAAGTTGTTAGGCATCTGAAATACTATACTTTAACATAATTTAGTGCACTATTCGAGTATTATTGAGCTCTCTAGAAAGGTAAATGCAAAAAAATAGGTTTTCCCATATAAATTTTCATACAAATTTTAAATGCAATGCGCCAAGCGGAGACAAAACCAATAGACTTCCGGTAAGTTTAGGGTTGTATGGGGCCCTGAGAAGAACCAAAAAAACTTGGTTCTGGAAAATCGATCATTTTTCCCCACCCTACTAATTATGCACAACAACGGATTCCCGGACAAACTTACGCGATTGGTTAGAGCGACGATGGACAGAGTGATGTGTACAATGCGAGTTTCAGGGACACTTTCAGGTCCTTTCGAATCTCGAAGAGAGTTGCGGCAGGCTGATGGGCTTTCTTGTCTGATTTTTAACAATTCCATGGAAGGTGTTATTAGAATAGCGGGGATAAACATGAGTGGTACCATCTCCAAGAAGTCCAGCCAGTTACTTGGCTTCGCTGACGACAATGACATTATGGCATGCAACTTTGAGACGCTGACGGAAATATAGAGCAGACTTGACCCTCTAGTGCCCAGTGTGTCAGTGACGGTCTCCAGTTGAACCTCTAAAAAGCTTCAATTAATACTTATAAAATGTTGATAAAAATTCATAGTGTTTTGTTCGAAGTCCGTCTGAAAATTAACTTGAGTACTAGAGGGTTAAGGCAGAAGCCAATCAGGTCGGATTAGTCAGTCACACGTAGAAGATAAAATACATGAGAAGTTAAGGCTCGAGTAGTGAACCTGTATGTTAGGGAATCGACAAGACAATCATTGTTAAGGCAACTGTCAACATCAAAACGGGTGAGCTGTATAATTTTTCATTGCCGTTAATCGTTTTGTTATTGACAGTTGCCTTAACAGTGAGTGTCTTGGCGATTTTTTAAGATCTACGGTATAATGTAGATAGAGGATGGAACATGCAGACGACAAATTAACCACGAGTTGCATCAGTTGTTGGAGGAACACTCTTTAGTCTATACGGCTAAAATCGGAAGGCTATGGTGGGCTGCACATGTCGTAAGAATGTCAGACGAAAGCCCAGTCAAAATGGTTCTAAATAACGCTCAAACAGGAACGTAGTATCGTGGCGCGCAACGTGCACGGTGGATCGATCGGTGGAATCAAGACAACGAGTACAATAGCGTTGGGTCTTAGATACAGCAAAAGCCACACAGGCCTTCGTCTAATTGCTATGGTAAGATATGCTAAATTTTTATCAAGATTGACTAGACAGTGATGAGAACACTGACTTCGTATACAGGGTGCGGCAGGAAAAAGTGCGAAAATATTCAAACTTTAAAATCAAGTTTATTTGTGTAAGTAATGATTTATTGTTGTTCACAGTCCCGGTTTATTTTCAAATATTGCATCGAAACATCGGAATTGTTTTATTGCAAATTTGGGAAAATATACCTCGAGGAAGCGATCACTTGTTTGCTTGCTGATACAATAGGGGTTATTTGACCACAGTTTACCGCATCAAACGGTCTCTACAGACATCGGAAGTCGGGAAGTTGAGGTGCGCGCTTTGCACATACGGCAGACATAACGAAAATTGGTCCGTATAAGCTGGCAAGTTAGGTCGCCCACGTGTGAGGACTCTGTAAGTCTGTAATTGTGGCAGTCGATGCTGGAAGGTGTGTTCTAGTTTCCGTCATCCTGTGGGTGTCATTGAATAAAATGGAAGAGAAATTGAGTAGGTTTGTCTGACAGGACCTAATAAAGGTTGTTGATCTCGAAAATGTTGCCAATACTTATTGCCAAAATAAATTCAGGGAAAAATCGATAATTTTCGTATTTCTATCAGTCGCACCATGTGAATAATAATTCCATTTTATTCAAAAACCTCAATGGCCGTGGAAAATACGGTTTATTTGTAAATTCTGAAACAGTATCATTGCGAGATCTCCGCTCTGACTGCTGGTATATGAAGGTTGCCAACACGAATGCAATGTGTTTTTATTCAAACCGCACTTTCCGGTTGCTACCGATGGTAATGGATTTTTTTTTTAATTTTTATATGAAACTATCACTGCGACCAAAAAGATTGATCTATTGTGATTTTATTCTGTATGCCGCAGTACTATTCTTAGTAATGTCACTATTAAAATTGAGGGATACGCTTACTATTTATCCGTGCTTATGTGTATGTTTTTTTTATCCTTCCTATTAAGCTAGCTACTATACTAGCTATAGTCTAAGTATCGTCAAATATAATTCTCTAGTGAAATTTCAACCATGTGTGTCCAGAGTCAGTCACAGTATTATAATGTTTAACGAGAAGGAAGGGTACGTGAAAGGTCTGAACATAAACCCATGCTTATGCTTTTGAAAATCGAATGACCTTCTGCATTTCGAAGCTGCCAAGCGAATTTTGCTAGTGCTTGCTACCAAACGTCGACACTGTACACAAAAACAGTAATATTATGTGCGCAGCAAAATGATCATTATTTGTCAGAAGATAGAGCCATCAGTAAGCGATGGTCGATTTTGACATATCTTAAACGTGATGAACCAAGCTGAGACATATGATGAACAAACCGCTTTGATTTTTTAAATGTGTGGAATTTTTTTGTTTTGTGCTAAGTAATCGTCATTTGTAGGAGTGTCATTTTTCTCATTTGTTTTAAAGAAAATGGTGGCTGAAGCGCATCAAGAAAAAGTTTACGGAGACTTCACTAGTATAAATAACATATGGCATGAAAGTTAGTTATAAACATATGTAGTCTACTTTTGTTTGACGAAATAAATAAATAAATAAATAAAGATATGTACTGCTCTATATGAAATAACGAACTATTAAAGACATAAATTTCTATGTTGACGACTGTCTGCGTGAAGAAAGGCCGAAAACTTTCGAAGATACTAAATTGGAGGAATTGTTCGATTAAACCGAACGCAGAAACAGATTACTTCGGTCTTTGGAGTTATTCGCCAACCCTTTACAAGCGATTGTATGCTTTTTCAAAACGAAGCTGCATTTTCTTTTATAAAAAATAAACAGTGAGAACTTAGTAGCACACCTTGTTGTATTATATACGAAATAAAAATAAAAATTCGATTTCGCTTTGCTGCGAATGAAGAATCCGTATTAGAAAATTCATTCAACTTCATTCAAACAAAAATTTTTATAGTCTTGAGGGAAACGGTTTTTTTTTGTAGAGTTTTCTACCCTTACTAACACGCAAAGAATCCTGAGTAAGAATCCCCAGGATACCTTTAACTCGGTGACGGAATCGAGACAGGAATCGCAAACATGATCCGGAGGATTCCCACTCACGATTCTTATTCAACAATCCTAGAGCCATATACAGGGCATTTCTGAGGATTCTTTTTTCAGGAATCTTTTTCAAGGACGCTCACGTATCCAATGTGAGGAATCCTAAAGAATCTATGCGAATCGTATGTGTTCGCCGGGGTACGGTATCGGCTGTTTTCCAAAAACCGGTAGTCACCATTTTATACATGGAAATGAATTGCGGAGTTCATTTCCTGTTTCTTTCTATTCGCATCTGTGCATTATCTCTATTCGGTCAATTTAGACTCTTCGAACCCCGGATTACGGGCATCATTTTGGATTCGAAACTATCTTAAATAGGTGGTATTCGGCCATTTTGTGTTACTCTCCAGCAAGCGAAAGTTGCAACCAGGGATTTCTAAATTGCGTCCGGAGTTGACGTCTCTAGGCATAGTTCCGGTTCCGGAAGTGTACATAATTGATGGAATGTAGTCTTTTTGGTTGTTCACCAGAACCAGAAGTACCCATCTTGAATTTTAAAAGAGCGTCAGGAGTTTATTTCCGATTCCTATACAACATTTCGGTTCCTAAAATATCCCTTTTGGGCATTTTTGGTTGTGTTCCATAAACCGGAAGTCTTCAGCTTGAATCTCAAAATGACATCTGAAGTTGATTTTCGACCTCTGGGTATCATTTCGATTTCAGGAATACCTATATTAGATTATATTTAGAAATTTTAGGCTGTATTTCTGAAACCGACATTCACCATCTTGGAATTTAAAACGATGTCCTGGCCTCTGGACATCATCCCGGTGCCTCAAATACGCCTTTTGGATGGTATTTGGCCTTGTTTTTAGCTCTGGTTGAAATCCGCATTCAAAGTAAGGCTAAAAAATTTCTCCATAATAAACGAGTTATAATCATAGAACCACAATTTTTCGTCATTTGGTGGACGCGTAGGTAATTTTTCAATCGATTGCAGCAAAAATTAAAGAAATCTCTTGAAAACTGACTGAGTTATAAGCATTTGAAATTGAATATTTTACGTGACGCTTTCGATATTTTTGATATTTCACTTTGCACCCCTATTCCAGAATTGCGGTAAGACGTAATTCTACGTTAAAACGGAGAAAAACACAATATAAAAATAGTAGAATGTTAATGAAAAACTAGAAAATGGCAATAACAAACGCAGGAATAAAAAGACAAGAGAAAATACTGAGGAACAAAAATAGAACAAAAACCGATGCTCATGAGTAAAAACAGACAAACTTTTCGGGTAACAAAACTTGGTAGTTAGCTTTTTTGTCTTCTTCATCCTTTGTTCAAATTTTATGGCACGTGTTCAGCTCTTTCCGAGCTTTTGTCGAACATGCACTAAAAGTCGTAATGATAAAAGTATTACATCACATATTGCAACCACATAGTAAGCAAAACAACGCCCAAGTTGTTCTTGCAACTTTGAATAAATGTTTATTTGAGAGGAATATTTCGTCCTCAAAGACACGGCAGCTAAAACAACAAAAACAGGGTGACATAATCTTGTTACTAGCTTAAAGTTAACGAGCAATTATAAAATATTTGAAGAATAATTTTCTGATGATCTACGTAGACGTAGATGAGGTGCTCATGAAAACTTTACCAGAGAAGCTGGGTTTGATAATTATTTTGGACTTAAAATCATTTACCCAATCGTTAAACACATTTAAGAACCATAATTCAGCTGTGATTATTTTCGCACTGTAAGCAATACACACGGAACGTGTTTGGGCATTCTTTATTATGTTAACATGAACAAACAAACCCAACAAACGTAAGCATACATCCAGCAAGGATCAAACATTCTTCACTAATTAGTTTTTTTTTCTGTGTGGACTCCTCACTGCGACCAGAGATTAGATTTATTGTGATATTGCCCAGGTGTTTTCTGTACTACGTACTTCACATTATTGGTAGTATCACTATTGAAGTATGTGATACGCTTATCATTCATATCCGTGCTTGTGTGTAAGTTTTACCTTTCCGTTTCAAGCTTACTGCTCTATTATACCGAGCCTCTGTCCATTCTAATAACATCGCCCTAATTACAATTCCCTGAAGAGAACTTTCATACGTCACTCACTGATTAGTTTGAATTAAACTCATATCATATATGAAAGAATCATTTCCTTTAAATGATTCGAAATAAACAAATCCAGCTGCATGGAACCGTCAAGCGCACAAGCCAAGACTGGATGGCATGCTCATCCCTCATTCGAATCATTCGACCGTACAGTCTCATTACAGGTGTCACAAGCTTCTGAGACAGTCGACCACAAGTCCATATATTGAAATTCATCAACATCAATGAAACTGTGGACACATACCATAAGCACCAAGCAAATCTCTGGGCAATTCTTCGGTACAGCGCGTTTGCATCTGAATGCTCTGTGTTGATAATAATTGAACAAAATATTTCTTCTCTAAACAAATCGTCGGCTGCCTACAATGTTATCATGTACACATTGCCAGACTAGGATTGCAAAACTGTGGATCCCAGATGCACGCACTTTGGAATTATTTGTCTAACATCACCCTTACACTGTTAATTGGCATTGCCAGATATGCACTGCTTACGGGGGCTGCATTCCGTTCGTATATGTCTAAGGTCTGAACACAATCAAGCTCGGCTTATATCTGACATATATTTCCAACCAGATGTAACCCAAGTTTTGAAACTGGCAGCAGATACGCATTAAGCGATTTTCTCCGACAGTGTTTTCCTTTCAATAACTATAACATCATCCCCATCTGGTCTTATTCCTTTCGAAGCACAACCCGAAGATGATTCTGGCGTTGTTGGCGTTATTGATATTAGTTGTTCACTGCTGGGATTAGGAATGAGAACTGCCATTCTATTTCCTAGGTAAGAGCTCTGAAAAGGCAAATTTCTACCACTGCAGAGAAAATAATTTATCCGATCACAATATCGAGCATTGTAATTACAGGACATTTGACACCCCAGGCATGTTGGGGTTCAAATCTGCTCTACGATATAGCCGACTGATAAGGTCGGGTTTCGTCGCTACTGAAAGCGCCGGGAAACCAGCACAGAGAGAGTGAAGGAAACATAATAAGAGGCCTGTTTCCAATGTCCTCCTGTGCAGGTAATTACATCCTACAACAAACTTTGTGTCGTAAACTGTCGTGAGCCTGATTAGCAGCAACTGACTGCGGTGTAGCAACCTTCAATCGTTGCGGACAGGATTTACTTGAAGGGTTTCAGATTATTATTGCGGTGTAAAGACACGAATCGGCAAGCAGAAGGAGTGAAATTGTTGTATTCGCACAATCAGTTCGATCACAATCTACCGCTGGCCTGCTGGTTTGCCGGTCGGAATGGTGAAAAGGCTGACAGATAAAATCAAAGACGGAAAACGATGAAAACACATTAAGATTGCGATTAGCATTTAGGAAACCGCTGTGGGCGAGTAAATCGGTTTCGGGCCAGTTATTATTCGGGGGATTCCGATGTTATAATTATGATGGAATTCCACCACATCGTGTCATAAAATTATGTTGTTATGTATAGGAGAGAAAACATAACTATCCATAAGACATTCTATTCTAGATTCTAGTAGGGTAGAGCGGGGCTAGTTGGTCATTTTTGGTTAAAATGTTCTGTAACTTTTTGTAGGGAATGTTTTGACAAAAACTCATTGCATGAAAATGTTGCGTTAAGTCTGTAGTTTCTAGAAAAAATATGAACGACTCGAAATAGTCTACGATTTTGCGAATATTTTATGTTCTTTGAGTGGATGTCAAATTGACCAACTAGCCCCCAAGTTGGGGTAAGTTGGTCAGGATGTGGGGTAAATTGACCATTTTTATTTCGGAAGGACAATTCAGTGATCCTTCCTCACTGCATTTGCGGCAACCTGTAGCGTCTCAGCGGAAGTCAAACCTCTTCCGGTTTTTTGTTTATACGTTTGCTTTACGAAATCCCAAACCATGAGAAAAGTACGCGGCACGTATCCTTCGCGTAAAGAGCGATTTCTGTATAAATGGTTTTGCTAAGCACAGCATATGCTGTTTGTGCTTGGTTTTAGTTTGCATCACGAAATGCGCCGTTCCTGGAATTGCATATACTTGGTTACTTGAATTCATTGATGATGTGCATAGGACCAACCAGCCCCGCTCGTTTGTGACCAACTAGCCCCTTATGTTTTCAATATGGAAATAACTTGAAATATATGAACAAAAAAATTTTGGCGAAAATTTGCTTTACACAACTTGAAACTAACAAAAAGTACTTTCATTATGCATTGAAGAAGGTTTATTTCAATTTGGCCAGCTTTGTTTAGACAAAAAGTTTCAACTTGAAAACCGAGTAGAATTGATGGCCAATTTGGCACCAACCTTTGTTTATTATCCGTCCTAATTAAAACTGTAGTTCATTTTGTCATTTAAATTCTCTGGTTAACTGCTACATATCACCTATATTACGCGATTTTTTTTGATACGTAGATTCGAAGATATTCTCATTGACCAACTTACCCCGTAACCAACTAGCCCCGCTCTACCCTACTAAATAATTCATTATAATTGGAGATTTTATTAACGGAAGAATGAAGAGACTTATTCGCCGAAAGAATGGTAAAATTATTATTAAGTGTAAGGAATGTTTTTTCACTAGGAAAGCTACGATCAACTCTCCAGATCAGCAAATCAATTTCATCTGTCAACACGCAAAATGTACTGGTGCGAGCATCTATTCTATTGCGAAGTGGCAGTCACATGCGGAAATCGGCAAACCCACGTGTGGTATGCTGCTCTAAGGCTCTACGTGCTCGTTTGACGTTGTGCTCGCCTCGTCCGTTGATTCTTTTGTTGGAACACTTCAAAAGTATATTAAATTCCCGTGAAGCGAACGAATCCCGAAAGTGACCATCAACGGAAAAGAAAAACTCCTTTCGTAGGAATTTAATAACGTTGAGGCCGCAAGCGGCCCTCCTCACTTGGTCCTAGCGGTTTCAACCTTTGGGATTACTCTTCAGCACAGTAAAGCCTCACTCTGCCCACATTAGCGTGCTCTTTCTATATACTAGGCTCACCAGCAGAAAATCAAAAACGGAGAGCGAAAAACGATCAAGAAGAAAAATCTTAAAGGCTCACATATTTTCCGTTTATTTTTTCTCTCCCCCCAGTCTACGGCTTTATGCGCTTTTGTCAAGCTTTTGTTGAATTCATCCCTCATCCCTGCAGATTCCATAACCGGAGCGGCCTGAACTACGGTACGTTCGTCAAAAATTGTACTCTCACATGCTACAGCATCGTGCTGCAGAAGAACAAGAATTCCTCTTTGTTGAATATTTCAGTTTCTTGGTTGGGAATCTAAAGCTTCCTGAGATTCCGTGACGATTAACGGGATGTTGCACGAACACAATGAAAAACAGTGTAAACAGTGTTTCATCTGACATATAACTGGGAACGGCCCTTCATATGTAAGGTTTCAGGACAGGCCCTGGCCAAAGAGAGTATCATCCCGTGTGTCGTTTATTTTTGTCGTGTACAAAACTTCGGATGGAGGCGCCTGGAATGTAGAATGAAAGGACGGCACACAATGAATAACTTGAATGAAGCCCTAACGCAACACTTTGACAAAAGAGAGAATTCACGTTAAGTACCGTTTCCACTCAAATTTCGTTTGCGTGCTGGTTTAATTTATAAACTGTTCAAAATATGGTTCAAAACGGTAAATTTGGGGCATGTGTGGAAGAAGTCATGCGATAATACCTATTTAAACTTGTTGATTCAACGAAAACGTTTATGTTGTGAGGACAAACGAAACTAGAGAATAGATGATAATTTGACACAAATATTAAACCTATATATGTCCTGCTCTAAAAAATAAACTCAAATGCAGAAATTGGAAATGTGACTGTACGTAGATTACGTAACACTGTAAATTAAAGTACTAATTTTTTTAGATTATTCACAAATCCAGCCATTTTTCAAAGTCTTGATACGAATAAAACTGCTGATCAGGCAGACCATGGGTCATCTAAAAGGACAAGTAGGACGGTGCAGTTTCTGGGGAATATGACAGGTGCGGTAGAACGTCCTATTTGAGCGTGTTTAAAAAAATTGACCGACTTTGGCAGTATGAGGCCGAGCACCGTCATGCGAAAGAATAACTCCCTTTTGCCTCTCCTTGTATTGTGGCTGTTTTTCGCAAAGTACTCGGCTGAATCGCTGAATTATGGTTATTTTTTCGGCCCAAAAGCACATAATAAATAACACGGACTTGGTCCCACCAAATACACAGTACAACCTTCGTATCGTGTATATTTGGCAGAGCCGACGAAGTAGAAGCATGATCGGACCATAATGTGCTTTTATTTGGGTTCCTGCAATGAATCTATTTTCCATCATTAGTCACGATGCGATGCAGAAAACCCTTCCATTTTTGTTGCTGAAGCAGTTTTCACCGGCAAAAAAGCGACGCTGAACGTTCTTTGGCTTCAAAGCATAACCCAAATTCTTTGTTTTCGAGTTACTCTCTTAGCTTAGCGAGTAACTTCTAAAACCGAAGCAAGCTGTTCCTGCATTTTGCTTGGAATTCAGCATCTTCAAAAGTTTTTGTCCTTCCTTCACGACAGTCGTCAACCTCGAAACTACTGTTTATAAGGCGACGGAACCAATCAAAGCACTTTGTTTTATTTAGAGCAGAATTTTCGCTAACTTTTTTCAACTCTCGATGCGCTTTAGCCGCCGTTTTCTTTGAATGAAATGAGAAAAGTAGCACACCCCATAAATAACGATTATTTAGCAAAAATCAGACATTTTCACACCACTAAAATTATAGGACGCCACAATAAAATCACTTATCATATAACGGAATGTTTTTTATATGTATAGCTTGGTTCATCGCGTTGAGCTAAGCCAAAATCGACCGGAACTTACTGATGCGCACTGTTTCCAAGCTGCAAAAACGCGATCGAAATTATTAATTAAATTATTTGCTATTTAACTTTTTTACAGTGATTTTTTACAATTTTCGAGTGTTCTACAATATTGTTTGCTACAACAAAACAAACAATATTTCTGAAGAAAGTTTATTTTTATCTCACATATATTTTTTGTTGTTGACGATTTTTACTAGAATAATGCACTAATTTACACTAATTACTCTTAACTAAAAAATTAATGATTTTGGAGTAATAGTGTCTTCAGTAAAGTTGTTCTTTTAATTATTTTCCATTTTGTAGAAGTTAGAATTTTGTGATTAATCTGCCTATAAGTGAGAAATTAGTTTTATTTTCTCATTTTTGCATACAAAAATCCCCTTTGCTGAGTAAAGTTTTAGCACATTTTGTAAGAAAAAAACTTTGTCGAAGACACTATACTTCTATCTGGTCATTTAAATGAACTATTGTGAAGTTTTATCTAGAATGCCCCATAATTTTTTTTTAATATAACTCTTTATAATGATTTTCTAAAATTTTTCAATGTTCCACAATGTTGTTAACTACAATAAAACACACAAGTTCACCAAAGAAAGTTTATTTTTATCTTTCAAGTTTATTTAGTTATCAAAGATTAATAATAAAATAATGCACTTATTTATTTACAAATATCTGCACAGGAGACAGCGAGAGACGAAAGCCTATATCTGGGCTGAATGACGTTTTATTTATACTTTTATATAGAAAAAGTTTAGTCTGTAGATATTTGCAGATTTTAAAGATATCTGTTAGTGAATTAGTGCATTGTTTCAATGAAAATCGTCAATAACAAATGAAATATGAGAGATAAAAAATTTTTTTTAGGATGAAATCGTGTGTTTTGTGATAGTAAACAATAATGTTAAACATTAGAAAATTGTAGAAAATCACCACCAAAATTTATATTATAAAAAATGATTTTTAGTGGCCATCTGTAGAAACCTCCACAAAAGTTCATTTAAAAAGGCAGATAGAAGCATGGTACCTTTGAGAAAGTTGGATCTTATAAAATGTGCAACAACTTTGCCGAACAAAATGAATTTTTATTTGCAAACTCACTGTTAAGTGGAATAATCACAAAATTGCAACTTCTATAAGATATAGAATAATTTTTGGAGCTACTCTCCTGGAGGCACTATGGCTCTAAAATCTAGTTTTTTGAGTCAAAATAATTTCGATCACGATTTTGCAACTTTGGAAACAGTGTGTGCTGGGTAAATCTATTAACCAATAACGAGAAATTAGTTAATACTTTTAAACGATGTATAGAATCGTAATAAAGTTCAACAGTGATTATTTACGCTTCAATATTCTATATAAAACCAATTTTTTTTTAAATTACTAGTAGCTGATAAAAAATGCAAAAATTTATTTTTGCAACTGGCATACACAGTAATTTGTTCAGTTTTCTAGTCGATTAGTCGATTAGAGTCGATAAGTTCGTTCGACTTTACTCTGTGTTGTTTTTAGCCTCTTTTAGTAGCAAAGAGATTTTCGTTCATTTAAACATAACACTGTTTCCAAAGTTTCAAAAACGTGATCGAATTTTTTTTGACTAAAAAAAAGTATTGTGCCATCAACAATGTTCTTCCATTAATTACACTGGTAAACAAAGCATTTGCCCTAGAGCAAGCTTGAGCAAAATGAAAGATTTCAACTTTTTTACTATTCCTGTGAACTTTTGTGCCCTTAGTAAAAGTAACTTTTTTTAGACTTAAGTGTGTTTTCCCGTAATCCAACGTAGAAGCGATGAACACGGCGAGCACTTACTGTACGGCATTTTGACGCACTTCTGCCTCCCTTAGGGGCTCCAAAATTTACAAAAACGGTTAAAAAGCTTCTTCATACTTCTCTCTACCTGTTTTTAAATGGACTTCCGTGGAGTTTTCCATAGAATGTCCCTAAAATTAGTTTAAAAATATCATTTTATTGTAATTTTCTATAGTTTTTCAATGGTCTACAATATTGTTTGCTATAGTAAAACACAAAATTTCACCAAGAGCAGTTTCCTCCTATATCTTAAATTTCTTGATTTATTGAAGACTTTTATTAAAAAAATGTGCTTAATAACTAACAAATAACGACAAAAATCGCAGATATTCGCAGACAAAACCATTTATATATTGAGCAACAAGGTAAATATCACTCAGTCTAGATACAGGCATGGTGCCCGATGTCTCTTGCATTCGAAAGCATACATCCTGAATAAGTATATTATTTTAAAGAAGGACCCCACCCGAAAAAAAGTGAATATCATTCATGCAAAATACCGCAATATACCTTAATCAAAAGTCAAAACACCCGAACACTTCACCCTACTCTAAGCATCCGAAAAAAATCACGAAAATTCAGTCCCCTTTTAATAGCAATCCTTAACCCTGAAAATATAATCTTATTTTGGCGTTTAATTGATGCATGAATTCTGAATCATTCAAAATGCAAGTTTTTGTTCAAAATTTGATAATGAGTGAGTTTTACGGTGTCGACACAAATTTACATAACAAATACTAGAATTCAGTTTTCGCACTATTAGAAAAAGAGTGCGCAATGTCACTAAGAGCGAGGAGTCAATTTGACGCAGACTATCTTTCTAGAGGTAACAACTAAATAAATATAAAAGATAAAACTCAACTTTCTTCGGTGATGCTTTGTGTTCTGTTAAAGTTAACAACATTGTAGAACATTGGAAAATTATTTAAAATTAAAGTTATATCGAAAAAAAATACAATAGGGATTCGATTGGAAACTCCCCAAAAGTTCATTTAATTAGGCAGATATAAGTATGGTGTCTTTGTTTCTTTCTTATCAAATGTGTCACAACTTATCAAACGAAGAGGATTTTTATATGCAAAAATGACGACAATAAAATTCGTTTCTCACTTTTAGTTGCTTTATTCACCGAGTTGCTGCTTTTTTGAAAAGGAGAGCAAATAAAGAAACAACTTTGCTGACGACACTTTGATTCTAAAGTCATTTTTTGGGTGAAAATAATTTGGATAAGGTTTGTGCAGCCTACGTAACGCAAATTGCGTAACGCCTAAAATCTAGATTTCACATCATCTCCCTCCAATGTAACAATAAGCAACGTTCGAGATTACTCCCCCTCCCCTCTAAAATTACCTAACGCTGAACAACCTGCCTTCCTCCAAATTTTCAATTTTGAGTAAACATTACGGTTACGTAACTGTTTCAACTATAATCCACCCATCTATTTAACAATAAGTAACGCAGACCTCGTTTCATGCGTTACGTAATTTGTGTACGACGCCTTTGGAAAAAGTGTGCAGTGTGTACCGCCAAAATAATGATACTCAAGGACACCAGTTTAGTAAATGCTCAATTCATGAAACAACATTCCAATTGTTGTTCATCGCATGACATCCCAAGTAACCAGTAAGCACTAAATCATTGCCTTACAACAATAATATGTTTGATTACAGAATTCTGGGTAAGAACTTATTCTGACCTAAATGCTTGTATATATCTGATATAATGTTAAAAAGGCGAAATAGCGAGCTGATAAAGTGCTGCAGGTGGCAACCCATGAGATTTCTCTTTTCTGACATGTGAGTTGAGAAAACAAAGGAAAAAAAAATTTGAACCTTAATTATTTGGTGTCTGGAACGAATGCAAAAAAATATTCAGAACTAATACATAGGGTTTATTTTGTGCATCTTCTGATATTGTTGGTTCAGGAACCACGAGCCCAGGAGATGTAGATCATGGAACCAATCCACTAGTTTGCAATTGTTTTGTATTGGGTATTCCGGAAAGTTTCATGCTTTCATATACCCGATCTTTGCGTCGAAAATTCCTACTCCTTAAAATTTTATTCCATTTACGTGGAGTATCCATGTTCCGTCTATTTTTAATTGACCACTCGATATCGCTCGATATTGGCACTTACGAAAAAATGTAATGCGTTTTCTATATGCATTTAAAACACTACATCGTAGTATTTACGATAGCCCTTTGAGTGTATATTTTGCTCTCAGTAATGCCAGATTAGCATAATGCCCTAAACATTAAAAAAACATGATGTAAAGCTATTTGGCATTAACAAGGCTGAATTAGTGCTAATGAGATGCTATCTCCTAATGCTTATGGCTACTTGGGATGAACAGTAAATCAAAGCAAAGCCTTGGTGCTACATTTCGTATCGGAATTCGACCTTCTGTTTTACTATACAAATACTTCGCAGCCGACTGTTAAGTGTACAGGACAATTGCGGGGCTAGCGCTACGATCCTACTGACACTAACAGTCTCTCCCGAGCCGAGACTTGAACATACGACGACTGGCTTGTTAGACCAGCATCGTACCTAGAGACCAGCTGGGATGAACAGTACGGTGCCAATGACAATCGACTTTAGGAATTTCGTTCAGAAAAACAGAAACAAAATCAGATCTTGAAGTTTCAAGCAGACTTCACATCCCGAAGCCCAATGGATCTTGAATAGGGACTTTTTGACGAGAAGACGAAACTTTTGATCGTGGTAGTTCTACGGGCGTTGGTGATGATGGATGTGGATACTTTGGAATTCGTTGATGTATTTGTTTAGCTTATTATGCTCGTAATGTGTGATAACAAGGTTCGCTACGAGGTGATGACAAGAGTTGCGGCAGCGAAAGATCCACACGACATTTGCTGATCCTGCCGGTGGCGCTCTACGAAAATCGTGGACTCGAAAGGAGGCTGAGCAGCGAGCACGCGGATTGCTTGAAGGGCAGAATCCTGCTATCATTACTTGCTCTAAAACTAGAAAATGGGTGTGAAGCAATCGCATAAATTACGCGTTGTACGAAGTATACAAACACGTTGATATTGTCAAGTTTATTAAACACGGCAAGTTGCAGTGGGCTGGCCACATTGCACGAATGGCGAATGAGCGACCGGCATTTAGCAGAAACCCGAATAGAGGCTGACGAATTAGAGGCAAACTCCGCATGCTGTGGATGTGTATTGTCGACGAAGATGTCCGAGCAACGGGTGTAAGGGGCGACCAGAGGGCAGCAGCCGAAGATCGAGTTTCATGGAGGCGTAATTTGGATTCGGCATATGATACACGATCTGTCGCCATAAAAGAAAGTAAGAGATGAAATCAGAAATCTGGGAACAATAACCAACGAGAATTATGAACTTAGTGTTTTAAAATGTGAAACGCTAAACACAACAATGGACTTACAGAATGCACATAGTAAGAGAGAGAAGAATGCAGATGAAACAAACAAAAGAAATATCACGCAACAAAATAATAACAAGGGAGAAATCATAGATGACATGTTAGAATAGTTAGAAAAAGAAAGCAAACTATAAAATATTAGTATTAAAAGTTGTATATGGAGGTCAGTTTCGAAGAAGGTAATTTAGACATTAAAAACGGGTAGGCTAGCTTAAAGTGTAACGTATGGAAATGATGAAAATCCAGTTAAGAGAGCTAGTAAAAGAAGAAAATTTAACTACCCAAAAGCGATTTACGACTTGTGAGGTAAGTGAGAGAATAATCAACAAAAAATGTCCAAATAAAACAATTAACACATTACGATATAATACTCGTACCAATGAATTCAATTACATGCATAATTGCGACAAATGGATTGCTTAAGAGGAGGAAAACAGACAATCGATAGGAATCAACAGCCACAGTGAGACAGGGACGAAACAAGAGAGATAAATTTGTAACAGAGATGAGCGGGAGGTTGGCAAATGGCTGGACACGTGTAACTTGAGACCCTAATGTGGCCATTCACCTCTGTCCAGCAACTCCTATCCCAATCTCTACGTGGTGCCGACCGGAATACGAGTAACCTTAGCGGCGATCGGGTAACCAACCCCGGTGGAAACTATGGTCGTATGCTGACTGGGAAGGGGGTCGTACGCGGCTGTATCCCCATAGGGGCGGCGTACAACAGCGTCTGACCTGTATGCTGTATCCCGCCAGCTACACCTAAGGTAAACGATTGGAAATTGGGTACTTGGAACGTCCGATCTCTCAATGAACCGGCGCGGGCTGGCTTGCTTGCTCGAGAACTACAGCGGTAGGGAGTCGAAATCGCAGCGATTCAGGAGGTTCGGTGGCCAAATTCCGGATAAAGGGAATTCCGTGCAGTAGACCCTATTGCACGCACTTCTTTGAAGTACCACATCTACTACAGTGGCGGCAAAGCAGCGGAACGGGGCGTCGGTTTCGTAGTGCTGGAAAATCAGAAAACAAGAGTCATCCGGTGGAGGCCCGTAGATGACCGTATATGCGTGTTGAGGGTTAAGGGCACATTCTTCAACTACAGTTTAATCAACACCTACGCACCGACAAACGACAAATCCGATGAAGTCAAAGATGAGTTCTATGACAAACTTGAGCGAATCTATGACGAGTGCCCAAAACACGACGTAAAAGTCGTCATCGGAGACGCAAACGCACAGGTTGGGAGGGGGAAATTCTTCCGTCCGGTCATTGGAAGACATAGCCTCCACTCGTCAACCAATGAAAACGGCCTGAGGCTGATAAACTTTGCCGCGGCCAGAGGAATGGCCATATGTGGCTCCTATTTTCCACGTTTGAATATTCGGAAACACACCTGGAGGCATCCAAATGGAGAAGCCTGCTACCAGATCGATCACGTACTGATTGACGGTCGGCCCTTTTCGGATGTTACTGATGTTAGGTCTTTTCGGGGACCAAACATTGACTCTGACCATTATCTCGTCGTTTGTAAGATCCGCGCACGGTTGTCGAGCGTGCTGAAATCTCGCACAGAGAGGACGACGCGTTTCAACACTCAGCGGTTGAAAGCTGATGGCGTGGCAGCAGAATACGCCAGAGAGCTGGATCAACGGATCGCAGAACAGCAGGAGGAAGGAGTGGAAGACATTAATGGGCTGTGGAGCAGTATTCACGGCGCCATCGAAACGACTGCGAGAGAGGTGGTAGGTACGACGCGTGGAAGACAGCCTAACGGCTGGTTCGATGCCGAGTGCCAGAGAGCGACAGATGAGAAGAACCGTGCCAGGAGCCGCATGCTCACTGCGGCTACGCGTCAGAACAGAGAGAGGCACAGAACTGTCAACAGAGTTAGGAATTTCCCGGTGCCGGTCATGTGTAATGACAAGGACGGCACCCTGCTTACTGATAAACCGACGGTTGCAGCCAGGTGGAAGGAGCATTTTCAGGCGCTATTGAACGGTGAGGAGCCGGATGAGCAGAGCAGGAACAGGATGACGATTATGAGTGACGAACAAGCTGTGGAGCCACCAACACAGGAGGAGGTGAAAAAGGCGATTAATGAGCTGAAAAACGGCAAGGCCGCTGGGAAGGACGGTATCCCGGCTGAACTTCTGAAAGCGGGAAGCGAGCGGCTGTACTATGCGATCCACCAGATAATACTAAGGATCTGGGTGGATGAACAAATGCCGAACGACTGGTTGGAAGACCTCATTTGCCCTATCTATAAGAAGGGCCATCGATTGGATTGTGGCAGCTATCGAGGGATAACGTTGCTCAATTCCGCATATAAAGTGCTCTCCCGTATCCTGTTCTTCAGATTGAGACCGCTAACGCAATCCTTTGTTGGCGAATACCAGGCTGGTTTTCGACGAGGGCGTTCCACGACGGATCAAATTTTTACCCTGCGACAGATCCTCGATAAGTTCCGGGAGTACAACTTATCGACTCACCATCTGTTTGTGGGCTTCAGGGCGGCATACGACTCAGCGAAAAGAAACGAGCTGTGGCAGACGAAACTAATAAAGCTGAGTCGTATGACATTGGAGGGATCTAAGTCGTGGTAACGTTGGATGGGCTGAAGCAGGGGGATGCGCTCTCCAACCTACTGTTTAACATCGCTCTTGAGAGTGCAGTACGAAGAGCAAACGTCGAAAGAAACGGTACGATCATCACGAAATCTCACATGCTTCTTGGCTTTGCGACGACATCGATATCATCGGTATCAACCGTAAGGCCGTGGAGGAGGCCTTCGTACCTTTTAAGAGAGAAGCAGCGAGATTGGGACTTGTCATTAACTCTGCCAAAACGAAGTACATGGTAGCTGGCAGAGAGCGTGAGAGTCCCCGTGGTGTTGGTGTTGAGGTGGAGATAGATGGGGAACGATTTGAAGTGGTTGACGAATTCGTTTATCTTGGTACGCTTGTGACATGTGACAACGATATGAGCCGTGAAGTGAAACGACGAGTTGCAGCTGCGAACAGGGCTTTCTACGGTCTGCGTAACCAGCTAAGGTCCCGTAGTTTGCAAACTCGCACAACACTAGCGCTGTATAGGACGCTGATACACCCGGTGGCCTTTTACGAACATGAAGCATGGACGCTGAAGGAAGCTGATCGACGAGTGCTCGGAGTTTTTGAGCGTAAAGTTCTGCGATCGATACTTGGCGGTAAACTGGAAGATGGAGTGTGGCGCAGACGCATGAATCACGAGTTGTACCAGGTATACAAACATGCTGATATAGTGAAGGTAATACAGCGGGGCAGGCTTCAGTGGCCGGACATGTAGCCAGGATGCCTGACGAGAGAGCCGCCAAAACTATCTTCAGTAGAGAACCAGGATGACGCCGTCAACTCCGTGGTAGGCCTCGCACGCGGTGGATGTGCGCGGTGGAAGAAGATGCACGATCTGCTGGTGTACGGGGAGACTGGAGAACGGCTGTCCAAGACAGAAGAAGCTGGACATCTCTAATTCGTTCGGCCCTAGACCGGTGAACGGTCCGTTAGCCAAAAAAGTAAAAGTAAAGTGAGATGAGCAGGAATGTTCATGGAGTTAAAACCAAGAAACCAATCCCGTTTATATAGAATCTTGAACATTCCCATTTTATTTGGATTGAATATTACTGAAACATGTAGTACTATTTCAACTCCATGAGAGCGATGCCAAAGCGTCCCTTAATTTTGCTGCTTTTTTACCCAAAAGGTATTCTGTATTCAGTCGATATAACAGCGATATGACGATTTTTTTATCCTTTTCATTATGAAACACATCTTTTCAACCCTCTTTCCTCTATCGACCGTATCTTGATGATTCAGCATCATCAAACATTCATTTATCTGTTTCGGTTGCAACTTTTACGCGGCTGCGTTAACCAGGCGGAAAAAATATTATCAACCTACAGTATAAGGCAGAAATTCCTTAGTCACAGGCCTTTCTTCTTCTCACTGGAAAATGTGGATAAAAGTGAAAAGATTTTTTTCAAACTCGTTTAGGGATACACACTTTTCACATCACACGCCAACACAATTTTTTGATTTAGGTAAACCATTAAAATGATTGATTCTAATACATTATGCTATATCTGCCTAAGCTTAACAGTGGTTGCTCTACAATTCCGTTTATTGAATAGAAAAAGGAATTAGCTGCAGTTACTCAATTTTGAGTTCTTGCTTCGACACGATTGATTTTCCGCTACAGCTAACTTCCAGCGAAGCACGTCTGTATGCAAGACGAGCAATCGCCTCCTGCCATTGAAGCTCACTGCTGGTGGCCACCACGCGAAACGACCATGGAAATCCATGGTACCATCACAAAGCAAAATTGATTACTGGCTCAATAGGCAACATCATTTATTATCACTTGCAAAGTCCTGTCTCCGCCCACGCTACCGCCATCGAGGGACGTTCGTCGGGTGAACGTCGCAAACAGAAACGAATAAAATGAACAACGCGAAAGGGAGAGAGCGAGTGAGGAAAAAACGCTTTTCCATTCCGGTAGGCCAAACTAACAGGCATTAGCATTCAACTGTTGTCATCGCGTCATGCTGCTGAGGGCCAGGCGTGAAAAATTCTATAAATTATGATAAATACGTTCATTGTCTTGGTGCGAAAATTGGCATTAATCAGATGGTCGCTCGCTGACTCCTTGCTTATTTGCGTACCTTAGGCAACAAAAATCAACCGTTCTCCAACTACCCAGCCCATTCCTTCCCTCAGGCCCCAGGCTTCTTCCTGTTGGGTGGAAATTTCGTCAGGTCATAATTTATCGCGCACCGGACTGGAATAATGAATGTCGCTGGCAACAGGCTGGTGCCAGTCGAAGTCGCAAATTACAAAAGACAAATGTTGTCCAGAGTACCGAACAGCGCCGTCGTCGGTGTTGATCATCTTGTGGAGGAAGCTGTATTTAATTATCGTTAGCAAGGTAGAAGTACTAAAACGGTTCTACAAAATACACCTTTCGAAAGAACCTAGATGAAACTTATTAGTTGATATATGTAAGCAGTTTGAGTAGATTTTGGCAGTTTGGCAAAATAATCAACCATGCAAAGATCAACCCTTCAATGATTTCGATTCTTCATAATGCCAATCATTGTCAACATCAGTCTAACATTATAACCCGAAACATGTCAACTTTGACCAGAATCGCGGAAACAGCGGTGGCAACCAAGATGTATCGATTGTTATCCCTTCCACCGATGGTCGTCCTCTACTTCGTTGTCAGTCAATATGTACTCTCAAATTTGCTAGCTTATGTTGCAATCGGCAAACATTTCCGGCTCGAACCTGTTTCAATCGTGCCACAAAAGCGCGCGCTATTTCACTCCATTTCTACGGGCTACCCCTTCCGAATCCGAGCTGTCGCGGATGATGTTTGAGTGTGACTAACGAGACGTGGGACGTGACAGTTTGATACAGCTTCGTAACCTGGGCTTCCTCATCATTTGTGCTCCACTTGAGCCCAATGCCCAAGTAGGAAAGTAGGAAACCCCACCCGGAAAGATCAGAAACAGCAACTGACGCGTACTCGACTGTGGGAAAACTTTTCTCCGACTGTTTTTCAGCTTCCGTTTATGGTCTCTGGTGGCACTTGCACTCTCAGCCTCGGTGTCATTTTGTTACCGGTACTGAAGCTCAACCCCCAGTGTGCAACTTTCCACCGTCGGCCTCCCTTACAAGTCGTCAAAATCCTTTCTGCAAGGCGTTTTTTGTTTTGCCATTTTTCCCTATCACCGATAGTACAGCACGATGTAACCGGATGCGGTATTATGGGTAACTGCTTCCATCCAAAACCGACTGCCGGACTTCGTGCCCCGTGCCATCATAAGAAAAGTGACACGATAATACCGAGTTTCAGTTTCCTCCGCGCTTCGTTCGCCCAGTATCTCTGCTGCCAATTCCATCCTCGGCGTTGCTTTTTTGTTCGGACGAAGATGGGTAGGGGGAAAACGCGAACAACAGCAGTATGCGATACTGTAAGCAGTCAGTATTTTCAGACACGAAATTTAATTAAATTTTTCACAAACTTGGTTCACTTTAGCGCTTCTGTTGCCTGTCTGGTAGAGTAAAATACTCAAATTAAAATTTGACACCTTTATCGGATTAGTACGTTGTTTTTTCCTCTGTTTCATCCGTTTGTATTTCTCCCATTTCGGCAAATGCTTTATGTCTAAATTTATGAATTTCATTTCCTGGGGAGTCTTAGATGTGGGAGGATTGCATTTGGATTTGTTTGTCTTGAGGCGGTTGTCTAGAAAATAAAATGAGGAACTTGCAACAGATGATATTAGCTCACTTTTGAGTTGGTTTCAACGCCAAGCGGCTGAGTTTTACCGTTTGTGATTGTTAATAGTTTAGTTTATTTTTATTTTTTTTACAATAAGAAGTGTTTCTTTGCTAGTTTTCATAAAGTTTTGCTGTATGCAAAACTCGTTTCAAACATTTTGTGACATTTTATTCATACACGTATACATAAAAAAGTATTTTTAGTGAGGTGAAAAAGAAGAAAAAATTGAAGTGTTGTTAAAATGTTGAGGCCTTTAGGAATACAAAAGAATGGTAGCATGGAACAGGGTGAAATTGATAAATTTTTATAACAATTTTCAATTAACTAGTTTCATGTACATTTTTCTCGAAATAGTTTAATTTTAAAACAGGTACTGGTATGTGCTCTAGTAAACCTGTATGGCTATTGGTGAAATTTCTATCTTCTACTTCATGAAATAAATTCGAAAATTCTATAAGGTACTATGAGGTAAATTGGGGTTCAATTGATCACCATTGAAATCCATGTAGGGTAACCGCTCCTATATTCATCTCAGTACCTATATTCATCTCATCACGCCTTTTGGATCAATTTATCGTCAAATTTTACCATATTTTCAACGTACAACTTTCAACCACTTGACAAAATCGAGAAGCAAACAGATTTACTTTCAAACATTTGTAGAAATTTGACGATAAATTGAACAAACGAGAGAAATAAGATGAATATGGGTGCCGCTAGCTGTTGAGATGAATAATGGAGCAGTTCCCCTATTCTTTTCGCAATGTGCTTTTTTTCGATATATATCATTTACAGCTAGTTTGGAAACGAAAATAACGATATTTCAGGTTAAAATTTGTTTATTTTGGTTCACAAGCTGCTTGTCGCTAAATTTACTCTTGTTTGATCGTCGTTAGACCGATTTCAATTCGGTTTGTTGCAAAAGCTCAAAATCTAGCTCTGAAATTAAAATCTTTGTGGTTTCCTGCTAATTCATCAGTATTTCTGTAAAGGTATGGAACGATCATTGTTGAAAATTACATTTTTTGAGCTTTCATCAAACTTTACTCACTTCTTCAAATTTAACGTAATTGACCATCAACTAAGATTACTTTAAGTAAATTCAATACTTGTTTTTGTTATTTGGAAACTTGTGATCTTGTGAACTTGTTTGTGCGATCAAATTGGATTGCGTTTTGACTGAGTTAGAAGAATTTTTCGAAAATATGAAAAATTGCACCCGGCATGCAAGGGTTAACTTTGGCAGCTATGTGAATCATGCAAAAGTTGCGTTTAAGGACACGTTAACATTGCGTAGTGTTGTAAGAGCTATATCTTTTGATTAGTCACGTATTCACGTATTTTTCGTATCACGTATTTTCAGGTGATAAATTTCACCCCACTGATCAATTTCACCCCATTCCACGGTACCTTTTCTTTACGGCTTCCTTTGTATTTGATCCTGCTAGAAAAACATAGTAATAGATTGATGAGATAAGAGCCGAAAGTGCTGGAGAAATGTCGAGCGCGGGACTTTTTACCAGACACAGATAAGATTTTCATTTCATCTAAATGTACTTACCGAACGTTTACGCTCGTTAATGTATTGTTTACTGATGTGTTTCGAAAATCAGACGAAAGCTGATATGTGGCAATAGTAGATTGTTTGATTTTGCGACTCCTGGAAATAGCAGTTGTCAACGGTACATGGCAATGATTGGCATATTCCGAGATTTTATTTTATTTCCCGAATAGTCAGATTCATCAAACGCACGGACAAACATTGATAATACTCAATAAACATTCAATATTTGGCAAGTCATGGAAATTCTAAAACTTTGATTTTAATCTAGTATATCAGCGCTTAAACTTCATTTCAATTTGTCTGTTTTTTACTTCAGTTTAAAATACAATTCAAAAAGTTTCTATAGCATGAATCGTAATATAAATTCATATGGTCTCCAACCCCCGGTGACCCACATAAAACAAGAAAACTAGCAGTCACACCTAGACAAAGAGATACCCGCTTTCATCTGCAAAAGGATTCCGTTTCAACACGCCTTGTTCCGGTTCATTTGACGTGTCTACATCATTACCAACATCAGCCCGCTATCACAAAGGGGGTGCGTGCTTCCGGCTGTAGGAGGGAATAGGAAGGCGGACAATATTTAATTAAGCAAATTAGCTTAGCGACGCGTTTCGAGCCATGCCTTGAAGTGAGATCATCACTTAATGCCCGGCTCCTTTCGTTCCTGCTGTATTATGAATGCCGATATGTATATAATGCATAACGGCATGTGTTTCCCTTATCAGTGACTGTTGTCATGTATGATGACCGAACGTAACCTTACCTGTCGTCGTACACGAATCCAGCGCTCAGCGTGTTGACATACAGGGCAAATGCCAGCGTACAGCAACCGAGGCTTACGTAATCCATGCTGGAAAGAAGAGTAAACAGAAAAGGCACCATTATTTACATATCGCTGCCATATATCGTTACGCGGCAAAGGTCAAAATATATATCGTCTCGAAAGTGACACATAATATGCCCCTTCCCCCATAGGGTAAATTTAATTCCGAATTAACTCGCATCACACGATAGAGTTCAGAGCAACACGAAATCGTTACTCAGCCAATCTATCTCCATTGAATTTTCCGCTGCATCCATACCAACTTGCCATTGCCGTTACACTGCGATCTGAATTACAGTAATTAAATTGCATTCGAAATTCGATTCAAGCTAGTTTGTCAGTATCCAACAAATTGGTCTACTCGATAGTCGATGCACGCCGGCGGAAGTTGTGTGTGTGTTTTTTTATCAAAAGCGGGCGATTCGTCGGCTTTTCCAATCAAATTTGGTCATTAGAATCGGATAAATGCACAATCGGTGCATTTTCCGCCTGGTATCAGCTCAACAAAAGACGGGGAAAAATCGATGGACTATTCGAGGTTCTCTTTAACCTATTTCGGCTTTTGTACCATATGCAAAAGAGGAGCAATTATACTGTGAGCTATTTTGATGAATGGTTGGGAACCCTCGTTGCGTTGTTTTTTTTTGTTAGGTATAAAATGACATATTTTAAATTTTGAAAATTGTTGTTGAAATCACATGCAGTCAAAATAGAAAACAATTTTCTCAACAAAAGCCTTGAAGGTTTTTTTTTCTGAATTTTGAATTTTATTGTTGCCAAAAGTATGCATTCAAGCTTGTTTTATATTATCAGGATGAAGATAAAATATAAATTAGCAGTGCATCGAAATTGGTAACATTCACCCAGGCAGTACCCAGGTAGCATACAAAACATGTTAGAAAACATGTTACAACGAAAGTAGTCATATAAGTGTTCTACAAGCGCAATTAAAAACTTGTGTTATTAAATTGTGTTTGAAGTTGTTTTTAATTAGTAATACAACCGCATTTAGAAAGCAAGCTCATTTTTTCTGGTTTTAGAGATGTTTCAAATAACATGAACTCAACAATAACAATATCCTCACTATGTCTTTTCGTAAGACATAACACCATCTAATAACAACACTACGTACCTGTGAAGTGCTTTTCCTAAGGACAAAAGTAGTACCATTCAACAGCCAACGTAAAATTACTTGATCAAATTAATATTTAAATTATTTGAACGATTACTATATTTTTACAATGCGCAATCAGAAAATAAGCAAAACGAAGTCCTTTTTTGTTCATTATTTTGACCGCTTCCACTGAGAACTAGTTTGCAGATCAAAATACACTTTCAAAACCGGAACATTTTTGCTTTTAAAAAGGTTTACTATATGCTTTTTACCGGATTTTTACGTAGTTCAGTTGGAACAGTACAATGCGTTTGTACAAAGCTTCTTGTTTCGACGCCATTTTGAACGAAACTGAACTTGCATAAACAAAATGAAAAATACTGGCATAAAGAGTTGATAGAAAGCTTATGGATACGAACTCTCGTCTATCTATGAGCGTGTTTGTTGTTTGGTAAGTGAACCTACGAAAATCCAAAGTTGTAGTCGTCGTTCATTTTCTTACATTCAGCGTTGCAAACTTTCCCTGTCGTAAAAGGATTTTCACTTGAAATTGAAATCTTTGAATTAAAATTTTTAGCGAACGAGCTGAGAATGAAAGAGAATTTCAGCTCCAATCGGTAGACAGCGTTAGCAGAATTTCAGTGATTTCGCACACGCTGCATAAATTGGTTGGCAAATGGCTGGACACGTGTAACTTGAGACCCTAATGTGGCCATTCACCTCTGTCCAGCAACTCCTATCCCAACCTCCACGCGGTGCCGACCGGAATACGAGTAACCTCAGCGGAGATCGGGTAACCAACCCCCGGTGGAAAATATGGTCGTATGCAGACTGGGAAGGAGGTCGTACGAGGCTGTATCCCCATAGGGGCGGCGTACAACAGCGTCTGACCCGGAGCGGGCGGCTGAATAATGAAATGCTGTATCCCGCCAGCTACATCTAAGATGGCAGCCCCATCAGCAGGATGTAGGTATCACGACCCTGGCAAGGTAGCATACCGAAACCTTTCATCAACCACGAACAACGAATTTAGAAATACGGAACGGATCAATCGGCAACGACCTAGGTTACGAAAACGGAAAAAGATTAAGGTAAACGATTGGAAATTGGGTACTTGGAACGTCCGATCTCTCAATGAACCGGCGCGGGCTCGCTTGCTTGCTCGAGAACTACAACGGCAGGGAGTCGAAATCGCAGCGATTCAGGAGGTTCGGTGACCAAATTCCGGAGAAAGGGAATTCCGTGCAGTAGACCCTATTGCACGCACTTCTTTCAAGTACCACATCTACTACAGTGGCGGCAAAGCAGCGGAACGGGGCGTCGGTTTCGTAGTGCTGTGAAATCAGAAAACAAGAGTCATCCGGTGGAGGCCTGTAGATGACCGTATATGCGTGTTGAGGATTAAGGGCAAATTCTTCAACTACAGTTTAATTAACACCTACGCACCGACAAACGACAAATCCGATGAAGTCAAAGATGAGTTCTATGACAAGCTTGAGCGAATCTATGACGAGTGCCCAAAACACGACGTAAAAGTCGTCATCGGAGACGCAAACGCACAGGCTGGGAGGGAGGAATTCTTCTGTCCGGTCATTGGAAGGCATATGCCGCATAGCCTCCACTCGTCAACCAATGAAAACGGCCTGAGGCTGATAAACTTTGCCGCGGCCAGAGGAATGGCCATATGTAGCTCCTATTTTCGACGTTTGAATATTCGGAAACACACCTGGAGGCATCCAAATGGAGGAGCCTGCTACCAGATCGATCACGTACTGATTGACGGTCGGCCCTTTTCGGATGTTACTGATGTTAGGTCTTTTCGGGGACCAAACACTGACTCTGACCATTATCTCGTCGTTTGTAAGATCTGCGCACGGTTGTCGAACGTGCTGAAATCTCGCACAGAGAGGACGACGCGTTTCAACATTCAGCGGTTGAAAGCTGATGGCGTGGCAGCAGAATACGCCAGAGAGCTGGATCAACGGATCGCAGAACAGCAGGAGGAAGGAGTGGAAGACATAAATGGGCTGTGGAGCAGTATTCACGACGCCATTGAAACGACTGCGAGAGAGGTGGTAGGTACGACGCGTGGAAGACAGCCTAACGGCTGGTTCGATGCTGAGTGCCAGAGAGCGACAGATGAGAAGAACCGTGCCAGGAGCCGCATGCTCACTGCGGCTACGCGTCAGAACAGAGAGAGGTACAGGGTGGTAAGAGCTGCCGAAAATAAAACCCACCGTCGGAAGGAGCGCGAGTACGAGGAGCAGGTGCTCGCCAGCGCAGAGGACAGCTATGCTGAAAACGACGTGCGAAGATTCTATAGAACTGTCAACAGAGTCAGAAGCAGGAATTTCCCTGTGCCCGTCATCTGTAATGACAAGGACGGCAACCTGCTTACTGATAAACCGACGGTTGCAGCCAGGTGGAAGGAGCATTTTCAGGCGCTATTGAACGGTGAGGAGCCGGATGAGCAGAGCAGGAACAGGATGACGATTATGAGTGACGAACAAGCTGTGGAGCCACCGACACAGGAGGAGGTGAAAAAGGCGATTAGTGAGCTGAGAAACGGCAAGGCCGCTTGGAAGGACGGTATCCCGGCCGAACTTTTAAAAGCAGGAAGCGAGCGGCTGTATTATGCGATCCACCAGATACTACTAAGAATCTGGACGGACGAACAAATGCCGAACGACTGGTTGGAAGGCCTCATATGCCCTATTTATAAGAAGGGCCATCGATTGGATTGTGGCAGCTATCGAGAGATAACGTTGCTCAATTCCGCATATAAAGTGCTCTCCCGTATCCTGTTCTTCAGATTGAGACCGCTAACGGAATCCTTTGTTTGCGAATACCAGGCTGGTTTTCGACGAGGGCGTTCCTCGACGGATCAAATTTTCACCCTGCGACAGATCCTCGATAAGTTCCGGGAGTACAACTTATCGACTCACCATCTGTTTGTGAGCTTCAGGGCGGCATACGACTCAGTGAAAAGAAACGAGCTGTGGCAGACGAAACTAATAAAGCTGAGTCGTATGACATTGGAGGGATCAAAATCGTGCGTGCGGATAGCTGGCGAGACATCAGCCGCGTTCGTAACGTTGGATGGGCTGAAGCAGGGGGATGCGCTCTCCAACCTACTGTTTAACATCGCTCTTGAGAGTGCAGTACGAAGAGCAAACGTCGAAAGAAACGGTACGATCATCACGAAATCTCACATGCTTCTTGGCTTTGCGACGACATCGATATCATCGGTATCAACCGTAAGGCCGTGGAGGAGGCCTTCGTACCTTTTAAGAGAGAAGCAGCGAGATTGGGACTTGTCATTAACTCTGCCAAAACGAAGTACATGGTAGCTGGCAGAGAGCGTGAGAGTCCCCGTGGTGTTGGTGTTGAGGTGGAGATAGATGGGGAACGATTTGAAGTGGTTGACGGATTCGTTTATCTTGGTACGCTTGTGACATGTGACAACGATATGACAACGATATGGTCGTAGTTTGCAAACTCGCACAAAACTAGCGCTGTATAGGACGCTGATACTCCCAGTGGCCCTTTACGGACATGAAGCATGGATGCTGAAGGAAGCTGATCGACGAGTGCTCGGAGTTTTTGAGCGTTAAGTTCTGCCATCGATACTTGGCGGTGAATTGGAAGGTGGAGTGTGGCGCAGACGCATGAATCACGAGTTGTACCAGGTATACAAACATGCTGATATAGTGAAGGTAATACAGCGGGGCAGGCTTCAGTGGGCTGGACACGTAGCCAGGATGCCTGACGAGAGAGCCGCCAAAACTATCTTCAGTAGCGAACCAGGAAGAGGCCGTCGACTCCGTGGTAGGCCTCGCACGCTGTGGATGTGCGCGGTGGAAGAAGATGCACGATCTGCTGGTGTACGGGGAGACTGGAGAACGGCTGCCCAAGACAGAAGAAGCTGGACATCTCTAATTCGTTCGGCCCTAGACCGGTAAACGGTCCGTTAGCCAAAAAAGTAAAGTAAGTAAGTGGTGAAGCAAACGTAAAATAGAATTTTCATAGAGAACGCAATGAGTAAATAGTCTTGTGCTTTGTGACTCAAAGTCGGCCATTTTTGGATTCAATTAGGTTACACCTTGAACATATTATACGAAATACTTCTCAGTAAATTAAAATTTAGTCGTGTCTCATCGGAGTTCGTATACTGGTTTAGGTCTTACCTGACTTATCGAAGTGTGTGTGTATGTATGTGTGTGTAAAAATAGGTTCAGCTGTTGTATTTCTTTTATCTAACATGTCAGGAGTTCCTCAAGGCAGCAACCTTGGCCCGGTACTCTTCTTCATTTTTATAAACGACGCTTCGCTATTGCTGCAACCCAAAAACTAGTTAATTTTAACGATTGCCTGCGCGATTATTGTGAAAAACGAACAATGGTCTGTAATGTGATGTGAGAGATGTTGATGCCTTTAATTGGAGAGCTTTGCACTGTGGCATGTTAGCATAATCGCCGTCAAAGTCGTCAGAATGGTCAAGATGGAAGTTTGTTTAAACAACAAATGGCCGACTTTGAGCCACCATGTTGTCGACTTCGAATTTTTAAAGGCATACCACTTAGTAATAGTTGATGCGTCACCTCTGAAAACATATCCTAATGTTTGGTGTGGTGTTGAAAACATAAGATAGAGCTTTTATCGATAACGTATTAACTATTTCAGAGTCTTGTGCTATTGATAATTCGTAGTCGACCTACGTGTAGTCGGCTTCTACACACTACAACCTTAAGGTGCGTATTAGTTGTTGTGTCTAATACTCACAAAATGCAGAGAAGCTCTGTTTGTTTGTTGTAGTGATTGTAGCGGACTTTTGGCTTTGACATAAGTGTGAATGCGTGGACTGGAAGCTTTAAGTTTTACAGCCTTTCGGTAGCGAGAAGGGCATTTTTCGTTGCCAAATCGAGTTGTGCGACGAGTCGCGTTTTTTTTATGAATTGGTGAATGTGAATCATTTTCAGTTGATTGCCAAACAAACAAATAATACTTTAAAATAACCGAATGACGATAGAAAAATATACTAACTGAGAAAAACGATAATCTATTTTTTTATCTATTTTCTCAGTTGGTACATTTTTCTATCGCCAACTCCACATTTACCGCTCGTATTAAAAATAAAAATAGCTTGACTAGCATTAAAGCTAATAAAAGACAATTGGATGCCACTTGAAATACTCTAACCTCTAAAAAATATTACAGATGGTTCAGGATGAAGATAAGGAAACTGAATTCATCAATTGTGTTTTACTTATATTCCGTAATTTTCCTACTAATACTGTTTTCTGATTTATTTTCTTATTTTATATTGCCTTATTTTTTCAACCCTTCATTATTTAATATATATTTATTAGATTGGGACACGGTTATATGGGAAAAAAGCGATGGTGTAATTTTTTCGCTCCCATGCGCTTTTCGTGTTCCTTATGTGTAGCTTTTCAGATCTATCGGTGGAACTATATTTTTACGCCCGATTTTTAAAGTTTCCATACGATTTTATATACGAAAAACCCACTTTTTTTAAATTTAATCTCTAGATATTTCCAGTTGGCTCCTGAAAATATATCGAAACATGATATTTGTAAGAAATTTTCCTGGAAAAAACTTTTCTGAAGACTGCAAGGCGCTACGATGCTTGTCGAAAAAGTTATTTCCCTCAAACTGAATGAATGTCTGACGAACGGCTCATCATTGAAAGTTTTGAAGCAATACTGCTGCAGCATGCTGTTGTTGCAAATTCAACAAATTCAACCATGTGATAAGAAATGATATCGCGTAGAATTTATCTTAGAGGCTTCTCCGAAGATACTTTCTTCGAAATTCTTTCTCATCCTTCGTGAGTTTGCAATACCAGCATGCTGTAGCAGTGTCGCTGGACAAATTCAATGGTGAGCCGTTTGTCAGACATTCAATCTGTTTGGGGTGAATAACTTTTTCTACAAGCATCGTAGCACCTTACGGTCTTCAGAAGAGTTTTTCCCGAGAAAATTTCCTACAAAAATCATGTATCGATATAGTTTTAGGAGCCAACTGGACATCTCTAGAGAACAAGTTTTGAAAAAGTGAATTTTCCCATAAAAAATTGAATGGAAACTTTAAAAATCGGGCGCAAAAATATAGTTCCACCGATCGAGCTAAAAATGTACGCAGTTGTTGTAGGACCCATAAGGAACACGAAAAGTGCATGGGAGCTAAAATTTATTTTTTGTCCCATCCTAATATTTATGCGATGAATGATTGTAAAAAGGAACGATCATGTCTAAGCAAGCGCTGTGCAAGTGTTGTTTCTCATAAGCATTGAATAAATTTAATGTTTGAAGTGCAGCGCGCGTTGTATTTGTTGTGCTTTCGTGGTAATTCAATGATATTTTTGAAGTAGAATACTTCTCTCAGGAAGTTCGGCTACATAGGGATGTGAAATGAAAATCTAAAACCGAAAAAAGTGAAAAATATGTCCAATTTCAAAAGCTAATAAATCGGTTAGTATTCGATGGATTTCCTTCGTTCTTGCAGCAATAGATTGGAAAATCTTCTAAGATTCTTCCCAAAATAAGATAATTGTAATTTTATTATTCACACTATTGTACTATTGAAAATAGTCAAGCCTTGTCAAAACGAAAAATTCGACCTCTGATTGGTCGTTATATGCTTGCTTTTCAAGCACGGTCGACAGGATCATATACCTTGCAATTGAAAACATGCTATTTGGCCTATATAAGAGCCTGTTTCAGCCGGAGCCGCTCATAATAGTTCTAGACAGCGACAACAGCAGTCGTCCTTCCTTTCCAGCAGCACTAGCCCTGTGGTTGGTCACCACGTCTCAGGAGCTGCGCGGTTTTTCTCAGCGTGTGTCGCCAGACAGCCATTATTCCCCCCGTGTTGGGGCAGCATGAAGATTGCCATCAGGAAATCCAATTTTGGAAATCAAAACGCCTTTTTGAAGGCAAATAAACAAGTCATTGAAAGTTAATAATTTTTGTCAACGCAAGCAAGCATTCTGTGTTGTATCCTAGCAATTTAAATCTGTCGCACCCGTCGAATTTACTGAATGTAAAATAGCTTCCACAGTGCATGTTGTCCGTGTATCTTAATTCCCCCAATGTTAGGGCAGCTCAAAGGTGGTAATTAGCAACCGATTTTGAACCGCAAAATGCTTTTTTTCAAGGCAAATAAAAAAAATAATTGAAGGTTAATAATTTTCTGGCATCAACACAAGCAGACATTCTGTGCGGGATGCAATCAAATTCTGTTGTAGTTGTCTAATTTTTACTTTATTTAGAAAACCCCCTGTAGGGGCAGCGCAAAGGCTGCGATCAGCATAACCGACATTGAATAATAAACTGCTCTGTTAGAACGCATTCACAAAAGCAGTTAGTTCGACTATGCAGAGCTAATATGAAGTCGATTCAATCAATCAGCATAAACAGAATTTTGTCGTCTCCCAGCTGCCAAGTAGCAACATGATGCAACACGCAACAGCGAGCAAACGAAATCGCTTGATGTTACAAACCGCAATAAGATACGGGTTAAAACCGTTGCGTGTGTGAGAGCATCATCGGTGTTTATTCGCTGGATACAAAAATCGAATGCGAATTGTGGAATAATTTGTCTGAAGAACATTAGGGAATGGAACAACTGAACTGATAGGGCGTGGCCTATTACGTAGCACCCTTCGGCTATAAAAGAGTGTTTCTGGGAAAACTAGCTACATTCATTAGTCGGAAGGTGAGCTGGATGGACCGTCCACAACGTTGACAGCAGCAGCAGCAGATATCAGCACTCAGCGGTAACATAATATATCAGCGGGTTGCGCCTTAGGCTGCCTTCAAATTAAACAAATCACTTGCCCTGTGGTTGGTCATCACGTCTCAGGCCTCTGCCTGAGAACGAACGCCAACGCGAGCGATCGGGCGAGATTTTTGCCGTACATCAGCCGGCACTTCCTCTAATGGAAAAGTTGGATCATTTTGTTCAGAAGAATATTACTGTCGGTAATATTACAGAGCTGCGATTGCATTATATCCGATATGGAATTGAACAATTGTTCTTTTGAGGACAAATAAAAAACTTAATTTGAAGAGTTAATAGTTTTGGGTACCAGTAGCAGTATGGTCACAGCCTCAGCGGTAGGTGCAGCCGGTACTTCCATGAGGCGGATGCTATAAGGAAGTAAATGGAAGCGGCATGGCGAAACAGTTCGGGTGTGCTTAGACGCGCGTCATTTTTCGTTGGTTATATTATTACCCACATGAAACGAAGCGCTTTCGTACGATAGCGGCGGTATTAGCGGTAGATGCATTTGCCAACACTTACTCCAGTAAAGCCGTGTCTAATTTTCAATGTGAAAACACCTTTCTATTGTGTTGGCCGTGCATATTAGGCCTCTGCCAGGCTAAACGCGAAAAGCGGCGTGAACCGTTTCGCCCGGCCGTAGGTTAATGTGCAGCCGTAAGTAGAGCTGTGTAAAAGTATTCTACTTCAACCTCGCGGTCGTGGCTTTGCACACAACCCTCCTGTGATTTTTTAATTCATGTTTTCAGCCACAGGGAACAACACAATAATCATTTAATAGTTAATTTGTCTCATATTATCAAATTTTTTTGTTCAATAACTTCAATCGAAGCCTTCCTTGAATATCCTTATATTGCATAATGCTTTTTATGTTTAGTTTGACAGTTGTTCAGCTACGAGTTTCCCTATGTTTTCTCCCACTAATGTAGCAAACGCGTCAGTGAATATGAAACGCTACTTATTGTTTCTAAATTGCCAGGTGAATTTATTTCTCTATGACTTTTTATTATTACTTAATCTCTGGAAAACACCCTTACGTACCCCGACGGGGTACCGGGTACTCACATGCTTAAATTCGGGTAACTTTTGCAGTTTTCATCCGATTTCGATAGTTCAAGGACCAAAAGATTCAGCAACTTCTCTACTTCCAAATTAGCATTAGCGATGCTTCGAAAAAAGTTTCTAATTCTTGAAAAAAAAAAACGGTTTTTCGGGGATATGTTTCGAAACTGAAGGATTGTATAAATATTTGAATGGGAATCTTTAATTCAATAATTTAAAGTTCATAAATGTACTTCTTCAGAACGTTTTAAGGTTTTTAGGTGTTTTGATGATATGCCCTCCAATTAATTTTCGGGAACAGAATGTAACAAGCTCATATACCATACTATATGAGTATTTTCGGAACGGCGATGATGCTTAGAAACTGGAAATCATCCCCAGACGACTGAACGTTCTTTCAATTGACTAATTGTGCATCTATAGTTGCTTGGGCCCATCACAGAGTAGTAGCCATGTACAAACAGGCCTTAGCTAAACTATTGAAATCTTAGTTTAAGTTTTTCAACAAATTTTTAGAATATGATAAACCAGAATTTTTCAAAATAGATGCAGTACTTGGAATTCAATATTAATCTTGTGTAAATTGATAAATTTGTTTGATTCTTAATGGTGTAACATGTTTTTGTTTGATTGTCATTTGTCCTTGTCATTAATCACACCTAGTATAATTTTATGAATAATCTAAATAAACATATGATATATATATATATATATATATATATATATATATATATATATATATATATATATATATATATATATATATATATATATATATATATATATATATATATATATATATATATATATATATATATATATATATATATATATATATATATATATATATATATATATATATATATATATATATATATATATATATATATATATATATATATATATATATATATATATATATATATGGAAAGACACAGGAGTAAGGAATTATGGCAACATGCAATTGCAAAATGTTTTCACTTGATCACCAGTTGAACAAATAAACCACGACATAGCATGGAAATGATGAATAGAGCTCGCCTATGATATATCATTTTCGATACATTATATTTGTTTAGTCCTAAGCAGTTTCTAGTAAAAAAACTAAACTCTAGTGGAAATGCTTTTAAAGCCCCTTCATTGCTTATCTATAAATCGATTCAGATTCGGTCTCTGGCAACTTTTATCGATTGCGTACCGTAACTTATAAACTTATTCATCGTAATAACCGTTCTTTCAAATTATAGAATATAAAACATGAACGTGTGCAAAGGTAACAGCTACTAACCTTTCGATTGCGAAAGTCCAAAACAAAACTGATTTTCCGAAATCAGCTTTTAATGAGTTGAATTAGGGTAACAGTTGTAAAATGTGATGAAATGAAACCTCCCACTCACATTTTTTGACTTTCACGAGCTCAAAGTTCTAATCTCAACCTCCAGAGCTGTTTAAAATGTATGAAGCGCGTTCAAAACAAAACGGATCCTTCTGTCACCTTTTGCGAGCCACCACGTGACACTCGTGGTGAAATCAGATGCAGGTTAAACATTTCGCAAAGTCGCCCTGCTGTATAGTTTCTTAGTGAAAAGTTATTCACAGGGCATAATTTATCTTCCATGTCGAAGTAATGCGGTTCGTTCTACCGTCGTTCGTTATCCTTGCTACCTTGTTTGTCGTGCTGGAAGGCGAATCAACGCGCAAAAAGGTGACAGCTGGTCTCGGTCTCCAGCCCCTTCCCCCGTGTCGGTCCGTGGGACAACCTGGATGCGGTTGGGTGGATTAGAAATCTAATATAATGTGTACCGAAAGGGCTGCGAGTTGCTTCGTATGTGACGGAGACGATACCAAAGGTCATACAAATGGTGGAGCAAAGAAAGTTGGAGGATTTATTCCTTCGAACCTTTCAATCGTTTTCTTGTAACTTGCCTTTTCAGAAATAACAACGCATATTTTTCTTCGAAGTATAATGATGAGACAGTCTTTCTTTATTAGGATTCACGCTCATTATCTGGTTTCCTAGAATATGCTGTAATAACGGAAATGATCGATCACATCGAGAACCGCATTGCGGTCAAACTCGACAATATAATAAATGGCTGACTTTCACAATGGACTAAAATAAATCTTCTCCGCCAGGCGACAATGGCCACAGGCCGAACCACGCGGCAGGGAACAGCCGAAGCACGTGTTGTGTTTGTAAGGCTGCCTGTGGTGGGCAATGACCACGTGATATCGACCCGGCTCGTGCATCACAAAGTTGCTCTCTGGGGGAATTTATTCATCATCCGATCGAAGGCAAACTTATGCTGGTCGTTTGGTTTCTCAGCATATTTTTTTCTTTCCTCGGCTAGCGTTCGCAACCCCCAAACCACTTCCACGGGATGGCGTTCCTGTTTCAAGTGCAAAGAAATGAGGATAAATTGATGACATGTAATTTTTAAGGTTGAAAACCGATTCGTTGGCGATAGCTTATTTCATTTATAATGAAAAATCACCTGACTGATATGTATGTACAATGGGTCGATTTATTACTGAAGGCGTTGGGTTGCGTGAGAGTTACTGTTCAGTTACAGGTATATAGTCCTTTCTAGAACATAGATTTTTTAACAGACTTTTGACATTTGGCTTTTGGCATTTAAAATAAGGTTGTACTACAATTGCGTTTTAATGCTATTAACTCGAATAACAAAACGCAAACAATGACATAAACTCCACAGCTTAGAAAAAAAAACAAGCAAACAAATTTGACGTGCATTCCTAAGTGCTAACTGCAATTCATACTAAACCGCATGTTCAACAGTACATTAAATGTGAAAATGGGTTTGACACCTGATTGGGCGTATATCTCATGTCGGAAATCTAACAGCTCGGTATTCAAGCTGACACTCCGCTAGTCCTAGTATAGTAGGTGCACCGGATTCCTTCTCTTCGTGCGAGCGTTATATTGCAGCACGATTATGCAGCACACGGAGCAAATATCCTTAATCAGCCGTTACTCAAATACCACGTTCTGTGATTGATAAAAAAAACTGACAGTCTACTGGCAGGTGCTAATCAGTGATGATAGTGTTTCTCGCTATTAGAGAGAGAGAGAGGGTGGTGAAACAAGTTTGTAACGAGGATGGGGAGTAGATTTTCTGCACCGCGCGTTCTACGGCTACCGGATGACGGAGTTGATTGGGCAGCTGAAAACGTGTACGTGACCGCAGCTGTTTGACGCGGCGAAGTTTGTTCGACTATAAGGCTAATTTCATGCTTATTAGTTCGTCCTGCAGGTCGATTTCTCCTTTGCCGCAATTTTCCAGTACATTTCAATGCCCCCGAGAGCAGCTTCAGGTACGCTTCGGGACCAGGTGTGGATTAAATTAGCGAACGCATCTGCTGCGCTCTGGTAATCGTTGGGGCGTGACACTTTTCCGGAATTTGGGCTTGGCAAATTGGGCCAGTTCGTGCCGTGTGCGCAGGTGGAAATACCATTCTCCTCAGTTGGCACAGTGAGAGGACGATGATGAATGCATTCCGAGTAACCTTGCCTCGTTGGGCATACATTTCTGTAGGTTGATAGTGACAATGAGATTAAACAAGAGTAAAATCCCAGCTCGTACCCACTATTCTGCCGGCAACATTAGAAATTCGACAACACGTGATAGCCTCATAGCATGGCCGAAAACATAAACTAATATATGCTGAAGTCAAATCTCCTCCGACGTGAGTTATTTCTAAATTAAACATTCTCTCCCAAATTATAATCCGAAAATTTTAATTTATAATAAAATATTCACCCCTTCCCCCGTACCAACTGTCCTTGTCACATTGTCGCAAATTGTCCTTACCAGACGTTGTGTACGATCGAAAGGACTTGTTGTGACCGGTATTGGATTTTCAAAGGCCTAACACGCTAACATTCTACCTGAAATGATGGGCAGACAACGTTACCCGTACGTAGACAATGCCCGAAATTCATGCTTCCATATCTTAAACGCCACATCATCGTTCCCAGTCCGAACCGTTCCGGGTCTTGTCGTTGCTGTTGCTGTTGTTCCTGATGCTGGTGCTTCGTTAATGTGGGAGGCAAAGCTGACGACAGGGACGGAATCTTCTTTCTCCGGTCGAATCAACAACAACAGCCAGCAAGCCAACCGTGGTACTAAAGTCAAGATGCGAAATGCGACTGCAAGAGCCTTACTCTGTGCCGTTGGGTACTACAGATAGGACTTGGGCTACGGACGAAGTAAAATTTAATTAAATCCGGTAAAGGGGTTCTGACGTTCGTCGTGTGCACACACTCGCTTCTATACATACACACACACATTCACACTTTGGGCCGACTCCGTGCTGATGACGCTGGTGATCATCATGAATGGTTGACTTCGGGAAAGTCACTGCCATTCCGGAATGTACGCAGTCATGGCTGGGCACTGTTGTTGCTGTAGTATTTCCTGAAACTGCTCGACAAAAGGGTTCTGCGGCAGAGAGACACTAAGCCAGCGAGTAAGCAACCAAATTGTGGGTGTTTACTTTTGATACACAAACTGCATTCGTTATGGAAGGGTCTGTTTGGATTTGTCAGTGTAGCACAATGTTATGGTTCGGGGGAACACACACGCACACCCCCGATGCCTGGAGGAAGTGGAAGGTCCGGAATGTGCTGGAGAGAAAATATTTTTGCTAAACACAAATCACTCACCACGTCCTCATTGTCGTCCTTTGTGTTGGCAGGACTTTAAACTGCGCGCCCCGCAGCAAACGAGATACGGTCATGAATTAGTGATTGAAATCAGTGAATCAGTCACTTGACAAATGATTCAACCTGATGAAGCTTTGTTACTGGTTATGGAATCGAAACAATAATACATAACGACGTACCAAGGCAAGGATGGAACCATTAATCATTTTTCATTTCAACGGTGTAAGTGTGTCAATACAATATCCAAATGATGCTCAAGTTGAAAAATAATTTTATTTTAATTCCATCAATATCTAAAATTATAATAGGTGGCCATTCATTTCATGTAAATTTAAAAGCAAATTTAAAAGCACAAGCATAATTGATTTTGATACATTTTGTCTTATTTCAACTTCTATGTTTGAAAAGTGCTATGATTTTTGACGTAGGACTACGTCTTTCGGCAGGTATCTGAGAGATTTTAATAATTTTTGTTCAATTTCAAATGTTATAGTTATCGGTGTCTGGTGAATATCCTAATTTCCGTAACCAAAACTATGCCTAGAGGCCAGAAACTGACTCCAGGCGCCATTTAAATTCCAGATGGCGACTTTCGGCGTCTGGAAAACAGTCTAACGTGACCAAATACCACGCAATGATAAACAGAGGCCAGAAATTGATTCTAAATACTATTTTGAAATCCAATATGACAACCTCCGGGGTTCGTAAAACAGCACAAAATGGTCAAATAATCCGTAATATGAATATATGCGCAATAGAGATTAGGCCCCAAGACTAATCATTTTCAGATGCCGTTTTAATCCCAAGAGAGTACTGAGTAGCAGCAAGTTCTGTGAGTACACGGAAGCTTGAGTTTGTAGGAGGCGGTAGTATTTTTGTGGTAAACCCCAAACTAGTGAACTATCACAACTAACATGTTTAAACTTATTCGAAAAAATTTTCAGGAATCTCTTGCGGTCACAATCCAATATACCCATAATGTCTTCTTCCATGGTGGTGTCGAAAAATATAGCATTATTAAAAATATCTAAAAGTTCGACATTGGAGGGAACGTATGAAAAAGGATTAATATCTTGAGCCGTATAGTTAAAATATGAAGTCATAAACCTGAATTGATATCGAAGGTCGACCAGCCTCTTGAAATTCTCAATTACTAATGGGTTCATAACTGTTCATCGATTTAGCAACCGGTAAGAGAGGTTTCAAAAACGATGTTTCAATGGAAGTAAACCTGCCAAGAATTGGCAATATTGTTGATTAATATAACCTTAGAAGGTCTCCTGGGTGGGCACCCCACCAGGTTCCGGTAATCGTACGAAGAAAATTTTGTTGGCTTTTTCGTGTCAGATACTTAGTATGACAAACCCAGAAGCATTTAAGGTCGAACCAGACCCCGAAATACTAAGCGTCTAAAACCTGAGTAAATGTTTTATCCGATAGTAGGAGCTGCAGCTGAGCTGGGTTATGCTTTCTAGAAAAAAACGACTAGCTCAATTTTCTCCGAAGAGCATTCGATATCTACCTTATGAATCCTTTTAGACAATTTGCCTAAGATATCTTGCAATGGTCTTTTCAGATCATTAGCCCCGCTTCCAGTGATGGATACAACGCTATAGCGAACAGTGAGAGTTGGAATCTCTTAATTATAAAAAAGGCACGGGAATCAATTCTGCTATACCAGTAAGTCGCCTCTGTTCAATCCGCACAGAAAGGGAAATACATACAATACAAGGCAACGACTTCAGTATTTGAGATCGAGAGAAGGTCGATTCTGAAAAAAAGAATAACACTTTGTTCCTTAAAAGTACTCCTCCACAATGTGAGTCTCGATCTCAACGGATCTCTCGAATTAAGAAAAATCTGGCTGAGCGCAAAAGCGTCACACCTATTTTTGTTTATCAAATGTAAAAGTAGATCGCATTTGAGGATAATATTTGTGCAATTCCACTGTAATATAGTGACTAAATTCAAAACCTCTTTCGACGTATTAGTTATCGGAAGAAATGGTAGGTGAAATGAGGAATATGATGCAAGTTACTTTAGGAATGTTTTTACTGTGGGGAGAAGGACAGGAAGAAAATTTTAAATGGGATCTGAAACATCGAAAGCTTTAAATGTCCAGACCAATATCAAAGAATTTTAAGAGCCCTGTTTCTTTCGTATTCTCTGGTCCAGAAATGGGAGAACGAAGGATTTTTGGTACCTCAGGAAACGGTAAATATTCCTGATTTGATTTTGCTTCGGTTTTTCATCATCGCTTCCTTTTTGTATTGGCTTATTAGAAATTCCACTATGAGGATTAGGAGAGTAGAGCATTCTCCTCTTCCTAGATCCATCTGGCAAGGCATAAGACCACCCTCCGCCGGGATCATTAGATGTACCGTCATCAGATGGTAAAAAGAGAAGATGTTTCCTGTCGAAGGAAACTCAGCTTTCTTTAGCACTTCTGCAAGAGAGCCGCTCGATCGTTCCTTGAGAGAACGTTTAGTGTTTTTTCTCATGCTGTTTGTACGCGGGACATGCCGAGGACCCCCGCAAAAAAGGCACTTTACAGTGTCTTCATTGTAGGTGGTCTTAGCATGATTGCTTTCACATTTGCATGATTGCTTCACACATTGGCTGCGTGACCTAAATGCTTGCAGTTTTGGCAGTGCATGACCCGCCGCACAAACAGGTGTTCGGCAGTGCAGATCCGAAAAATGTTACCCGGAAGGAATCCAAAGGTAAAAAATTCTTCTTTCTTCCATCGAATGCAATTGCTTGCAATCCAGTATCTTTACATTTTGCATCAGGACTCGTAAAACAGCCTACCTCAAAAAGCGACCCAGTCCCGGATTTGAGCGGGAGGGAGAAACGAAAGCTAATGCATCCGCCCCCCCCGGGGTCATCTTGCCTTGGGCCAGACATGACAGACGGGCTACCCACGGCAACTCGCAGTTTGTTCGGTCGTGCTTTTGGTTATGACCGGAAGCTGTTTTGCCAGATTTTTTCCAATTTGAATAATATTCTATACTGCCCCTGTTTACATAGTTGACGTAAGAGCCAAAATGTCCAAATTGCACTTTTTCGTTGATTCAGCTTCCTGTCCCTAAGATACATACACTACAAACAAAAAGAAAACCATTTTGTTCTGAAACTTTTGAGAAATATTGGAAAAACGTTTTGGCGTAACTGCCAATTGGTTGCAAAAACTGGCGTCACTCCATACAAGTTGCAATTGTTTATGTTAAGTCTTTTTATTCAACTGTCTAACTACTGTCTGTTTGTCTAAGTTAAGTCCTTTAATTCGACAAATATTCCATGGAAAGGGGTAAAGGGAAAAGTGGGATTGATTAATTGTATTGTATATTAATATTTTTACAAAACACTCAGCCTCAGGAAGGTGTAAAGTCACCGTCTCCTTTCCCCCTACCAGTGGATATTTGCATCAGATGAAATAATTAAATCGTGTGTGTATATTACGGTGGGTAAACTTAATCGATTTGCCAGAACGTTTTTAAGGTTCTTTTTGGGGCCCCAAACAATCCTGACACTACCGGAAGTGGATTTATCGATAGCTCTCTAGAAAGAAACATGCGCAAAAGTTTTCCTATACTAATTTTCATACAAATTTATGTACATGCATATGTAATGCACCAATCAGAGGCACAAGTAATCCATATCCGGCAGGTTTAGCATTGTCTGGGGGCCTAAATTTAACCAAAGAAAAACTTTGTCCTGGCTCTGTGCTGTCAAGTTTGCATTTTTCCATGTAACGATTACTCCCCTTAGCGTAAATGTAAGTCTTTATGCATGTGTTTGTATGTGTGTTTGTGCGTGTTTGTCTAATTGAAACTGCCGATGGACAATAGCTGACGTTTGACCGAAACACGATTGATAAAACTGAACCAACTGCGAGGCAGAGTAGAAAGTAGTCAAGTTTTTACGCCAAGCTATGCGAACAATCTGTGAGAAAAATACATGTTTATTCGCATAAACTGGCGTAGCGGTTTTTCTGGATCAATTATCACGGGCCGACTCGTATAATCCATGGGGCCTCTTTTCAAACATCAATCTTCATAAAATTGACAGACTATTTTGTTGAAATTGTATCTCAATATAATGATTTGGGTTAAAATAACAAAAACGCGTTTTTTCGCGATGATGGTGTTGGTTGTTACGTCAACTATGTAAACAGGGGCAGTATAATGGCTTGTTTTGAGGCCGAAAGAAAACAATGAACGAACCTTTCGCGGCATATGGGTAAGCTTTAATTCGTATGTCTGGAAACTTAGAATTTGAACCATGAACAGGGAAACTAGCGGGAAGCTGAGGAAAAGAGTTTCAATTTCCTCCCCCTGTGTTTTAACATTTTCTCATAATTTCACCTGCCTATTGTCTAATATGGCGGGAGCGCTCTGCTCTACCCCAAGCTTATTATTAAATAATAGATGTCAAATGAAAAAACAGTTTTTCAAAATGGAATGAATTGAATAAAAAAAACCATTGTGCTGGAGTAATAAAACTTCTGGTAATACTTCACCGGACTTCGGTATATTTTGCCTACGCGCCCTCCTGGTTGTTTTTACCGCACCGGCACGGACAACACGCATACCGTTTGCATACAGTACATAGTCTTCTACATCAAAACAGGGGTAACAAGCGCACGATTGCGCGTGGAACTTACTCCAGCTGCTGGACGGCTTTGATCTCGCAGCACCAGTATCGAAAACACAATCAACCCGCGTACTGCCTGCATACCATGCAGTATTATCTTATTTCGAGCGAGTAAATGTATAGCGAAGCGATACTCGTATGTTTCTTTTTGCAACGAAAGCAGAGAAGCGAATGATGGGAATTCATTTTTAGAGGAAATTTCGACAGTGAAAAAACTTTCTCTGCGATGTTTGTTATTTTATAAATATCCAAACAACTGGCAACAGAATTGTTACCAGTTGTTTGGATATACAGTCGAATCTCTCTATAACGACAATTTATATAGCGACAAATCTCTCTGAAGCGACATTACCAATGGTCTCTTTTGCTTTATATTCATGAAAATTATTCTTTTCGTATCTTTCGTATTTCGTATTTTTCGTGTAAAATTTACTCAGGACTTACACAGGTCGGATGGTTGGTTTTCAACAACTCTCTCTGCCATTCGATGCTGATAGAATCCTTCATGTGATCAACAACATTATTCTGTGTGAATTCAAATATTTGATGAGAGAAAACAGTTTCGGTATCTTTCATCAAATATTTACATATGTTTGTTTAGGAAAAGTCAGATCACACCAGTAGTTCAATTAATATGTCAATGAACTAACTTAGTTTTTTGTCTCAAGACTGCATTTTAATTTTCTAAAGCAGGCAGTGTATGTAATTTTATAAAAATGCGAAAAATTATTGTCTTCTGTTAAACGTGTTCGGTGGAAGAATACCGACTAACAGTTTTGTTCGCGTAGACACATAGATAAAACGATAAGTCACTGCTATTCTCTGCGCAATACTCTCTCTCAGCCACAAAAATTATTCTCATTATTATTATTATTGGCAGTGTGTGTACAATGTAAGAAAACTTCATGTCGAATCGTATATAATGAATTGCCTCCATTGCTTATGAAAGAAAATTTCATAATATTCCAAGCAAATTTTTATGATATGGCACATAGTTTTAAAACAAAATCGTGGTTTACGTCAGAACCAACTGAAATTTGAATGAGAAAATATTTGACGTGACGTGTGATATTCAGAATTTTTCACTGTATAGTAGAGATGGTCGGGTACGGGTATTTTTACCCGATACCCGTACCCGACCCGTACCCGACGGGTTCGGGTCGGGTTTCGGGTAACGTCAAAAAATATGTTTCGGGTTCGGGTCGGGTACGGGTAATTTAAAAACCAAGGCTTCGGATTCGGGTCGGGTACGGGTTTGAAAAATTCACAACTGGTCGGGTTCGGGTCGGGTACGGGTGATTCGATTTTCGTGCATTATGAGAATTTAATTATTAACTTTTCAAGCCTAGGTGTTTTAGCATTGTCTTGGTCTGGGAGGGAGAAACGGATACGAAGCTGTGGGAAAGTCAAATGAATCAGAATTAGTTGTCAATTTGAACCAGGAGAAAAAAGCATCTTTTAGTAGCAGGTATTGTGATAACTTGAAGGTATCGCCTTACTTGATAAAATATTCAACGCAAGCATTTTTTTGTATTCAGTGTGGCCACCCAAAATATTTTGGTTTACTTTTACGTAAAATAATAAATTTCAGTAATAATACTGCCAGCGTATTTCGATTATTAAACTTGCGCTCTCTGGATTTACGGTGCAAGCCGGCTTTCTTTTGAAATTTGAGGAATTGCTTTACCAACTTCTGTTTTATCTAGCGTCAATTTTGTACGTACGTACAACGTCATCACTGTGAAAGGATGATTGCATTTGACTTGACCGTTGACTTATTCGAAAAATACTTATCATGATAACATCCATACACGCAATAAAATTAATAATACGAGTTTTGAAAGTTTGCCGATTTTTTTAAGGCATTTTTGTGGTTAAAACGTGTAATATGTAGAATGCCTCCTCCGTAATTATTACTCGGGTATCAAAACAAAATTTGTTTGGTAACAATTTCGAACTATACACTTCATCACGGTTGAATGTTGATTTTGTTTCACTAAATAGTGAGGTATAAAATTGTAAACTTATTGCAACTCTGCGCAAGTTTGCGAAATCGTGTCAAATAAATGTGTGAACAAAAAAAAAAGTCTGCGTAAATATATATAAACTTAGAAATCTAAAAAAACTGACTAGAAAAATCTGTGTTTTACAGAAAAATCTGCACATTTAGTATTCCTGATGTTACTAAAAATTTGGTTCGAGTCATGCTCGGGTTACAGCACGAAGATAGTTACACGCTATCAAAAAACGACAAATGTCCGTTACATCTGTTTCGACCGATTTTTAGTGTAGTATTCGTTTCTTCCTCCCAGGTCTTGGTTTGCACTATGATCAGAGATGCCGCATGTACAGAAATATCTGTGTTATACCGAATTTTAGATTCCAGGTTGCTACGATGTGCACATAAAACTCGTCGTTTATTTTAAACTCTACCAGACATGCATTTCTCATCATTCTCCGTGTTGTTCTAGTAGGGTAAATTAACATATAGTGGATCCCTTCCCTATAGTGGACCCGCCAGATTAATTCATTGTATTCATTGTATGTGAAAATTTGAGTGATTTTCAGAAAACTTCCATCTGGAAACATCTTGTCCAGCCAGTCTGCATCACAAACACAAATTTATAAAATAAAGGGGTCAACTATAGGTTAATTTATCCTGATCTCCTAGTTGTTTCGATCTGGTTCGTTAAAAGTTATTATGAATCCTTCAAAAAAATTCTATTGAATTTTTATTGATCTCTCGAAAACAAAATAAAAATTTCCAGCATTTTATATGAATCATACCTATACATACAAAATAAATAATTGAAATCCATGATCAATTTAATATGAGGTAACTAACACGAAAAATGGAACCCAAATTCTCCGTACACAGTTATGAATAGATATTTTGCTGCGTGATCAATATGGTCAAATTTTTCAACATCAGACGAGCGGACGTTCTCAGTGACAGGTGCTACGCTGGATTCAAGGAAAACCAATATGTCGCCTGGAACTCTGGGTTCATTAACATTCGTTCACATGAACAATCGGTTCTAGCCTAACTCTGGCCATCATCTCGAGGAACCACATATGACAATCAGTACATAAAATGTTCGAGGTAACCAGGTATTTTGAAAAAAAAAAAACCCAGGACGGGTCGGGTACGGGTCGGGTACGGGTCGGGTACGGGTAGTTGAAAAAAAATTTTCGGGTTCGGGTCGGGTACGGGTATTTTAAACAAACCCGACTTCGGGTTCGGGTCGGGTACGGGTTTGAAAATTCTCGATAAGTCGGGTACGGGTCGGGTACGGGTAACAAATTTCCCATACCCGACCATCTCTACTGCATAGATGGTCAAGAGGTGTTAGGAACGGGGCGCAATAGTAGAGGGTGATACGATGTTAGGCTTTGAATTATGTAACTTCACAGTAGTTTAATTGGATAAAACACCATGTCGATACATCATAGATTGCGAGAAGCCCAAGTCACATCTTCAGTTCTTGCATTCTCGTAAAATATCATACACTGCCTGATTTACATATCTTTGGAACAATATGTATTTTTATGTTTGTTTTATTTTTCAATCTCTTAAATATAATAAAAGCAGTCAGCACCCACTTGTAGAGCTTTATCGAAAATCCGAGCTTACATCTCTGATCCAACATGTAGTAGGAGGAAGTTGGCGTCAATTTGACAAATTTCCACGTAAGGGTAGCGGAGAATGAAATACTTGTCAATGTTGCTAACAGCAACTAGCCGTAGGTAAAACCTAAATTAATCCACCTAGCGGTCAGACCCAGCCTTTCTCATTCAAACTCATTATTTGTAAAAATAGATTTACATGAACGCTTCAATCCAATAAATGTGTATTCACTTTTTGGGTTCTAAAATAATGATGTTGTAATAGAAGCAGTGCTTTTCAAAGGATCGCAAGTTGACTGTTAAAACACGACTGCGAACGCCTTCCGCAGTCAACTTGACTGCTCGATATAGTCAAGCGATCGCCCAGAGAAAAAACAGTCAAAGTAAAGTTAATCGTTTTTTTAGTTTCTAGATGGCAGTCATTCGCTATGGCAGCGCTCGTTAATTACGTTCACTCTCCGATTATGTGTACGTGCAAGACACGAAGTGAATGAGGGCGGTTGGTATCATTCTTACTGTTTCGTTTTGCGTTTGTTTTCGTATTTGTTTTTTATGTCGGATTGGATTGGAATAGAACTTTGAAATTTGTGTAACATATGACTAATGCATAAATCGGTACTTAGGGTAGAGCGGGAAAAGTTGGTCATTTTTGGTAAAAATGTTCCATTACTTTATACCGGTAATACAGTCATACCTCGATAAAACAACTTTATTTTCATTACCGCTACGTTATATCGAGTTACGTTATATCGAAGCAAATTTTTTTTTAATTCATGCAAGAATGTTAATGATTACTCAAAGATGCGCGAAAACCTATGTTTCATCACCTATCAGTAATTTAAAACCATTCTTAAGCCCATTTAGGACAATTTTTCAACAAGCAAAAAAAAGTTTTTTAATTGATGCAAGACTGTTGAAATGCAAAAATAAGCGGAAACCTATTTCTCATCACCTACCAGTAATTTGAAACCTTTCTTATGCTTTTCTTTAGAGAAAGATTCAACAAACAAATAAAAATAGTTGATGCAAGACTGTGAATTGTTACTGAAGGATGCGTGGAAACCTAATCCCATCACCCATTAGTATTTCAAAACCTTTCTTATGCCCATTTGGGACTTTCGCATTGGTTTCATTGGTTTCAAAACATACGACATATTTTCGAAGCAATTTATACCCAAAATCAGTTGCAATATCATTTATATTCGATATCAATACATCTTCAGAAATTCGGGTAAAAACCGTGAAAACTCTGAAATCGTAAATTGGGGTAAAAAAACGTGTAAATTCCAAAATCCGCGTTAAAAACGCGTAAATTCTGAAATTTGCATAAAAAACAGCGTAAGTTCTGAAATCTGCGTAAATTCCGTAATACGCGTTAAAAGGCTTCAGTGTATTTTATCTTTTTTGATCGGTTGACAGATTGGACAATTAGCTCCTCAGGTAGGGTAGAAGTTGATTAGCGAGTGGAGTAATGTGACAACTTTTATTTCGAAAGGACAACATTCAGTTTTCCTCCACCAATGCATTAACGGCAGTCTGTAGCATTTAGGCGGAAGTCAAATCGTTTTCAGTTTTTCGCTTAGACGTTCGCAAAAGCTACTCATTATTGGATGAAAAAGTGTTACTCTCCCTTGCTTGACGAAAAGTTCACTAAGGTCGCCTTTTTTTACAGTTTTTTACGCAGGTTTTTTTTATATGGTCAGTTCTACGCGGATTCCGGAAATAACGTGGTTTTTTACGCAGATTCCGGAATTTACGCGGTGGTTTTTTCTTACGCGGATTCCGTATTTTTTCATTTCGGAATCCGGAATTTACGTGTTTTCTCACGTAGATTCAGGAATTTACGCGATTATTTTTTACGCGGTTTCCTTTTACGCGGCACGTATCCCCCGCGTAAAAAGCGACTTTGGTGTATACGTTGAAATTACATTGATGGTTTGAATGGACACTTGATCAAAGAAAACACGTGTTCAATTGAAAACTCGAACCGAATTCCGCAATTCTAAAGTTTTTATGGTTTTCTGATTGTTATAGATCAGCTGAAAGAGAGTAATTTTCTGAGCAAAACGTGGTTTTTGAGAAATTTTTATCGTTGTCCTTCGTATTTTTAATTGAGTTCTTGCTCAAACCTGCTCAAAATCTGTTAATGAGCGAATTGTCATTTGAAAACGGGTGTTCATTATTCTTTATTTAAAAACCGACGGACAACGATAAAAATTTTTTTAAATCACAATTTGCACAACTGCACTTTGTTTTGTCATTTAGTTTCTTTGCTTATCTGATGATATCACCCATATAACACATTTTTTTATATATAAATGATATGTGAAAATAAAACACAGTTTTTTCGATGCGTAGGTTTGATGTAATCCTCATTGACCAACTAACCCCGTAACCAACTAGCCCTGTTCTACCCTATCTTCTTCCCCGCCGATGTTGTGAGAAAAACTATCTTACTCATAAAGCCATTACCACGTGGCTTGAATGATGACTATATTGAATATCACTCACAAACTCTACTGCTAAGCGATATTCGACGCAGATGATTGAGGTAAGCGTTGGTTAATTCATTACGAATGAGGTCCCGGTTAGTAAAAATTGGCACTGTAGGTGCAACAGTATACCACCAGCACATGAGCCTCAAACGTAAGAATGCTTCAAACTGATTAACTGTTTTTTCGGTCGATCATGAACGCAAACGAAAAATGGTACGTGACTGTCGACAGAAGATTGTACGGCGGACTTGAACGCCGAAGCGACGGTCCTTTTGCGGAAAGCAACGTTGCACGCAGCTCGTTTCTTATTCGCTCTGCTTTCAACCGTTCGTTGAAATTGAACGTGCTGCAGGTACAAGTTGAAATTGAGCGAAGGATCGCACAAAAAGGAAAGCTTGTAACTGACCGAGAAAACGTTCAAGCGTCTTTATAGAAAAGGATTTTTCAAAGCCCTGAATAGAAGTATAAAATATGAAATTTGACTTAATGTAAATTCTCAAGAAATAGCGAAATAAAAAAAATGAGCGATACCGGGAACATTCAAATGGTACGATACCACATTTAAATCATATTGTGGCCACATATATTGATCAAAGCAGGTATAGTTTTAAATAGCCTTTGAATTTCTTTTCTTTCCACAACTTTTGAACCACATATCAAATTGTTATGAAGTTTGTTATTTGTAAGTTTGAGAGATGACTCGTTAGTATGACACTAGTTATGTTCCAATAAGTCGTGTAATCTTTGAGATAATAAAATGTCGTTGTTTTATTAACAATTTAATACATCACGGTTGCTTAGTTCGATTATAACCAAATGAAATGGGAACGTATAGGGCAGCAAAACTTCGAAACCACGTGTAGAATCATAATTCATCAGTTAACCCTCAACTAGCCAGTTCATCTGATAATACTATTGATCAAATCGGTTGTGTACTTTCTGAGATAATGAAGTTTCGTGATTTTCACAATTCGGTACTTTACAGACGAAGTTACAATTCGATTACAGTAAAATTAAATAGGGTGCTATGAGTCAGCTAGACCTTTCATTTGACACTAATTTCGTGAAAATCGGTTCAGCCATCTCTGAGAAAAGTGAGTGAGTTTATGTATTCTTCGGAATATGTTTCTTTTCATAGCTAGATTTCACATTTTTAAACATAACAGGCAAAGTAATAGTCCGATTGCAAAAAAAAATCAATAGGGTCTTATGGGGTAACTAGACCTTTCATATAACACTGATTTTGTGGAAATTGGTCCAGCCATCTCTGAGAAACATGAGTGAAATTAAACAGTCTTCAGAAGAGGTTTCTTCTCATAACTGTTGAACCACATATTCAATCTATATAAAATTCAAAAGTTAAGGGTTTTCAAGAAAGCCCGTTCATTTGATACCAATTTTATTGAAATCGGTTGTGTGGTTTCTGAGATATTAATGTTTCGTGATTTTTACATTTTCAAACATAACCTCTAAAATAAAAATCCAATTACAATGAAATTTAATAGGGTCTTAAGGGGCAACTAGAACTTTCATTTGCATATAATTTCATTAATATCGGTCCAGCCATCTCTGGGAAAAGTGAGTGAAAATAAAAATCTGCACATACACACACACATACAGAAAATGCTCAGCTCGTCGAACTGAGTCGAGTGATATATGCCATTCGGCCCTTTAGAGCACTTTTATACTTTCGGTTTTGCAAGTGATTACCATACCTTTCTAGGAGAAAAGCAAAAAGTTAATAACAATTATTAATTAGGAGTAAAATATTCGTGCTGAAGAAATAGCGAAATAAAAAAAAGACTTTGAATTTCGTACACTTCAATCACGAGCAATACCGGGAACGTACGAATAGCACAATACCAAATTCGCATTTTGTTGAGGCCATATGTTTTGATCAAAGCAGTTACAATTTTCAATAGTCTTTGAATTTCATTTCTTTTCATAACTTTTGAACCACATATCAAATTGCTATGAAATTTCTCACTTGTGAGTTTGAGAGACAACCCGGGGGAACCTATAGAAAAGCCAAACTTTTCATTTGACACTAAGATTGTTGAATTTAGTCCAGCCATTTTTGGGAAAACTAGTGAATTTGAAAAGTCACCGGAACATGTTTCTTTTCACATTTTTTGAACCACGTGTTTAATCACTATAAAATTCATCAATTAACCTTTAACTAGCTCGTTCATTTCTGGGAAAATCGAGTGAGATTGGGAGAGCGTTACATACACACACATACACACACACACACATACAGAAAATGCTCAGCTCGTCAAACTAAGTTGATTGATATACGAGGTTCGACCCTTTGGAGCACTTTTATACCTTTGGTTTTTCCAGTGATTGCTATACGTTTCTAGGAGAAAGGCAAAAAGGAAACATGATGCTAGTTGCCAACTACCGACAAGTTCCAAGATCATCCTTGTTTACATTGTCTCTGTATACATTACCTAATGAAACATCAACCCGCGCAGGATTTCCTTTTCAGTTACAGAGTCAAAAGGATTCTCGTGGAACCTTGGAAACGAGGTCTGTGTGATTATTGTTATATTTTTGTTTTTTGTTTTTGTGCTCGTGGATTAGAGCTGCTGCGCGTAATGTACATGGTATCTTATGCACACTGACGTCTTCTCCATCTTCCAATTTGTCACATCAACTAGTTAAAAGCACTGGCAGCGGCAACAGCAAATATACGCTATCTGCCTGTACGGGTACTAATTGGTTGCGACAAGTCACCAGACACAGTGTTCCACATCACGTCTAATAAATGCACGTGTGTGCTACATACATCCTTTATTTGTGCAGGCACGGTGAGCCGGCCCTCCACGATTCAGCAACTAATGAGATCTCATTATGCCTCTCGCAGGACTTTGGGTCGACATGTGTGCCTCATTCAAGGCTTAATCTGTCTGCAATTCTGGCGGAAGAGGGTAACAAGATCTGGCAGTCGATTGTGCCGGCGGCTTTTCTTCGCTGGAGAGCAGATAATAATTAACGGAATTATGGAGCTAGAAGAAATTCTATCTGGGAACCTAATTAGAGGACTGTTTTCGTTGCTCGCGTTGCCTCATTGAGTAGGTTGACATGTAGGGGTAAACAGGGTAAGACCGCCCTGCGGGGTAAGACCGCCCATCGTAGTTTTACTACCAAATTATATAATAATTGAAAAATTTCTTTAGCGTATCTATTACAGTATAATTGCATAACATTTTGCACCCTTTTCTGCTTTGATAGTGCGCGAACGGTCACAGAAATAATCAAAAACAACATTTCAGCTGGCAACCGGTCAATGCGCTAGTGTTTTGCGGCAACGGGACTTAAGGCTTTTCTGTCTAAAAATCTAATGTTTTGTTTGTGAATGTACGTTTAATCGGTTGCCTGAATCTGTCTCCTTTCGGAAATATTGAAAGCCGTGAGGAATCTTACAATTTTGACTACTTTTTCGGTGGAATATGAAAATGTTCCTTTGGGGGTAAAGCCGCCCACTATACATGGGGTAAAACCGCCACGTATATAACTGTTTGTTGTTTTGCTTCGAGACCTAAATGCATCGACACTGCAAAGGGAATGTTTAAAGCATCAGTAAAGCAATTTCAAGCCACATAAGACAATGATGTTAATCGACTATTTTTGATTTGGTTAAAGTTTCCTAGTAAATTTAGTAAATTTTTTTAACAAAACTAATATTTGGAAAAAGTAAACTTGTGTAAAGATGGTATTAATGAACAAAAAAAAATTTAAAACCAGAACGGTTTGTTTGATCGGTATGACGTTTCCGGCAGAGTTGAAAATAGTAGTTAATAGTAGTTTTGTTCTTCCGAAAATAGTATACACTGTAAAAAAAATTGAAAGGAAAGAAACAAAAATAGAATTTAATTTTTTTTTTCAAAATAATCATGTCTTTGCCTGCAAAATCTACAAAAGGTTAGCTGAACTTCGATGGTTGTTGGATCATGAAGTAATAAAAATTTAAATAGCTCAATATTTGTAAAGAATAATTTTTTTTAGCCCGGTTCGTTTGACTAGTATAGAATTGTTGGTAAAGTTTCAGATAGTAATATTGTTCTTCAAAAAAAAAAATTAAAATAATAATAACTATTATTATTACTTTATACATAATAAGTCTTCGAAAAAATCATAAAGACACGTTAAATGAGTATTTATTTTAAGCAGATATTTTATAAATTGAATATCTTGAAAAACCCCAATTCTGAAAAATCTATTTATTTTGAAAATCTCAAAAAGTTATTTAAACATTGATTCGAACTTGAGTAGTTATAAAATAAAAAAAAGTTCAAACTAAAAAAAAAATTTTTTTTCAAGTTTTTCACAGTGTATAGTTAAAAAAAATACCATCTACAACTTTGCCAAAGACACTCTATCGATAAAACCAACCGTTTTGGCCCTCAAAATATTTGTTATCCTCAACAGATGGTGGGCGATTTTACCCCGCTGGTTGGCGGGCTTACCCCGCATGAAAAAGATCTGCAAATTTTTAATGAATTTTTAAAATCGAAAAAAAAGCTGGAAAATAAACAAAAATATTTCAGTTCTTATTTTTTAGATGCGGGTATTGAATAGAAGAGCCTCTTAGCGAAGAAAAAATTAAATTGCAGCCGCAACTTTTTTTTCTATAAACAGAAATGCTTAAGGTGGCGGTCTTACCCCGCTTACCCCTATAAATAAACCCGAGCGTTGGTCGGGGGTTGGAGAGCGGTGGACTGCGTTTTAGTGTTTGATACTAAACCGATAGCTTTTCAGCGACAGTGTATCCCTTACGAAACATTGGGACAGATAAGTCGAACAATAGGAGAAATGAATTTTTCCTCAGGGTTACCACTTTCAGTGAGATCGTACAATATGCTTCTGAGGTTTCATTCCCACTAACCTCCACTGCACTACCAGTCCGGTATTATATGTTTCTCGCTGTGTGTGCGGGTACCCCGCGGGTCTTATTTTGATAAACAGTTTACCCAAGACGGTTGTGTTACTTTTTCGCAGAAGATGTAGACGAAATGATGTGCGCTCTGGGCGGTAGGAAGAGATATCTAACTGACAATGTCAGAGCTGAAACTGTCGGCTTTGTTGATACTTTTGTAAAAGAAAACAAAACTGACAGTCCCAGCTCGCAGCTCAATGTTAGTGAATACATTCTTTTTTCTGAACAGGGCTTAGTTATTTCTTTCTGAGTAAAATAATCTCTAACTTCGAAGTAAACTTTGATAATACCAGAGTTTTGTTGATGACGTCCAACTAACCTTTTATCTTTTATTCACTGGTTGTTTCCCAATATTCTTCTAACGAGTTCAATTTATATCGATAAGTAGCATCACAAACAAAATACAATAGAAACGCATACACTTCACGCCATGAGAGCATTGACTATCCAACCGGATGTACAAGTTGACAATTGGCCTACAAAGTTAATTCTATTTTTCTTCTCGACGAAGCGCTGATCCTTCTTTTCGCATATCGAATCGTCTCTCGGGCGTAAGCATAATCTTAATTTAAATTGAAAATGACACGCAACCATGCTTCTTTTGAACGAGCAAACTTTCCAAGTTGATGGAGCCACCTACGAGATTACGCAAACTTCCCGCTACCCCGACTCCAATTGAGTTACAGCGCGATGTTTCCATCATTTGCAATTTGGGTAATTGCTTCCTCGTAATCCATAACCTGAGTTCCGCATACTGCTTCCGGTCGAACAACTGCTTCGAAAGACTTACGGAGGCAAAGTTCATGGCATCGTTCGTTCGGCTCGAGAAACGTGTGCGGAACTTTGTCAAAGACTCTGCCAGCAGAAAAATTTACCTACTTTCACGTACGACCAAGCATACTAAATTTCTCAATGACTGGCTTATAGTATTCTTTTCTCAAATCCACTACCAGATATTGCACGGAATCCCAATGGTTTCCTGCGCCGGTAACGAAGAGGTGACCGTCGGGGAAACACACAGTGATAAATGTTCGAGCAAGATATCCGCCGCAGAACTTTTGTGTACCCTTCTATACCTGGATGTATGTGCGACAGTAGAAGGAGAAAACTTTTCTTCCATTCAATGCAATTCGGTACAACGAATGAGCGGAGCAACGTGCAGAATGTATTAGTTCCATCTGCTGACTAACCCACAAAGAGGAAAAGTGAACGCACCGAAAGTCGGCAAATAGACTGTCCCAACCCAAGAAGCGAGGACACAGGAAAGTTTGGTCCAACTTCGAAATCGATTGGTTCCTAGCGAGGGTGGAGTCGAAAAAAACATCAACTTTGGTTGGCAAACAAGGCGTCCTTAGCGCCGCGCTTGATGCACCGAACAACCACCCAAAAACTGCTCATCGAATAGTGGGTGGAAAAACTATCCCACACATGTAATGTCATCTGGTCAAACCGACCTCTCCGCCACTTCCTAGAGCTGTCGTCTACCAAGGGAAAACCGAACAAGCTGGCTGGCCCTTTCCAAGGGTAATCAATGGGTCCTGTCGAAACGCCAACGGGTTCTAAACTGGTAGCGTCAAAACTGACTCTCGTGTGGGCGGGAGAATACATTTTGACAAATTACAATCCATCGACGGAACCGCTGAAAAGTGATCAACGAAAGCACGAACCTTGACTTTTAAATTGAATGAAAGATTTCATCCCGCTGCTAGAGTCTCGTATCGTGGTTGTTTTGAATATGTTTTCTATTAGTTTGATTATTTCTCTTATCGTTTTATTAAAATTTCTCATCGTTATTTAGTCATGATTACGTCCAAAATTTTTAATCCAAGAAGCTGAAAATTATTTTCAGTGAGCTCTTATTAGGTTAAAAATAACCATATATTATGTATGAAATGCGACCATATCTTCAAATCTGGAGGCGTAAGTTGGAACAAATCATTCGACAAATTCATTTGGTTCTACGATTTTATTTGTTTTTTCTATGACACATTAAATTACTTTACATATAACTTTACATTGTGTTCTGTAAGATATAAATCTTATACGGTGAGAGGAGATTTAATGCTGCGTTGCAGGGTTCATACTTTATAAGAAATACACATGTCAATTCAATGCCACGTTACGAAATAAAAATAATTACAAAAGGTGTCGAACAAATCTATACTGAACTGGACATTGTATCGAAACAAGTCTGTGTGTGTATGAATCTTATAGTATGACGATGGAAACTAAATATACAGTCCCTCCACAGTTATAGGTCAGCTACAATTATGGGTCACTTTCTCGCAAATTCGTTTATTCTCACGAAACTGAACAATTTTCATAAGCAGTGGTATATTTTGTAACTCACTTGTAAGTTCATTCATACGATTAAAATGATTTAAAGTTGAAAATGTCACTAAAAACTTTAATTCTGCTCGGTGCAATAAGTGAAGTGACCCATAATTGTAGTAATGTTACAACTTGCGGTACACAATCGTGGGTCAGTCCATATTTTGGCTATTTTTATTACTTTTACATGATTATGCGACATAACTGAATAAAATAACTTATTATCAAGCTTGTATAACAATAAAATAACTTGCGTTATGTATTTTGATGATTTTATAGTCTAAATGATTTTGAATGCCAAAAGTGACCCATAATTGCTATGTTAGTGATATTTTTCTTCGCAACCGATTTACACGCATCAACTGCAGTGAAACTAATTGTTGATTGAAAGTACACGACAGAACACAGAGATAGACAGTAAAACATTCGTAGTTGATAATTTTTCCGATTTTATATCTATTTTTGAACATTCAGACAACACGTTGACTGACCCATAATTGTAGAGGGACTGTAACTGATACAAACTGTGCTCATCATGAATTAGATCCGGAGAAGGTGTTTATTCGCATATTTACATTGAACTGGAAACTAATGGAACTTTTCAGGATGATTGGATTCTTCCGTAATTTCAATTCAAGTAAAATTAAATCTATCAAAAATAATGATATAAAAAGTAATGATGAATGGGTAGATATTGCCTTTTTGACCTGATGAACCGGTCCGGTTTGGGTTGATGATTACTTTTCCGAAAAGGGTTGTTCAGAAAAAAAATAGTTACACAGTGAACATCTATTTATTATTATGTTTTTGGTGGAATCGCTATTTTGTACAACTTCATCAGGAACATCGTATGAATCCACAAATTTAGGAGTTCCAACTTAATTCCCGTCATATTTGCGTATTATATGATCCCCAGCTGGTCTTGTGGTACGATGTTGGCTTAACAAGCCAGTCGTCGTAGGTTCGAGTCTTGACTCGGAGAGACTGTTGGTGTCAGTAGGATCGTAGCGCTAGCCCCGCAATTGTCCTGTACACTTAACGGTTGGCTGCGAAGACTGTGTATAGTAAACACAAGGTTAAGCTCCGAATCGGAATGTAGCACCAAGGCTTTGCTTTGCTTATGACGGAGAAAATATTAAAACCTGACAGTTCTTGTCATATTTTTTCTCTACTCCGGTTGCGTACAACAAGCGAAAATTTTGCGTTTGGTTGTAACGATCATTATTAGATAGTTGTACTCGCTTAACATGTGCAAACATATGACGTTATTACTTGACTATGAAAGAATTTTGTTGCTTTTAAAATAACAAATTTCTTACCAATGGGAGATTCCCTTGTTATTGCTTTTAAAGTAATAAAGAAAAATTTGACGTCTAGTTTCTCTACACAGTCTAAAGTTTCGTTGTTCGTTTTGATGGGCATTATTTTAAAACGATGAAAATAGTTTTTATTCCAGTTCCAGAGAATTGTTTTTTTGAGGATTAAATTATGTGTGATTAAATTAATTATAAAAATCTTCAGTTTCCAAAAATCTGTAACTTTTGAACCGTTTAACCGATTTTAAACATATTCGCGTGAAATTGAAGGTAACTCAAGGAAAAATGCTACACAGTACATTAAGCACCAATAACTATGCCAATAAGTCTAGCTTGAGCTTGATCACCACCGGTTGCCACCCCGTTACTGATCAAGATCGTTCGGGATTGCACATCGAATTTATCAATTCTTTTTTTTCTTCTTTTCTATTTCTATCGATTGAGCAACCAACTCCAGAGAAGTTAATTCATTACGAAAACCGAGTGAAGAGTACGTGTATCGCGGGTCTCTCGATGTGAGAGCGATCTTGTTTCAGAAGCATATAAATGTTCTCTACCTCTAGAGTAAGCAAACTGAGTCGGAACCAAGAGAGGGAGTGAGTGGTGGTGGTGGTAATGAAGAGCCTGAGAATAAACCCCTGCTTAAGTCCTTCGATAATCAAATGTGGTTAGCTTCTAAACGAGAGTCGTCTGCTTATCAATACGAACTCTGTAACCTTGTGGCTACCAGCTCCCCTGAACAGGGCCGGATTTAGGTTGTGGGGGGCCCGGGGCAGATATTTTCGTGGGGCCCTCTTTCCTCAAAACAAACAAGGCTTCGCTGGCAGGTGACATGCAAAAAAAAGTCGTCACTCTGTCTCCCCAGCTGGCTCAAGACCAGGGGGGCCTCGAATCGCGAGGCCAGGGTCATTTACCCCTTGACCCCCCCCACCTTAAATCCGGGCCTGCCCCTGAATAGCTATGCCAATAGTCTAATATAAATACTATTTTGCCATTTTGGAGAGACGTAGAAGACCCCATCGTTGGTTATTTTTTTATTCTTCAGATATGTAAAATTCATAAAATATAAAATTTAACGAAGGTGTGTTTTATTTTATTTTGGAGATTTTTTTTGTCGGAAGGAAGCAGATAGCATAACATGAAACACACTCTCAATTACGGAATAGTTCGTTTACGCTGTCGCGTGTTGCATATTGCAGCTATGCGGCTGAAGAAAAAAAATCTGTTAGTGCTTAGTGCTGGATAGATTTGGAATTGCTGCTATTAACCGAATTTACAACCGTGTTAAGGCGTTCCTACAGTTTGAATGAAGTAAATTGAATGTTTTTTAAATTTTGTGTAAATAAGGAGTTGAAGTGCTACAGAATTTCAGTTTGCACATATCCATACGACATCACTGAATAGAAATGGAACAAACATCATGTGGCGAAAACAAGTTTTACCAGTCGTGCAGATTGAAATAAAACTTTGCTTTCAATCTTCAATCATTCATTTATTTTGTCCTTAAAAGGACAATTAGTTGTTCAATTTAAAATCGAATATGATGCCGATCGCACCTTTGTGCTACCGCGACAGTGGGAGTAAGGTACTCTAACAACACAATGAAAAGCTGTTTTCACACTGCTGATTATGATTGCCAGGTTACACAAGGCCTGTGTTGTTGCCAAATCAAGTCAAAGCATCACCGGAGGAAGCGGCTCTCGGTGACCCACCATCTGCTTGTATAATGATTTGTTTGACCTGTTACCACTACTCCTACAGTTACCGCTGCCGCTACTGCTATCAGCTGCTATTAAGTTGAGACCGTCCTTCCCACCATCTACTAGTAAAATGATTAGTTTGAGCAGAAGTAAGCTCTCATCTCATATAGTTCAAAGAGTGCATTCCTGGTTAACTAGGTATAGTATTCTGTCGACCGTGTTAGGGATAGCAAGGTTAGGCGATCAATCAGAGATCTAAATCTACGTTACAACAAGACTTGGCCATTTTTAATAGTGCATTTGTGCGGATGCGATAATGGTTTCCAATCGAATGTTGCAAAAACGAACGAAATTAGTTAGGAACTAGTCAACTTATAAGCATTTGAAATTGGACATATATTTCTTCTGTTCCTTTTTTAGATTTTTATATCACACCCCTATGTAGCGGATTTTTTGACACGTAGCTCTATATCAAAAATTTTTACACCCTTAAAAATTACACATTTTATTTAAAATAGAGTTTCAAACCTTCCAAAACGGCAACATATGGTGTGTATCATGTGTACCTTTAATTACCTTTTATTTAAATAAAAAAAATCAAAGGATTGGATAATTACAAAATGTTGGATTTGAAGAATTTTGGAAAGGCGATTTTTTGGGCCACCCTATTTCAGAAAGTGTCACCCTAAGGGTCTTATAGAAAAATATAGATATGAGTCATTCCATACGAAGTGACCACGAAAAAGCAAGCCAGATAAATTATTTATGTATTTGAAAAGTATATTTACATTTTTCGGCAAATGCAGCCATTTTTATTAAAAATTTGATAATTTTATCGTGCTCCTTGGAAAATTTCACATAAGAAACAACTATCATTCCGAGGTAATATGAGCCAATCTCGAGATATAACATTTTTACAAAAAAAGCATTTTTACGAAAATAGTTTTAAATTTCATAAATGATTTTTCGTAAAAATGTTATACCTCGAGTTTGGCTCATATCACCTCAGGGTGATAAGTGTTTATAACGTGAAATTTTCCGAGAAATACGATGAAACCATCGAATTTAAAATAAAATTAGCTGCATTTGCCGTAAAATTCAAATTTAGTTTTAAAATACAAAAATAATCTATCTGGCAACACTTCCGGTCGAAATCAATATTTTTTCTAGATTCCTTGGTTTATTTTATTCAAAACTCACCTATCACTATTTTTCGGGTGTCTTGCGTCTATGAATTATAAAATAAATTTATTACGAAATTTACAACTATTTTCTTAAAAATGTAATATATCGAGATTGGCTCATATAACCTCGGGACGATGGTTGTTTCTTATGAGAAATTTTCCAAGGAACACGATGAAATTATCAAATTTTTAATAAAATGGCTGCATTCGCCGAAAAAAAGTAAATTTAGTTTTCAGATACAACAATAATTTATCTGGCAACACTTCTGGTCTGGTTTATTTTTTTCAAAAATCGTCAATCGCTATTTTTTCCGACATCTTACGTCAATGAATTGTAAGTAAAAGAAAATAGCGATTTTTAACAAAAACTGCGTGACTTTGCAATAAAGAGGGAGGTCCTATAGAGCGGGGGGTATTCCAATCGACACCAAAATTGGGATTTTTCCAAAGTGACAGTAGATGAATGATTTCCCCAACTTTTAACAAAATCTGTGATGATCGTGTCCAAGTGACATGTACACTCCGTATGGGATGACCCATATGAATTTTTTAGCGATTTGCGATTGAGCGATTTTGAGTATAACCGAAGCAAAAATATCGTATGGGGGCCATCCATTTATGATGTCATGCTGTCAGGGAGAGAGGGAATTTCTATTATTGTAACGTTTATTGACATAGAGAGGAGGGGGTAAGCCTGAATTACAGTTCACATTTCATCACATCAACTTCAGCTAAAAAGAAATAAAAAGACCCTGGTTCTACAACCATTAAGTTGAACTTTAAATTTCATATGATACTTGCATCATTTATTGATACGTGCACGATCACTTTTTGCTCAGAATAAATTCAAAAAAAGGATAACCGCTCGTATATTCATCTCATCACTTTTATTCGTCCAATTTACAGACAAATTTGACTATTTTTTTTTTCAAAAGTAAAACTACCGATGACTTCACTATATCGAGAGGGAAAGTTAAAATTACTTTTCCTTCGGAAAAAATAATAAAATCTGGCGAAAAATTGGACGCGATGAGATGAGCATAGGTGTTGAGATGAATACAGACGCGGTTTACCTATATTATTTTCTTTAGTTCAAAAAGTGCAGCGTTTCGTTATGAAATTAAACCGTGCATATTTATTTATGAAAGACTGCGCAACTTCATTCATTTTTTAGACTCTGTCAAACAAAGGCAGCGGTTGTTTGTTTGCGAAAAGTGAAATTTTCGATCATGAATCAAAATGTTAAACCTTTTCTGTAATTGAACAGTGCTTCCAGTAATCTCTTATTACCCTTCTTTTCATTCAGTATGAATTTTCTAATTTCGAATAAAAATTCATTTTTTTGCACACTTCTTAATTTTATGTTTATTATAACTAAGGAAGAGGGAGGTTCACGGAAACGTAAAAAATTGCGGAGGGGGAGGGTAATTTTTTCCAAATTTTGCATGACTGTAATAATGGATAGCCCCTAGGACTTTTTTGCATGAAATTGCCTTATAAAATAATATTTTTATCAATGATATTTAGCGTTCGCATTCGTATTCAACTGAAAATTAAGTTGTTACTGAACTAGTAACAGGAAACTCCACCCTTGATCGTTTTCTAGACAGTTTAAAAAACAATATTTAGATCAATGTCAACGTTTAAGTTTTTTTCTATCAATATTTTCGCCTTTATCGATCTCCGAGGTACGATGCTGGCCTTATAAGCCAGTCGTCGTAGGTTCGAGTCTCGGCTCGGAAGAGACTGTTAGTGTCAGTAGGATCGTAGCGCTTGCCCCGCAATTGTCCTGTACACTTAACAGTTGGCTGCGAAGTTTGTGTAAAAATAAACAGAAGGTCGAATTCCGAATCGGAATGTAGCACCAAGGCTTTGGTTTGCTATTTTCGCCTTTCTACATACCGCTAAAACAAATCTTTATTTTGTTTCATCATTTATATGCTGTAAAAATATGAAATAGAAGCTCTTCCCTTTAAAAAAAAGCGGTAGTTTATGTTATGTAATAAAGTTCAGGGTTTGTCCCTGCGTTAATAGTATTTTATGTTATAACAAAATCTACCAGAATAAGTGAATAATCTCCAAATAGCGGGTAATTTGGCCTGCAAGTGTGATTCAATTTTATTTTTCTCCTAATATTTATACAAACTAACATTTCAATGATTCATTTAGTAGAGCATTCATCCTTTCAATTGGAATACAATATACATTGAAGAAATGGGTTCAACTGAATACGGTATTCATTACTGGTATTTATGCTAATTGTAAGGCCATTCTTTCTGTTTTTCTTATCAACTTTTTACAATTATTGCCATCTCTCTCAAGGACAACTTAAAATGATATAGAAATAAGCACGTGCAATGAAATCAAATCTCTATATAATTGCCACAACATCAAAGATGTGCCACTAAGAACCGTTTACTTCCTCCAATTAGTGTACATAGCACCGCAGTGTACATAACCACCATTATATACCGAATATTATAAGCTGACAAAATCCCACCCCAAATGATGCCCTGTGGCTACCGGTGCGCGTTAGATCTAAACTTCCAGCCAGCAGCTTTTCTAATCCCACAGCACTCATTTATTTACCTCCACCCTGTTGTACCTATCGGCAAAATTCATTCGAAAACGCACAAACCAAAAGCTCGTTCATTAACTTGGCAAACGAATTCAATCGAACGTGCAAACCTACAAACAAACCATGCTGGATAGTACCAGTCAGTGTTTCCAGTATTGATACGACATAACGTGAATTTCGTTCTTTCCGGGTCCGAGATTGCCACAGAAAATCGCGCAGTTTCGAATGTTCCAGCGAAAAGGCACCCGTCACCAGCAGCGTATGTGAACCATTAAGTGGCAACCGTACAGACCAACGTCATTACCATTATCGAGTTTTGGATGCCCTAAGGCTATCGGTTTGAGTTTTCAATTCGTGTGACCGAATGCGATGTCGCAGTTTTGGCCCCACTCGATTCGCTTCGTTACTTGTACCCAGGGTAGGGAAATGTACTGGTACGCTACAGTATTCACACGACAGCAGCAAGATTTTTTGTGATTACCTCTGTGGAATGAAACACTACGCGACAGTAGCCGCTACCGAAGTTTCATACGATCTGCTTTTCTCTTGCTTTTTGTCACGAATTCAATATGAACAACAATTCTCTCGCTCACTCTTTTTATATTGTTGTCATTGTATAGATCGTGTGTTATTGACTGTAGCTGTCTGTAGTATTTATTGCATTTATTACGAATTGAAGTGGAATCAATTTTTTTAGCTTAAATTTTTATTTGGGCACGAGAACGTTAATTGAATTTGTAAGATTCATGCTTTTATTGTCCTGTTTTTGATTAAATATGCAAAATTTGGATGTGACTTTCGCTACTGCGAACTATTTTCGAATGAAAAGGTTTAGAAGTTGAGATTCAAATTTTCCGGTGTACACGATCGATGATATTTTTCGGCAGTACATACATAGTAATTATAAATTTTCCATCTTGTTACTGTGCTAAACTGTCGCATGATTGCCAATTATTGTCATTCGCACAATGCAACAGTCGAGATATCGAAGCGGTTGGAGATCGGCACAAAAGTGTCTAAGCTAGGGAGTGGGAAACTTTCATTATTAATTTTTGGCTACAGCAGATTATTTGGTTTGGCAAGAGTTAGTATAACAATGTTCTATTTCATTACCGTATTCAGAAAATCGAACAACAAACTCTTTAAATAACTGTCAAACACAACTTAACGAGAAAATCTTCTGCTTTCGTGCAAAGCAAAAGCTCGCCTTTCCCGTAGGCGAAAACGTTCGTTCAAGGTGGAAGCTTCAACCAATATTCCCACTCGACGGTATGCTCTAAGAACTCTCTAGCCACCCTTTGAATTTGCTCACGTTTTAAGGTGCGAATATCGGCGTTGGAAAAACCTTCAAAAACCTATCCTTTTGCAAGCTCCCACGTTCAGCCAGATACCATTATGATGCAAATGAGTTAATGTAATAACACGAGATGCGATCTACCGAAAATCCCAAATCCACTCGACACGCCGTCGTCGTCGTCGTCGTCGTCGGCTGGTAGTCGCGCGTGCGTTCGAAGATGGTGAAGACATATCCTAGCGCACGTGTTATATTTCCAACGCTACGCGGAAACGTTGATGAGCATTAAAATTCGTGCGAGTGCTGAACTGAGAGATTGAACTTATCTGCTTATATTATGTTGAAAAAAAAAGGTAGGGGAACAAGTGTAAAGTAGCACGTAACGAAAGGATTACCTTTATATATTTTTTTTATTCACATTTGGGGCAAGCTGTATCTTGTTTCACGAATTTTTGAAGATTTGTTTGAAAATAAATTAATTGTATCGGTATTTAAGTCTACCGTTCATTGCGTAAATAATTACAAACGGAGAACCTTCGTGGAAAAGCCGATTTTCCCTAGCTTAGAGCAGCTTTCATCATATTCTAAAAAGAGCAAAAGACTACATTGTACGCCTTCATCTTGCTGAAATGCCGATATTGGCAGCCGGAGTAGTGTTTATCAAATTGTTAAACGTATAACTAAATAAAGGTAGCAGATTGCGGTTCCCATAGAAGATTACCATTACCAGGTGCTTTTCAGAATGCTTCCTCTGAAAAACCAAACTGTTTCAAAGTTGAGACTTAAAATGACTACCTAAACCTCAGTCGAACCGCGAATGAATCTCTACAGATTAGCACTAATTCCAATTCCAAGCACACTCACATTTCCACAACATTGAGCCGCCACATGCAAGTAAAAAATGCCAAATATCATTTCACGGGTACGGTACTAATTAAGCCACGTATTTTTGACCCAAACCACGTATATCTTCACTCCCGCAGAACTTTAGAAAATTGAGAAAACGCACTGCCAGCATGCTGAGCCAAAATCCTCCGCAAAGAGTCTCTCACTTAAACCGACAACAGCGAAGAGTCGACTCATGTGGACAGAAACTCCACTCCGACTTCTGGAACGACAATCTTCCCGGAACAGTGGAAAAGAGAAGAAAAACATCAGATGCAGAGTATCTTTTTGGCCGAGGCCAGAGAAATGCGGTGGACCAGCAGAAGGTCGAGCAAATTTATATTCATAGGCAAGTATTAAAACACCATTAAGATAATAAATTACATTTGATTAAATCTGCATAAAGCTGCGGCCTGTAAAAATTGCTGTGAAATGCTTCGACTGTGCTGTGCCTCTTTCTCCCTAGCGGGTGTAGGTCAGTTCCGTAGTAGGATTACTGCTAGCCTAGGCTCCGCTATAAGGGCCATGGGTAAAGAAGGGGCTTTGCTCTCTGGCATCGTTCTGCCGCTAAATTGCAGAGTAGGTAGGGCACACAATGGTATGCACTGCAGCAGCCTACAACTATGGTGAAAGTTCGTTCTTCATTTTCTCGGAAGATTTCATTGCCACCCGCTTGGCTGAGCGCGTCCTCCGGAAGCTGACTGAGTGAGGGTGGGTCCCAGATGCGAGGCCGAAATAGGTTTCGCAGGATTATTGAATGATTGAAATATGAGACTGGTTGGATTGAAATGGCGAAATGGGAAAAAGCTTTTTTTTTATTAATTTTGGTATTCATAAGCTCGGAAATGAAATATTGCTTGCCAACTGTTGCGTTTTGCTGTTGAACCCTAAAAGTTCAATGAAGAATTCAAAAAAAAAAAAATGAACGCATCGAAACTAAACTTCAGAAAATATATTACACAATAGCTGAAACAAATTATAAAAACTAATTTGTGCTGACGCAAAACTCGTTCTTTAAGCTTTATATATCATGTACTCTATTTCTAACGTAAACAATATTTATTTTTTGTGCGTATTGGACTGCGCTTCGCTCTTTCTGACGTGATTTTATGATCATAAGGACGCAATTCATGCTCTAAAAATTTTTCGTGAATACGTTCCGGTTTTTCTTCCATTTTTTTCAAGAATTATGTGAGCCTTAATTTTCTTGTCAAAAACATGATTTACTCGCTCTGTAACGTCTTGTACTCAATAGAAACGATTGGCTGATTAATCTGCTCAAAGTAATTCCAAGCTGTTGGTCGGATGAAAACGCATCAGTTTCCCAAAACTTCCACTTAAAAATTCTCCACTTTGTGATTTTTATCGCAGTTTTAATTAGTTAAACTATTCGAAACAGCGAATCCCATCCATGCAATGCCAGTTGATGTACATGCAGATGCTCAAACAATAAATGTAGGTAATGCCGTAAAACCCCGCATGCCATTTGCGAAGCCAAAGTTGGCAGTGCGAACTTACACCCAAAGATACTTAGGTCATATCTACTGTTTGCTGGACGGGCAAGGTCCCACTACCCATTTCAGTAAATTAGCCTTCTGCGTCAGCCGAAACCCTTCCGTTCCAGCGGAACAAAAGCTGGCAACTGGTCTGGCCTATCCCGGACTCCACTCGAAGGTGAAAATCATTTTCCAAGGCACTCAAGACAAACAACGAAAGCAATTTAAACTTTTTTTTAATCTTTACCAGACCATTCGCTCGTTTTCCTCTTTCTCTCCCTTTCTCTCGCTCTCTCTCTCGCTTTCGGTTCCTAATTGCTGGCTGTTGAGCCCACTTTCTTCGGTTTCTTTCTTCCTTACTCACATCGGAAGCGAAGAAAGTGCTCTCCTTCATTTCCTCTAACTCCTTGTACGTGCAAGTGCCACAGAGCACTCAATGGTAAAAGATGGCAAAGTTTCCATATTTAAAATAAATTCCTGGAACGGAGAAAACTTTCCGAAACCATTTTCACTGATTGAGTTTTTTTTTTCTGTTCTTCTTCGTCTTTCTTCATGCCATTCACCAGGATCTGCGCAGATAGTGTGGAACCTTCCGTTTTGCTAGTGTAGTTTTTGATGGGCGCTAGCCAGATTCGGCGGGCATTGGGAACTCCAAAATGCTCTACATTAATGGTGCTTGAAAATTTAACCAACACTCATTAAAATTAAGTTGGCTTCCAAGAGTTGCATGCGGCAACCTATCCAACCAACCATCCCAACACCGTCATCGTCCTTAGCACCAGCAGTTTCAATAATGAAATTTTCCGAAAAAGACAATTTTCTCCATACGCTCCATTTGTCTGGCGCTGCTTCTTCACGCCACCAAGAAACTACGCTTTCATCTAACAGAAGCAACTTTTACCAGCTAAAGATGGCGGTGGTCTATCTCTTCTGCTAGCAAAACTATTTAAGCTCAAGCTGTTGGTTGGTTTTGCTCTTTCTCGAAATCATGTTTCGAGAAAGGACAGAAAATTTGTTAGTTTTCTTTGCTTTTCCTTGCCTGCCCAACCCTGTCGGGGGAAAACACACCGGTGTTTGTTGTGGTCACAAACTCGGTTCACCGGCAGATTCTCTGACTGACATCCGATGGTAGGTTTTGGCTCATTTGATTCTTCAAATATGCTGGCCTCTGTGTATGTGTGTGTGTGGGTGTGTTTGTTGGTACGTGCATGGAATGGTTTTCTGTTTACGTTCAGGGAAAAATCTTTTCCTCCACTGTTTGCTGTCTGTTGATGGAATAAATGCTGTTTGTTCAGCTTTCAGTTTCACCAGCATCAGTGTGCCCTGTTATTATAGAGTGCACCGTTATTTACGTTGGCACTGACCACCGACTCTCGAGCAAGTTGGAATCAAGTTTGGTGATGCAGATAGAAGCAAAAGTTACACGTTTTGTTGGTAATTATTTCTGTTAATTATCAACAAAACGTGTTACTCTTGCTTCTATCTGCATCGTCAAACTTCATGAATAAGTGGGAATATAATTCATTTACCAAGTTTTAGTTGGGTTTTTAGCAATTTACTGAAATTCTACCAGGTTTTTGTTTTTCAATTCTTTTTGTCTCGAGTTGGTGTTGTGTCGTTTTGATAATACTATTTCCGCATTACTAAATTTTGATGTTTACAATCTGTAATTTTCGTCTTTTGTATATAACTTCTTTACAGCGATTTAATTTCTTTTTGCAAATTACTAATCATTGAGAGCAGCTAAAATAGCAAATGTCTAAAATAGTTAGCCTTCAGTTATTTTCAAATCTATTTAGGTTTTGGACATGAACATTCCTCAATCGATGTATACCGATATATACCGATATATACCGATAATATACCGTCAACCGGGGTGAGATTGTGCCAAAAAAGGACACGTTTTTGTTCCTTAGCTTGTAATGCACACATTTAGGCAATGAGTTTGATCCAAATCACGTCAATGCACACTTAAATGTTAAGTTAACGACTGCCGCAAATAAGGTCAAGTTACAATAAACTAAAATTTTGCTAAAATTGAATGAACTTTGGCCTAATCTCACCCCTTTTATGGGGTGAGATTGTGCCAAAAACAAAAAATTGAATTTAATACCTGTTTAATGAACAGTTGTGTATCTACGAATAACTCACATGAGTAACATAATAAAACAGTAAGTATAGGGACGACCATAAACAACATGGACTATTAAGGGGCTGCAGGTGGTTGACCAGAAATTACGTTTCATATGAATTATAGAAAAATGTATGACTGGATCAAATCAATATCTTGAGTAACCAGTTATGAGAACGTGGCTCATGGACAGTCTCTAAATACATAGTGGCGTCTCCAGATAGCTTAGAAAGCGAAAACGTTAGGACATAAAGCCTGAGAAGACTTTTCGTTTCAATTATTATGTGTCATTGACCACTGTATATTCCATTGGAGATCTCAAAACTGCTGGAAACGTACCCACAACTCTCCTTACTTGCTTTAAAAGTCATCAGTTTATATAGAATAGGTGTACGAAGTTTTGTTACATTCCATAAGTAATTTCAGTCATTGTAAATTTCCATCTAACAGTTGTTAGCTTACTGTTCTCAAGCATTTAGTCATTATTTCAAATAATACCATAGCTATACAACATACCCTTTGTAAACAAGGCGAGCGTTTTGGTGTATACTGATATAATTTAGTCGTGAATGTGAATTCCGCACACTGTACCGGTCATTATAGCTTGGCACAATCTCACCCCAAAAGGGCTCGAAAAGTGTACAGTTTGAAAAAACATTTTTTTCCGAGCCATCACAGGTTCAATGTATGATATTTTCTCAACTCATTGGAGACGACATCCTAACGTACCATCTGAGCAGTAAGTTGATGTAATTTCTTGATCGGGTTGGTTTGCATGGGACATTTTTTGGTAACGTTATTTGCGCGTGTTTTCCAGCCTGTACTTTGGAACATTATTTAAGTAAAACAGTTCACTAATATTATCTATATTCTATTTCAAGTTGTGAATAAATATGTCATGTTTCATATAGTATTGAGTTTGAGGCATTAGGTTCTGGAAATCTCAAGTAATTTAACATACAATTATTTCCCGTTTTGGCTCAATCTCACCCCCGTGGCTTAAATTCACCCCGGCAGACGATATTTTTTTGTTTTTGTCTTTTATTTTCATTTTATGGGGAAAAACGAATCAAACATAATAACCAATCAAAAAAATTACCGAATCCCGAAAGTATTTTCATTTTATTATCACTATTCACTACGGTGAATGAGGTATTGAATCGTATCATTCATATGACCTCGCTTTTGAGGCATTCCATGGAAAATAAATAGAAATAAATATTTTTTATTTTTTAGGATGTCCTTTCCGATTGCGCTGAAACTTTGCACAGTCTTTCCCAGTTGATGTAGACTCACGACTGCTGTTTCAGAAGGGCCTATCCAAAAATGTGACTGATGAATAAAATATTTTGTATCAGAAAAACGACTTGTTGGATTGAAATGGTGTCTTCGGCAAAGTTGTAGGTAATAAAATTACCATTCTAAAAAAAATATATGCACCGTTTAAATATTTTTTTTTCTGGGCTAAACATTCCAAATTGTCACAAAATCTAAAATATCTTAAAAAGTACCTTTTTAAAAATTTTCCGTAACTCGTTATCAAAACTGCACAGAAAACAACTTAAAATACATCATTTACGAGAAGCTGTTTTTCACCAGTGATTCAACTACATTTCGAAAACTAACTCGTTTTTTCCTGGTTTTGGAGATGTTTTTCAATAGCATAGGTTAAACGAACAATAACTATTAAATGCATGGCACTTGTTTTCAGTGTTTCAGAGGTGGAGCCAATTGCAACATTTTCGTTGTTTCAACACAAGTTTCAAGAATGAAACCGCGATGTGTATGAACTGATGCATGGAATTTGATAACAACATGGTAAATGCTGCATGGTAAAATTTCAGCTACGAAGATGTATCGTAGCAGCAACTAGGGCGCAACTTCATAGCGTTGTGGTAAGATTGAAAAATGGAAAATGGTCAGAATGGAAAGAGATTGTCTGTATAGCGATTTATCTTTGATTATTTCCAGAAATTCGGGAATTCTACTCCAGTAATCGATTTCAATTCACTTTTCTCGTTTATACTATTCACGTCATTTGCTGTAGAAACACTTACAAGTTCATAGCTCAATTTTGAATATTGCTTCCCTTATCATGCTAATGGTCATAACCAGTTTTAATTTTGCTTCTTCAATCCATCAGTACCTCAGCGTGATAATGAAATTCAAAGCAATTTATCACATTTCGTTTTAGAGACCCACACTTTTTGGACGACTTCTAGTCCAAGTACCCATAAGTAACAACGCAGTAAATAACCTCATCTCAAAAACAAATATAAGGCAAACGATCGAGCAAAAGTTGCTGTTACATGGCTTCAGAACATGACAGCAACTTTTAGAAGTATTTTTGTGTGTTTGTTTTTTGTATCTCGCAAGCATCACGTAGGCAACCTATATGCTCCACCCACTAGATCTATTCAGTGAAGGTTAGGTTTTCAAATGCCGTTTACACGTTTCAACACCAAATTCAATCTCGCGAATTACGTTGTTGGTTCGAAGATTTTTGAAGCAGCCATGCAACTTTAGTTGTTGCTTGTTTCTTTACAATTTCGTCGTAGTAACAAAAAATATTTCTTAAAACCTCGGAATTTCATTAGTGCAACAAATGATTACACCACCACCATTATTCTGAAAAAAAAAAAAAAAAAAACAAATGATTACAATTTATTACCTTTGTTATACTAAACAAAGGTTATAAAATCGGTCGAAAAACGCAAAATAGATCCATGATCCGGAGGGCCGAATCGTATATACCATTCGACTCAGTTCGACGAACTGAGCAATGTCTGTTCGTGTGTATGTGTGTGTGTATGTGTGTATGTGAGTGTGTATGTATGTTGTCTGTATGTATTGCCGCAAAATACTAACGCACCTTTCTTACAGAACGCAACATCCGATTTTAGTGATCTTATACGCAAACGAAAGCTACTATGCTCCCCCAGAATGCTACCGAGTGGATTTTTGATTAGTGGCTTAGATTTTAAAATATTGATCAAAGAGTATTTTGTATATAAGAAATTTAACTTTTAAGGCGAAGTTAATGGCACGAAGAGCCATGTGTTGTATACCAATTTACTCAGATTGACGGATTGAACAATTTATGTATGTTTGTGTATGTGTGCCTGTACGTATGTATGTATAAATATGTTGTTTATATGTGTAGTATATCAAAATCGACCCAAAAAAGAAAAATAACAAAAAACATACTCTCTTTACAGAACGCTTATTCCGATTTTGAAGTTCGCATGTTCAAATGAAAGCCCCAGAGATCTTTGAAAATCATACTTTATTGGTTGCTTGAACTGTAGAGTTTTGACCAAAGTATATTTTAGACATGGGATATTTTACTTTCTGGATAATTTTTCTCTCTCACTGCTTTTTCCTCTTCTATATCCCTCTTTTTTCGTATCGCTATTTATTTCTCAAAGGAAATCAACAATCATGGACAACTTTTCATAATCTTTACACTCTTCGTAGTGCGTCTTTACTGGTGTAAATAAATTACCCTTAAGCTTTTTCTTGGAAATTTGAACCAGATTTTAGAAGAAACTGCACCACAGCTTGCACATGTAACACAATTAGCCATGCAGATATTTTGAAAAGCTTTACCAAAGATGTATAGACTTATTTACGTACGAATGTGTTAGTACTACCCGTTGAGAAAAACACAAATAAATCGCTGTTTTGTTTGCAATGCTACGTTTTGAACAGCTGGAAAATTTTTCAGCTGAATACTTATTTTATGTATTGAATTTGTGACCAGGAATCTAAAGTAGCTGGTGAACGTAATCGGCAAAATTAGGAAAAAGTGTTGAAGCAACTCTACATGGCTATACACGTTTACTAGTGTGCGCAGGTGAAAAGTCACTAATCTCTATGAATGATACAATATGCTCATGTGAGATATAAATATTGCTTTCTAATTTAAGACTAAGTGCAAACAGATTATCCATGTTATTCCACTTCTCGTTATCGCAGCAAGATTAAAAAACACTTTATTTCGGATTTTTTCATACAGCCTAGGCCTTCGAAATGAATAACGTTCTCACCTACACTCTGAAAATCTAAAATTCTCAAAGATCGTGGAGAACCTTCATTTTCAGATAATGATAATCAGATAATGCATTTGAGATAGAAATAAATTGACAACTTTCTAAACTAAACTATATTTCGAGAGCAGGGTTGTAGAAGTTTGCTTCAAATCGTAAATAAAATTTGATGCTGATTCATAAATCTAGGTCATGCGATTTCTAAAAATAAAGCGAATAAGTAGAACCGCATTGAACTAACATACATGTTTGCTGTTCTAGTGTGAAATCAGCATCATTGTTATCTATTTCTGTTTCCCCACGTTCGATTATTTCAAAACAAAAAAAAATAATTGCTTTTAGCCAGCATTTAAAAATTGGATTTGTGATCGAAAAAATTAGACTCATGTACTCCAGTGATAACATTTATATTATTCGCAAACCCACGTCAAGCTTTAATTCAATGATCGTCTTCGGTTAACTCTCTGAGAACTATCTTTTAAATTCATTTCATTCATTATTGAAATTGGACTAGCGTTGGTATACGATTTGTAATTGACTGGCCTAATATGTATAAAGTAATAGTTAGTATAACAAAGGTTTCTGCACCACTAGGTGGATTAATTCAGGTTTTTTTTTTATTATGTTTCAATTGTTGCTTGGGTTGGTACTCGAGATGTATTTTGCAGCTACAGTCTAACAAGTTGGCTTGCTTTCAAGAAGTTGTATAATACTTCATCTAGCACCAGTACTTGTTATAGTAGCCTTCAATTTTTTCGCTTTTCTGGTGATGGTGTCACGAAAAAGGTAATTTCAACTGAAACCTATAACTGAAGGTTGTATTAGAGGAGTTATCTCAACTGTTCTATAACAACGTGTGTTACTAGGGATGCTAGCATACCTACCTATATTATTTTATAGCCAAATAGCTCCTATAACTACACGCCAAAGTTTAATAAGTTAATTTGAACTAAATTTCTTTTTTTAACAACGGATTTCACCCGTTAACATTCTAGTTCATTAAGCAGACAATGTGTACAGTAGGGAAAGCGAGAAATAAGCGATCTGGAAATATGATACAGATTTGGAAAAACATACCGCATCCCGACGGGACTGGAACCCGCAATCTCCCAACTTGAACCCGCAAATCCGCAGTCTTGGAGATTGCGGGTCCAAGTCCCGTCGGGTTGCGGTATATTTTTCAAAATCTTTATCATTTCGCTTATTTTTCGCTTTCCTTACTGCACACATTGTCTGCTTAATGAACTTTACCTTATTACTTGGAGAGTATTTAAAAAAATATTTTCCTTTGTGTACAAGTAATGAAATTCTTCTCCTGTTGAGTAACAACCCTTACTGTCATATAATTGGCACATGTTGCAAGATCACGAGTATCTAATAATAACCGTTACAACTACTTGCAAAACATTTACTCACTACTTGAAAAGTAAATGAAAAATTATCCTCATCTTCAGTCGATTTACGACACACACTGTCGTGACTTAAATGAATTAGATCGCTGCATCAATACAAACACAGCACATGATGTCTCGCTTACACATGCAACGCGGCTCTTGCTTGTATATTCCCCTGCAAAAATGCATACAAGCGCGTAACTTTATTACTTTTTGGTTATTGGTATCTTAGCAGTAACAACAACTATACATAAAACAGTTTTGAAGTGCATAAATAAGTGGTTAAGTGAAATAACTGTTGGTGTTAAGGTCGAGCAATCAACATGAATAACACTACGTACAAAATTAAATGTATTCGACCTTTCTATGGTAAAAAGTGATCGAAGCAGCTGCAGAAACTATCGGATAATAATATCTAAAACTTGAAAGCGACAAAGTATTCCAAGTCATCGCAACTAACTAACGAGTTTCGTATTTGTACGTCATGTCGTCTGCATGTAGAGAAATTAGCTCTCTACGCGTCTTATTTTTAAAACCGTCTGATAGCGGGAATCGTCGCTGAGTTTCGCATATTAGAATTCAATAGGGCCAGTATCAAAACGATTGATTATGTTATAAAAACAGCGCATTGGATTTGTATCATGCTCTTAGCGATGATTTATAACAATAACAGAAAAAACACCAAATAATTCTGAGTGAAAATGACAAAATCTTCAAACGTCCATAACTTTTCTGTTTTTCATTTTACCATCACCAAATTTGACAGATAGTAATAAATATTGTCGTCTTCATTGTTAAAAAAAAAAAAAGATTTTTAAAAAAGGTACTTTCTAGGATATTTTAGACCTTGTGACAATCGGGAATGTTTGGCTCAGAAAAAAAAACTTTTACAGTGTATATATATTTTTTAGAATCGCAATTTTATTACCTACAACTTTGCTGAAGACACCATTTCAATCAAACAAGTCGTTTTTCTGATACAAAATATTTCATTCATCAGTCACATTTTTGGATAGGCCCTTTTGAAACAGCAGTCGTCAGTCTACATAAAGGAATGATAGGGTAAGTAACGGCTTAAGCAGTAGCCTCAAGCTACTGAATTTTGATCAATATCGACAATTTCAATGATAAGAACGAAAACTCTGATTACCCGGACGAACACATACGTTTCGCATAGATTCTCTAGGATTCCTCACTTTGGATTTCTGAGCGTCCTTGAAAGGGATTCCTGAAAACGAATTCTCAGGAATGCTCTGAGCGTCCTTGAAAGGGATTCCTGAAAACAAATTCTCAGGAATGGCTCTACGATTCTTGAAATAAGAATCGTGAGTGGGAATCCTCCGGATCGTGTTTGCGATTCCTTTCACGATTCCGTCACCGAGTTATAGGTATTCTGAGGATGGATTCTCTGCGTGTTAGTAAGGGTAACTAGCTGTCTTACGAATGCATAAAATTCCGTTCAACACAGAAAAATCTTTGAAAAAACATCAAACGAAAAAAAATGCAGCTTTTCAGGCGCTATTTGGGTGCTGAAGAAAATCCTCTGCAAAACAGATGCAAACTGCTTTAAAGGTTCGGGGTGATTGGTATAGTGTCCCACGATAGGGAACTTTAATTGATTATGGTTGAAGTTTGCTAAATCGGTTTTAGAGTCTGAAAACAAGTAGTGACAGAGAAAAAGATAGAGACCAAATTGATACACTCATGTTTGTATTTCACCTTACAGATTTCCAGTTTTTCGTCTCAATACATAGGCGGCTCCTAAAGCTGCTTAAAATATGTTCTCTACCCTAGTACAGAATGACCTTTTTATCAACTGGAAACAACTGTGCAAAGTTTCAGCGAAATCGGAAACGGTCGATCAGAATCGATTTGCGAAGTATCGTGGACTTGCTCTCTTCATATGGAATTAGTGCTTCGGATGGGCATGCTAATATTCGTATTGAAAACTATGTGATTTAGGACTCCTTTAACACGCGCTGTGCGAAAATTCTGAATAACTACAGTCAGGTTTCTTTTACGTGGTTTTTTTATGCGCGGTTTTTTTTACGAGGTTTCTTTTACGCGGCTTTTTGAATTAACACGGTTTTTTACGCGGATTTTTGAATTAACGCGGCTTCTTTACGCGGATTTTTGAATTAACGCGGTTTTTTTTCACGCGATACCGCGCTAATTCAAAAAAAATTTCACGAATTTCCGGATTAACGTGGGTTTGGAACCAGAAACGTTTTAGTGTTTATCTAGTAAAAGACATAGTCCAAAAAATACTCTCCGCCCACCGAAAAATCCGGAATGACCGTCAAAGAGGACAATTAAATACTGTATTAAATACTGGTTCTAGAGTGTCTCGGGTTTTTTCTAAAGCCTTTCTTGCTGGACTACTTTACGCGGATTTTTTAAAAAACGTGTTTTTTTTACGCGGATTTTTGAATTAACGCAATTTTTTTTACGCGGATTTTTGAATTAGCGCGGTTTTTTTTACGCGGATATCCGAATTTACGCGGTTTTTTTTACAAGGTACGTATCCCCCGCGTAAAAAAAACCTGACTGTATTTTTGGATTCCAGTAGAGCCACAAAGAGATGTCATTTTTCATTTGAGGTTCTTTCAGTCAACAACCTAGACGATCATATTGAAATGAGAGTATTTATAAGTAAACTCTATCTCTCCCTTCTCTTCATGCCAATATTGTTTATTATTATTATTTATATAATTACAATGATTCAACCACTAGGTCATTTGTCATTCGGCAGTATTTTTTGTTTTGTTTTGGTATGCTCAGTTTTGTTCCAAATGGCGTCGAAACAAGAAGCATTGCACGAGCTTATACAGTATACAGTGCTGCAGTTCTCTGAACTGTTGCAGATATCCTTACAGAAAGTTCACGGTAAACAACATTTTGAAAGCGAAAATCCTACGCTTCAACATCCTACAAACCTCAACAGTAATTCACAAGAAGGGTGTTGGGAAACCAGCCAGAGTAATGGGCAAAAAAACTCGTTTATCTTGTGTATATCATAGTTTCGAGCACAGTGATTTGACTATCAATCAAGACTTCACACCGTTAGAAACGTAAACACTACGATCACTTCCTAGCGAAGGCAAAGAATTGCTTCATTAAGCACGATACGAGGAGCTTCTATCGAGCAATATCATTTGTAATAACAAGGAGAATAACCTCCCTACCGACAAGTTGCCAGGTGTTGGTAATAATTTTCTGCAGACAAACACCTGAGAAGAGAACTCAGGGTGTTACTAAGAGAGTGATGCTGGGGTAGGTACATTTCCCCAGACACCTACATGGCCTGTTCCGGACCCACTTAAACACTCTTATAATCTCCTACCAAACTACCTGGAGACTAAAAATTAGCTACCACTGGCGCGTTGGTGGTTGACCCGCCACACACGTTGCAGCTCCACGACATTCGAGAAGCGGCTGCACCAACCGCGGTCCAGATGGCTGTGATCCAGAAATGGAATAAGCTGGTCATAAGACATTTTCTCGCGAACGTTACATTTTAAAAAAATTGCTGTCCTTGAATGTGGCATGGATGAAACCACGCTGGCAAGAAGTTTTCGCTTGCTGCCATACGTCGCTGAGCTATTGGACATCATACGAGATGAAGTTCTCCTGTAGACATAGTCGACGTGGCTCCCAAAAGTGAGCTTGTCGTCGACAACAACCCCACAGAGCTTCATAGATCGCTTTAATGTGATTTGGACCGCCGCCTGTCGCTTCGAATTACGGTTGTTCACAACCGTGACCTCCGTTTTATGATGAGCTAACTCCAGTTACTTGGAGAGTACTCAGTCTTCGATCTTGCGTATACAGTGCGCGGCCGTCAAATCGATCTCCTCAATTGACTTGCCGTAGACCTTCAGCGTTATGTCGTCTGCAAAGCCGACGATCACAACATTTACAGAGAACTTGAGTTTTAACACACAGTCATACAAGACATTCAACAACACCGGACCCGTGATAGAACCCAGCGGAACTCCTGCGGTGAATGGGACGCACCTCTGACCCCCCTCCGTGTGATAAGCAAGTTCTCGATTGTGGAAGTAATATACCATAATCTTATACGGCGACACCGGTAAATGGAGACGTAGCGTGTGCCCCTTCTCTTGCGCTGAAGTGTTACCTCCGCCGTCTTGATGGCAGAGAGGACAGCATCCAGCGTAGGCCTGCCCTGCCGAAGTAGTGTTGAACGGTGAAGAATGTGAGAGAGTCCTCGAGGGGCAGGGTTGGCGTCACAACATTTTCCCGAGTGGGTAATGAGGAATAGGGAAAGTTCATGGGTGACAAAGGTGTAGCCAGGAGGAAGAGCGACCTACTGATACCTGAACAAAATTTTTCGAAAAATCAACAGTGCATTAAAGTTAGGATGCCATTTTCGAATTAAGGTCAGTAGTGCATTAAAAAATGACTATTTTTGAGCTGGGGAACGTTGGGCGAGCTCACCGACTTGGGTACCACATCAGCCACAGCAGCATTTTCTCAGCGAGCTTGATGTGTGAAATGAACTTCACCTCGGAGCTCACTTCCTTCGTGGGGGAAGTAAAATACTGAGTGCCCTGCCAGTCGTTACCATCCAGGATGAGATAGGTCTCGACGTCCATCACCACCACTTCGTTGCGATTCGCCGGGGAAATCTAGTCGATCATCTTATTCAACCGCTGCCGCTGCCTCTACCATCCGAAGTCCGATTGAGCTCAAACTTTGCATCGGAAATTTTTTAGAGGGGACAAACCTTTAGAAAGCTATCGTAAATGAAATCCGGAAAGTAAATTTTTATTGGAACCCTAACCAACAATCAAAAAATGTTGAAAATAAAACTTGTTCTGGTTAGTACAAAATACAAAATGTATGTAACCTAAGATTGAAAAATGATAACGAGCCGTAACTAGATTTATTTTATCTAGAAGCCAACATTCAAAATTATTTGAACATTTGAACATGGAAATAAAGAAGAATAATTTGAGATTAAGATGGAGGTATTTTTTTAAAGTATTTAGCAAGTATGAATAAACTTGTCTCCAACAAATATGTTCACGTGGATTTGAGAATAGACGCGTTAAAGCAGTTAAGAATAGCAACTGTGTATTGTTATTTTATTTATTTTTTCTAATATTAATTTCTGTTTTGCGTCTACAGCTTCGAAAAGCTGGTTAAAAATATAGAATCGCTACGTATCGGCCTGATTCTAAATAATTGTAGGTTTTAAATAGTTTTTGACTCGGTACAAATCAGAAAAACACTTCTTTCGTTACGACAAGCCTGGTATTGTCATGACTAATCAAAGAAAACAAACAAATTTGGGAACGATTTGAAAATAACCCCCTGGAAAACTCTACAACTGTACATAAAACTGTAGCTTCATACCCTCTGGCCCAACGATATCTATTAACCAATTTGTCACTCGCACATGTGCGTGGCAAATTTAAGTTTCGAACGTAGAAAATAATATTTTTTTTATGGTAAATCCGTTTGGGTAAGTACTCACAGGGATATTTTCCAAATGGGTTCTACTACCCATACTACCCACATCGACCGCCGGCCTTGTCGAGAAGAACAGGACATATTGTGAAGGATGGGCAAACTGTGCATCTACCAGAGTTGGACGAAGTGGAAAAAGCCTACAGACAGCTGAAGAACTTCAATGCACCTGGGAAGGCCGAATATTTCGAAGTCAGATGCGAGTGCCTGTATAGAGCAAATCATCAGATTATTCTGAGGAGAAATTACCTACGAACTGATTGGGAAGACTCATATGACTTATATATGAGAAGAGACATAGACTCAACGATAGCAACTACCGAGGCATACCTCTCCAGAATTCTCTCCTATATCCTGTTTCATAGACTGAAGCCATTGCAGGTAGCCTCTGTTAGTGAATATCAGTGCGGTTTTCGAGAGGGCGATTTACAACAAAGTAGATGATCATCTTGAGAATGTTCTTCAACCAGTTAAGAGAACGCAACTTACAGACACATCATTTGTTTATAGACTTCAAGGCAGTGTACGATACAGTGAAACGCAACGAGCTGTGATAGATCAGGCTTGAACATGATTCCCGAACAAAACTGATTGAACTGAAAAGTGCGACTCTTAGCGTCAGGACAGTGAGCGAATATTCGGAAGCGTTTGTGATGTTAGAAAGTCTGAAGCAAGAAACCGGTATTTCGAAGGAGGAATACGAAGACCAGGTGGGCAAGTGGCACCATTATCACGATGGCTCACATGTTTCTAGGCTTTACGGACGACTTCAACATCGTAGAGCTGGCCTTTACAAGAATTAACTCACCATAAACACTGCCAAAACGAATATATCTTCACTGGAAGAGTGCGTAGTAGTTTCACGGTTGTAGGTGCTGCGGTGATGATGGATGGGAATACTTTCGAAGTGGTTGATGAATTAGTGGGGCTTGGTACACGTGTAATAACGAAGTGAGGATGAAAAGATTGCGGCAGTGAATAGGGCTTATTGCGGATTGCGTAGCCAGCTCAGATACCGCAGCCTCCAGATCCGCACGAAATTTGCGCTCTAGAGAACGCTGATCCTCCCGCAGGCGGATGTGGATCGTGGACGAGGAAAGAAACCAGTCGGCAATCGCTCTGGATCTTCTAGCGTTTAATCCTATGATCAACACTCGGTGGCAAACTAGAAAATGGAATGTGGGGCAGGCGCATGAATCACAAGCTGTACGTAGTATACGAACACTCTGATACTGTTAAGCTGATGAAACACGGCTGGTTACAGTGGGCTGGCCGCATAGCACGAATAACCCATGAGTAAACGACAAAGGCAAACAGCTTCGAGGTATACCCTATACGCGTTGGATGTGTGCTAATTTTGGAGGCGTAATCTGGATTCGGTATAGGATATCTACAATCTTTTGCCATGAAATAAAGTAAAGAAAAGTAAGTGAGAACATGTCTGCAGGCCAGAAGTTGATGACCAGGCAGGAATCAGGAACATGATGTTTGACGATATTTTTAAATCTAAGATGGCGGCTTTTGGTGTCTGGTAAATGAGTAGGTGTAAAACTGTGGGAAATTTGAAAAGTCCCATAATAATGGTATTTAGGGAACCAAAAAGACGTATAAAAATCAGAAATCAATATTGGAAAAAGGCGACTTCGGTTGCTGAAAATTCGAAAAATGTTTTTTATTGGAAATCAAAATGACGTCCAGAGATCAAACATCGATTTTCGATGCCATTTCTAAATCCACGTAGGTAATATTCGGGGGGTAAATTTAAAGTCAATGCTTAAACCCCCAAATATTGCCATTTACAGTGTCCAATGTAATTTATAAAGATGGTATTTTCCAGTTGAGGAGCTTTGTAGCCTCAGAAGTGCGCTTTGACAATCGGCTGTTCGTGGGGTCGAATCTCACTAGAATTCAGGCTATTGGACGTGGCAACGGACCTAGACCTGGATTTATTCTCAGGTTTCGCACTCCTAACTTGACGTTGAATTCTACAAAACCTCGACGAATACCTTTTGACAAAAATAAGTTCTTAAAATTAAACTGATCAGAGGGCTATTTAGTTGCAGCTTCTCTAGGAAATTGTAATTGGTGATTATACCGTAAAAAGAATTGGTGAAAAAGCAAAACGCACAAGCACGGATAAATATTTGTGGGGTTATATACCTTACTAGCTGACCCGGAAAACTTCGTCCCGCCTATTTTTGTGTTTAATTTAATAATTTTAAACATTGCAAATTCATTGATTCCTTGCGATTTGTTTATATCGTTTGAAATGATTGGTTTATTGGAATAACAACATCCTCGACTTTTGGCTTTTGCACATCACCTTTATTCCGGAAATACCCATTTTGGGTGCTATTCAGTTATTTTCGTTGTTTTCCAGAAATTGAAAGTGGTCATCTTTGAATCAAAATAGGGTGTCCAGGGTCAATGCTTGGCTTCTAAACATCATTCCGATTACGGATATACAGTCATGAAGAAATAAATAAATACACTTGCAGTGTTGGATGATTTTTCGTATTTGCGCACTGATTTTAATTTTTGTATGATGTTATGTTACGTCATAATGATACGCAGACACTCTTTTTAAAGAGTTTCTTTGTCGAAGATTCCGAAAATTTTTTGCGTGAGTTAGTGGTTTTAAAGTGGCGACAAAAATAAATACACTATTGATATATATACAAAACAATCCAAATTAGCTTTAATTCTCTACATATTGTTCGCAAAGTGATTTTTACGTTACAAAACTAACTTTCAAAATTTTGTGGCCTGTTTTTTGTTTTGTAAAGCCATATTCAATCTACGTGGAATGTTTACCCCCAGGTTTTCACGAGTAGAAGCTGAACTAGCATTTCACGCTGCCTGTTCGACGTTCCATAAGTCTGTTTTATTCTTTGGATGATGCTTTGCAACCTAGACTTTCCCAATCTTTCATAGAATTTCTGGAGGGTTTAAATTAGGAATCTGCGCTGGTCAAACTAATAATTTTGTATTTTCGTTTAAAAATCATCTTCGTGTTTTCAATGCTGTATGTTTAGGATCGTTACTCTCTAACGAAGAAGCATGTTTTCTTTGGCATACGGAAGCATTGCGCTAAGTAAAATAATGGATAATTTTTCGTATTTGCGCACTGATTCTAATTGCTGTATGATGTTATGTTACGTCATTATGATCCGCAGACACTCTTTTTAAAAGAGGCACGGGGAAATGACTGGAGAAATTTCTTTGTCGGTGATTCCGAAATTTTTTTGCGTGAGTTAGTGTTTTTAAAGTGACGACAAAAATAAATACACTATTGATATGTATACAAAACAATCCAAATTAGCTTTATTTCTCTACATATTGTCAGCAAAGTGACCTGGTTCTGGTTTAAGAAACACCCATGTTGGGAGTTATTTGGTCATTTTCGGCTGTTGCCATCTTGGATTTCAAAATGGCATTTGGAGACGACTTCTGGCCTCTGAGCGTTAGTCTGGTTGAAGATACACCCGTATTCGGTGGTGTTTGGTCATTTTCGGCTGTGTTCCAGACACAGCCAGAAATGTTGTCTGAGGTCGATTTGTGGCTTCAGTGCATCATCACGATTTCGGAAATAACCATATTGGGTGATATTTGGTCATTTTCCGCTGTTTTCCAATAATTGGAAGTCGCCATCTTGGATTTCAAAATGGTATTTGGAGTCATTTTTCGGATAGAAACCGGAAGCTTCCATCTTAAATTAAACAATGGCGTCTGAATCGAAAATTTTTCTTGCTCACGAACACCTCAACATATAAAATTTGGTTCCATTTGCTTGATTATTTCTCGAGATGTGCAAAAATTTATGTGTAACCCCTCGTCTCCAGAAGAAGGAGGGGTGTCGAAACATTATGGTCATGTTTGTTATCCCTAAAATATTCACCTGCCGAATTTGGTTCCATTTACTTGGTTAGTTCTTAAGATGTGCAGAAATTTGTGTTTCATTTGTTTGGAACCCCTCCCTCACATAAGAGGGAGGGGTGTCGAACCAATATGGACATATTTGTCACTTCTGAAAACATCCACCTGCCAAATTTGGTTTCATTTGCTTGGTTAGTTTTCGAGATGTGCATGACTTTGTGTTTCATTTGTATGAGACCCCTCCCTTCCAAAAGAGGGAAGGGTCTCGAACTATCTTAGTCACCTTTCTCGCCCCTAAAACCCCTATATACAAAATTTCACGTCAATCGGTTCAGTAGTTTCTAAGCCTATATGAATCAGACAGACAGACAGACAGAGCTGCGTTTTTATATGTTTAGATTGCTCGCAAATAATTAATTATTCGGTAAAGTGTGACTTTCTTTTTCAACGACCGACAATGTTGATAACAAACATTTGAAAAATAAAAGATATTCGGTTGAGTAGTTTTCGGCAATCGTGAACACGAAAAAGTAATTTTTCAACTGGTCTTGAGGTACGACGTTGGCCTAACAAGCCAGTTGTCGTAGGTTTGAAGCTCGGTTTGGTAATGACAAATTTTCGAAACGTTTAGAATGTCGGTGTGTTTATGAATATGGCAAACGAAAGGCAGACTTATTGATCTGCAAAGGATGTAGGGTAGGGAACATATTCTAAGCAGCTATAGGAACCGCCTGTGTATTCAGACGAAATACTCGAAATGTTTTGGGTGAAATTCAAACAGTAGTATGTATATCAATATGTTCTCTATCGTTTTGTCTGTCAAAATTTGTTTTCAGATTGTAAAACTAAGTTAGCAAACTTTAACAATAATCAATTGAAGTTACCAATCGAGGGACACTATTCCAATCACCCCGGACCTATTTTAAGCATTTTTATCTGTTATGTAGGCGTTTTTTTGCACCCGAAGTGGCTCCTGAATGGCTGCAATATAGGTCGATTTGTTTCAAATTGTGATTGTTCACAGATTTCTTTGTGATTATCGGTATTTCTTACATTCATAAGACAGCTAGACAATCAAAGTTTTCGTTTCCATCATTGAAATTGTCGATATTGATCAAAATGCAGGAGTTTTTGGCCTGTTTTCTTCGACTGATTAAAATAGGCGCTACTGCTTAAGCCGTTCCTTACCCTCTATCAGAAATTGTTTTTAGACAGAGTTAACGCGTTTTCCATCTCACATTTACTCACTAAAGAGCTTGAAAGTTATGTAAAAAGAACTTGTTTTCTTCGTTTCAAGGTATGCTGCTTTAGTCAAATAATTTGCTGAAATATTTTTACTCTCAAGATGTGACAGTGTTTTACCCGTGGTTACTGATCGATAATTCTATTTAATGTTACCAGTGCGTGAAAAGATTTATCAAGCTACAGTGTCAACCACGTGTGAATAATGACCGTGTAGTAGTAATGGAGGTTAGAATTTTTCTAAAGTTTTACTAGTAACCACTGTTTCCTTTCCTTTACATATTGAGTTTCTCAGTTAAATTCCATGCTCTCCTATCTGTGGCGAAACATATTATAAACGTGAATGTGCAGCATATGTGCGTTAAACCACAGGGAGCAGTCCTTCGCTTCAAAACCACACCAGCGTTTGTAATCGCCTTAAGGAAATGAGTCTGTTCGATTGTGAACAGAATATCGACTATTTCAGAAGCCAAGCCTTACATATTATTACATTGTGACTCATCAATCACGCTTGAAATACGATACGGAGCCGTTCGAGCAGAAAAGGGAATTGGGAAAAGGCGTCTATCATACGTCGGCTGCCAGTTCAAATTTTTCGGTCATCATTCAACTAACAAAGCAGTGTTTGAGCTTATCAAAGCATGCATTATGCTAATCAAATAACGTAGAAATCTCTAGTTCTACAAAATAGTTTCTTCGTACTGAAGGTTACAATCGGAGGATGTTCTGTTAATATTTGATGCTTCTACCCAATTTTGCTTCTTACCCTCGGTACGCCAATAGTCGCCATTTTTATACTATGTAGAGAGGCAATCGTTTTCGCATCGTCCTTCCGGGTAACAGCCGATGTGGTAGCATCGATTTCCGACCCGGCAGCCCACTTCACGGCATCACCTTTTTACGACATCAATGGGAATCACGGGTGCTGTGTTGGCTTGGGCAACCTTTTTCACATCCACATGGTACATCATATGTCCTGATTTGGGGAGCCAGAAAATTGCCTGTAAGCTGTAAAATGCTACCAGAATCGACGTATTCAACATTCAACGCGTCGTAAAAACTCGCACATCGTAAGCCGGCCTGATAACGGTTTTAAATATTCATGCATGTGCTTGTTTTGCGCTGTAAAGCAAACTGTCGCTCGCTGGTCCGTCGGACAGGATTCGGAAATCTGTCACCTATCCGAAAATTCCAAGCTGAATTCTTGCTCGAAGAGATAACCCTCAACAAAAGAAATGGACACTATAGAAAACAAGTCAAGGATACAGCTGATCTCTATGTGATATTATTGGAAATGTTTCTTCCCTTATGTTTAAAAAATCAAAATACGAGCTCAGAATTTTTTCGCGTCCATATGAATCCATTAAAGTTACCCTCAAAGTACGACGCAACGCAACGCTGTATGATTGTGCCATTGTTTGTTGATGAGATTGTAGGTCTTCAATGCACAATCAGCATCAAACGTGAACCTACGGCATTGGGTCCCTTCGTTAAGCCTCCGACGGTAAAATCCCCGGAATGTTACCTTTCGCACAGCCCTGAAAGCACAAAAGCCAAAACACAATGAAGGGTGATTTCATTTTTCACAGGCTACGGACAGGTTTCCCACGTTCTCGGAAAAGTTCCAAAATGAGCGAACCAAGCGAGTGGCGGGGTTTCAACGTGTTACTTACTGTTGCTACTAATGCCCCTGCCTATTTCACATTTATGATTACGACTTATTCACCTGCAATCAAGCGAGCAAAATCCCCCGTACCTAAATCTTTGCCGTTTCCGGCTCAGTCACTTTCGGTTTCCGGCTCCCGACTGACACGCATGGGGGAAACTACCGTCGGAGTTTACCAGATACAGGGTAGGGTGGTGGCGAACGACTGTGACGATCGGGTGTAAAAAAAAACATTTCCTGCTTCTTGAATGATTTATGGGACCAGAAATTCGACGTAGAAGCGACGCTCGTAAACAAGCACAACAAAGACTTATAAATGAATATATTAGATTAAAAATTATGAAGCGTTATTCAAAGTGGGAGGAGAACCCTTTTGTACGGAACCTCGCTACTTCGTTTGGTAAAGGATAATCTAAAACTAATGCTCACCTCGACTTGTTGCGCTGCTGGTGGCTCATTGCTAGAAACTGTGTGCTGCTCGTTGCTGCTGTTGCTGATTAGTAGTGCACAAATAGAACAAGCAATTCATAGCACGTCGTTGGACACCAAATGGGAAACTTTTTTTTCTCGATGCCGTGACTTTCACTCTATTATAGCGGTACTGAAACGGTCGAAAGCTCACACGCTGACCCACACTCGCACAAAAAAAAACGATATTTACATGTGCCACACACAATTAACTTTAAATTCCGACCAAATTCAATTTAACTTTTCCTCTCGCTCTGTTAACAAAGCACTCGCGATTCTGCTACACTTCCTCAATTTATCCCCATACTACCGTTTAGCAACCGCGCGCCAATGAAACCATTTATATCGTTGAGCAAGCTCTGGGAATCGTAAACTATTTATACGGATTGTTTTCCTCCTTCTACGCTAAACGGAAGGACGAACCACTCTGCTACAGTACCGATACACCACCGAGCCTCTTCTGGGGTGGTTGTGAGTGAATTTGCTTGCGAATGACAGAAACTGTGCTCAGTGTCTCAGTCCGATATTTCCTAGGAAAAAAGTAATCTTAAGCGTTCCAACTTTCTTTCCGGCGCACAGTTTCCAATTTCGATCAAAATCACAAATTCCGTCTCACAGTCCATGTTCATTTTCTTCCATCAAACGACGCTCAGTGAATTGTCAACTTGTGAATAGTTATTTCCGGGGCGAGTCGGAAAATCACATTCTTTTCCGCCAGAGAATAGTCTTCGTAGTCGGAGGGCACGCGATCTTCTCTATCCTTTCATTGTCTTTCTAGTGCATGACTCGATTCGGTTTTGCTTTGGCCGGCGGACTCTGCATGACTTTCGACAGTTTTTTTCCCGCCGCAAATCAGTACGGTTTATACGGTATCTGAAATTGGAAAGGAAAGGATACGATTAGTTAGAATGTTTAACCGGTGACTCTGATAGCCTCTTAGCAACCGGTAATAAACCTGTGAGAGATATTGTTGCTAGAATTTGAGTTGGCAGTTAGTGCAAGTCAACAGTTGTGGCAGGATTGGGGATTTATGTTTGTAACCTCGAATGTCGGCATGTACATTGGTTGTTTCGTAAGGTTATTTTTTATTGTACATTATCTATTTCTTCCTAACTTCAGGTCATTGGAAGCTCTACTGAACACTCACGTTTGAAAATAATAGAATGGTTCTGAGGTGGTACATATGTCGATATTTTCATTGTTATTTATACCGTATAAATAAAATTATAGAAAAAATTCAATTACTTTTTAGTATTCAAATAATCTGTTTTGGAGAAAAATAAATCTTTTTCAATAAAAATGTCTTAAATTGTAGCTATATTGAGATCCATAAATAATGTCTCATTTCTAATATTTACTTCTTTTTAGGGCCTCCACATTATCCACATCCACGACAGTGTTGGATAAAAGTTTTTAACATTGAGAAGACAGTAGCGTATATCTTTCCGGAATGCATTATCGCAAGTGTTGCAACGAACAACTCTATGTAGTTCTATGTCAGCCTTGCGGTTGTGGCTTTGTATATGCTGGCAGAGTTTCACCGGAGAACCGTCCATTCCATCATTCTTTGGTATAATGATTTGAGACGAAAGCCGATACAAAAAGTCTGCCGCTTCCGATGCCACAACCGCTACCCGCTGCTGTCAAGTTATGAAAGAAGTGTAAATAATGGATAAGAAAATGTTAACTCTTCGAATTAAGTATTTAATTCGTCCTAAAAAGCACAATTTATTGTTTAATTTAATAGCGGACATGATGTTTGTACCTACTGTTATCTACTGCCACTACTGCTGCTACCCGCTGCTGCCTTAGATAAGACCGTCATAGTGGCTATCCACTAGCAAAATGATTGATTTGAGCAGAAGCAGGTTCTTATATAGCGTAAAAAAGTGCATTTCTGGTTCACTTGGTATATAATTCTGTCGACTTCACTACGACTGCGTCGGAGTCGTTTGAAAAATCGATATGGAAAATCGTTATGGTCTCGAGTCATGCAAAATGATCATCGCACCAATGCCGAATCAGGAGATTTTGGGGCACCGTTAGAACTACGCATCATGAGCGCGCACTCATGAAAAATGTCTGCAAATCAAGAAAATTACCTCTAGCCCGCATCACCCACAGACTAACCTGGTAGAGAGATCTGACCGCGAGTTAGAAACTTACTTTAGACAATTTATTGGTGATAAACCACACTCGTTTTACGTTTGAGTATAATACTTCAGTGAACTCATCCACGGGGTACACCACTTTTGGAATGTTGTACGGACGTACAGCACGCATTTCCACCTCTATTTACACGCGGAATGGAGTAGGCGATTTGACATAAGAGACATACGCAGGAAATGGAAAAAGTGAATGACTGGCAACCCATGTGGGGTGATTTAGTTAGTCTCGAAGGGACCAGGTCAAAAGATCCAGAACATGTGAGGGGGACCTTATAAAGTGGTGGAATTTTCAAGTGAAATGACCGCTGTAATCAAAAATGAGAATCGTTTAGAAAAACTTCATGATAACCGGCTTAAACGTTATTATGATCGATGATATGAATTTGAGCTATACTTTCAAGGTTGACACGGAATATATTTCATGATATATGATATTGAAAGGCATAAGTTATGATAGCGTAAGCACCTGAGAACAGGGACGTGATCCAGAACTGCAGGCAACGTGTTTCGAATCGACATCATGAGTGACCCAGATCGGCGAGACGAAGAGAATGAGACAACCAGAGACCAGCAGCAGAAAGCAAATGGTTGCAAGGGGATTTGAACGGTGGGTGTATATGATCAATGGGGTTTAGGAGAACGATACTACCGAGAAGAGACAACAGCATCCACTTGCCGGCTCTGGAGAGGCCAGAGGCGCAACAAGATTTAATCAATGTGGCTCACGGCCGAACCAAAAAGCGAAGACCAAGCGAAGGGTGAAATGATTTGCGCCAGATATATGTTACTCAATATGAATGAGCGACTCCTGCAAACAAGGATTCGTGGTCAAAATCAAACAAGCAAAATAGCACTCCTTAATTTTGCAAAGGGACACTTCTAACCCAACGCTGAAGTTCGTCGGCAAACACTGAACAATAGTAAACAATCAAGTGGAACGAAGTCTTAAGTTCGTGAGGATGATTCGTATATAACTAAAATACACATACCATGATAACTAATACCATGAAAATGCAAAAAAAATCATTATGAAGCGCATGAGACAAACCTAGCAGCCAGTAGAGCGAGCCATCTGACCGTCATCTCTTCTAAAAGACGATCAGCCATTCAAGGGGGGTAGTAGATGTAACGGCAACCCAAATCCTCCCATATTAATTTACAGGGTTCCGTTCTGAATCTTGCGATAAAACTATATTTTTGCTCTCAAAAAAGCACAGACTTCTACTTTGTCTTAGACTGATGAAATATTTGACTCCTTTGACAGAGAACCGCAAACGGATCCATCAAAATGCAACTCAAGATTATGTTCGACAAAGAACGACCCACAGTTTTATCAACAGATTATGCAATCGATGGCATAGCATGTGTTTTGATGCGCACGTGGTTTTAAAGTTAAGAATTCTAGCTAGATAACCGGTATCTAGAGTATAGAGGGGAGCCACTCACTCTGGGCTACCTGCAGGGTATATTTAAGCAGTGATGCGTAGAATGAAGTTCAAGCATTATCTTCACCTACTTAGTGGAAGGGTTCCGTGCACTAAGTATACGTACAGGGCTTTCTTTGTTTTATCACAAGTTCTGGTAGGGAAGGATCCTACACCTACACGCAGCGCCCATGCTGGACAAAATTATTCACTTTGCTTTTTCCATATATTGAAGAGAATAACAAACCAGCTTGAGGCTGCCTGCTCCCCTATTAACAAAAAAATTATTAGTTTTGGTGTAAGTAGTGAAAGTGTCAAATATTTGTTGTTGCAATTTTGATTGACCATTATCATATTCAAGCAATTTTCAAACATTCTGTGATATATTTCTTAGTTCTATTGTCAACTAGAAAACGTGTATTTCTATGCGGTCACGGTAAAAATTTTAAACGTATCCTCCGTGTAAAAAAGTCTTAGAGTGAAAGGGAAAAAAAGCGAATCAATACTAGTAGTGTCATTCTTATAAATGTTTTAGATGCGCTTTGTATGCACGTACCCACAATGGAGGGTTTGATACATGTTATCGTTAACTTTGTGAGAACAAAAAGGATTGAAATATTTCCGCATTGCGTATAAAGCTTTTTTATTTACCGCAGAATGTTTTTGAACTCTAAAGCTGTTCACTCTATCTATTCGATGTATAACGTGATCTCTTTGTGTAGAAATATTTTTTTTTTGCTATTCTATTGATCATCTAGAAATGAATAAAAGATGAGAAGATGCTTAATTTTCAATAAAATGTGTTGTTTATCTGAACCAAAATAGTCTTTGATAATATTTTAGATAAATCTTAAAAAAATATCAATTGAATATCTCAAAAAACTTTTTTTTAAGTTCTAATCAGAAATGCACAAAAACTACTATATTATTATCTGATGAACGTTAATGTTTAATTCAACTGAAAAGTTCAAACTATCAACGAAAAACATATTTTTTCAATAATTTTTCACTATAATTTTTTTTGGGAGGACAAAATTATTATCTACAACTTTGACTAATATACTCAACCGATTAAACAATCCTTTTAGGTGCTAATTTTTTTTTATCATTAATAGACTTTTCGAAAATTTGGCAGGGAAAAAATACGGTGTTCATATATAATTCTTCCAGGAATAAAATTCATAACCTACAGCTTTACTGAAGACACCATTCCAAAAAAAAAAACTGTTTTTCTGACAAAGCATATTTTATTCATCAGTCACATTTTTGGATAATTCTTTTTGAAACAGATGTCGTCCGTCGACACGAAAAGTCAATATCATGAAATGAGCTCTTCATCAAAGAGTAACACAACAATTGTACAAAGTTTCAGCGAAATCGGAAATGAGCGGCTAAAAAAATCATTTTCTATGAAATACCTCTCTAATATTGACGTAGGACTACGTCTTTGTTTTCTATACTAGATTACACTTTGTGAAATTGAAAATGAAACTGGCAAATGTTGCGTCAGATTTCAAACGATTCTATTATATTATATTATATTATAATATATTGTATTTATATGTCGGTGTATAGATAAAATGTGTAACAATTTTTGATATAATGTTCAACATTGTTGCTTTACTGCTTAATGGTGGAACAAGGTGAAAATTTACAAGATCAAGCTTTCCCATACATTTCCCTCGTTATTGGCTTGCTTCTCGAGCACAGATAACAATAACATGGACGACATAAATCCACTGCCTACATATTTTAACTCAACAAAGTGTTTTGGTTTGTTTGTCTTTCTCTAAGCTGCGTGGCCACGCCCTAATGGCAAAAATCTACTGTTAACTCGACACAAAAGATTGCGTGTAGAAAATTCAGCCTCAGTTTAGTTTGTGACACAATAGCGAATGCAGCTGTTAAAGGTACGCGACATTGAGAAACGAGAGCTGCATACGGGTCAACTTCCAGGCACTGCGGAACGTGTTACCTTTGTTTTGCATACGGCAGCAACAGTAACCATCGTACGCTGCAGAATATTTAGTTGGCGAAATATTCAATGCTACCGATATGGTGCGATTATCAGCGTTCTGTAGCACGAATTTCTAACTGAAGATTATGCACGCAAAAGTTGAAGTCTTGTACAATCATTGTGTCTTCCCGATTCGCACAAATGTTGCACAGAAATCGCACAATAAATGTGTGAAACGCATAACACAACAGTTGTACTGCGAATACATTGACATAGAATGAAATCAGAATATGTATCATATACCGACACTTTATTTCTCACGTCGAGTGTATTAGTGACTGCTACTCATGGAGCAGTGCAAGCAGCAAACATAAGCTATAATACTCGATCGATTTATCTCGATGGATTTGGTCATTAAAAAGTACCATTGAATGATTTGCAAAAAAAAAAAACGAAACAAAATTCTGTTCACAACATTTTGTAATCAACGCTAGCTTCACCGCAAAACTAGCAAAACCCTCCATTCCACAAAGCCACAAAAGCGTTCCTGATTTCTTATGGCAACACTTGTAAATTGTGAATAATTATTATTTGTCATTCTTTGCACGCGCTTTTTTCTCAAGCGACGAGAGAAATTTCTCTCTCGCTCGTAGAATTTCCATGTATGTGCGACAAGACCAGAAACGTCACATACAATTTGCAGGTTGCTCTTTCGCTTCTCTTTCGGTTCGGATTGCGACGCGCAAGGCGATATCTCGTTGCTTCACGAAATGAGCGAGACACCCGTGCTCAGGGATGCCACATGTACAGATTAATCTGTATTTTACATTTTTTTGGCCGAAGTAACGGTACAGAATCTGTATATACAGATATACAGATTTTCGTCGAAAAGTTCAGATATACAGATTATTCGAAATTGACATTAACTTTTAAAAACAATCCGAAATTTTATTTCATTAAATATTAAGCAAATTGAATATATTTTCAACTCCTCACACGTTTTAAGCTAAAAATTTTGTTTATGTACCATAAAAACTTAAAAAATACAAAGTTCTTTATGTTTAAACAATACAGATTTTTTTTACAGATATTTTTGTTCCAGATACAGATGCTAAGATTTTTCAAGGGAAAACACAGATTTAAATGTGGCAACCCTGCCCGTGCTGTACATACTTGATACCAGTGTTGTTAGTCTCACTCATACTGTCGGTGCGTGCTTGCTGCTTGCTGGAATGCATGAAGAAGAAAAAGTATCTCGAAAGCGTGTTTGCAAAAGACTTGAAAAGCGTAGCATATGTTTCGTTCTCAAGCAGAAAGGAGGAGAATGGTTTTGCTTCTCGCTCGCTTTGCAATGCTGCTTGATACCAGTTGAAACTGTTTAGGTGTAGTAGTTTGGAGCTGCCAAATACATTGGAGAAACGCTAGAGCATTAATTGCGTTATGCCCAACACGCAATCATTGTACTGGTTCCGAATTACATCAACAATTGCGTTAAAAACGCACAATTTTGTACTGGTTTCGCACCTTCCAACTTTTGCGTGTGCAATCGGTTCTTTTCAGAACTATAGATGCTTGAAGATAAGAGTTATGAAAATTTTCGCAACTACTACTAGTGTAAAATTTTCATGTATTCATGCATCGTTAGTTTTACAATAACGACCATCAAAAATAAACGGTAGTGTTGCCTATGAACAGTTTAGCTCATCACATAATACATACATTTAGTCCTACGTTACCATTTCATACAACACCTAGGGCTGTATACCTTGTAGTATTTTTATCAGAGATGGTCGGGTTTGATGCTTTTCAAACCCGTATTTGACCCGAACCCGATTTTTTTTGATTGAAACTCAAGACCGACCTGAACCCGATACTTTTTGCTCATTTAAACCCAAACCCAACTCGAAGAGGAAAATTTTATTTTTAAGAAACCCGAACCTGATCCGAACCCGAGATTTTTTTTTAAATTTTTCATATCAATTTGAGTTTGTCCTGGTGCTTTATACCCCGAATAGTATGGAAATGTTAGTGATTTTCACAGTTGCATGATATAAGACATCATTATCTTATAATTATGCCAATTTGGTATAGATTTCAACCCGAGCACGACGCGGATCCGAATATTTTTTTCCATCAAACCCGAACCCGACCGTCGTGCATCGAAGAAGCTCTTTTGCTCGTAAATGGCGAACGACCGTCGGCTTTCGCACACAGAACAAAAGGTAAAATGTCATTCGCGCATCAAGAGATGAACACTGTCTTTCGATAACCGATTTTATTTTGTTTCGGTCCACTAAATTTTATATCTGTTGAGAAACATTTTTACAAGAACAATGATATAAGTAATTTTCAAAATCTCTATACAAAACGTACGTAATTCTCATTTCTGGAAAAATGTTAAAATGCGTCAGAAGCCAACGTCAGAAGCAGAAAAAAAGATTATCGCAGTGAATAATTGTTCTAAAAAGTAAAGCAAAGCCTTGGTGCTACATTCCGATTCGGAACTCGACCTTCTGTTTATTTTTACACAGACTCGCAGCCAACTGTTAAGTGTACAGGACACAATTGCGGGGCTAGCGCTACGATCCTACTGACACAAACAGTCTCTCCCGAGCCGAGACTCGAACCTACGACGACTGGCTTGTAAGGCCAGCATCGTACCTCGAGACCAGCTGGGAGGGTTCTACTTTAAATATTAACTTATCATCTTTTAACTTATTAACTATTATTGTTCTTCTTGACTATTAACAAGGCTGAATGAGGTTATTTTAAAATTGAATGGTCGCCAAATATTTATTCACAAATTTAATGAATCCAAAAAGCAATCTTTATCAACCATCCTCGCACTGATAAAAAAGTCCGGACTCTTGCCCGATACGACAGAGCGGAAAGCCTTTATCACAGCCCAATCAAGGCTGGCCTCATAATCGATTAACTTGATAGCTCCCCGATTTACCATTACACGGACAAACAAATCACGTTAATTTCGCCGAAATCGAGGGCTTTTCTGGTGTTTTCACTTTTGATAGAAAACCGAAATTAAACAACCATGTCATCGATTTCTACGTATCAACGGCGAACCTTGACGGGAGATGTATCCCTCCGAAAGCCACTGCCAGCGCGCGGACACTCACATCACGCCTCGCCGATTTTCACACTCAATTACGCTTCCCAGCGTCCGAGGATCCGGGGTCCCGATGGCGGTTTCCGGGCGTTAATTGTTTGGCGGGTGATTTGCTTCTGCTGTTGATAGCGGCCCGAAACAAATTTGCTTCCAAAAAAATGGAGGTATATAAGAAAACCTACAATTCATCGGTCTGTTCATAATTTTCCAGAACAATGTGCCGAAGCCACCGGCAAAGGACGGTGTCTGTTCCGTCGAAGTTAATCGATAATCGACCGGAGATGCGATCCGTTTTCTTCCGTCGCAGTCTGATGGAGTGTATGACGTGGAAGGCACCGTCACGCGGGGTAACGTTGAACCGCACTTTGTTCGAGCTGCTCGATGGCGCGACCAATGGCAAGTGGTCCTTTTTCGACGGTAGCTTAATTTTGCCCCAGTTAAGCGGGCAGCGTGACACTGAAACGAAAGTTGACAGCCACCCCGACGCGGTGTGGCGCGGGTTGGGTGTTCTGTTTTCTTGTTTTAAGAAACTCTCGCACCACTCGTTCCTTCGCATTCGACGCTCCCGGCAGGGTTCGCGATACAAGCCCGGAACCTGAACTGCTCCTGGTGCGGCGCAGTGATGGCGGAAGAAAAATGATCTCGCTTGACGAAGCGTGACAGCTACGGGCTAAAGGGCGATGGTGCGGGACGAAACAATGGCGAAGGGGAAGAAACACGACGCGGAAGTGTACAGGAATGGGGGAAGAATAACGTTCGGAATTCGACCGACAGCCACTAAATGTGTTTGTTCTACAGTTGATTGCAAGCTACTTTTCGGGTGAGAATTTTCATGAAGAGGAATAGAAATTTTCAGTCAATATTTGCTGGATATCGTTTGCATGAGATTACAAATTGTAAATGATCTGTCCCATGAAGCATGAAGAAAATGGGAGATCATTTGAAATGCTATCAAAAAAGTTTGCTTACGCAATTTTCAATTACAACTAAACGACTCTTAATAAACACGAAGTAAATTGGAGATTGTCATCTTTTTGTGGTTTGGTAATATTTGTGAATGTATTGATACACGAATAAAGTAAAATTATAATATTGTATTATCGCATGGTAAACGTGATTGAGCGCAATCTCCAAGAATAAATTAATATGCCGTGAATATAGTGAAATTATCAATTTGACAGTTCCTGAGTTTGGAAACCTTTTCGGTGAAGTTACGAAAGAAATAAATATTTTTTGTGACCATTCAAAGACAGTTAACAATGGTCGATAGTTCATTTAGCTTTGAAAGGCTGTATTCAACTGGTAGAATACCTTAACGAGAAATTTGTCTCTGAATCTCCATTAAAGCCTACGTCTAAAACGCCTTGAAAACCGCGCATGTCGCATACAAGGGTCAGCTAGAAGTTTTTTCAATGGCGAACAGCAATGACACTGCAATAATCCCTGGTGCAAACTCTTCGAAGAGCGACTAAAACCCCCGAACGAATCCACCTAAATGGAAAATAGAACGTTCACCATATTACCAACTCTCACTCTGACGAACGTAACGCCATCAAGTATCTTTCATCACGAATTGATTGTTTCAACATTTTTCGACCGATATTTATATTCTCGTTATCTACTGTAACAAAGGTAAGAAGCAGCTCTCTCTCTCTCTTCAACAGAAGATGCTAGCTTTCGGATCGCATTTTTACGTTCCTCTTGTCGGTTTTAAGGGCTATTCCCACTGCTTCCGTTCCGGGACCGGGCCGGGACCGGGCCGTGGCTGATCCGTGTGTCGTCCGGGCTTGTTTGAGATTGATTGCATGCGTTCTTATGAACGCATTCACACCGACGCGCCGTGCCCAGACCGGGGCAGTGCTGAGTTGCCGCCGTGCTGCCGCCGTGCGAGAGAAAAACTATCGTTGCCGACGATACTTTGTGTTGGCCGGAGAGTGCACGGAAGGCACTCGGGTGGATGCGTGTATGTTGTAGTGACATATTTCGCGCGGAGTGAACTGCGGTATGAAAAAAAGAGAAAGACGTTCTTTCACATACACACATCAACATTTCTCAGCCAGAGCGCAGCGCAGGCACGGTTCAAGCACGGCGCAGTGTGAATGCATGAAAAGTCCCGGACGAGTCCGGTCCCGGCCCGGTCCCGGAACGGAAGCAGTGGGAATAGCCCTTTAAACACTCGTTGCCAGTCGAGACGACAGCGGGATTCCTTCGAAGTAACGAAATGGTATGAAGGAACGCTTATGCTGGAGGATACAAAAAAGTACCTCCAATCCTATTCGTCTTCGTAGGGATCAAATAGGAAAGAAGCGAAAAAATTGTCCCGTTCTTCCAATGGCAGAGAACTGCATACTGGAAACGTAAGCGTTGGGAAGTCACTCAAAGAAAATACCAACAAGGGAAGAGGTGAAAATGATTGTAAAGTTCCAAATGAAATTCTCGGCAGCCAAGGTTGCCAATGCGGTTGGAAAGCACAGCATTTTGTTTAATTTTTTTCCTTCCATTGTAAAATGTGAAACACTTCAGGATGATATTAGCCAATCAATGAAATTGGCAGCACTGGCGGATATGGAATAGAAGACGAGAACACTGCTGCCAAGTGATTGCTTCTCGTTAGACAACGATTATTTCTTTTCACTCCTGGGAGGCTAGCCTCTCGCAATGCATCAGCGAATGAAAAACTGCCAGCGTTATTTCGGGATTAAAGAATAGCCTTGAAACATTTAATGCCTGCAGCTACAACTAACAAACGCGTGTCTAGTATCGGGAAAGTGTTTGGCGAAGCAATTCCACCTCGCATGGAAACAGCGCTGAATTAGCTTCAATTAATTTTCAATCTCCAATTTCTTCTCACTTTTCGCACCGTCAGAAGAATGCGAACTAATGAGTGCACCCGGTACGGCAATCGCCGGTCATAAATCTTCGTGACCGAATTGACCCTACTTAGCAGCGACACTCTATAGTTGGATGGCGCACTAACTTTCTTCGAATCAAAAGAACGAAGGAAAGTTTTAAGCAAAGGCAAACTGCAATCATTTTAATTAAGGAAATACACGCTGTTTGCAAAACAACAAAACGGCGAGAGAGTCGAGAAAATCGAACAATGAGTGACACTTTGTGTTTGTGTGTGTGTGTGTGTTGACATACAAAAAATAATTACTTTGAGTTTTGTTACGGGTCGATTGTTAAGGTTTCAACTTGATGGAAAGTAAATTGGGAAAAGATGGCGACGACTCAATTGTTGAATCGAGAGTAGAACAGCAGTTTTGTTCGTTTTTATTAGGAAAAAATGCTTTCCAACAAATTAAGTTTTTTTTAGTCATAACTAAAAATCAGTGAAAATCTGTTACTTCGACGAATTTATTTTCCAATTCAATTCATTAGCTGAAGCTACCGTCTACACGTCGACAGTAGCGCAAGAGTGAGAATTCGTATTACCTACCCTCATACTGATTAGTGGAATATAAGTACCAAGTACCAATAAGTGGATTAGTATGGAAGTTATAGCTTAGGGCAAACAAGGTCAACTAATTCAATCATATACATATCACCTTAGGCTGCTATTTTTGTGCTCACTATTGAAAAGTGGAAACTTTGAACACGTTAATATTTTTCTTGTGCGACACGGTTCGAATGAATTCTTAATTTAACAATAATTTTTCGGCTTATGTCGTTTTCGTTTTCGCGGTGTAGCTACACTCAAACAACACTTTTGACACCGAAAATGTTTTATTTGACTTTTCGGACTACCCTTTTTCTATCTCTCCCTACACTTTTTCTGTCGCTTTTTTCCCCAGCACATTTGCGAGATGGACATATGAAATGGAAACGAGACAAAATGACGAATGCGGTAATGACCAAAACAAAAGTGACAGCTACCTCTGGTATTACGCACACCATTGCAATTGCTCGGAAAGTGTTTTTTTTTCAGCTGCAAAGCGTAGTCCGGGACGAAACGAATTCGACATAAGATTCTGCATACAACCCCTCCTCCCCACACAAATCTAATGTAAAATTTTCTTTGCGAGGAAAAATTTTTTGAAGTAGAATACTTCTCTCATGAAGTTCGGCTATATAGGGATGTGAAATGAAAATCTAAAACCGAAAAAAGTGGAAAACTAATGAATCGGTTAATATTAGATGGATTTTCTTCGTTCTCGCAGCAATAGATTGGAAAATCTTCTAAGATTCTTCCCAAATGCAGATAATTGTAATTTTATTATTCAAATTATTTTACTATTGAAAATAGTCAAGCCTTGTCAAAACGAAAAATTCGACCTCCGATTGGTCGTTGTATGATTGCTTTCCAAGCACGGTCGACAGAATCATATTCCTTGCGATTTAAAACATGCTATTTGGCCTATATTAGAGCCCGTTTCAGCCGAAGGCACTCATAATAGTTCCAGACAGCGACAACAGCAGTCCTCCCTTAGCAGCAGCAGTAGCAGTGCAGTGGATACCAGCGATAGCGGATAGCGGCCACAGCTGTGGCATAGCAATGGATAGCGCACTAGTTGCAGCGGATCTCAGCATCGATAGCAGCTGGGCCAGCTGATGCAGGAACAGCGGATACCAATGGCAGCGTATAGCGGCCACAACTGTGGCATGGCTACGGATAGCGTAGCAGTTGCAGCGGCACTTTAGTGAAATGCAGTCTCTGTGCGATAGCGGGCACTAGTAAACGCAAAACGTGGCTCATTTTGACAACACATGAGCCGTCTAGTTTTGAGTGTTAAATCAGCTTTTCACTGTTTATTTTATCACAAGGAATACTTTATTCGCACCGTCAGTGATAACGCCAAGATGTGATCGGTATCTTATCCGATATTGAATTGAACAACAAATTGTCCTTTTCAGGATGAAATAAAAACCTGATGATTGAAGAGTTAATATTTTCTCTTGAGGTAATTTACATATTCAAATTTGCAAAAGTTATAAGTTTTACTTAATCTCCTTGTCTCTTAACGGACTGAATTATCTGTTCATTCAGTCATGAGCACGACATAATCTGCATAAAAATTATTTTTTCGCATAGCCAAAGTTTAAAAATTGTCAAGCCCCAATCATGACAAGCAACTTACTATATTATTGAAAATGTTGTTGAAGCGCAAAGTTTGATTGATCTGATTAGTCAACGTTTATTTACTAGAAAAAACGACTGACACGCAAGCAGCCGGGTTATCTTTCTTGTAAAAGTATTCTACTTCAAACTTGCGGTCGTGGCTTTGCACACAACCCTCCTGTGTGTTTTTTTTGAAGAAGACACATTTATTTTACTTATAGTATTTTCGTTGAGAATAAAAACAATACCAGTTAACTATCATGTTGAAGTATCTAAACCTAAAAATTAAGTAAACGGAGAAATGTACATACAGCTAAGGGGAATTTGTTGTTTTCTCAAGGTTCACCTTTTAGAATCTCAGCGAGAAATAATCCAACTGTTTTTAATTTTTTCTGCTTTGTAGGTTTTTGTTTGTATTTGTATTTTGTATTGTATGAACCCCCTTGGTAAGCTTTCGTAAGAAATTCGGATACAGGTCGGACTCGATTTTCCGGAGACTCGATTATCCGGAATTCGATTATCCGGAATTTTAGACTCGATTATCCGGAATTGCATTTTTTTGGTGTCCGTTTTCAATTTTTATTTTGAAATTTTGCCTTTACCATCCCTTCTGGAATATTTGCTACCATCTAAGTCACTTCCGGCATGTTTGGGACATGTTCGAATTGAGTGAAAATAATCAATATCCAATTTATTTTCTTTTGCTTCTCAAGATTTTATCCCTTTTCGCCTCAGAAATAACTTCAGGTTACGCCACTGCATCATTCAAGTGAAATAAAGAAAAGAAATATTTATTTTATGTTCGTTAATCGCAAAATTTCAGTATATTTTGTGTGATTCGATTATCCGGAATGAAATTTTTTTTGATGTTCCGGATAATCGAGTCCGACCTGTATTCCTCTTCCCTCCTCAATACTTACGTAATTTGTGAATGATTCCTTAAGTGGTTATCCTATATGGTACGTATAGCAATGGAAATATACTACAGGTTGGACTCGATTATATAGTCTCCGAAAAATTTTCACTATATATAATCGAATCCTGTATATAATCCAATTAGAAAAAAAAATTTTTTGTTATTTTGTTATTTTGCAGAAATTTTTTGTTGTTTTTGAATTAATAAGTAGGATTTTTTTTTGACTAACCTCCTAAAAGTCGCAAAAAAGCTTTCTTGAAAAATTATATGTATATAATCGAATAAGAAAAAAATTTTTGTTTGTTTATTTTGCATACATCTTTTGTTGTTTTTAAATAAAAAAGTAGAATTTTTTTGACTAACACCATTAAAGTCGCAAAAAACCTTTCTTACAAAAATATATGTATGTATAGATTTCGTAGTTATTCTTTATGTTATTGCAGTCAGCCATGGCAAGAACACTACACCGTGCTGCACGGGTGCCACTTTTGCATAGAAACACTACACGGCGTGTATTGCAACTTGCACTGCGTGATGTGTATTGGGTAGATAATAGATTAGCTAGATTAGCGACTTGCGTAATGGGTAGATAGTAGATTAGCTGAAAACATTGCCTTTAATTTATTTAAATTTTTGCTCACCAGTATTGATTTCAACTTCATAAAAATAAGTATTTGAAAAGAGTCAATCTCTATCACCTCAACCTTAACATTGAAATAGTAATATTAGGGTCCATTCAAATCTAACGTGACATAAATATAGGACTTCCGGAAAACCCTCACCACTTTGTCTAGCATGTTTCCAATACTCAGCACACCAGGCATAAAAAATTTCCTCAGCCCTGCTTGTGTTATGTAACATTTGAACGAACTTTTATGAATCAATAAGGAAGCGCTTATTTATAACGTAACGCAAGAATAATTATTGTTGATCTCCTTCCCCCTTTGCCATGCTTTTTGTTTAAATTTTCCGTATGGGTTGCAACACTTTGCCAACCCAACACTCTTTCCCGTTTCCTGAGCGTTACATAATTTGTAAACGTTCCCTCGCGATATTTCTGTTTTAGATCAGCTATACTTTACTTGAAACATTATGGCTCAAAAATCAACGTTTTGGGTCAAAAAATGTTGCGTTACGTCTTATTGGACTGAAGGGAACGTCCATTAATTACGTACCGTAAATAAAAATTATTTTCGCCCTCTTCCTCTAGGTAACGCTCTTTGTATAGATCTTCAAAATTTTTAGTATTGATTGCGACGTTTTGTCAGATCTCTACCTCCCCCTAAGCTCTACGTATTTTTGGACGATCCCTATACGACATTGCTGCTTTAGGTAAGTTATATCTAAAATTGAAAAAAAAAATTTTATGATTCGATTATATACAATTTTATATATAATCGAATCATATATAATCGAGTCAATATATAATCGAGTCTGTATATAATCGAGTCCGACCTGTACAATAGTTCTAATTAATGGACGCAGCGGCAGTCCAACTCTACAAAAAGAAAGTGAAACAACATCTACTATTTCGCAATCCCATTCCCGACGGGTGATGTCATATGTAATCATCAGATATTCGAACTTTGATTTAAGTTTAAAAATTATAATTCAAAATTGCACGATTGAACTATTCAGTATGGTTAGTGGAAATATTGATCTTTAATATGTCTTAGAGTTTGTGTCAATTGTGCATTAAGTTGATGAGTGATCAATTGCTGTAGACAATTTTATAAAAGGACTATTACGCTGATAATTTCGAAAATAGTCATAAAATCGTATTTTATGCTACCTACATAATATTCAATAATTCAATGTTTTTTGTTACTATGTTTGTAGTAAATTGTTCAATAGAGCAAAATGTTTCGGTAGAATTTATTTATCCTGTATGGGCTATTCACAGCGACCAGAAATGTATTGGTCTATTGCTATTTTATTCGGGTGTTTGCTGTATACCGTGCATTTTCCATCATCAATAGTATTGAGAGTAAGTGATATCCTTCTTATTTATCCTTGCTTGTGTGTGAGTTTTTTACCCTATTTATTCTACTAACGGCTATACTATACCAGCTTTGTTCCTTCTCTTTAGTATTACCTATTGTCGTTTCCTAGAGAAGATTTAACTATGGACCTTCTATCTATGGACTCTGCAACCTTGCGGCTACGCTGCTTTTTTGGTTTAACAATAGTTTAGTTGTTGGTGTTTGCTCTAGAAAAACATAAGTATGAGAAATTGATTTGACAAAAAAAAATTTACACAGAAATCAGCTCTGGATTTTACATTTTTTGACGTGGGACTACGTCTTTGTTCATTATACTAGGATGCATTCTGTATAATTGGTAATGAAACTGGCAAATGTTGCGTCAGATTTCAAACGTTAATAACAACATGATAGATAAAATGTAGAACAATTTTGCAATATGCTAGTTATTACTCTAATTTTATTGCTAAGCGGTAAAATTGATAAAAAGGTTCAATGACAAATTTTCGCGAACAATGAACCAATTACATGCAAGCATTCCTAGCACAGACGACGTGAATGGACACCATCCGTTCCCTGTGATATTCTCTGTATCAATATCAAATTGAAAATTGACAGCGTCTTCCCGAAGACAAAATGTCTCGAAGTAAAAGTTTTCCGAAAAGATTGAAACAAGCCCAACCCTTAAGCAATTTCTAAACCTGCTTTCATAACCTAATAAAAACTGATGTCTTGAAAGAAAATATGCCGGTTAAAGCCACAGTACCAGTGGAGTAGAGAACCGCAGGTCTCTCGTCGTCTATGATTGCAGCGGTACTCTTCTATTCGTACATTTCAGCGGTACACTTCTTTTTGTACTGCAGCGGTACTATTTGTATTGCAGTGGTACACTTTTGTTCGTACATTTCTATTCGTGTGCAATCCAGGAAAAACTGCATTGCTGCTGTTGATGGCGATTGAAAGTTTATCTCATAAATATGATTGCCATAAATTACTCAACAAGAATTGTAAATTTTTGAAACGGATATTTATTTAATTTTATCTTCGATATTCACTAAATAATCGTGACCGGGTAGTATCGAAAGAGTAAATTCCTAAATATACACATTTATAGAAGAGTAGGAGCCTGCGAATTTTGGTGAATTTTTTGTTTATTTACTAAGATTCTTTCGGAATCTTTTTTTTTTTTCATTTCAAAATTGTTAGATGATATGTTATTATTCTAAGCTTTGCCATGATAAACGTATATTAGCTGTCTTCATAATACAATGTAGTTGTAGGAAAATGGAAAAAATTGTCAAGCAAAAAACAAAAACAAAAATTTGATTGCTACGATTTTTTGCTGCTGGAACTTGTTGATCATTTTGTTTGAAAAATCTTCTTATGTTTGCCAAATAATGAACCTTTGTAAGGGCTTCCATATCATTTTGAAAGTAAGATCAATATTATAGATTTGATTCAATTTGAGTTAAATAAGACAAAACCATTCATTATGATAACGAAGGTATTGTTGGATTTGGTTTTTGAGGATATAGAGTTAATTCTGACTTTGACACATTACGAGAAATTCTTGGTGCTTCTTCAGCAAGCACGATATGCTTGTGCCTTGTCAAATACTTGTTGTTTGCACAAAAAAATATCAAAGGCATAATATCGTCAGACATAAACGATATTCTTTCGAGTGTTATTGAATATATTCTAAAATTGATTTCCAGGGAAGGCTGAAAATAAAAATACGTACAGTCGCTGAGCAAACACATTGATTTTGTCTGCGGACTCTGAATATTCTGTAATAAAAAATCCTCTAATTACAGTGTTTAGTCCCACGTCACCATTTCATACAACCCTAGGGCTGTATACCTTGTAGTATTTCTTATTCAATCCTTGATTCGAGGTGGCTCATGTTGTTCTTTTTATTCGCATTAGTAAACAGGACTGTTAAAGGAGGATATTTGAGAGCTAGTGTTAATAATCTCCTTTGACAGTCTATTTATCTACAGAATTACAGATTTATGCTTATACCGAAGGTAATAATTGTAACTTGTTTTTTATTCTTCTTGGCGAATGAAGGTCTCTTGTGTTTCTGTTTAACACCATGTTTTTCACAGGTAAACGGTAATTTTATTCACTAATCAAATTGTGTTTTAATTTTGATTATTAATATGTGTCGTGAAAACAAAGGTACGCTTGAACAAAAATCAATGGAGTGGTGCATGTGCCATTTTAAAACTTTTTGGGTTTTTTTTGCATGAACTGATGCAGAACGCAATTATGTACTAGTATATCCAAGAAAAACAAGATCTGATAACCTGAACCAAAGTTATAGCCAACACAATTTTTGGTAATTAACATAATCACCATTTCGTTGAGACCAAAAGTGGTACATGTCCAGTCTGTGCATGTTAGATGAATTGTAAGTCGAATATAATAGAATATCATAGAATATAAACTAATTATGTCTTCAGCAAAGTTGGTCAAGTGATTGAGTACTTGCAGATGACGATCTGTCTGCTTTGGAATTTTCTCACTACGTGGCGCTAGTGTGACCGTGACTATTTTGTAACGCATTTACCTATTTAGTATCAACTCGTACGCTGTTACCAAATACATATACACTAGCGCCACGAAGAGACAGAATTCTCCAACAAACAGATCATCGTTCTATAGAAGTCAATCACTTGGACAACTCTGCTGAAGACATGAATGTCCTATGTCCTAAGAATAGAGAGCTTTATTACACCCTCCTTTATGCTCACACTGGATATGTACCCCTTTTGCTCTCAACGTTTTCTGGTTGACATTATTTTTCCTATAGAATCAAAGTGGTACATGTTTTTCCATTGAAGTTTGTGTAAGTTTCTCAACCATGCTTTCATGTACCGTCTTTTAAAACCTTTCCAGCAATGATTTAGTGCAGTTATGTTATGTTTGAAAAAATGGTTGAAAATAACTTACTATTTGAGTGTTTTCGTTTATCGCGAAAAATTTACTTAATGGCACATGTACCACTTTGCTCTCAACGGCTCATATCTGAAGACGCAAAAGTCAGTAGGCAAAGTCGTGGCCTCTGTTTTTTGCGACAAGCATGGACTTTTGCTCATCGACTTACTTTCGACCAGTCACACATTCGTTATGTCTTCTGACTGATTTGATAATGTGATCAAGCAGAAAAAGCTTTGCACGGTAAACGAAAACGGTTCGCTGTTTCATCCAGTAAATTTGTTCAGATGTTCATGCTAGAGACAATTCTGCCTATAATCGCTTATCAGCCCCCCCCCCCCCGCATTTTCATCGAGTTGAAAAAATAGCGCTCAAAGGTATTTTTCTAGTTTTAGTTGGTTCAGTTGTTGAGCGTGGTTAATCACTTTTTTTTCATATAATATAATGAAACAGACCTTTATCATAACTTCTCTATTAAAACATTGCTTTTCTCGTAAAAAAGCAATGAAAAATAAAGTAGAGAGACGAATATGTGATCATTAAGGTCATTGAGAAGAAAAATAATCGCATACCAGTCTCTTCTCAGTCACTAATGCTCTGTGTAGATGTAGTTGTATTTTTTGCAATCATAAGCCGTGCGCGTACGTTACCGTCACAACATTTATTTTTGTGATAAGTTTTTGATCATTTCGAGTTACTTCCGTTTAGTTGAAATTAGGATTTAAACAGAAAGTTTTACGACAGTAAAGATGAAAGTGTGGGTTTAGAAGAAAAATGTGACGGTTTTGATTTAAAAACTAGTATCGTTGAACGGTTTCCATGTAGCAGGAACGAGTTTGACGCTATTTTTCCGGATATTGCAAGAACATTGAGGACATAGTTTACGCTACGTTTCAGATAGCAGTTTCTTTGACGATAAAGGCAATTTCAGTATCTACTTAAAATTACCTTTGCTATGAAATATATTAAATATAACCTCGCATTCAGTAACAAATCGATGATTATTTTATTGAAAAATATAAAAATCAATATTATATATTTTTTAAATGGAATGAAGGAATTTAGTGGCACTGATAGGCGATTATTTTTTGAATGGGACAATATGCCATACTTTTTTTTTACTTTTTGGAAAAAAACAACTGTTTGTTTTTTCCGATAGTAATGAAAAGAAAGAAGACATCTAATATTTAATTTAAAGACGATAAAAATGCAGGTGGTACTGGTATGCGATTATAAGTCGAATTGCTTTTTAGGAATAAGCAATAAAATATATAAAATTGACTACGAGTATTTCTTGTTATCAAAAATTTTAATATTGAATAAAAATAAAGAGCAGAGAAATTTCATTTAAATAACTCAAAAACCTGGAAATAAAATCACCACAAAGTTAGAGAAACCATATAAGCTATCGGCAAAACTTTCTGCGTAACGTTTCAAGCAAAATAAAATTTCATCGAATGGCAACCTAGATATACCAGTTGAATTTCGGAATATTCAGCAATGAAACTATTGACGAACCTACATATCAAATTTACATTGACCACTTGACATGCAGACGAATGGTTCCTTAATCACAACTGAATGATTACAAGACTACTCAATAGGGTCTCTCTAGCTTAAAATTTGCTTTATTTCAAACTTTTACATACTGGCTGGCTAGATAGTATGAAGTTTATGCCTTTTTGGTTGAATACATTTTTGTACTGAGGTTTGAAAAATACTATAATCAGTACATTTTTTTCAAGTCTGTAAAATAGACTCCGGAAGAATTATGAGAAGATTTGGACTCTACATGAGCTGCATTTTTTTCTGGATAACTCTGGTTAAAACTTCACTAGCTCTAGAAAATACACCTCTTTATCTGAATATTTGACAAGACCCGAGAAAATTCATACAAATCTGGAAGGTTGGCCACGCAATGATCGGTCGTTGTATCGGGAGGGTATCAAAAATGTTCGCGAAAAGATCGTTTTTTTTATACTAAGTCAAGAATACCATTGAAATGAATTTAAAGATTTACCAAGACCCATTGACCTTTACACGGACCACATATTTTCAATATCAATTATGTTAAGTTCAACGTCAATATGTACAGACTGATTTGTTTATATGATATTATGATTTTACGTATCATAATTAAATTTTTTATGTCGAAAAGTGTCAGTAAAAGGACATAACAACAGCTACTCTAAGATAAGGCAAATAAAAAAGTTTCTTAAACATAACATGCATATTTTGATAGTTTCGAAGTAACGTAGTATAACAGCAGATGAATATTTTCATAGTAGGTAGGATCCACTCTATGGAAGCAGTCATCTCCAAATCAATTTGAATGAACGTTGAAGCAGCATGTATACACAACTCATAAACCACAATTATCTCGCAGCAGTTATTAAATAATTGATATCAGGGAAACGCCAAACCCTCAGGGCGTAATGTGATGCCATTTTACATTTTAAAATTGTTTACAATATCGTGATAAACAGTGGTGGGCACCATTCCGCTAATTCGCTAATTCGCTAATTAGCGATGCTAAAATTCAGTTAGCGATTTAGCGATTTGCCTAATTTTTGAGCTGGTTAGCGAAACTGTTAGCGTCGCTAAAATTTTAGCCTTCGAAACGCTAAACGCTAATTCGCTAAATTTTGTAGAGAAGCTACAATAGAAATATTTAGAAAAACTGTGAATTGCTGATGGCGTACGTAAATTGATTCGAAAGATGAACATACTTTACTGCGAAAGTTACTTTTGTCAGTTTTTTTTACCCTAGAATGGAGTTCCAGTTATCGTACAAGCCACAGGAGCATTTTGAAGAACAAGCACAAGGTCTAGATTAAATTTTCGGCACACCAAGAATTTTGGTGAATTGCAATGCGCTTGAAATTATGACAACTTTGGTTCTACTTTTTCGATTTAGATAATAATTGAATTTTTATGAAAACATTCCTAAGAGTATCTATTTTCAATGCAAGCTAAATAACTTTTGTTATTCTTGTTTTAACAAAATCATATATAAATACCGTTTCGTGAACCTCTTATTGTAAATACTTAGCTTTAAAAGTAATTGTTTTCGTTTGTTTAACCAAAATAGATCAAAGTGGTCCAAATCTTACAAAACACGAGCAATTAATACAGCGATATGACTATTTACATATTAAAAAGTTAGCGATTAGCGATTAGCGAAAGTTCCGCTAATGTGGGTATAGCGTTTAGCGTTTAGCGATTATCGAGCCAAAATTTCCGGTTAGCGGCTTAGCGATTAGCGTCGCTAAATTTTCGATTAGCGGTGCCCACCACTGGTGATAAAACAAAACACATAATGAAGCGACATCGGTAGAATTTAACATTATTTACATAAATGATGATAATTTCATAGTATGCGTTTCAGAAACAATGAAAGCATTTTGCACGAAATCTCTTTCGGCAAGGACTTTTTGCGCAAAAACTTTAACCATTGAATGACAAACCGACTCTAAATCATATTGAGAACCGGTAACGAATTGATTGCGGCATCGGCAACCTTTCGAAATCACGCACACCCTGCACTCCAAATGATCGCTGATTGAGAGCTCAAATCCAAAACGAAGGCCCTTCGTGCTATCAGTCGTTACCCCCGCGAGAGAGGCGAAAACAAAGCACTTAATTTTCTATTCAGCTATTGCCGTGAAAAATCAACCTTTCAGATTGAAACGCACTTGTGCTGTTCGGATTCAAACTGCTACCGTCCTTCTGGTGGCATTTCATTCAGAGCCCGGAACGAATTCAACTACGCTATTATCTCGTTCCACAGGCTCGAGAGCTCTTGTTAGGAAATCATTAACTTTTTAACACCAACTCTATGCGTCCTAGTTTGCTATTCGGCTTATAAAACACGGCTCAGAAACCCTCGTCTAACTTACAATGCACGTTTCGAGAGCCGTCGGACGCAAAATTCGTTTATTTGTGAAAGGGGAGGCTCAAAATGTTGAACCGTTCATCATCGACACTTCAATCCTGCCACAAAACGTCAGCCACTGACTAGCAGAACCAAACCGGGTTTGGCTCACATGATCAAAATAGCCAACTTTATCAACCGAAAATGTTTCTCCAGTGAATTTGGGTAGTGCCATTGGAACGTTAAGAATGCACTTCAACTTCGTTAATGCAAATTTCACATCATAATACACGCACCTAAAATGGCTAATTCAAGAACCAGCTGTTTTCGCGATTTTACCTCCTGTTTAATCGGACTCTTCACCACTACTTCACAACGCCTGGATTCACTCTCGACGGTATGCTCTCGACTTCATTCACAGAGTTTTCTTCACCCCACGGACACTTGTTCTTTTCTCCGATACTTTTTCAGGCCACAGCTGCCGACTCTGTGCGTTTCTTCCTATGTCAAACAATCACGGCATCAGTGAAAAACCTCTTCACGATATTACCAAATTGCTTTATCGGGGCGAACGATTTTCCAATTTCGCAGTATTCCCCCGCAACAGTATAACAAACACACCCGCTGTCGGTACGCAAACGATGACAATGCGGTTTTTCAGCGGTCTTGAATTGAAAATTTTTACCCCGTTAAAAACCACCGGAACTGGTAAAAGCTATAGTTAAAAACAACCGCGATTCGGTTCTATTCGCGAGAAATTTTCATCATCCTTTCGGCTAAAGGACACAGTGCAAACTAACTGGCCCGAGCGAACCGAGCGAAGATTTTATAAAACCATCACATAGCAGGGTGAGGGTGGATTCGTCGGAAAAATCGCTCCCACTGAGCGCACGACAAACTCTTTTTGTTTTCGCTCCAAAGAGTGTAACTTTCGAAAATGAGTTCGAATCTTTTCGAACTGCACGTGAGAATCGAATGAAAATTGGTGAGCCACACTCATCGTGTCCCTCAAGTGGTGAGCAGGCGCATTAGGTGCATTCACGCACACAACCAACCGATTGCTATTTATACCAAGGCAAAGGATACTCTACCACAGGGAGAATTTTTGAACTGAGGGTAGATTGGGCGGGGGGTGATAATTGTGTGGACGTCTTATCATTGTCATTGTTTGGCCATCGTCGTCCCTAACCTACCCCTCGTGATGTACAGCAGCCACCGTCCACAATTCATCCTCACCGTTCCCGATCAGAACGCATGAGCTGGTGAGAAAATCGTTCACCGAATCCTCTCTGTTTTCCGACTGGCTTTTTTACGAGTCCGCTCGTGTGCTCTCTGATTTTCTGATTCCTAATTTCTAGAGCAAATCCACCCGAAAGGAAAAGGATTGCGACGACAGCCGGAAGAAGAACCGGAGAGCAATTCGGGAGGTGTCAGGTTAATGTTTTGGGAGTGAAAATCTTTACTTCAGAGGTGAGAACCACGACAGCTGAGAAATGTCGGCCTGTGGTTTTTCCCGTTTGGTGCTAGATGCTGCTGCTGTTGCGCCGCCTGGGATGACAGTGAAACGGTCCATTTGAATCTTTAGACAGTGATTTGGTTGGATTTTATTTTATAAATTATTTGACTATTTTTCGTATTGATTTGTTGATGTTAATCGGTTTTTAATTATTCTCTGGAAAGAATTCTAATAGGTTTCTAGAAATAAATTGTGTATACAACTTTTAATGGAATTCCAAGATATTTTTGCAGGAATTCCACTTGCAATGTAAGAAGCTAGATGTACACTGTATCGAAAAACTGTCCGTGTAGCAGTAACTTTTATATAAAAAATTACTCATTTGATGTATAAATGTTTCCTCTTTGAAAAACAATAATTTAAATATACAAAAACGTACCTGTTGAACAAATAAATTTAATTTAGAAGAGATGAGTCTTCAAAATTATGACAAAACATTGTCCGTACACTAGAGCTCTTTTCAAATGAAAGTCAAGTAAACACACTTTTTTCAGAGTCCGGAAATTAATCGGAAAATAACCTGAAAAATGATGGTAAAATCATGTTCGAGGTAACAAGCATCGCAGAGCATCTACGATCGTTGTTTCAGAAACATGCCTTGAAACTTCTAAAAAACGGATTATTATGTAAACAATTACCGTGGAGCATTTAATCAGTGTGCTCTCCACATGTGACTTCGGAAGACCACTCTACCCCTGTACCGTTCATGACCACAACGCATGATAGAGGGGGCTCCAGGTGTTGGCACATTCGACAAAGGCGTCAAGGCATTGCTGAAGTTTGTTGGTGATCTCACGAGGCATTTTAACCTTGACGGCGATTGCAGTGTCGTTTGCAAACAGAAAGAGCATGCAATCATCTCCTAGGGAAGAAATGTCGGAGGTGTAGATGCTTTATAGCAAAGAGCTTAGCAGACTGCTCTGCGGGACCCCTGCTGGGAAGGAAAAAGTGTTTGATAGAAACTATTAACGATACCCTGAACGACCTCTGGTAGCTACGGATGAGTTTTGTAAGATAAGGTAGAAAATTGAAGGAATAGATTTTGTATACAAGCCCGTCATGCCAGACATTGTCAAACGCTTTTTCGATATTCAACTATACCATGGCTGTAGACTTGGATACAATCCTGTCACTTCTGATGTTGTTCAAAACCAGCTGGTGCGTGGTGGAATACCTTCCTAAACTCAAACTGCTCCGGGAGACAGATGTTGTTTTCTTCAGCAACCTCCATCATGCGGTTGAGGATCAGGTTTTCAAACAGTTTGCCCCTAGGCTGATTGGTCGGTAGTTTGATGCCAACGTCAGAACCTTCCAGAGTTTGCGGATCAGTATGATCTTGGCTATCTTCCAAATGCTTGGATAGTAGTGCAAATCTAAGCATCTGTTGAAGATAGAGCTCAACAGCAGGTAAACTCTGCTGCTGAGCTTTTTTAAGACCAGATTGAAGATCCCATCAAACCCGGGGCCTTCATGTTCTAGGTGCTCTTCAGTGCCGAACGAACCTGTTCTGCTGTAATTTTATCTTCTTGAGGAACGGTACAAGGAAGGGGGATGGAGTTTTCGAAGTTGCGGACGCACTGCTCAAGCTGGTCTTCCAGCGGACTAGCCATGATCGAGTTAAGCAAATGCGATGAGGCAATGTGATCACTTATCGCATTCGCTTTCTCGACCGGCGCAACAAGAAAAGTATCTTCGACCTTGAGGGGAGGAACCGGTTTGGGGTGCGATTTAAGCACCTTGGCTACTTTTCAGAATGTTCTGAAGCGGTCATCCAAGCCTTAAACTAAGCGTGCAAAATTTTCATTCCAGAGTGAGACCATCCTGGAAGCAATTTGCCTGTTCAGATCTACCATCTCGAGCTTAATGTCCAAATCCTTGGTCCTCTGAAACTGGCGTCTACACACATTCCGCGATCTAATTAGCAGCCGGGTATGGGCACCAATAGCGAGGAGCTTACCCCTCACAGTAACACGTTGAACACACGTTTCGTGGCCACATTTATGGCTCGTTGGTAACCCCTCAACGCCTGGTCGATGTTGTTGTCCACTATTCGAGGGAAAAGCTCCCAGTTGACATGGTGGTAATCTTTCATCAGACAACTGGCAGGAGCTACACTGATCTTCACTTCAGCTACCATAGGTTGGTGGTCTGAACTCAGAACGTTGTGAACCACTGGTTTGAACAGTTCGGTGTTGGCCAGAAAGAAATTCAGAGTGGACGGGTTCCCTGCTGGGGATATGGAAGTTGGCTCAACCGGAAACTGCACCGTTTACAAACCATGCAGTGAGTGGTCGAAAAGTTGGTGACCGTTCTGATTTGCTGATATTTTCGCCAAATCTCGTTCCAGGCATTCAGGACTCCCCCAATGACAAAGCGGGAGGTGGTTCTGGTGGAGGTGGTCAGGTCGTTCTTGAACTGCATTGCTGTATCATTGCTGATTTTGCACTGACGAGGGCAACAGACGACGATGAACTGTATGAACCCGGTTGTAGATTTGACCTTCACACCAAGGATTTCGATGATACTCGGTGTGAATGTGTGGCAAAATGTTATATTTGATCACCTTTCTGATGATGAACGCGATTCCGCCAGTTGGTGCGATCGAGGCTTAAGATGTTGTGGTCAGGCAGCCAAAATTGTCACTGGATTTCAGGTGGGTCTCTGTGAGTAGACCCCCGTCAATGTCGTACTTGCGGAGTAAATAGGCAAGCTCGATGCTTTTTGCTTCAACAGCTCTAGCGTTCCATCCATACTGAACTATGAATTTTCCGACCACATGGATTTGCTCGAGCTTGGTGCGACATGCACTAAGAGCATTGGTCATGCTTGTTTCAGCAGCTCATCCGCAGAGTATTTCTCGGACTCAGAGCTCGATGGTGTGTGGTGTGGACGCCAGTAGCGGAGGGGGGGGGGGGGGGAGTTAAGCGACCGTTAACCGGCTAACCCCCGGAAGATGAGTGTGGAAGAACAGCTTGCACACGAGTACTTGATTGTCCTGCTTCCTGGGAGGAACGCAAAGGAGAAAAATCTTCCGCTCTTAAGACCGGTGGTTTCTTTCTCCCTACCCGGCTGGTTGCTTGACGACAGCTGTTCGCCGATATGCTTGAAGCTTTCCCTTTTCGGGCACTATCGATCAGAGCCCTGATGATTGCCACCGCAGTCCGCACACACCGGCAGCATATACGGAGCAGTCCGGTGTGGTGTGGTCTTTAGCGCGGACGTTGCAACGCGGCTTGATATTGCAGTCTCGGGTACCGTGATCGAAATTGAGGCCCCTCTGACGCTGAGTAACGTCCGACGGACACCTCGATAGGGCTCCCAACGAATGATGACCGAGATCAGAGAGCGGATTGTTCGAAGTGCGCTCAGCGTTACTGCCCCTTTCAAAAAATGGACCAAGAATAGTCAGTCCGGGTAGTTTCTTAAGTATTCGTTCTAGCGTTTAATCTGGGAACTAGTTCGTATTGTGAGTGAAAAACTTAGTCTTGGAATTGGTCATGAACGTCATGTGACATGACTTATGTCCTTAACAAAATGCACCTTCGTGTGGAGCATAACCTTTGTGCCGATGCTGCACAGTTTGTATTTAACAAAGTTGTATAAGGGCTGACAACACCCGAAACTTCAGTCGGCCCGACGTAATCTCCAACGTTTGTATGGATTTAATATTAATTTTGTATGGATTTAATATTATTTTTATTATTATTATTATTATTTTCTATGAAACAGTTCAACACTAGTGATCTTAATACACTAAGATGGTGAATTTTATCAAATATAGTCGGTAGATCTCATGTTGAGGGGAAGGATTGGCAACATGGCTAACAAAACAAACGCACATTAAATCGGTCCGTAAATTTTTCATAAAATTCACTTGTATTTTCGCTCTGGAAGTTATAAAAAGTTGAAAAATCTCAAGTTTATGGAGTGTCGCGTGTGTAAGATACAAATTAATTATAGTGGAGTGAAGATTAGAAGATCAAAAATGGAATTGATTATGCAGTATAAATTGGCACAGAAGATATAGTTCGCTCGCCATTCGTGTACGCTTTCATTTCTACCAAGTGAACGGTAGTGTTAGTGAATTGAGAGGGAAGTGGAAGCCGTAAATTGAGAAGAAATGGGCTCTATCATACGTCCTCTCCTGACATCGATTATAGGATTGTGTTTGTTTATTTCTTTTTATCCCCCATTGAGCTTTGCACGCAGCAAAGAGCAAACCTTTTTGCTTCAGCTGGCTCGTAAAATGCAACTGGAGAGACAGGAATCAGAAGCTAAGTATTAATGTTGATAATATTTTACATTTACAGTGAAACTGTGAGGCCTGAAACATGCTGGACGCCGGCGCGGGCGGTCCGGTAGGATTCTTGCCGTAGGTTGGTGAACAGATCTACTTACGGCTGTTTATTGAGCTGCGGCGGGAGTCTCGCCCGATCGCTCGCTTTGGCGTTCGACGTGTTTCAGGCCTGACTACCTATGTTAAAGCACACAACTTTTCTTCCATTCGATTTGAACAGCATAGCGAGAGAGAATTTGTTTTTTTCTGCCTTTTGTGCTGCGTGGTGATTAGTGCATTCGTGTACATTTGTGTTGGCTGCGTGTGAGGCGTGAAGAGAGATGATGGTTGCTTGGATTGAAGTTTGCTTGTGTGTGTGTGTGTCGAAACATGATGAAGTCGATGCGAAGTGTTGCCGTGTTTTCAACAATTTGCTCGGCATGCGTGCGCAATAGGATTGCTCATTATTTTCATTTTTCATGAACCTGAAACTAAAATTCAATTTATGATTTCGTAGCTTTTGAACGAATAGTGTACTCTTGGATGATTATGTTCAATTCGTGTGAGTCGGGCCAACATGAGTCCACACTGACCACACCAACTAATCGTTATTAGTTTAACATTTTGTCAAAAAGCTTTGCTTAGTTCGGTCAAATAATATTTGTACATATACACTTTTTTGAATAGTTAAGTTGGAAACATACAAACGCCGTCCATGATAACCGCATTTCATTTGTGATCAGTTTGGTATTTTGCTAATAAACTTAGAACTCTACTTTGTTTCGTATCCATATTTGCCTTTTTATAAACTTGTAGTAACTAGCATTGATCTAACATTTGCTTCCTTTATTTGACCGCCAGGTGTCAGTTTTGATTAGCATGCAGGCGCGAAAAAATTATTATCTGATGTACAATTGCGACTGATTCTGATCAGTAGCTCAAGCTCAGTAGATCAAGCTCAAATTCAAGCTATCTGATCCATTCCAAGTCTTTACGTGTATTCTATTCGATGGTACGCTCCAATTTTATGATTTAACTAGCTTTTGGACGAATGGTGCAAAACCTGAACAACATTTTTTAAATCTATTTTGAAAATCTCGTTGGTCGGTATAACATCATACCATGCGACTGAATGTTGATAGCGATTGTTTTGGCATTTTGTAAATGAACTTCTAACTCTGTTTTGTTTGATATGCATATTGGCATTTTTCTAAGTTTTCTTGCTTTGAAGGCATGCAACTCTGCCAGTTTTTATACTCAGTAGGTATTATAGTTTATATAAAATTTTCCGCGAAGTCCACGTTTTTAGGCAAATATTCTTAGCCGGTAACCCTGGTCGGTTTTCTTCCCCGAACCGCATTATTACTCAAGACAAGAATGGTGCATGAGTAACCTAGTTTTACATTAGGATTTGCGCGCGGTATTTTGACCGCGCTCAGTGTGACTATCCTCATACATCGGTTTCGAAGTCCAATAACCACGCATCAATGATCTTACATCGTACAACGCTCGGGTGTGCCTCGTATTGGCTCTTTGGTCAGAGACTTTTCCCCCTTACGCGCTTTGTCGGTTTTTTGAGCGCTTATCCATCATGTCACGAAACAACGCGGTATGATATTTTTCACTGGTACCAGTAGTTTGCGTTTGGCGTGCGGTTGTTGCGTTTTACGAAATCCATTCGTTTCAAGGTAAATTTAAAAAGCTCACAGGATGAAACGCGAAGTTTAGTGTGATACAAACTGTTAACGATTGGTAGGTTGCCGAAGATAACTAGAAACTTCAATTCTCCTGTATGCCGATGCAGCGATCGTGGCGTGGTTCTATTTATATCGTCTCCTGGTGGCCGGTTGCCCAGAGACCGAGAAGTAACCATATCGTGCGCGAATTTGTGTAGGAAAGATCGCACCATCAACCTCGATGGATCCAGATCAATTCCTTTCCACTAACACTAATTCCTTCCTTTGATACTTGTGGATGATGCAGAGGATTCCTCGGTCTCTAGTAGCAACAAGTATTAAACTAACATTCCCGATATCCCTTCCTCGATTGATCTGCATTGGGCGTGGCCAGCTACGTTATTGATCAGTGAAAAGAAAGATCACCAGGAATTGTACACTGAAAATGGCTTGCTACTCCTAAGCACCATTTTGACGGTTCTTTGTGCAATTTCAGCTGATTCTGCTCAATCGCGGGCAACACACGGGCGATCAAATATGCTATGCTATGCTATGCTATGCTATAGTCGGTAGATCTCATGTTGATCGAATTGCAATTCTTATGAGTTTCGATGGAAGAGCAAAGTTCTGAAAAGTTCACATTACGCTAGTGCAGCGGTTCTCAACCTGGGGTACGCGTAACCCTAGGGGTACGCGAAAACCTTCAGGGGGTACACGAAAAAAAAATCAGTAATGGCGGACTAAGGAAGATTTTTTTATTACACTTCATTTATTGTTCAAACTAGCTCTTGAAACATGACTGTAACAATCAAACAAATCATTATTCAATTTGAAACCAAAACTCGACTACCACAACATGATCTACTATTGCTCTCTCCCACTCTGCGAGAACATTCCAAGTCAGGGGGTACAATTATTCTGGAAAATATCGCCAAGGGATACGCGGACAGAAAAAGGTTGAGAACTGCTGCGCTAGTGGATTGAAATATTTCGGAAAAGTTTCAAAAACTAACCAATATTACTTAGTATTAATTTTTATGCAAAATATATTACATGGCAATAGCATCGGACCTTAAACACCTTTCTTCAACCGTTTCCCAAGAGCATCAAACGAAATCAACTCATTCACAGCCAATCAACTCATTCACAGCTTCAATGATCCAAATGTCCGCTCAAAATTGTTCGATGAAGATTGCAATCAAATCAAGCAATTTTATGCAATCAAGTTCGCGGCGATTATAAAGAACTCTTGGAGTTAGCATTCTCAAACGCTGTAACTGAAACGATGAAGAATCGCTTGTAGTATTTGAGCCCAGAATAAGTTGGATTGGCTTGATATCCCGCTTGAAAATAAACAATAATGATCAGGCGATTAAAAACGGTTTTTAAGGTAAAACGGTATTAAAGCCACAAACAGCCAATTTCGAGTCACCACTTCGAATTTTTAGAAGCACAAGACTCGGAAATAGATAGTGAATTCTCCATGAAAACTCTATTTTCTGTTTGCTTCACGGTAGCAAACATGAAATAGCGTTTTCACAGGTGACGCATTAACTGTTACCGACTCTTGTGCCTTTGAAAATTCAAAGTGATGGCTGGAAGTCGGCCATTTCTGGTTTTAATACCTTTTGGCCTCAAGTAGTTGATGTCGAATGTCACAAGCATTCAAATCCTGAACAGTTACTAGTACCAATGCATTCTTTTCGAATTTTGAACTTAATATTAATTTTTTCGACCGTGACACAACCGAATAGAAAATAATGAGGAATAGCAAACTTCTGTCAAAAATTATTCGCTATAGGTGACGCCACAGAACATTAATGTTTAATTTATGAAAAAAAAAAAATAACCGTGTTTCCACACATAATGAAGACGAATTTCAGGTTATATTTCATGTTGTTGATTTATACCGTAAAAATATCCACCTGATTCAAAATCCGAACTTTTTAACAAGTACCAAAAGTTATAGATTGTTTTAAACTTAAATTAGGATAACAATATTACTGTTTAACAAAAACACAAGTGTATTTGAATACGTTTATCGAGAAATATATGTTAAAAAAAGAAAAAACTCGCGATTTTTCAAATATGAACACTTTGTGTGTCCATTAAATAAAGTCCAATCAATTTCAAATTTTCGTGGCTTATTGTAGAGGTCGAAAGGAAACTTTTTCAGCCCGCGCTCATTAAGATTGACAGTTTCAAAAACGGCCATATAAAATATGGCCACTCTAGTATGCATTAATTATTAGACTTAGAGGAAAACAGCACAATTCAGCTATTGAGGCATTCCATGGAAAATAGGTTAACAAAAATACTTTTCTGGCAAGTAATTTCTGATTTCGCTGAAACTTTCCTCAGTTGTACCTTTTTGATAAAGAGGTTATTTTATGATATCAGTTTTTCATGTAAACTCTCGACCGTAAACTCTCGATGGTGACTGACATTGCGTTTTTTGTGTGTATCCATCTCGTTATTCAACACTAAAAGTTGCTTAGTAGTATCCTGCAATCTACTCCCAACTGCATATTTAATGACGCTTTTGAAAAACGATAATGTCACATGATATTGCGTATTGTTGTTTCACGGATGGTTTCTTTTAAGGGAAGCAACCTCGTGATAAAAATGTATAGCAACATCGTATTGAACAATGTATTTGCTAAAAATGACACACAGTTAACAGCCATATTTAATATAAATTAATGATACATGGTTATTGTTGGAAATATTGTTCGGTATCTTATATTTCGCATTTAAAACACTACATGTTCACTGAGCATGGTTTTCTAAACGATCTCTGTTATAGTTTGAACTTTTAACTTATAAATTGGCGAGTTTGAATCATAAAATTTAGTTCAAAACGCTTCATAAGATGCGCGTGAATAATTACGAAGTAAAAACATTTTCTGCACGGTAAATTTTCAATCGCAAGTTAAATTGCATAACTATCAGGAGTGAAAGTAAAGAAAAATTCCAAAAAATTTGAATGATTTAGATTTTCTATAATATGTGTAGTCAGATGAATCTTCGCGACACAACCACTGAAGAGCAATGAGAGTAAAGGTAAACAAAATTAAATTTTGGTTCTCCTCTCTTTTCATCCTATGCTGCAGCGGTAATCGATGCTGATGATGATTTCACATAGCATTGTTAGTTGCATATAGGCTCCACCTCCTGCGCTTTTTCAACAAGTTGAAAAAAAGTAACGGATGCGAATAAATACAATCTGTGAATGCTGCATTCACGGTGCTCCTGAGACCGTTATTATCAAAAAAAAGTACCATGAAAACGGTAAATGCCAGTTTGTTCGTTTTATTGTTCTTCATCTCTGGGTAAATTTTGAAAAAAATCGTTGGTGGAATTTTTGAGTTATGTCCATTTTATGTCAAAATGTCCGATATCCTTAGAAAATTCGTACTAACTCCTCCAGTAATTAGTCTTAGCCTCTCTGTTTTTTATGAAACTTTATAGGAATAGATGGTTTGCCTGCCGATACGCAATTTGTATAACAATGAAACAATCCCAAGCTTTGAAAAGGGCCTAAGTTCTTTATTTTAATAAAACTGATATAACCTAGCAGTAAAAAGTTTATTTCAAATTATGTTGCGGTTACTTCAGCAGCGTGTGTCAGAATCTGTCGACAGTGATTTCACTCTTACTTGGGAGTGATACAAAACTGCATCAACATAAATGGCCTACAAATCACAGTTGTTGAATGCAGTTGTTGATTATAATAGCGGACACTTATACTGCCCATAAAAGCAAAAGAGTGCCATATGGAAATGTGCTCACAGTTGAGAAATTTGCAGATGAAATTCTTATCTTGAATTTATAGCAAATAACTATGATTTAATTAAAAAAATGTTTTATTCAACTGTATGTTCATGAGGTGAAGCATTATGTATTTTCATGAGTTCTAAGAACATTTGCATGAATTCCAGGCTTGGAAACAAAAGATGGGGCTCGTTTGCCTTCATTTTTTCTATATATACAAAAATAAAAGCATATCTGTCTCCACACATTTTAAGACGGCCAAGGCATTTATTATTATTCCTTTTTGTGTTGTTATGAAGTGGTTTAACATTGGGATACATAAAATTAACAGTTTCTTTGCGAAATCGGTGATTTTATCTCACCAATGTACATAGACCACTCTGACGTCATATATATTCACTGGAATCCTCGAATCGTTTCGGAACAGAGTGGTCTATGTAAACAAACCCGGTAAATGACAAAGAAAATGACGGTAAATCGTATAAAATGGCTAGTGTCACATGTTATATGATACATTTAGCATGTCACATGTAAGATGTCACGTGTTACATTACATGTAACACAAGATATTACATATTACATAATATTTTGCATGTTACATTTTTCGTGTTACATTACGTGTAACATGTTACATATCACGTGTGACATGTATAAAACAAGTGGCATGTTCCTTACCACATGTAAAAAGCTACATGTTACGTGTTACATGATAGTATTACATCGATTTATGTACATAGACCACACTGTTCCGAAACAAAACGGCCATTCTATTTCGGACGAATTTTCAACACGGAATAAATCAGCTTCAAAATTCGATTTTCCGAAATTTTCTTAATCTCAGCTTCTTGAGTAGATGCGGTTTATGCAAAAAACTCATTTTCGGAATAAATGGTCTTTAGACCACTCTGTTCCGCAACGGCTCATATAATAAATTGATTCTGTTATATCTAACGTTTTTTAATAAAGATCCGAGGAGCACCGTAGAAGAAGTTACGTCCTTTTTAAAGCTTGCGCTTATTTTAATCTCATAAAAATTGCTTATCGGGAGGCAAAACATCTATTCCTACAATGTTTCATCGAAATCTGAGAGGCTATGACTAATTACTTATGGAGTTTGTATGAATTTTCTAAGGATATCGGACATTTTAACATAAAATGGACGTAACTCAAAAATGCCACCAACGGTTTTTTTAAAAATTCACACAAACATGTAGAACATCATAACAAACAAACTGGCGTTTACCGTTTTCATGGTACTTTTTTTTTATAATAACGGTCTCAGGAGCACCGTGGTATTGGGAGTTGAATTTGCTGCATTGCAACAATGTGTGCTGCTTGGGTGTTATACACAGACTTCGCAGCCAACTGTTAAGTGTACAGGACAATTGTGGGGCTAGCGCTACGATCCTACTGACACTAACAGTCTCTCCCGAGCCGAGACTCGAACCTACGACGACTGGCTTGTTTGGCCACCACCATCGAATAAACAAGAAAGGTGCTTCACTACATAGATCTATCGATTATTTTTTCTTCACGGTTCTGGTGTGTAGCGAATCTTAAAATTAGAAATTTTACTGAATACACTGTCAGTACGGTAGTTTGGGTTAATATGAACCCCCTAAGGAAAACTCCTGTTATTTCGTAACCTGCTTTTTCTATCCCATAAACGTAAAGTATCATAGTAAGATTTATCTGTTTTCTATGTTTCTGCAAGAAAAAATCATTATATTGAGGTCAAAAGAACAAAAAAATAACGAAACTAAAAAAAAGATTTTCGGGCACAAAAAAATCGTTTGGGATGAAAATGAACAGCTATTGGGGTTCCATATTTGGGGTGTTGTGGACAGGGTAAAAAATATGAGTTTTTCAGTATCAATAGTTGCTTAATACACAGTAAAAGGTGGTAAAGGCATACGGAATGATAACTGCAATTAGACATTGCACAGTGGTTCCACCATAGGCCAAAAAAATTACCCTTTTCCAATTACACAGTGCAACAAAAATTGACTTTTTTTCTGCCTTGGCTTCTATACATGATTTTTTTTGTGTATTTTTATGCAAAACTAATTTTCCCCGAGTTTGAACATATTTCAACTTAAGGGCCAACAATGGTGCCATTTTGAATTTTTGAGAAACCGGAAATTTTTGATGTTTCTTCGACGCCATTTTGTTTTAAGACCAAATATCAAAATTGTAAGAGTTTGTCCACATATTAGCATCTTTTTACCCATCTTTTGAAAAAAGAAAACAAATCTTAAATCGGACAAAAACTGAACTCAAAACGGTGATTCTACGAATCCGGTTTTGGCATAGTTTTAGTATATTTCACAAATCAAAATAATATCGAGTATGTCTGAGCATTAATGGTAATTCGCTAATATCTAAAAGTGGTAGTCAAATTATGTCTTATTTTGAGTAAAAAAGTCTCAGAAATCGAATGGTAGGTGTCTGATCTACGTAAAATGTCAGCAGATAAACCTATTTCAATTTTGTAGGGGAATTGGGGCAAAATTGACATTTTGCTTTTCGCATCAAACTTCATCAAAAAATCATACATAGAAGCCAAGGCAAAAAAATTGTTGCACTGTGTAATTCATACTAGAAACTGAGTATGCGTTCGTGTTTCGTGCATGCGCCTTTGTGTGTGTGCGTTACTGTGTGTGTGCATGACTGTGTGTGTGCGTGACTGTGTGTGTGACTGTGTGTGTGATGTAAGTTTCATGGTAAATGGATGAAATACCAATTTTTGGCAGCACTTTTAGTGTTGCTGTGTCAGGAAATTTCAGTGATTTTTATGTTCGAAAATCACAATTTTAAGCTTAACTTCGATTACCTGTAACTCCCTCAATTTTGATTTGATTTTGGATCAACAAGTTTCGTTTTGAAGGGAAACTTATGCTTTTTTTTTCATTTTCCAATGTTTACCAATAATAACCAGTTTTTAAATCAAGTTTACCTGAAAGTATTTGTATTTCAGAACTCATGTGTACCGTACAGTCTTGTTAAACAATTCGGAATGATCGGAATGATCCCGGTTTGCATATCGTCGTTCTAAATCCGTTAATCCCAAATCCGCGAAATGTACTTTGAGGTACGATTTCTTATTTTTCCTTGAAAGGCCTATCAAATACCTTAAATTTTTCATTAAATCTTCCAATCGGTCAAACGGCTCAAAGTTACAATTTTTTATTTGAAATGATTGCCGATTTTTGGCAACCCTAATTCAAAAAGGATCACACTATGGACCAAACAAAAAAATACGGATATAAAGTTTTTCGATAAAGAACAAGTATACCAATGTTGATCATGATCTGAACAGAAAAATAAATATGCTAATAAGAAAGGTTTAAAGGCATTTTAGGTGAATAACATTTTCTGACATCAGAAATGAGTTTAGCGCCCATAAATTGGCATTATACGGCACTTGTCACAGCAAACCATGAAATTTTTTTGTTAGTTAGGAATTAGTAGTTCAAGGAAAGGATGGAGTAGTACATGGAACCCAAAAAAGAAATACTTTTCAAGATAAAGCACCTGTCAATTTCACCCCAGGGGTCCAAATTACTCCAAAATACCCTATATGGAGGAAAACAGCTCTCGCTAATAAAATTTTCGCAGGGGTAGAACGCTCACAACATCATATTAGCCTATGCCAATCCTACCGAAAGTCAAAAATCAAATGTCGTTGTTGTTGTTCAGAGTCGCAAATCAAAGTTGAAACCCCAAATGCAAAACACTAAACCTTATTTTCGCATCCAGGAAGTGATACCTCATAATTCAGAACATGAATTCTAAAATAATGTATTGAAAAACTTAAAAATACGGGTTAAGGAAAAACAAATTTAAATTGTGTACGACCTACAAAGCACAGGAAATCAAAACACATCAACTCACCGGCAGTTGGCGCACACTCAAAAATGACTTCTAAATACTTATCTGTTTTCGTTCGGTTAGCTTCACTACTGGGGTTAGGCACCCACTTGTGAACACAGAACGATTCAACCACCCATAAACGAAGTAATACCTAATAAATCTTGGATGGGTTTGGGTATCAACCCCGGAATTCATTGCCAGTAACGTGCTACCTCATCGGGAGCGCCCTGGTGCTGGATGCACCAAAGGTGCAGTAGTTTGTATCCGTAGCATTAAAATTTATTGCTTATCACATCTTTATAGACAGTACTTGCCACCCATAATCCCATCAACACACTGAACCGATTCTGATCCTGTAGCCTTGCTTCTGTCCCAGGCAAGAGAGCGAATCAGGCTTTGCATACCAAACCAGGCAACCTTGTTCTCGGTGTCGAAGAGCATGTACTAACACAAGGGATCGCGTTTGGTGGATCTACCCTGTTTTGCTTTGCTCCCAGAAGGGGTTCGTGCCGAGCGAGACGGGTGGTGAGTGGTAGCAAAAACTTATTATCCGCAATCCTCTACGATGCTGTAAATTTGCAAACCGTACCGCTTGCTGCTGCGTTGACGACAACCTCGGTCGGTTGGAGTCGGTCAGGTGGTGGAAGTAGTTTGTAGCATCCTCCTATCATCATAATCCAAGGTAAAAAGGCACACGCCGAAGAAAGATTACCTCCAGGGGAAGGAAATTAATATGAAAGCATTGCTTCGGAGCAGGGCGGCGTCCACGTTCCCGACCCCGGACCCAGAGTGCCGCCAGCAATGGGGCCCCTCTAATTTTCCCAAGGATGTAGGATTTTCCGAGTTCTTCGCCCAGGGAACAGAAAAGTTCTGTAATTAACACTTTCCTCAACAGCTACATGAATATTTAGCACTTGAAAGGGGTGCGCTTTCGATAAGTTTATAATTTTGTTTTTCACAAACTTGACATTGGAGCCGGACGTGTTGTGCTAAATTTAATGAGTCGCACAAATCGAGCTGGGCAGGAAGAGCACGTGGCCTTTGCTGTGGGGTAGTCCTAGTAAAAGGTTATGGTAACGTAATTATTCAAATTTTTCTTTTAATTCTAGTTCTCTTTCCGATTTTTGTTTCAAAGTGAAAACACAATCCGGAAAGCTCATCAAAATGCAACAAGCAGGAGATTGAATCTACACGAACGGTACGGAACAGAAAACTGTATCGGTGTCATCCTTTTCAGGGGACATCAGGTACATCTTCATTGTTTCAACTTGGAATCTTGCTTAATTAAATTAAAACCGAATAGTTTCGTTACGGCAGCCTTACCGCAGAGCTTGCTAATGCCATCTGAAGGGCTTCAATGGGCTGCACTAGCGCAGGAGAAAGAAAAAAAACTCACTCACAGAAGATTCCAAATCGAAAGCATCCGCAGAAAAATTTATTCCTTTAATCACCACACATTCCATTTAATTGCTTTATAAATTCAGCGTGAAATTTTTCGCCTGAGAGAGCCGAGTCAAAGCGCGGTCGTTCAAGCCGGCAGGGTCCGGAGCCTGGTTTGTCCAGCGCCAATTGGTTGCCTGCAAAGCGCGCGTCGACAGATAAGCTGGAACGTACATGGGAATGCAGAATTGGGTTGCCTTAATCAACTGCAGGCAGCAGGAGAGGTGCAGCGTCCAACGGAAAAAGAGGCGAAAAATCTGCGATCTGCTGATGCTGCGACCAAAAACAGAGCGTAACGAAAATAAAATCCGAAGAGTTTGGCGCAATGAGTGCCGATAAAAATACGTTTAGATTAGCGGCAAAAATAAAATAGTGGGAATATAATTGCGACAGTAAAGAGATTTGTGCTGGTTATGTCAGGCATAGAAATAAATTGAGCAAATTTTTTGGGCGTTTTGATCTAGACGCATGATCTATTCTATAGAATAAGTAGAACTACTCTATCAATTAGTATTCAAATGTATGTTAAGCTTTATTCTAAAATCGTGTTTTGTGTTTAACTCATTTTTCGAGGTTGGAATAAGAAAGGCAAAAGTAAACCTGCTCGTGCTATTAGCAATAATGATAGCTCAAAGAAGCCTTTGACTAATTTTCAGCAACCGACTTCTAGAATGATTGTTTGGTTTTATTTTTTAATATGCAAAGAAGAACTTTATCGAAGCAGTAATGATTACCTACTTATTAGAAATATAGAGTAGAATTTATTTCCAGATTCTCTTACGAAAGCAAGTTTGAAATATGGTGTCCTTTTCCATTTTGGCATTAATAATTTTAATAAAATCAGTGTCTTGTATTCAATAATCTTTATGTAGTACCACATTATACATTAAACATGAAATGAATGAGTTTTGGTGAAGTTTTCCTCTAACACTCAATACATTAAACAATTGCTGCTTTACTAAGAAATTAATTGAGCAATTTTTTTTTTAAATAATCAATTGAATTAACTTGTCTAAAACTTTCACACTTACCGGTCATTCCTCAAGCAATTTTTTACTCGGGACGTTTGCTAGCCAGAGCTCCGGTAAAGGACAAAAAAACAATCTAAAATGCGAAGTTAACGTTGAAAAAAACCATGTTTGGACTACCGTCCCCGGAGCCGTCGTCGTCTACCGGCAAACATCCAAGTCCGTCTTCACCTGGCCGCGGAGATGTACGATCCGGAAAGATTTATTTTATACAACATTCCACACGTATCGTTCTACACTATCAACGGTTTTATCATCGTTTTTTTTTTCTCGCTGTCTACAATTTGCTGCGGGTCGGAAACGCAAACCCGAGTTTTCCGAAAGGCTAATAGGTCCAGTTGTATGGTGCTGCTGCCGGTCAGTTCATAGACCCGACCGCACAAACGAACCACAGTGCATCGGTAGCGAAATAGTGGAAAAAATTCTGATCAGCGAAACTACTCGGCACGTTTAACTAAGGGCAGAGCGGGTCACCGCAAGGGTTAGTTAGAACATCGACGTAATGCGCTGCTGGTCGTCAGGCGAAAAATTAAAATTGGGTTTGTAAACGAAATGAAAGGAGTACACCGCTATCAGCCACGTTTGCTAGCTAGCAGGCTCTCTTTGTATGGTTACTTCTATAGAAGAAGGAATTTCAAATATGACGAAAGAAAACTGAACATGAACTCACAGCTTAATGAGGAAAATGTATGCGAGATGCTGACCTAACAATAGTCGTATGACCGAGTCTAGTCAAGACTGATAATATTTGTGTTCTAACTATAATTACAGTACTCACGGAAGCAGAATGCTCTCTTCGCCTAAGATAAAACCACTCAGAGTACCTAATAGTAAACTTTGCTGTTTATCTGTTTTCCCCCTCCCTATAGCATCAATCTCAAGCAACATCCGAACGTTTGCATTTTCGCGTAAATAACTTCAATAGCACTTCCTAAGAGAAAATTTTAATCATCCATTTCGAAGTTAAATTATTCATTAGCACTCTTTTCTCATCTCCAGAAGCTTCGCACCGCCAATTTGTCATCCTTGTTGGGGACCCGACTTGTAAAAGCGGCCCGGTGCAGCATTGGATTTGGGGTTGAGCAAACGATTTCAACTTCGGGACAATTTAGAATTCCAGTTGATGTCAGGCGTGAGTTGGCAGTCGCATTTAAAGCTTTTTCACGACTGGCTTACCCGCTGACTAATCTAGTAAAGTGGGAATTTTCTCGAAGCCAATGTTGTGTGAACAAGGAAAGAATGTTCGAACATAAATAATTCTAATCTGACATGTGGATAGTGGAGTTAATTAGATTTACTAAACGTGACGTATCATAATCGACTAGTATAATCGAATTATAATTGCGTACAGAATCAACGTTCACATTGTTTGAAATTTATCGGTATTGTTGCACAATTTTGTATGCCATGGATTCTACTACTACTTAATTGCTACTGGGTATAAGCCAACATAAAACTGTCTGGCAATAAGCAGTTTGCTGCCTAATTGAATTTCAGAATTTCAGACAAGCAAGTTTTTTTCTATATAGCATTAGTTTCCTATTTCATTCGTCATGATATTCTGTGTAAGAAGACCATCGAAAATAGTATAGGTTTAAAAATAGCAATTGTTTCTCCTTCATTCTATGACTTTGGACTATGCGGAGACAGCTTCGTTCGATGACGTTGTACTATGGTCAAAGGACATCAGTATAGCAAGACTCGAATTGGAAGTCAACTGCATTGGTTAATCGAATGAGGATTTGGAAATGTATATGACTCAAACGGAGTAAAACCAAACTGTAGTAAATTGTTGATATCAAATATGTCCTATTAACATGCTGATATTTCTGAAATACTTAGCACATGATCTGTAAGAGAAGTTAAAAATTCGAAACATTTCTAACAATAATGGCGTATATTTAATAAGCTTTTTACGCAATACTTCGGTTGATAATGATTTCGTCCATATTTGGCAAAGATCATTTCGGCAAGTTTATTGGTGTCTGCGTTAAGAATGTGATTGAGGGAGAGTTGCCAGATTCAGATAGCTTGCGGTATTTATTATCTGATTTCTTAATTCTTCTTCTTCTGATTATTTTAAGTTGCACTTGAAATGAAAAATTGCTCTCCTTAGTTCCGACTAAACATATTGGTAGTGTGATTGCACTTTAAAAGAAAACTAGTGTATAATTTATTCCGATTTGTTTTGACATCTTTAAGTTTGAATCGGGAGGAATTTTTCAGCACTGGAAGAGGAAATATTTCAATTAAACGTGGTCCGGCTACTAGGAGTGCTGCTGAAAAATTAAAAAGTGCGTACAGATATTGAATGGCTTGAGCTTTAAAAAATTTTTTATATTTTATGTAGCAATTGAACACTTAATCGATTCTCTTCTTACCGACTCCGTATAAGTTCTCTCTGAACTCCACTATGCAATTCAAAATCTTTCAATGCGGTCTCATCAAAATCTTCTTTTTCCAACCAACGTGCAGCATTATTCTTCAAATTTTCATCAAATGGACATCATATGTTTTCCAAGTTTTGTGGTAGCATATTAAAACTCCGTACGTAGAATTTTGACGTAGAACTACCAAACATATTGCAAAAAATATATAAACATTAGACATGCTGTCGTAATTCTACATTAACCTTGCGGTCATGTTTTATAAACAATCTCTTCTACTGTTTTTCAACCAATTCATTATGTTTTTCATCCATGTAGATGTAGATTATGTTTTTCATCCTGCTCTACACGTAAATTTTTTCAATTTCACGAAAAAAAAAGTTGAGAATAATATTGGAGAAATAATAAACGTTGATGGTTGTTTGATCATGGGGAAATGAAATCTAAAATATTTGAAATTTTCTAATGAAGTTTAATATGTACTACAAGGTATATATTATGCCTGTAGAATTTTTTGTGCAAACAACATGTATTTGGCAAGGCACAAGCTTATCGTTCTTGTTGAAGAAGCATCAAGAATTTCTCGTAATGCGTCAAAGTCAGAATTAACTTTATATCCTCAAAAACCAAATCCAGTAATACTTACGTTATCATAATGAAAGGTTTTGTCTTGTTTAAATCTGAATAAATCAAATTCATAATATGGATCTTACTTTCATAATAATATGGGAACCCTTACAAAAGTTCATTAATTGGCAAACATAAGAGGATATGTTAAACAAAATTATCTACACGTTTCAGCAATTTATGGTAATCATATTTTTGAGATAAACTGTCAATCACCATCAGCAGCACCATTGCAGTTTTTCCTCGATTGTACAAGAATAGAAATGTACGAACAGAAGTGTACCACTGCAATACGAATAGTACTGCGCGCTGCAGTACGAATGCAAGTGTACCGCTGAAATGTACGAATAGAAGAGTACCGCTGTAATCATAGACGACGAGAGACCTGCTGCTTTCTGCTCCACTAGTACTGTTGCTTATATCAGCATGTTTTCTTTCAAGACATCAGTTCCGTCTGGACGAGAAATTTTTTTTTCTAAGCCTAAAAGTCACACCTTCTATTCCTGTTCATTTTCGCATCCTCGCAAACTGCATACATTGCCCGCTTTACTAAAACATCAGTTTTTTATTACGTTCTGACAGCAGGTTTAGGAATTGTTCAAGAATTGAGATTGTTTCAAACTTTTCGGAGAACTTTTACTTTCGAGACATCACATTAGTCTAAGCTCATGGAAACTAAAATAAATTGACCTGTTGGGACGGGGAGACTCTGTCAATTTTTTTTAGATACTGACACAAAGAGTTTTACAGGGAACAGTTGGTCTCCATTAACGTCGTCTATGCTAGGAATGCTTGCATGTACCTAATTGGTTCATTGTTCGCGTAAATTTGTCATTGAAACTTTTTATAAATTTTACCGCTTAGTAATGAAATTAGAGTGATAACTAGCATATTAGCATGATTAAACTGATACTTGCGACGCTCGACGTTTTTACATCATGCGTCAGGACAGCGGGCGAATTTTCGGATGCGTTTGTGACGTTAGATGGTCTGAAGCAAGGTGACGGGCTCTCGAACTTGCTGTTCAACATATCTTTGGAAGGTGCAACACGAAGGGCAGGTGTGCAGAGGAGCGGCACCATCATCACTAAGTCTCACATGCTTCTGGGCTTTGCGGACGACATTGATATAATTGGTGTTAACCGTAGAGCAGTTGAGGAGGCCTTTACGGCTCTCAAAAGGGAAGCTGCGAGAATTGGACTCACCATAAACACTGCCAAAACGAAGTACATGGTGGCTGGCAGAGAGCGTGGTAGTTCTACGGGTGTTGGTGCTGCGGTGGAGATGGATGGGGATACTTTCGAAGTGGTCGACGAATTTGTTTATCTTGGTACTCTCGTGACATGTGACAACGAGGTGAGCCGCGAGGTGAAGAGACGGATTGCGGCGGCGAATAGGGCTTATTACGGATTGCGTAGCCAGCTTAGGTCCCGTAGCCTACAGATCCGTACGAAATTTGCGCTCTATAGGACTCTGATCCTCCCGGTGGCGCTCTACGGACATGAATCGTGGACGTGGAAGGAGGCCGATCGACGAGCATTTGGGGTCTTCGAACGTAGAATCCTGCGATCAATACTCGGAGGCAAACTAGAGAATGGGATGTGACGCTGGCCCATGAATCACGAGCTGTACGAAGTATACAAACACAGGTTACAGTGGACTGGCCATGTAGCACGGATGGCGGATGAGCGACCGGCAAAGACAATATTTAGTAGAGAACCGGATAGAAATCGACGACTTCGAGGCAGACCGCGCACGCGCTGGATGTGTGCTGTCGACGAGGATGTCGACGAGAGCAGCGGGTGTAAGGGGAGACTGGAGAGTAGCAGCCCAAGACCGAGTTTTGTGGAGGCGTATTCTGGATTCGGCATAGGATCTGAATGATCTGTCGCCATAAAAGTAAAGTAAAGTAAGTACTAGCATATTAGAAAAATGTTATACATTTTATCTATCCAACAACATATTGGTTATTGTTATCCATCATGTGGTTATACTGTTATAAACGTTTGAAATCTGACGCAACAATTGTCAGTTTCATTTCCAGTTTTACAGAATGCATCACAGTATAGTAAACAAAGATCTAGTTCCACGTCAAAAAATAGAGCAGTTTGTTATATTGTATTGTCTGACACGATCGCAAGTTTAACGTAGAATCGCGACAGCCTGTCTCATGTCAATATATTCCGTGCAAAAGATTTGGCAACATAATCGATATGTTTTTATGTCGATCAAGTTAAAGGAAAGATGAAAAGACATTTCGTAAAAGATTGTTAGGCTAAGATGCTGGAGCGCTCCCCAAGTAACACACAAAACATGTTAGAAAATAAGTTATAATGAAAGTATTCATATAATTGTACTACAAGTGCATTTCGATTTTTTTTGGGTCGCCTGTAGCCTACAAGTTGCATCTCTCTGGTGCCATCTATATGTTAAATGAAACGGTTAACTTTGTCGCCCAAAGTGGCAGAGTTTCGTTTCTGTGCAGTTTGATTACATTGAGTTGTGAGACATGGCAGAGTTAAGAGCAGCTGTTATCGCTGAATATGTGAATGGGTACATATTCAAACACCTAAAACCGCTCGGAATCAACCGGAAAGTCGTGTACCGGACCACAAAATCAGTACCTAGAGACCGGAGGCACCGAGGACAAGGCTCGATCTGGACAACCAAGGTCTATGAGAACTCCAAGGCTGAAAAAGATTATACGAGACCGGATTCGCCGGAATCCCACCCAATCTGCACGGAAGCTGGTCAGGAACCTTAAAATGTACCGAGAATCAATCCGCCTGCTTCTGCGCAAGGATTTAAAACTTACACCGTACAAAAAACAGGTGGTTCATGGGGTTACCAAAGCTACAAAGGACAAGAGGCACCAACGGTCGCGGGAGTTGCTCGATTGGCGCGCAGATGACGAGATTATTTTTTCGGACGAGAAGCTGTTCGTTTTGGAGCAAACAGTCAATCGCCGAAATGATCGAGTTTGGAGTGTGAGCCTCCAGCAAGCTCCTGCGGACAAGCTGAATGTTTCCCGGTTCCAAAATAAGACGTCAGTGATGGTTTGGGGAGCCATTTGCAAGAGAGGTAAACTGCCTCTTATTTTAAAGGGGTCAAAATCAACGCAGCGTACTACCTGGACACGGTTTTGAATAAAAATGTTCTGCCTCAAGCTGAACTATTGTTTGAAGACGATTACTACTGCTTCCAGAAAGATGGCGCCCAATCCCACACCGCATGGGTTGTTCAGGCGTGGTGTGAGAAAAACTTGACCGATTTCATTTCGAAGAATGAATGGCCTCCGTCGTCTCCGGATCTGAATCCACTGGATTACTACGTGTGGGGATACATGATGTCGAAGCTGAACGACTATAAAATAACAAATTTGGAGCAATTCAAGCGAGTTATCGCGAAAATTTGGTGCCGAAAGATGCCGATGGATCACGTGTGCGCCGCTTGCGATGACTTTCCGAGACGACTGAAGCTGATTCGATCAGAGAAAGGTGGTGTCATTCCGAGATATCGTCTGTGAATTATCTTTATGAGTTACTGAATAAAACTATGAAAGCCAGATTCAGATTTTCTTCATATTCTTTGAAATATTGAGATTTTTCTGTGTGACCGGACTTTTTGTCACCCTGTATATATATCCGAAGCGGGTCAACATGCGCCATCAGATGATAATCAAAACGCTTGCAGTGTAACCAATATCACTCCAATTTTTGTTATCGTATATCTAACAACGTTTTCTAGTTTTGTTAGGTTTTATATCCAGATAACGTTGAAACTATGCGAAAACAATTTCATTACTTAAACCAAAAAAACAACTCAATTAAAAAGGTTGAATTTTATTTTTTATCATTAATTTCTAATCAAGAAATACTGCCACTAATAAAAACGATTGTCGATCTAGTTGCACTGCAATAAGGTATATACAAAGAAGTGGCAGATAAATTGTATAAGTGCTAGTATCGTCGTCTTTTACGTGTACATACACGACCCGAAAAAAAAAACCGAAGCGATCAGAGCTGGCGAGTAAAAAGTTGTGACATCACAAAATTTGTTTAACTACGTCAGTCAGTGCGGATTTTTGGAAAACTGATTTTGAATGCTCTGATTTTTTTTTAAAAAACATAATGCCATCGTGTACAGTAAAATTTTACGGTGTCTCAGCTTATTCGGCCAAAAAGGTAGGCATAAGCTTTCAAACTTCTCCTGAAAACTCTGATGTGCTAAAATGCTGGCGTTTGTTCTATCGAGTAGCAGATCCAATAAAGTTTCGTGTTTGTTTGCAACATTTTCGTGCGGAGCACTTCGAGCATAGGTTCCAAGCTGATTCCAGGCTCATTTTAACATAGGAATGTAATGTATCCATTCAAAATTGGTAATTTTCCAGTAACAGTCATATCTGTTTTAGCCGTTTCATCAATACACACCATCTCCAAGGAATCCATCGGCACGGGCGGTTCGAGCCAGAAAGAAGGCAATATCTAGGTAACAGAGCTGGTAAGGCAACACTAGATACAAGCAGCAGCCGAAGAATCTACTTCTCCGGCCAATCTGGTTCGAAGTGCAGATGGGAAAGTTTTCCGATGGGGGTCGATGGCAACTTGTTAGCTGAAACGTGTTAACCTATGAAAGAACACTCTACGTACGTGAATAAATTAAATAAAACGTTCAATAAAACATGTAGCACTTAAACTAGCTGTTATTTTTTCTAGATTTGTTAATTCCTAAAACTTTGAAACAATTTATCATCTTTTTTTCCCTGATTTCTTCAAATCTCACAGACACATAACGTGGAAGAGTTGTTGAAATTCGACATATGGGAGAGGCCAAAAAGAGCCAAAGGACGACATGAAATTAAATTTAAAGGGATTTGATAATGGTAATTTATGACAAAGAGGAGAAGAGCGTTAGATTTTGGTTGACTTGAAAAATGGACGACATTTTGTATAAGATCGATTTAAAAATAATCTCACTGCATCATCTATGCCTCCGTATGAGTTATAAATATTAAATGAAAGATTTTGTGGAAAAGTTTACTATGTTTAAACCCCCTCTGTCCAAAATAATATATCAAATATGATACATTTCATACGATTTGAAATCAAATCCATACATTTTCCTATGTCTTACTATGCTCGATTGGTTGTTGTGACGCCGCAATCTCAGCATGCGAAAAATGTTGCGCTCTAACACTGGCAACGAGGCTCATCTGTCACTCCTTTGTATATACCTTATTGGTTGCACTGCGCATAACAACCATTTGCGCATGCACTGTTAAGCAGTTGTCATGGCAACAGATTTGCGCATTGTCGTAGGTTAGTACTCGAGATGTATTTTGCCACTTTTATTCTATCAAGTTGGCTTGCTTTCATGCAATTATGAAATACTTCATATAGTATCGGTACATGTTTCATAGCAGCCTTCAATTTTTGCGCTTTTCTGGTGATAGAGATGACATGAAATAGGTAACGCCAACTATTCTATAACAACGCGTGTTACTTGGGTCATCTATCTGTTATAAAATACTTAGCAGCTAACGCAGTTCCGAAAAAGGTAGGAAAAAAAAACGCGAATCATTCCGCACGCCATGCAAGTGGCAATCTCCAATGACGAGAAATTAAATAAAATTGCCGAATGTGCTTGGAGGGAAGAAAATCAAATCGTTTTCGTTTCGGATGAAAGCAAATACTCAGAGTGCAAATGTTGCGTATTGCATAATGCCGATGTGCGACTGCATAAAACTTTTGTTTGTGCTAGCTGTAACTGGTGGTAGACATGAGTGTGAAGTTTGAAATTTTTTGTGACGACTTTTTTAAACGTTACATCCTATTCAAGTAAGTGCTGTGAATTTTCGAAAATGGATTCAGTATTGTTCGAAGAACTGTTTGAAATCGGATTAGTTGCGTATATACCGCTGGTTTTGTATAGTACCATCGAATTGTGGTGAACATCACACTACTGCGCATTTGCAGCGGCTTGAAATCAGTTTAGCAGTTTAATAAAAACTATTCATTATGCTCTTCTAAGTATATGTAATAGCCTTGAAAAGGGCCGACCATTGTGATTGCTAAATCATTCAGTTTTTTTCTTCACCTATAATTCATTCGGTTATCAGTGCAATAAATGCGTCATGGTCAAATCACGTACGATACACTCCGCCTTTGCTTCACGTTCTCTCATTTTATTACATGTGCATAGTTTTTATTTCGTATTTAGGAATACTAATGTACTAATAATCGAGCCTCCGGATAATCGAGTCCGACCTGTATTGGAATGTTGATTCTATAAGGGCATTCTGCAAAAAACTCCATGGGAGTTCATTTTAATAGGTAGATAGAAGTATAATGTTTTCGGCAAAGATGTTTTAATAAAATGTGCCACAACTTTACCGAACAAATCGGATTTTATATAAAAAATAAAGATGACATCAACTGTTCTGGGTCACAGTAATTTCACTGCGGTATATTGCTGGGCTTCGTTATTTTCAGTGTCCCAAAATTAAAAAAAAACTGCTCACATTATCCTGAATTTAAAATATTTTGGTTTAACTCAAATTATAGCTTAATTTATTAATAGGTATTTAGTGTACCGATCAGATCTACACTATTTTATCAATAATCATTTACATCCCATTCGCTTTAAATAATACAAGAAGCAAACCATGGGAACAAATTCATGCTTATCGCAAACAGTCTATCTTATAAGTAATTATTTAAATGAGGCACTTTAATGCTATCGAACTGGGCTTACCAGAAATACAGCGAGCCAAACGCCCTCAAGTTTCAAACTTACTCGGTACACATTTACGCTAATGGTGGAAAAGCAGAGAGAAATATATCAGAATCAGATACAGCTTTCACGAGCGGGAGAAAAATGCAATAAATGTTCAATCTTATAGTTCTGCCAAACGGAAATTTATGCTAATGTTACATCTACGGCTTCCTCGTACCACCCCTTAGAGGGGTTTTCACCCATATGATTAGGAAGCGACGGTTCGTTACCGTCTTGTACACAGACAAGCACATACACACACTTATACATACTTCACACACGCCCTGCGCTCGTTTGTCATAATTGGCGCAATAAAATTGTCACAATTTATTTTGAGTTATTGACTTCTATCTTTGTCCCAACTTGGGAGAAAACGAACTGAATACGATTGCATGAAAAGATGTAAGGAGATATCTTACGTACTACTTACATACATATCATTATTTGGTGGAACGAAGCCCCAAAAATGTCATATACTTTATCTAGTTAGACTAATTTAAATTCGAAGCACATATCATTATTCTCGCCAATTTGGCAGTCTGTCAGATTGCCTTTATCTTTTTTTTTAATAATACATATTATTACTGTTTCAAAAGCTCTCCTTTTTTATTTGTTCTTTTTCTTTTCGGATTAATTTTTTTGATGATGAACAATCACTCCATATCTCTCGTTAATTGAAATACTATACGGTAGTACTACTGTAATACTGATCGATTGATGCTTTGATGCATAATCAACTGGCGCCGAGCAGTGCGTGGGGTGCACAACATTGGGGTAACGCGTCCACTTCAAAGTACGAAACAGGAAAATGTCCGACGAACAATCGGATTATCGCGTCAGAACAATCGGGCCAGAATGGAAATTGTTTTGAGCCGGATTGTACAATACTTCGCCAACTGTTGGCTGCATCGATCCAACCGTAGTCGGCAATCCGCAAATGAAATTTTTTTTTCGTCTGTTCATTCGGACAAAAATATTGGTTACGATGGTGCTCGAAACAGCTATCAGCATTTTATCATTTGATAAATCAGAATTTCGCTCGCGTTTCGAGGGGGTAAGGTTTTGTTTTGCAGGCGCGAATTTTATCTGTCCACACTCGTATCAGACAGTAAGAACTCCCCAGCCAGACCACGATAGCAGTTGATGGGTTCATTGGTGCAGATTACGTAAAATGCTGCCTACGAGATCAGATATAAGCTTAATTACAATAGCTTTTTGAAAGTCCACTGGTGAAAGCTAAGTTTTTCTCCCTTTCAACGATTAACTGCAGTCGTAATTAATATCAGTAGTTCGTCAAAATGTGTTACGAGCACGATAAGTCTCGTCTGGTGTCATAATTTCATGCTTTATAGCCTTAGGCTCCAATGAATGCCTCGTCCTGGCAATATTGGTTTTTATTATCCTTCCAGCCCTGCAGCAGGAGCGGATCGTCATGCGAACACTAAAATAAAAGCATTAACGCATTAATTGCGTATCGTTGCGCAAATCTGTCAGTACATTGTGAATTTGCTGGCGGCATTGTGATAATATATGTATTTGTTTTTATATTTGCTCGCTTGTTTGTTTGCTTCCGTTTCGGTGAAAGTAATTTCATTCTTTACGCCTTTCGGATCCATTCGCAATCCGCAAAGCAAGCATACGGTTTTTATCTGATTGTGTATACCGGCAGTAGAAACTGTTCGAATTTTATTTGCACACGAACAGCAATTTGTTTATTAGCACTGAAGCTTTGCACCGATATGTGCTGCACTAGCTGCGTAGCTGATTGAGTAATTTTATTTCAAGCATATCACCGGCTATGCTATATCAAATTAGTTTACGTGGAGTATGGTAGCGATTCTGTATTTGTGTATGACTACGTATGTTTGTTCGTGTATACGTGATGATTTATGCACATCAAACGTAGTCGTTATGTCTTTGGTTTAGGACATTAACAATAACGTGAATTTCATTCCGTCATTCTTCAGTTTCGCTCTGTGAAAAAGTAGCAATTATACCTAATTAATACATATGAAGGAAAACCTGATTCATTGGGTGAAATATGGCCAGCTACTTTATCGAGCATTTCTCATGTAAACGGCACACAAAATTGAATGAACCTATTTTCGCTTAACTAATTTCGTCTTCTGTAATTTGCGTAATTTCATAGTCGAAGCTACCCATCGGAGTTCGTTTGCGTTAATAGTGCTGACTTTAAACGGTTATACGTACATGAACGTCGTACTCTAACAGTTCTTGAAAGGCACTTCCGGTGATGGTCAGCGCACAGCACATACACCAGTTCCGGTCAAATCCACAGCTCGCCCCAGTTGAGCTGCTGCGACTTTTCTCCGGTCGACAATAGAAGTGCAACTTTGTCGCACATAACACACAAACAAAGGAATCGTTACAGTCGCTTCAAGTGGAAACAACCAGAACGAGAACCAGAGAGCTCATTAAAACTTTGCGACTGCCGGATCATTTTTGTTACTGTTTGAATTATACACAATAACTTTTCCCACAATTTCGCAGGATTCACTGTGCGCGCTCGACCGGTCCCGACCTGTCTCCGGCCGGGTTTCGCAACTTCTTGGACATCACAGTTTTATGGAAAGGCCTAGATGTTAAGGCAAAAACGACACTGCTGTTAGGGCATCTTCAGCGGTGGTCTATTTTTGAAACAGCTTTATACTAGATTTACACCAGCGAAACCTGAATAGAACTAGCTAATATAGACCAACCTTTCGTTCTCCGCACCGGTGTTGTATATCTTATTGTTTTAAGCCGCTGACATCTGTCACACTGTCAACAATTCAATACCCCATACTATCAGTTAATGAGACTTGTTATAATAAAAAACACTCAATATTTACCAAACGGGAATTCGATAATTTTAACGCACATTAAACGATTACTTTGGCAAGATACTTCATACCCACAAGACTTTATGGATTTTACGGTTTGACCCGATCGTCAATGACATTTCTCAGGATGGATTGGTATGATCTAAAATTTCTGCTACAAGTAGGGTTTCGGAGGATAGCGAAAAATATTTGATCGCGTAGATGTTCATCTTCCGTTTTCGTCTCATCAATCTTTCAAAATCTTGCAGTTCTTCAAACTTGGTTTGGGTTTTGAGGATATTGGGTGACATTGCGCAGCTCGATTCAAACGATTTTCGCTATTTTCGAGTAGGTGAGTATGTCACCTACTCGCCAGTTATGCTTCAAGCTTAAAAGGAGCAGTCATTGTCATTTGTCCTGCGGCTCATCTAACCCGCAAAGTCGAAAAATACGAAAAACGAAACATAACGCGCCCCCAGCGATCATTCAGTTTTGTTCGAGTTGCTCGAAACGAAATGCGCAATGTCACCCCAGCATTTTGAACGTTTTTCAGTGTTCAGTTCAGTGTCTTCGAGGAACATTTTTCTGGCCTCTTAAGTTCTCCTCCAGTCCCAATACAATTAAGGCGACAGTTATGGCACATACTTAGACATACGTAACACTGGCGATATTTTTTGGTACTCTTTGCCCCACATCACCCGGTACCAACACCAGTATGAACTGCTCGACGAAAATTAACGGAATGAATTTTCTTCATAGCGGCTCTACTCGAGCCCTCAACAAAATCCCTTACGAAACTGTCAAAAAGTTGTTTACAAAATCAATGCTGCCTTATTCGAGTGGGAACGAGACAAATGCAGGGCTGCGCAGGTACACAACCTCCATAAACTACTCAAACAGAGGTTTTTTTTTACAGAGGTTGGTACTTTCGAGTAGTTCATTTTGAACCAACTTTTTTGGAAGATTTCTTCCTGAGTGTTACGTATGTCTTATGTATGTGGTTATGGTCTTTCAGAATTTCTCCTTTTTCTGGTCGATTTCCTTGTTGCCAAAAACGACAAACCTGTTCATATTCTCCTTCAGAAAAGCCACAAAAATGAATTGTGAGTTGTCATGAAAAATCTTTGTTTTGTTTATTCCCCAACACTCGCAAAACGCTTATATGGAAATAGCCAAAAATGAAGTATTGAATTGAAATATGACATTTTACCCACCTATTGGCAGCGTACAAAGGGTTTTAGAACGATCTATTTCTTGTTCCAAAAAGTGACAAAAATAGACCAAAACGTATACCAGTTTCAATTTTTTTATATTTAGATCTGGTATAAAACAGAAGGTACACCACCGGTGCAGCATGAAATTGAGTTTGTTCCAAAAAAATAGAACAAAACAACGATTTGGACCACCGCTGAAGATGCCCTTATGTTTAAACGAAGCTCTGCTATGAGATATATAGGACACTCAGACTAAATTGTTTTGAATATTTTTGTCCACTGGTTTTGAAAATTACACGTTATTCAAAATATTAAAACGTCTCAAGATAAACGATTGGTTCGACTTGGCAACAGCATTTCGAACTCATAACAGTATTGTGTTATTCTCCATTCACATCCGCAAGATGCAACATGCAACAACATGTCACACTGCACAATGGTCCAGAAACCAAATTTAGGAGGAAATTTGGGTCTAGAGCTCTATAGCAACATTTGAGAGAAAAACTTTCTTCTACAAAGTTGTTACATATGATAAAGCGCTTATTGAAAAATTATCAAAAATCAGGGTGACCAACATTTTCAATGTAAAAATTTATCTAACTTTTTTATCTTCGTAGATAGAAGAAAAATTTGTTCAACAATGTTATAGCTCCATTAATTCTAAGTAAATATGTAAAAAAAGTTTTTCTCTATCTTTGAAAACAACCGATTTTTATTTAAAAAACACATTTTACGCTCTAACTTTTTTAATTTAAGATTCATCTCAAAACTGTCTTTAAACGACTTTTAGAGCTTTTTAAAAGAAACAATTTGCAATGCTGACATCGTAAATATCTCAATTTTACTCAAAGTTAAAAATATATTTGAGCCGTTGAGAGCAAAAGTGGTACATGTGCCATTTTTACACTTTTTGGGGTTTTTGCATAAATTGATGCAGAACGCAATAACGTACTAGAATATCCTAGAAAAACCGAGATCTGATAACCTAAACCAAAGTTATAGCCAGAACAATTTTTGGTAATTAACATAATCACCATTTCGTTGAAAGCAAAAGTGGTACATGTCCAGTCTGTGCATATTAGATGAATTGTAAGTCGAAGATCTTAGGATATAGAACAATCATGTCTTCAGCAAAGTTGGTCAAGTGATTGAGTACTTTCAGATGAAGATCTATCTGTTTTGGAATTTTCTCACTACGTGGCGCTAGTGTACCCATGACTATTTTGGAACAGAAAGAGTTTTATCTATTTACCACTTTTTTTCTAAACCACTGCCCACTTTTTTTCTGAACCACTCCCAGACGTGAATGAATAATCTAATGATAGAATATTACTCAAATTTACCATCAGATAGCCCTCCGAAAGATCCGGAGTTACCGTAAACGAGATCAATTTTGAAAAACAGGTCCTAGTCCCATCTGGATACGGTGTATATTTTTCCAAGGCTGTGTCATATTTTCAGTTCACTCATTTGTCACTCCTATAACTACATACACTGTCTGCTTTAATGAGCAGGTCCTAGTATTTTCCGTGTTTTTTTTCTCGAAACTAACACATGCAAAAATATACCATAATATCAAAGAAAAGCCGAGATCTGATAACTTATACCAGAGTTATAGCCAAAATAATTTTCAGTTTTCCTTTTCTACGGTATTTCTGGATCCGGAGGGCAACCGGTAGTCTACCGAACGTTGAACCTGGGTCCTTCGTGTAGTTATTATCGACCAAATAGCAATTCTAAAGATACCAGGGTATTTTCCTTTGAATTGGCTCCAGTCGATCCAGATTATTTAAAATGTCTTCTGTTACATATACACTAGCGCCACAAAGTGACAGAATTCCTCAACAAACGGATCATCATTCTATAGTACTCAAACACTCGAACAACTCTGCTGAAGACATGAATGTTTTTTTTTTTTTAGATTAGCGAGCAATAATGCATCCTTCATGCTTAGACTGGACATGTACCACTTTTGCTCTCAACGTTTTCTGATTGTCATTATTTTTCCCATAGAACAAAAGTGGTACATGTTTTTCCATTGAAGTTTGTGTAAGTTTCTCAACCAGAACTCGTTATGATTTCCTGTACCGTCTTTTGAAACCTTCCAAGCAATGATTTAGTGTAGTTATGTTTGGAATAATTGTTGAAAATAATTTACTATTTGAGTGTTTTCGTTTATCGCGTCTCCTGATAAATTTCCTTAATGGCACATGTACCACTTCTGCTCTCAACGGCCCATTTGTAAGTCATTGTTTTCAGGGCAAACATAAAAAATATCTCTTGGTCTAATTTTGAAGGGCATACTTGACTCTATAAATGGAGGAATTTTTAAAAATATGTTATTTTTTAAAATTTGAGTAAATTCAATTTAAAAACAAGACGAAAATTTCAATAATTTTATACATTATGCATATAAATGCACCCAGATTTATTTTTTGGTATTTTTTGTTATAACTAGACTAATTACCTTCAATTTGACCCAAACAAATCGAAAATCGATCAACTGGTTCAAAAGTTATGAATTTAAAAAAAAGTACATCGAATTTAGCCGTTTTTTATGGTCACCCTATTTCGAAGCTAGTTCCCTTAACAACCCAACGAAACAATACGGGTTTGATTATTTTCAACATAGATGCATCCCTGCGATTTTGAGCACAATTGAAGCACTTTTCGTGACCAGCTTCGAAATAGGGTGACCATGGAAAAACAACTGTGTTCAAAGTATTAAATTTAAAAAAAATTCATAACTTCTGAACCAGTGGATCGATTCTTAATCTTTTTGGATCAAATTAAAGGTAATTATTCCTAGTTATGAGAAAAAATACCAAAAAATAAATCTGGGTGTTTTTATATGCATAATGTATGAAATTATTGAAATTTTTGTCTTGATTTTAAATTGACTTTACTCAAATTTAAAAAATAACATATTTTAAAAAGTTCCTCCATTTATAGAGTCAAGTATGACCTTCAAAATGAGACCAAGAGATATTTTTTAGGTTTGCCCCAAAAAGATTGACACACAAATGAAAAACGCATATTTGTTGATGAAAAATATTAATAACTTTGAGTAAAATTAAGATATTTATGATGTCAGCATTGCAAATTGTTTCTCTTGAAAAGCTCTAAAAGTCGTTCAAAGACAGTTTGGAAATAAGAAAGTTAGAGCGTAAAATGTGTTTTTTAAATATAAATCGGTTGTTTTCAAAGATAGAGAAATCTTTTTTTTAGAGTTACTTAACATTAATGGAGCTATAACATTGTTGAACAAATTTTTCTTCTTTCTACAAAGATAACAAAGTTAGATACTTGATTGAATCGAAAATGTTGGTCACCCTATTTTTTGATAATTTTTCAATGAGCGCTTTATCATACGTAACAACTTTGTCGAAGAAAGTTTTTCTCTAAAATGTTGCTATAGAGCTCTAGACCCAAATTTCCCCCTAAATTTGGTATCTGGACCATTGTGCATTGTGCACTGTGGCGTGGCTAAGAGTGGTGCATTTTGATTACAATGTACGACAGAAGCAAAAATATGTTGCCCTAAAGCTTGAAAAAGTTGTCCTAAAAAGATTAAAGATTAAAGATTAAGACATAACCATTCCTGCTATTTTTGGGTGCCCCTAGTGTATGTAGAAAAGCGTCAAAGTGCGGCAGAGTAATCGCTCGCCGTGTTCGTCGCTTCTACGTTGGCTTATGGGATAACTCATTTAAGTCTCTAAAAAGTTAGGAGCACTAGCTATAATATTTCATTTTTATCTAGTTCCAGCTCTAAGGCAAAACTTGTCTTTACCATTCATTGTTGTCTTCCTTCCAAGCTGTATCCTCACAAAAGTGAGAGAATGATTAAACTTGAAAAAAAGGCGAGGCCACTTATGACATGGGAATAAAATAAACATCGCGGAGTAAGGTGACTTTTTCTTTAAATAAAAAATGTGTTAAAAATTTGTTGCATATTTGCTGTAATGTGATACTTTTTACAACCTGATAACACTGTGCACAATACTTAACCTGTCAATCAAAACATTGGTAATTAAAAAGCCATTCAGTGGTAGCAGAATTACAAGCATGGGAAAATGATATCAACACATCTTGTACTGCTACAGTATGCGAACACAAAGCGAGCTCGTTATGGGATTTAAGCTTCTTTTCCAATTGATTTTCAGGTTCACTAGTTTGCAATTGAAAACATAAACCAAATATCATGCTACAGGTTAGGCGAAAATATCGTCTATTGATTGAGATAATAGTTTTCAGGATTTGTTCAGCGAAAGTAACAATGCGTGCATTAAAATACGGCTCCTCGGCGATACGTACGATTTTACTCTATAGCATCCTGTTTTCAGTTTTGAAATCTAGCTGCTGATTGGTCGAATGCTGCGAAACTGAACCAAAAGTTAAATATTGATTATCAGCTCAGCTTTTTAATGAATTATTATTGAAAAGAGATGCAAATAATTCTACTACTAGTTTGGAGCATCGTACACCTTTTCATCAAGACATTGACGTTAAAAATCTGTTCAGTGTTAGTAACAGTGGTCCCCATGGTTCTGTGGTTAGCGATGTCGGTTGGCTTGTTCTCCCACACGGTTGTGATATCGGGTACGATTCCCGATCAGGTCGAGCATCTTTTCGAGCTGGAAATTCTCTCGACTCAGCACTGGAGCACGGTGTATCGTTATACCTACTTTTCCTACAACATCCTACAACAACTAATCTCTCAACTAATCTAGTTGATTGAGACCGCATTAGCCCCCCAGGTTGCGTGCGTTATTGTATTGTATTGTTAGTAACATAATACGCATTCAAAGGGGACACATTTTCGTAACACACTTTCCACAGCATGCCACCTTATTAAAGTTAGCCTTAGTCCAACGACAAAAAAGTGCCATATACCGTAAAAGCGGCTAAGTTTGATAGCTTTTTAAACTTGAATATAAGACTCTTCAATGGACTTTCTCCAGGCTTCAAAATTTTCAATCTTTGTCGATAATTCCAAGAGGTGCTATCCACGTTATTTTTTTATGTAGATTTTAGGAGATTTTGATGATTTTATCTGATTATTTATTTCTCACAAGTGTGGTAGCCCATGACAAAATTTTGGACATTACTTAGAAAAGTGCAAATTTAATGCACATACTCGCCTTTTTATGAATGAATGTTAGTAAAAATTTTGTGACCAGCATGTCAGTGTTTAGTAAAATATATTGAAATATTACTCTCTGGGTCAGTTAGACAAAAAAAAATGAAGATGGGATTGTTTGAGTGCCTTAGAAATTAGTTCAAATCACGAACGAAAAACGTTTCTGGAACACTGTATGACTGTATGACACTAACAGCACCAAATTAAAGCCGTATATAAACAGTCATTCCTAAACCAAGAACTAATAGTGAAACAGTTATTGCAAAAATAATGAGATAAATTTATTGGGCTGTTATTTATCATGCACTATTAATGTTACCAATAGCATTATCGAAGTTTGCCGCGTTTACGGTACATATTTTTACCAGTAATCTGGTAAAAACATTTGTTTTTGTTTGTTTTTCAAGTTTGCATTGAATAGCTAACATTGAAAAGGTGAAAGTGGATTCTCCATCGGCGCTCCCTCCATTTGTTTGTTAAATTTCTTTCATTAAACTTCAAATGACAGCGTCAGCGGCATAGCAAGAACTTCTTTCTGGGGGAGGCAGGTTGATGCAAAAGACATTTAGAAATTCGATGCAACTGTGCGTTGTATAGTTTGAAATAGTCTTTTCTCCCTACATTCCTCCGCTGTAATAAAGTAATGATACTAGACACTCTAGAGCTGTTTCCTGTTGGAGAAACAACGAGGGCCACATACCAGTGGAATAAGTAGACAACAATAGAGATTAGCGATAAAGTTTTCTTTTTTTGGTAACTGTATGTTACAGGGAAAAAACCAAGCATCTGGAAGAGCAATCGAAAACAGAATTGTTCCTCTCCGGGGTTTCACCAGGTTATGTTGATGAGAATTTGATCAATCAAACGAATCAAGCAACAGACTGTATTCCTGGTGGTCGTAATTTTCGTCGCACGTGTATGGACTTATGTACTACAAGTCCCTGGCAAAGGTCTAATTTCTTCTCTCGGATCATTTCAAATGAAACTAATGACTATTTCAATCGACGGAGAGAGTGACGGAGAGAGAGACTCTTTCCTTTCCTTCAGCGTCTCAATTGAAATTGCATCGCGACGTTTGATGGTAGTTTTCTAATACCGCAAGCCGTAGTTAGAACGGCAATGGCATCCAATAAATACGTTACGCAAGCTCCGATCAATATTTTCTCCCTCTTTCCTATATATGCGTCAGCGCTCCTATATATGCGTCAGTGCTCATTGTCATTTTCAATTGAGAATCGTCATGTGAGAGTGATGGTGATAATCTTCGCTTTCAATTAAAAAGCGTCTGTATCAATTTCAAACCCTTCAGTTGTCAGAATCACAGCAAGAGCTTTCGACTGGGTGTCATGTGACTCACGAAGTGCTCGAAAATGTTACAAATCTTTTCAATTGAAAGCGACGGGTCAAAGCGTCACTATAACCTGATGATTGTCAATTAAAAATGATTTTGTCAGGCTCTGATTGGGACCGCTTCCAAAAGTGATCCAGAATTGTGTGTTTGATGAGTTATAGGATACATATATTTTTGAGAAATATTCACAAAACATGGAGACAAATACTCAATTGAGTGAAAGACTACATATTTCTGTGACTGAAAACATTTTTTGATTACTTATAAACAATAAAACTGGCCAGTAATTAACCCATGCTAAAGTCCTTTGACAACCAAATGGTCTGATTCTACTAAGATTCGAACCCACGGCACCTGCTTACCAAAGCGGACTATGTAACCTTGCGGCCACGGAGCTCCCCCAAGCCCTTCTATAAAATTCATGGTGAATAACAAAAAACTACCTATAAAACAAAATAACATTTCTAGCCAAGCAACGTCAAAAAAGGCGTTTGAAATAATAATAAAATCAGCACATTTTCCATGAAGTTACTCTTTTAAATCATTTTTAAAGTTACAAGTATGTCACCTTCAGGAAAATTGTAAGATTTTAAACAACTGCAACACGTTTATTAAATACACCCCTGGGAACCGAAAAACATAGATTGCTAGCATTGATTTTGGTATCGATTTGCTCTGAACGTTAACTAGTATTGGCTCCCACATCCACTGACGTTGCAGTTATTTCATTGGAAGATGGTCGAAAGCGCAATTAAGCACTAACAGTTCTTGGAGACTTGAAATTGAACGATGCATGGTTTGTATCACAATCAAAATATATTTGTTGATTCTGTTTGCCAGTTAAGCGAATCAGAGATTTTGTCTAACAATGAAACACAAATGTTCATTAGGGTGGGACAAAAAATAAATGTTAGCTCCCATGCACTTTTCGTGTTCCTTAGGGGTCCCATAACAACTATGTAACTTTTCAAATCGATCGGTGAAACGCCCGATTTGCGCCCGATTTTTAAAGTTTCCATACTATTTTATATGGGAAAATCCACTATTTCAAAACTTGTTCTCTAGAAATTCCCAGTTGGCTCCTAAAAATATATCGACACATGATATCTGTAGGAAAAACTCTTCTGAAGACCGTAAGGTGCTACAACGCTTGTAGAAACAGCTATTCACCCCAAACTGATTGAATGTCTGACGGACGGCTCACCATTGAAATTTTCCAGCAACACTGCTACAGCATGCTGCTATTGCAGACTTGCTTAAGTATGAGAAATAATTTCGCGTGGAATTAATTTTCAAAGTGTGATTTTTACTCATAGTATCTTTGGGGAAGCCTCCAAGATAAATTTAAGCAATATCATTTCTTATCTCATGGTTGAATTTGCAACAGCAGCATGCTGCAGCAGGACTGCTACTAAAATTCAATGGTGAGCCGTTCGTCAGATATTCGATCAGTCTGGGGTGAATATCTTTTTTTTTTCACAAGCAAGGTAGCGCCTTGCGGTTTTCAGAAAAGTTTTTCCCAGGAAAATTTCCTACAAATATCATGTGTCGATATATTTTCAGGAGCCAACTGGGAATTTATAGAGAACAAGTTTTGAAAATGTGGATTTTCCAATATAAAATCGTATGGAAACTTAAAAAATCGGGCGCAAATCGAGCGTTTCACCGATCGATCTGAAAAGTTACACAGTTGTTATAGGACCAATAAGGAACACGAAAAGTGCATGGGAGCAAAAAAAATAACACCATCGCTTTTTTCCCATATAACCGTGTCCCAGTCTAATGTTCATTAGCTCAAATTTCATAATTCATGCTGATAGATTACGTGAAAGTTGGATGGGTATTTAAATGTTACGGAGTATCAATTAACGTCGACTGTGCAATGGCAACATTTTCACACTAAAAATAAACTGATAAAAAATGTCATAGAAACGATAATTTTAAAAGAAAAAAAAAGGAAAAGAAGCGTTTCGCATTCGCGTTTACTGATGATATGCCGAAGTTCCAATTAATATGTAACATCGAATGGAAACAATTAGGATCAAATGTGCTTGTACCAGAAATAAAAACGACAAATCTCGTTTGCTATAGAGCATTGCAGTAAGTTTCGTACATATCGTAATAGGTCATTATTTTTGAAGCATTACGATAATTTTGGTTGAATAGATCTAATGAAGAGTATCTTAGTTTTTTTTTTAATTATTTTGGTTTTTTTTTAATATTTAAAAAAGTATTATCAATTTCCGGTAAAACCATCTCCACGCCATATCGGGGCACGTCTAGTTTCTACTTTCTGCAGCGAATCCATCCAAATTAACCAAAAGCACTCGATTTGTCGTTAAAAGTGTCGAATTATAGACGGAAATTCCATTTTCATTCTGGCACACACGGAAAAACGTGCCCACGACACGACAGACAGCTTCCACTCAGTCTCTCTCGCCTCCCCTCTCTCTCTTTATCCTCACGGATACGATGGTGCGGGCAAATACTATACTTAGTCATTTGCCCTGAAATCGCATCACCGTCCTATTTCCTTATTTCCCAAAGTGCAAATAATTATGCGAATGGTTTTATGGTGATGGCATCCATCCATCTCGGCACGGGCGCAACGCCACGAACGTCAACCAAAGAAGGCACTGCCTGCCTGTAGTGCTGCTGACTGTGGGGCTCAGGGTAGGATGTCTTCCACGCGTACCACCCAGTGGCTGTATGGTTTCGTTGTAGTGGTAACGAAGAGGATCATAAAACCAAATTGATGAATCATTTATTCGCTTTTCTGTTTTCCATTTCCATCGCCAGCCACGGAAGGAGAAACCGTGCGAGCATCAATAGTGCCATGTTGGGACGACATCCGCATACAGCCCACGCTGCCTACGACGTATGTCAGACAAGTATTCGCCACCCTTTTAAATCTCTTAAAAGCGGAAAAAGATTCATTCAGATGGGTGTTCATTTAATCGTCGATCATGGTGATGAGTGACGAGGGGAACGGGGTGAAAGGAAGGTAGTGAGCAGCAGGGGGATCTATCTCAGCAAAGGAAAAGAAATCTGGGAAACAGTTGAATTTCATTTAATTCCATCATATTGAAAGTGGTGCGAGATTTTACCCTCAAGCTCTCTTTCGCTCGCTTCCTCGCTGGAGGGTGGGCGATGAAACCGATTGCATTTCGCTTGAGAGATTTAAAGCCGTACCGAATGCGAGGTCATCCATTAACTGATTAAACGGAGAGATTGCGATCTGCTGCTGCGAGCATGTTGAACTGTTAGGCAATCAATTTTACTGTTTGCAGCTTTACGTGGGAAAAATCCAATTAAACTGTCTTCAAAATAAAAATTTTAATTAATTTTTATGCTATATGTTGCTTTTTGAGGAGGGGGAAAGGGGGTGGTGTTTTATTGCATGCTTATACGGGAAACAAATACGTGGAAAGCAATAAAATGTGAAGTTATTTGTTTTGAATCAAATAACTTTACGCAAGATTGGTTTTGTGGTGATCTATTGACAACTGTGGAAATTAAAGTACACTTGGGTACTGCATGTATTCAATCCATGAACGTTTATTCGTAAAGTGTAACTGAAATTGAGGTAGTCAACTCTATACATATCAGTTGATGGTGATGAAAAAACTACTCCTACAGGAAAATAATTGTTAAGGCACTAATAGTACCCGTCATTCCCAGTGATTTACAGAAAAGATCCAATTTCTGTTTACTCACAAGAGCAACAGCGACTACTTACCCATGCTTTTACTTCAGCCATCTTCCTTTTCAACTAATAATTCACTAAAATGACCTGAGAATCCCATTTTGTCTATCAGAGGAAAAAAAACATAGAAAAACCTTCTTGCAGAATAAATTTCATTTTCCTTGTGAAATAATTCATTTCTGTTGTCTTTGTGTTTCATTAACATTCACGGCAGCAGCCCGGGTGCAGGGGCAGTTATCTTATTTTTCTCCAGACTTTTTGCTGCTGTTTTTTCCTTTCGCTGCTCTAACACTTGAGAACCCATTTACCTTATTTTTCGCCAGCCTTCTTCACGTTTTCGACGATTTTATGAACGCAGGACAAGGACTTTTTTTTGCCCCAGCAGATTGCTACTGTCTGAAACGAACCACTTTTTGGCACAAGCTGCTGTCATCTGCAATCGTATGGCTATACTGCTACTAATAGCAAAATCTTCCATACTAGACGATTCACATTACAGATTACAATGGAACTTTACATTTTTAAAAATTTGGAGGAAAATTGTTGATTCAGTCGTACCTAGTACTTTTTTAGTAAATTATACCAATGGCAACATTTCAGTTGTTGTATAAATAATAACGCTAGGCAGAAGACAGATCTCCTACTCTGTTCATAGGCGAACAGCACCTTGATACCCGTTTTTACTCTTTTCCAAGCCCAATTTTCCAACAGTCGAGTGCTTCCATCCTGCTAAAACTAATTTGCAACTTAGTCTCCGTTTTAGTTTAGATTTCTCTGTTTCCTACAGAAATGTTCACTTGCTTGGATCAGCTTAAATTGGTATAACGAATATGAATTGCTGCTTTCCGGCTGCTGTGCAGCGGAGTTAGTTCTCTGCAAAACAAACCTTACCCTTCTCTCAGTCGAGCAACAGCCGTTATTTTTACTTATCCTGGTCCAAAATTAGGCACGTGAAAATCATCAGATATAACCAAAAGCACCGCTCTCCATCAGCCCATCGCAGCACTGCTGTCGGTCAGTCATCAAACCCCAATTTAAAATCCACCTAGAATCACAAGCCAAGATAAACATTAGGAGGAAGTTCATAATTTTGTCATAGCCTGGGGAAAACATGTTTTATTTGAAAATTTATGAGACCTCTCAACCCTGATGCTGCCTTTGCCAGGGCTGCTTCAGCTTGGACATGAGAAACATGTCGTATTTTTGCGTCATCGCTCTGTCTCCGACCGTGTCGCCGAACGGCGTCTGCTGCTTTTGCTCAGTGCGGTGTTTTACGGTGGTGACATGAAAATTGTATTAATATGCAAATGAAGAATAAAGAGCATTATCATAAAAAATGTAGCTAGAATCCCACTCGAATCCGGTAGCCTTCCGTTGGCATTTGCTCTTGTTGCTGCTGGACCTGCTGCTGGGCCACAGCAAAAGTTGTGCCAGTGGGGCAAGCAGCAGCCCGATAGGCTTCTCGCTCGCTACCTGACTCTTTGTACGAGTTTCCCCGAGCGTCGAGTCAAACAATGTTCGGCCTGTTGTCTGAAGGCTTTTTGTAACTTTTTCATTGCACCGTGGTTGATAAGGTGGTTTGTATAGAGGCTAGATTATTGAAGTTTCCATTGCAATTTTACTTCGGGGGATTTCGTTAGCGACGCAGATTTGCTAACCAAGTTAGAAAACTTTCCATATTAGCGAAAAAAGAGGCGCACAGCAGCGTTCTTTGTTTTATTTCTCATTTTTGAGTTTTCTGACAGATCTACCATTTTTGAAATATTTGATATTTTTGACATTTCTGACACTTTTATTGTTTCCTTCATTCATAAAACTTTGGACATATGTGGTATGTGTAATGGTACGGTGAATTATTTATGGCCAGTTCAATTCGTCCGGCTTCAGCCTACAGTCTGATGTACGCGTCTGTCATTTCCTCAAGAGCCTGTGTTACGATTTCGATGTCATCGGCAAAAGCAAAGAACTGACACGTGTCAATACCCATCCTTTGTACTTCACCTTCCTTTCATATAAATAATAAGTACGATAATCCATCAACTTGCCGTAACCCTCTGCGAGATTCGAAGGGACTCGAGAGTGCCCTAGAAACTTGACCAAAATTTATCCGGGAAACCGTAATCGTGCTGAATTCGCCATAGCTGATTTCGATTGGTTGTGTCGTACGCCGATTGAAAGTCGATGGACAGATGGTTTATGGGCAGGTTGTATTCATGGCATTTCTGCGGCACACACAGAAAAAAAATATAGGAGGGCTTGCATAAATGTTTTTAGAAGGGCTTCTTCTTCTGCAGAAACTTATCGATGATTAAAAAAGATTTTAAAGCCAGAACGGTTTATTGGACTGGATTAATGCCTTCGGAATAGTAGTAGATACAGTCCCTCTACAATTATGGATCAGTCAACGTGTTGTCTGAATGTTCAAAAATGGATATAAAATCGGAAAAGTTATCAAATTCGAATGTTTTACTATCTATCTCTGTATTCTGATGTGTACTTTCGATCAACAATTAGTTTCACTGCAGTTGATGCGTGTAAATCGGTTGGGAAGAAAAATATCACTTACATAGCAAAAGGCACAATGGTAGGTCACTTTTGGCATTTAAAATTATTTAATCTATAAAATCGTCAAAATACGAAACGAAAGTTATTTAATTGATGTAAAAGCTTCATAATAAGTTATTTTATTCAGTCTTGATGCATTATCATGTAAAAGTAATGAAAATAGCCAAAATATGGACTGACCCACAATTGTGCACCGCAAAATGTAACATTACTACAATTATGGGTCACTTCACTTATTGCACCGAGCAGAATTAAAGTTTTTAGGGACATTTTCAACTTTAAATCATTTTAATCGTATAAATGAGGTTACAAGTGAGTTTTAAAAATTACCACTGCTAATGAAAATTGTTCAGTTTCGTGAGAATAGACGTATTTGCGTAAAAGTAACCCATAATTGTAGCTGACCCATAACTGTGGAGGCACTGTAATTGTTGTAAAAATATTTTGAAAAAAATTGAAAATAAATGTTTTAAAAATTCATTTTTGACAATTCTCTTTATACGAAAACAACAAAATGTTTCTCAAAAAAAAAACAAAAAAAAATCAGAAAAAATTAAGTGCGAAATTTCGCGAAATCTCGAGTTTCTCTAAATTAAACGAAACTCACCGAAACTGAGCAACAATTCTTTTGAAAAATAGAAACAACTTATGATTTTTGAGCTAATTTTTCTGCCGTTATAAGCTCTGATTAAGGTCCGAAAGTGCTTCAAAGCTTTAGACCTGATTAAATTAAAAAAGTTAAAGGGTATGTGTTTGAGTGCACAAACGTAGGTTTGCCGTGGGACTATGGTGCGAGTAAAGATTTAATTCTGCCATAGCCATAGTATATAACACACACCAAACGTACAAATACCATACACAATAATCCATGAACATTTCTCAAAAAAACACATACACCTGTCATAAACCACAGCATACAAATACCAATACTCACATGAACTGCCCATGAATGCATTACAGTCCTATGGAATTTCTCATCACTTTTTGCTTAGACCTCAAAAACTTCTTCACATACCCGTAATACACACATGCACACTTACACACATACACGCACATACACACATACACACACATACATACACACATACACACACATTCACACACACATACACACATACACATACATACACATACACACACACGTACACACACATATACACACACATACACACACACATATACACACACATACACACGTACATACATACATACATACACATACACACACATATACACACACATACACATGCATACACATACATACACATACACACACATATACACACACATACACATGCATACACATACACACACATACACACACATAAACACACATACACACATACACACGCAACACACATACACACACGCCACACACACACACGCCACACACACACACGATATTTACACCCACACATACACACACACCAGGGTTGATATTTGTTGACACTCTTGAGTGAAAGTGAAAAAAAGCATCCATAAACGTTATTTTTTTACAATCCTTTTAGAGTTCTCCCTTCCCGCTTTTTGCATGGAAGTGAACTGTCGAAACACCTCATTATATTTCATGCGATGGAAGCAAGACAACAAAATCAGTTTATCAGTTAACGAAGATTGTCAAGGCATCGGTCAGTGTCAGTGAAAAAGTGTTTCGGTGAGGTTCATTTTGGTTGAGTGGACTGTTTGTTTTTCTTTTTCGTTTTGAAGTGAAGATCATTTGGTTGGATTTGTCGTCAAATTTTATTCCGTAACCGTGAACGATGCGCACGATCTATTTCATTTGAGTATGACAGCACGTTACTAAGACGAAAATCTAGTGTATCTGAAAAAGTGCTGCGATCATTGGAAGTGAAAATTGAAAATGATTGGCTGTAATTTTCGAAGAATTTTGCTGGGGAAAATGACTTCTATCAGCACTGACACACACACACACACACACACACACACACACACACACACACACACACACACACACACACACACACACACACACACACACACACGATATTTACACCCACACGCTACTCAGACACACCCGCTTGATATACGACACACTATACCTAGATTACCTCTGGTGGGGTCCAGCTCAGATCGAAGGGAAGCCGAACTGTTCGCCTTGACGGTCGACTGGAAATGATTTTCTCTCAACACGGAATGTCCTTTTATAGCGTCACTCAGTGTGGGTAACTTGGGTAATTGGGTCCTAAAGCTATACCTGTTTTTATTTATCATTTGAAAAAGCCGCGTTTTCTGAGCAAAACGTGATTTTTAAAAAATGTTTATCGTTTTCCTTCGACTTTTAAATGAAGAGTAAAAAAACTGCTCGAAAGGTCTAAGTTGACGTTTCGCCCATGTACAGTATATGAGAGAACTGTCATTTAAGGCATTTCGAGCAGTTTTTTATTTTTCATTTAAAAATCGAAGGAAAACGATAAACATTTTTTAAAAATCACGTTTTGCTCAGAAAATGGCACTCTTTCAGCTGATATATAAAAATCAGAAAACCATTTTAAACTTTAGGACCCAATTGGGGGAAGAACCAATCACGTGGAAGCATCTCTGCTTTCTTCCTCCGTCGCTTACGTCGTTACGCTTGCGATGTCAATTGGGCTAGGAATGGGCGATACTAGCATCGATACCAGCGGTATCGATACCAGGGTCCGCGGCATCGAGTATTTTGGCATCGATACTCACCGCGAGAAATGAGTACCGATATCGATATCTTCTAAACGACGCTTTTTGAAAAAAAATTGTAGGTTTGATACCGATACTATCGAAGCATTGATAATCGATACTTCTTCAGGCGTTACCGAGGGAATGCCTTTCCCTATCCCTCGCTGTACATTTGACAGAGTATAGCATCGAAGATACGAAAACGTCAAACCTGATACGGAAACGTTAAACCTGATACAAAAACGTCAAACCTGATACAAAAACGTCAATATCGGTCGGATTATTTTCATTATTTTGCTGTTTCGGTTGGAGCTTAGCCCTTGCGCTTCTTGAGTAGACACAGTGGATCTGGTTATTATCCAAAAAATTGATGTAATCTAAGTAAAAATTTCTTCCAAACACAAGCAAGAAAACAGAAAAGAGCAAAAACATCAGATTTGACGTTTCTATGTTGTACTCGATGTTATAACTCATAGCACATTCCCTCGGGCGTTACTCCGATACCTGGTATCGAAGTTCATTTAAGCATAACGATACCAAAGTATCGATACTTTTGTCAGTATCGCCCATCCCTATTGCCAGCCAATGGCTGAATTCGTGAATTCATTATGTCTATGTTTTTGAATTCTGCGTTAGGGAAATATAGCAATCGTATGAAAATTTTATGTGGATATTCGACCTTCAAACTTTTCCGCAATTTTCACGGAGTAATAAGAAAATGGCAATTAAAAATATCATGTTATACAAATCTTGTATATTTGAGCTTTCCAACGGTATATCAACTATTGAAATCGGAACAGTTGTTTGAGCGCTATTAGCATCTAAAATCTTCCATTCCGCAACCAAAAACGTTACATGTTCAATCCAGTTTTCACAGAATGTACCTTAGTATGGTGAAGAGAAACGTAGCCCCACGTCAAAAAAAAAAGCAAGTGTTTACTATATCTTTTTCAATTTACTGAATTTTGCTTAGCATTTTTCTAATTAACTCCAAATATCTTTAAATATTCTTTTTAAATAAAAATCAACGAAAAAAATTATTCAAACATTTTAGTTATTTTATGAAGAGTTTCGAGAAAAATTTCGATAAGTTTTGGAAACCTCGAAATTTCGCACAGTTTTAAGATTGTCTTTCCAGAAAATTGTTAATATTGTATAACCCGAAAATATAATTATATTGTTATAATTAATATTTAATGTTATAATTTATAGTCACATAGTGAACATTAAATTTCATCATATGAAAATGAACAGAACTGCTAAACTGTCCATGTACCATCGAACGGAGCAAGTAATAATCGGACAACACAATATCTTCCCATTTGACTTCCGTTTGAGCTTTTCTATGTTCATTTTAATGATGTTGGCAGTAGTATCACTTTTTGGCGTAGAATTATGTCTCACAGCAACATGACGGAATAGGGGCTCCCATGCACTTTTCGTATTCCTTATGAGTCCTACAACAACTATGTAAATTTTCAGATCGATCGGTGATATTTGTAGGAAATTTTCCTGGAAAAAAACTCTTCTGAAGACCGTAAGGCACTACGACACTTGTAGAAAAAGTTATTTTCCACAAACTGGTTGAATATCTGACGAACAGCTCCCCATTGAATTTTTCTAGCAATACTGCTGCAACATGCTGCAATTGCAATTTCCTACAAATATAGTATCGATATATTTTTAGGAGCCAACTGGATATTTCTAGAGAATAAGATTTGAAAAAGTGGATTTTTCCATATAAAATTGTATGGAAACTTTAAAAATCGGTTCAACCGATCGATCTGAAAATGTACACAGCTGTTATAGGACCCATAATGAACACGAAAAGTGTATGGGAGCTTACATTTATTTTTTGTCCCACCCTAATATACAGCCTTGTTTTGAGTTTCGATTTTGTCCGATGAGAGGTGAAAACAAGGCCAAATACGATCCTATATGGATATTTTTGGAGCCGGGATGATATCCAGAAGCTGAAAACTGACTGACCCCAGACGCCCATTGTAAAATTTAAGATGATGACTGCCGGCCTCTGAAATGGCCTGAAATATTCTTTCCGGAAATATCCTTTCACCTAATATGGATATTTCCGGAACCAGAATGATACCTAGAAACCAGAGAACATTTTCAAGTTCCGTGACTTCCGGTGTCTGTAAAACAGTCAAAACATACCAAATACCATTTAAAATGAATACTCCCGAAATCGGGATGATACCCAGAAACCTAAAAACGGCCCCAACGCGATTATGCAATTCCAAGGTCAGGTTACAGGACAAATATATAAAATAGTTATAGTTATAGTTATAGTTATATTTTAAAATTCCATCTGACAATGTTTTGTCTTAATGAATAAAATTACAAACTAGATACGATCAACAATATAATATTTGAATGTTATAAGCGAATCCTCAGGCGACGCAGAAACGTGTTGATGGGTTCGTTGAAATCGAATAGTTCAGCAACCTCGTTGAACCTCATTGACATAAACCTAATCGCATCATACTGGCCATACCGACTATACCTTGCCTCCAAGTTCAGGAGATGACGTCTCCGCAGATTCCTTTCCGGAGCGTAGAGATTCAATTCCGCGAGAATAGCAGGTGAATCAATTTCATTTTTCATGACCTTCGCAACGAAAATAACTTGTGCGTTAAATCTTCTTCTCTCCAACGTCTCAATCCCAAATAACATGCAGTGGTGCTCATAGGGAGGCAGCCTCCCTATCATGCCAAGGAAGATGCCTTAGTGCCATACGTACAAATTTTTTTTCTGGACAGCTTCCATGCGATCAATCCATACCTTGTTAAACGGACACCAAGCGACAACCGCTGATTCGAGCATCGAACGTACCAGGGCGCAGTACAAAGCCTTCATGCACAGTGGATCGCGGAATCCATCGGCAATTCTAAAAATGAATCCCAGCTGCTTATTTGCTCTTGAAATGACATCTTCGTAATGTGCCCGGAATGTAAGTTGGCTATCCAAAATTACGCCAAGATCTTTAACTTGGCTTACGCGCCGGCGAGTTTGCACAGACAAGCTGTATGGAAAGCTAATTGAATGAAACTTTCTGCTTAAGGTAATTACATTACATTTTTCCATACACAAGGTAAGAAGATTACGCTTGCTCCAATCACTGAAAGCATCAATCAACTTTTGTAGTTCCAGACGGTCTCCAAGGCAGGCTATAATCAAAAAGATTTTTACATCGTCTGCGAAAAGGAGCCGTGTACCTCGAGGTAAAATAGTAGCAACGTCGTTAATGAATTGTGAAAATAAAAGTGAGCCCAGATTGCTTCCTTGTGGCACTCCAGCAGAAGGTGTAAATGGCTCAGAACGTGACGACCCAAGACTGACACATACAACTCTGCCGGTCAAGTACAAACGAAACCATCTCACTAGCATAGCAGAGAGTCCTAGCTTATCCAGCTTTCGTAGAAGAATGTTGTGATTTACACGATCGAACGCAGCCTTGAAGTCCGTGTACACAGCATCCACTTGCAATCCCGCATCCATTGAGCGAGAATACAACGAGAAGAACTGAGCCAGATTGGTTGTGACGGATCTTTTAGAATAAAAACCATGTTGGTCACAAGAAATGTAATTTTGACACGCTGCAAACAGCACTGTATTGACGACTATTTCGAGAACTTTGGAAAAGGCACATAATTGCACTTGTCCCCTTTTTTGTGAATCGGTGTGAGCGATGAATTTATCCAACTAGCCGGAAACAACCCTTGTTGCAGAGAAAGATTGAACAGCTTCACAAGAGGCACCACCAGTTCATTCGAACAATTTTTCAACATAGATGGCGGGATCTCGTCTAGTCCAGGACAAGTAGAATGTTTTAGCTTCCGAATTGCGCTCAATACGTGCGCTTCTGTCACTTGAAATACTCCACAATCGAAACTATCTTGCGGAGTATCGCGTAATGCAGCGTCAGTCTGATCCGACATAGCAACCGAAGACGAAAAAGCGGTTTTGAATGAACAAATATTACCTAATATGGATATTTCTTCAATCGGAGTGATGTACAGAGGCCAGAAATCGATCTCAGATGCCATTTTGAAATCGAATATGGCTGCCGGTTTCTGGAAAACAACCTGAATTGGTCTAATACCACCTAAATTAATTGTATCCGGAATCGGAATGATATCCAGAATCGACGCAAGTTACCATTTCGGAATTTAGGGCCGCCATATTATTTTCGGGGAGTTATCATTTCTAAGGTTTACCATGAATAAATTAAATAACTTTTTGCCATTTTCCAAATTGTTCGATTAAATTTGATTGAGTTTAAGCGGATTTAGAAAACTTTTCCACGAAATATAAAATTGCCCGGGCCTTCAAAGGTCAGCTTTGACAGGTACGTGTAACTCGTAGATGTTGTATTTGAGAAAACGTAAACATTATCTCTTGTTGTAAGACCGGAATCTTTAGAATAGTAGTTTTTATCCCAATTTTTTGGGCGATCAATTTCACTCTATTCACGATACATTTCCAACCTTTTTGCGCTTAGTTTTCATGAGTTTTTTCTCCTAACAGTGCGTCTGTTTTTTCTCGTCTTTTCTTAATCAATTAAGAAATAACAAAACCTAAATTGTAGTTTTGGTTATTTATCGTTGTGTTAACACCATAATGATCATTCATCGATAATTTATAAAGAAAAACAGGATTTTTAATAATTTTACAATGAGGAGTCAATTTGATTATGATGATTATCTTTTCAGGGTAAAGGTACTGTTTTTATTTGTGGATAACTTCTAAATAATTATTTTAAAATATAGTAAGCCATCGTGTTATAATACACGACGACCATTAGTCTAAGCTAATAATTTTGATTCTTTGTCAATCAGTTTTGGAATTTATTTTGCTTATAATATTATGTGTATCTACGTTTTCCGTATTTTAAGAGTTCTACATGCTTGTAGCTTTGCAAGATTAATCATTCGGTTTGGCTCTGCGTTGACCCATAAGTGGGTTCAATCCGATAGGCATTTTCTAGAGATTTTGTGCTATTCGTGCGTATAATCATCACGTAAAAGAAACCTCAACGACAAGTGTAAGCAAACTTTTCTAAAATCGTTTCTAAAAATAATCTGAATTGGGCGTGACCAGTAAACGGTTACTGATAATACAGAATCTTTGCTCATTCGTACAATTGTATATGCAAAAATAATTTATGTTGTTCAATCGCGTGTAACACACGCGCAATCAAACATTCTTCAACCGAAACATCTAAAAATAAAATTCAAATTTAACCATCACCGCTATAATTCTTATCATTCAAACAAAACAGCACTCCTTAGACAATTTGCGATATTTTTAACTGCCATTGCTGTACGCTGTGCGTTACCGATCCTTTGCGAATGCTTTCGATAGAGTAACGCTCAAGTGCAAAGCTAACATTCTGGCTGATAACAGGACAAAAAACCATATATAAGCTTTGGTGTTATCACTGTCAGTAGGCATCTCAGTTTCGTCCAGTAAACAACTTCCGTACTATCTTCTAACAGAATGTTGTTGAATAATAAAACTGCTGTGATTACCGGAGGAGCTAATGGGATCGGGTTTGCCACGGGAGTAGAGCTGCTCAAGAGCGGTGTAACGGTGAGTGTAAATCGGATTGTTTCATACAATCTCTATTGAAATACTGATTTCATTTGATTGCCAGAAAGTGCTTTTGCTAGATATAGTGGCCAACTTGAGTCCAACGCAGATTGCTGAGCTTAAGGCCAACAATCCGAAGGCGGACGTTTTTTACGTCCAATGTGATGTAACAAACAAACAGCAGTTGGAAAAAATATTCCGCCAGGACGCGTTGAAGCTGCTGGGATCAATTGATATACTCGTGAATTCGGCCGGAGTTTTTGAGTGTGAACCCGAGAAGTGCGTTGGTGTTAATTTGGTAAAAAAAAATAAACACTGCCACAGTTGAGCGATCTAACAGTTAAGCTTTCAGATTGGACTGCTTTCAGATTGGACTGATGAATTGCACACTGATTGCAATGGATTTGATGACCAAGGAGAAATCCGGTAAGGGTGGATTTATTGTCAATCTTTCTCCATCGCTGGCTTAGAACCATACCCGGTGGCCGCTGTTTATACTGGAACAAAATTCGGAGTGACCAGTTTCACGCGAGCTTTAGGGGTTGGTAGAGGTAAAAAGACGATTTATTTACAGAATTCATTCTTGGGTCTTTTATCGTTTACAGACTGAGTTAGTGTATAACAGAACGGGAATCAAATTGGCAGCAATCTGCCCCAGTGCTACGGAAACTAACATCATGCGAGCTGCCGGTGGCAGTGCTACTACTTTTCCGTGGATGAAAGAAACGGCGGAGCAGATGATCAAAAAATATCCAATTCAACAGTAAACAGCAATCACCGCAACAATAACGAAGTAACAAAGACATGCATTTTTTTACCTCTTGCAGACCAAGTGCCGTGGGGAAATGTATTGTTCAGGTCATAACGGAGGCCGAAACAGGATCGGTTTGGTTTTCCGCTGTGGATAAGGTCACTCGGGTTGAGTTTGAACCTGAAAAATATGTCTAGGGGTAGCAGCTTCAAGCAATAACGATTTCCAGGAACTCAAGATTTACTGCAAACAAACGGCCGGATGAAAAATTAGTTTAAATTGAGGCTTGGAATATAATCTGAAATTGGTCCATGGTTAAAGTTAAATCTTACGAAAGTGTTTCATTTTCACTTTTCAAAGAAAATGCATACTTGTTCCTGTTTCCGGAAGAGGTAGTGAATACTTTTGGGATGTTTTCTTAACTTCATCATGGTGTAGAATATTTAAAAAAATGCATGTAAAAAAAAACAAATGCTGAGAAAGTTGTTTTTTAGACACGACCGCCAGTTTAATGTAGAATTACGGCAGTCTATATTATATCAATGTATTTCTTGCTATAGGTTTGGGAATACACACGAATTTCAGTTATAATTCTCGGTAAAACACTTCCCTGGGCAATAGTGACGCCGGATCAAAGCTTTTTCATATCCTCATCATTGCGGATTGCCAAATGCAAATAATGCTAGTTTTATTATTATCTCTAGCAGCCTCCTGCTAATTTCAATACTCCTGCAGTAAGATACTTCATTATAGCCGCTAGATCGATAGTTCTCCAGTACCAACACGCATAGTTTCCACTATGCAGCACTCGATAAATTTGGTCTACCGCGAATTAAATCCAACCACGAGATGAACGGGACTTTGTTTTTCTCTTTAGTTGGGCTCTTATGCCACGACCAGACAGTGTAATTTGCAAATTCGATTGAGCAATGTGACGATGAACAAAACAGCTAAATCAATGAATTTTATTCAGTATGGTTAGATAACACATTGATCTTTAATATGCAACACAGTTTGTGTCACTCGTGCGTATAGTTCATGAGTAATGAAAGTTCGCAGCTCATTTTTTGAGGTAAAAACTGATTCCTCTCTCCCGGAAGGGGTAATTCTTTTTTTTCACACAACATTTATTTGACACGGCACAATACGGGTTAATTCTTGTCAGAGTTTGGCCAACCATTGTATAGCTGAATGCTTCCGGAATATTTTTTTTCCATGGAACGAAATCACACAGCCTCTCTGGATCACTGTCAAATGGAGCACCATTTCAGAAAAAGGTCGACTAGTCGTTGGAGTTCGAGACAGTCTACAGTATTTTATATTATCTTGAACAACTTAATATCATCTGCAAAACACATACGGTGATTGTCCGGCAATATAAGACATGCGTCATTTAAATACAATGCAAAGAGCAGTGGTCCTAAATTACTGCCCTGCGGAACGCCTGATACATTCGAAAAAGGAACAGAATGCTGTGATCTGCTCTTCACGAAGAGTGTACGATTTACCAAACATGACCTCAGCCATTGTACAAGAGCAGGGACCATTCCATGTTTCTTCATCTTAGCGAGCAGCAGACCATGATCGACGCAGTCAAATACAGCTTTCAATTCCGTATAAACCGCATCGATTTGGGCACCTTCGGTCATATTTTGTAGACCTGTGCTGATCGATCGTGATACAATGCTTGCAGTTAGCATCACCTTTTTTGTGCACAGGGAACATAATCGATAGTTTCAAACTGGTAGGGAAAACACATCTTTGATGCGACAAATTTAATAGCTAGCTTAGTGGATGTACAAACACACCTTTACATTTTTTTAGGACGCAATGAGGAATGCCGTCAGGCCCAAGAGCGAAAGAGGAATTCATCTTGTCGATTGCAACTTCCACTTGTTAGTTAGTTATTATAAATGAGCTAAAGTCAATGACGTCTCTGGGGACATCATCTGAAGCTAGGCTCATCTCTGCAGTTGAAGCCGTAGAGCTACGAAAAATCTGTTGAAAGAGCTGAGCAAATAAGGCGTACGTCTCAAATACCGTGTTACCTTGACGATCGCCTAAAAACATATTTTTTGGTGGGATTTTTTCTTTCCTTTTGCAGTTGAACGACCAAAAACGCCGTGGATTAGGTCGGAGTCAGTTCTGCATACGAACAGTACATCGTCTGTGCAAGTAGCGAATATAAATTCGATAATTCGCAGTGTCGAAGACCTGTCGCAGGCGAGTGTTGGACCATAGAGGTTTTGGTACTGGTCGGCAAGGAAGGACACACTGAGCGAGTGTCGTTGAAACATCTGATTGCATCTTCGAGGGAAAACCAACTTTTAAGTAAATTTAGTAATATGTAGCATAGATCGAACCAACGCAATTGAGCTGTACACTAAATAGTTGACTGCGAAGTCTGTGTATAATAAACAGCAGGTCGAGTTCAGAATCAGAATGTAGCACCAAGGCTTTGCTTTACAGTTTTGATAATTAAGTTGAAAGGAATGCTGCCTGGAATAAAAAGAATACAAAAATCAACCCGTACCAATGGCATTTTTCAGCGCCCAGAAATCTTTTATTTGAAGCTGTAAATCAGCGTGGGTGTACCTGAAATTTGCTATAAAAAGGGGCATTGTTAAAAAAAAAATATTTTCACCACTATTGGCAACGTTTTGGCGAGTGGCATAAAAATAATAGGGGCAAAAAATGCAATTCCACAATAGTGCAGAAACTGATTTTAGGGAGCAAATTATATCTAGGGTATGACAGCAATATCTAGAAACAACAACTTTTTTCTGCAAAGTTGTTCTATATGATGAAGCGTTTATTTAAAAAATATTAAAATTAGGGTTACTCAAATTTCCGATGAAATCATGCATCTAGTTATTTATTTTTGTCGATAGAAACTTTGTAGAAAAAAGCTTTTCTTAATCTTTGAGACTAATCGAAATTTTTTGGATTTTTTTTTATTCTCGCTTGTTTTCCGTCGGTCAAGTTCCGCCACTGTTGTTGTGCCAATCACCGACGCCCGGGAGGCGACTCCACCAGAACCCTAACTCACGACCCGTTGATTAACGGACCGGCGCCAACTGCTTTACTTCCTCATGCGATGGAAGGCGTGATCCCGGAGATTTTTCGCCTCAGAAAATATTTCGGTATCGGCTAGGATTGAATCTAGACCAGTTTGGTTGGTTGTGAGTGGATCACGCCACCTCAAAACCATCGATACCTATGTCGGCGGTCGGATTCGAACCCAGGCGTCGAGCGTGGTTGGCAGAGATGTTACCAACCACGCTAGGCCCCCGCCTTTAATTTTCTGGATCTTTTTTGACGTTGACTAACGTCTATATCGAAGTTAGGCCCCTGAATTTAAAAATCTAGTAATTCAACCAGGGAAAACCAGAGAAAAGTGGTCAGGTTTTGAGCGCTTATTTTGCAGTCATCTATAATCAGGTTTTCGAGGTTTTGGCATCAATCGATCAGAAATTCTTTTACGGTTAAATTTATGTAACAAAAACAAACTATTGTTTGAGATACACTATTGAAAAATTGGTAATTAATATCGATTGTCTAAATCATACCGCGCAGCCAATCACTACCTCTCTTCCCAAGCACAGTCGACACTAACGGATACAATCGATCTGACTTTGTTGTTATTGTTGTTGTCACTTTCTGTTTCCGATGTTTATGCTGCTGCTAGCGGAAAAAACCTTGCAAATATGCATCTTTTTGTTGGTGTTAATTTTACGACAGCGGCCGGCGCCCCATCATTCTGATTCCAAAACCGCACCAGTGACATACGGACGCTAGGTGATAGCAGCTGAAAGGAGGAAATACAAAATAGTACCGGTCATCTCGTGCCGGTTTCACCCGCAATGCTGGTGGCTTTAGTAGTAAATGGCTACTGCAAAACACTTAAATGGCTGGAATTCTGGACGGACTAACCAGGAAACTATAATCGGCAACTGGCACCTTTTGGTGCCTCGAAATTTTGGTACAGAAGCGGCTAGTTGAATTTTCTGTTTTACCAAATGCTGCTGCTAGCGGAAAAAACCTTGCAAAAATGCATGTTTGTGTTGGTGTTAATATTATGACAGCGGCCGGCGCAGCTTTCAAGAAACATTTGTCTCTACCATTCCATCATCTATGTAGCCCATCCCTCTTTCTATTTATCTGACGAAGCCTTGGTATAAAACGTATCGTTCGAACATTTCACCCCATCAGTTTCATTATTAAACCGTACCGGATACATACGGACGCTCGGTGTTAGCAGCTAAAAGGAGGAAAAACAAAATAGTACCGGTCATCTCGTGCCGGTTTGACCTGTGATGCTGGTGGCTACTGCAAAGTACTAAATTGGCTGGAATTCTGGACGGAAACCAGTAAACAAGAAATCGGCAACTGGCACCTTTTGGTGCCTCGCAGTTTTATAATAGAAGCGGTTAGTTGAATTTTATGTTTTACAATTGCTGTTGCTAGCGGAAAAAAAACCTTGCAAAAATGCATGTTTATGATGATGTTAATTTCACGACAGCGCTAGGTGTTAGCAGCTGAAAGGAGGAAAGACAAAATAGTACCGGTCATCTCGTGCCGGTTTCACCCGTTATGCTGGTGGCTCTTAGTAGATAAACCAGAAAACAACAATGTAATCGGCAACTGGCACCTTTTGGTGCCTCTAAATTTTGTTACAGAAGCGGCAAATTGAATTTTCTGTTTTACCAAATGCTGCTGCTAGCGGAAAAAACCTTGCAAAAATGCATGTTTGTGTTGGTGTTAATATTATGACAGCGGCCGGCGCAGCTTTCAAGAAACATTTGTCTCTACCATTCCATCATCTATGTAGCCCATCCCTCTTTCTATTTATCTGACGAAGCCTTGGTATAAAACGTATCGTTCGAACATTTCACCCCATCAGTTTCATTATTAAACCGTACCGGATACATACGGACGCTCGGTGTTAGCAGCTGAAATGAGGAAAAACAAAATAGTACCGGTCATCTCGTGCCGGTTTGACCTGTGATACTGGTGGCTACTGCAAAGTACTAAAATGGCTGGAATTCTGGACGGAAACCAGTAAACAAGAAATCGGCAACTGGCACCTTTTGGTGCCTCGCAGTTTTTTAATAGAAGCGGTTAGTTGAATTTTATGTTTTACAATTGCTGTTGCTAGCGGAAAAAAAAACCTTGCAAAAATGCATGTTATGATGATGTTAATTTAACGACAGCGCTAGGTGTTAGCAGCTGAAAGGAGGAAAGACAAAATAGTACCGGTCATCTCGTGCCGGTTTCACCCGTTATGCTGGTGACTGTTAGTAATAAATGGCTACTGCAAAATACTAAAATGGCTGGAATTCTGGACGAGAATAATCGGAAACTGGTACCTTTTGGAGCCTCGAAATTTTGTTACAGAAGTTTTGTAAAAGAAGCGTTGCAATTCCCTCTACTATTTGCTTCAATGGAATATTTTTTTTTTTGCAAGAATACGGTAGTCAACGTCATGCGGTCGTGTCTTGAATACCACCCTCCTACTTTTTTATTATAATTTTCACATCGAAATAAGCTTTAAACGACACTAGGGTTTTTCAAGACAAACAAATTAAATGCTGGCTTCGTGAATGTCTCAATTTTTCTCAAAATTATGCCTTTTTTTAAAGGCTTGTCGTTCTTTCTGGGGTAAACATAAAAATTTGAAGGGCACATTAAACAATGTATGTGTATAGGGAAACTTTAAAAAAAAAAAAAATATATATATATATATATATATATATATATATATATATATATATATATATATATATATATATATATATGTATATATATATATATATATATATATATATATATATATATATATATATATATATATATATATATATGTATATATATATATATATATATATATATATATATATATATATATATATATATATATATATATATATATATATATATATATATATATATATATATATATATATATATATATATATATATATATATATATATATATATATATATATATATATATATATATATATATATTTGAAAAAAATTAATTTAATAAAATGACAACAACTATACTAATATAATTTTTTTTGTCTTCAAAAACACAACCATTTAATTTCTCGGTATTTTTTTTTAAATCCAACATAATTACCTTTAATGCGATCTACAATTAACGAAAATCGATCAATTACGAAAGTTATGAGTTTTTAAAAATAAAATTCCGAATAAAATTTTCCGTTATGATCACCCATAAACTAATTTTTACTTCCTGAATTTAACATTTGTGGTCGTCCTTAAAAGTATGATTGGTTTCAGTTTTAAAGAAACTGGGAATCCATCGAATTATGACTTCTAAAATTTTCTTCGAGAGCAGAATAGCTTGGATGTTTTGGCACAACACCTTCCTACGCCGGATAACTGCTAATTCAATTCCTCGTCATTGCGGATTGCAAATTACCTACTGATGACGAGTGATGATTCTCGTTATCAGTAATAATTATCTGTAGCCGTCAATTGCAAAAAATAGCGGGAAAATACTCTATTACGGTCGCCAGATCGGTAGGTACTCTATCACCAACGCTCATAATTTCCACTACGCAGCAGACGATGAAATCGACCTATCGCGAATTGAAGCCCAGTGCGGGATGCATGGGACTTTGTTGGAAACTGTCACCTAAAATGATTCAATGACGCCCGAATTTACAGGGGCTGATCATGGTCAAAAATTTCCAAACTAGTATTTTTTGCTAAGTTATCAGGGCGACCAGCTCCAAAATAAGGTGACCACTGGAAATAGTTTTATTTATTTGATATATATTGTTTATAAAAATTCATAGCTTTTGAACCAGGCGATGGATTCTCGATCTTCCAATTATTATTTTTGTCATATTTTTAAATTAAATCTACTCAAATGTAAAATAAAATGTATTTAATAAAATTACATATACATACTACCGTTTCATGCATAATTGTCCCAGTGTGCATAAGGTTTGTGTACTATATGGGACAACTATGCTGGCAGCGGCAGTATAGTCAAAAGTGCCCTTCAAGTTGAGACCAAGAGATAATTTTCATGCTTTCAAATACATAAACCTGAATTAATCCACCTAGCGGTCAGACCAAGCCTTTCTCATTCGTACTTATTCTTTGTTAAAATAGATTTACACGACACACTTCATTTCAGAAAAAATACCTTTGATTATATTTACTGGATTTATTTATCACTCTAAAATAACAAATCATTGGTAGCAGTGGAACCATACCGAACATTGCAAACATAAATTTCAAACATATATGAACATACATTAACACATGCGAACAATATTAAATAAATATGTTTCAAATATATGACGCTAAATTTTGTTTGATCGTGGAATAATCGAAACGTCACTGTACTCATATATAAATTGGACTCTCTGAGAAAAGTGAGTGAGTTTGAGTAGTCTTCGAAATATTTTTTTTCTTTTCTTAGCTAGATTTAACTTTTTGAACACAACAGGCAAGGTACTTCGATTGCAGAAAAAAATAATAGGGTATCATGGTGAAACTGGAACTTCCATATGACACTGATTTTATGAAAATCGGTCCAGCCATCTCTGAGAAACATAAGTGAGATTCAATAGTCTCCAGAACACGCTTCTGTCCATAGATTTTGAACTACAAGCCCAATCTTTATAAAATACAAAACTTACGGGTTTTTTAGGTAGCCCGTATATTTAAAACCAATTTTGTTCAAATCGATTGTGTAGTTTCTGAGATAATGAAGTTTCAAAATTTTTACATTTCAGATTGAGTGAGATTGGGAAAGCGTTACATACATACATACACACACACACATATATACACACACACACATACAGAAAATGCTCAGCACGTCGAACTAAGTCGATTGATATACGACATTCGACCTTTGGAGCACTTTTATACCTATGGTTTTTGCAGCGATTGCTATACCTTTCTAGGAAAAAGGCAAAAATCAATAGAGTCTTATGGCGCAACTAGGCCTTCCATATGATACTGATTTTATAAAAATTGGTTTAGCCATCTCTGAGAAATATGAGTAAGATCAAATAGTCTCCAGAACACATTTATTTTCATAACTTCGAAACCACATGTCCAATCTTTATAAAATTTGAATGTTAAGGTTTTTTTTTAAGGTAGTCCGCTAATTTAGAACCAATTTTGTTAAAGTCGGTTTTGTAGATCCTGAGATAATGAACTTTCGTTATATCCACATTTTGATACATAACATATAAACTAAAAATCCGATTACAATATTATTTAATACGTTTTTGTGGGGCAACTAGACCTTTCATTTGAAAATAATTTTTTTTAAAATCGGTCCAGTCATCTCTGAGAAAATCGAGTGAGGTTGAAAATTTGCACATACACACACATACATATAATGCTCAGCTCATGAAGTTGAGTTGAGTGATATATGCCTTTCGACCGTTTGGAGCACTTTTATACCTTCGGTTTTGCCAGTGATAGCTATACCTTCCTTGAAGAAAAGCAAGAATTAGTGAATGATATAAACTCATCGGGAAACGTTTATATTTATAACTTTTGAACCACATGTTTATTCATTGTAAAAATCATCGATGGTTTTGAAGACAGCATGTTCAATTAATACCTGTTTTGTTCCAATCGGTTGTGTAGTTTCTGAGATGATGAAGTTTCGTGATTTTTACATTTCGTTACATAAAAGATAACGTTAGAGTCCGATTATTATAAAATTTAGTAGGGTATTATGAGACAACTAGACCTTTCATTTGCAACTTATTTCGTAAAAATCGGTCCAGCCATCTTCGAGAAAAGTGGGTGAGTTCAAGCATTCTCAGGATATTGTTTCTCTTCATAGCCTGATTTCACATTATTATACATAACGAACAAAGTTTAAGTCCAATTACAATAAAATTCAATAGGGTCTTATGGGGCAACTAGGCCTTCCATATGACACTAATTTTGTAAAAATCGGTCCAGCCATCTGTGAGTGAGTGAGTGAGATTAAACAGTCTTCGAAACACGTTTCTTTGCGTAACTTTTGAACTACATATCCAAACATTGAAAAGTTAATTTTCAAATGGTTCAAAAAACAAGCCCGTTCTTTTGATACCCATTTTGCTCAAATCGGTTGTGTAGTTACTGAGATATTGAAGTTTTGTGATTTTCACATTTTGATACATAACCTCGAAACTGAAAATCCGATTACGATAAAATTCAATATGGTTCTATGGGGCAACTGGACCTTTCATTTGCAATTAGTTTCATGGAAATCGGTCCAGCCATCTCTGAGAAAATCGAGTGAGATTGGGAGACCGTTACATACATACACACACACATACAGAAAATGCTCAGCTCGTCGAACTAAGTCGATTGATATATGAGATTCGACCCTCTGAAGCACTTCTATACCTTTGGTTTTTCCAGTGATTGCTATACCTTTCTAGGAGAAAGGCAAAAATAAATGAATAACCCTAAGCGAAACTGATTTATTTACAAAATAATAAAAATCAGAACATTTATGTAATATGTGGGATGTCATCATCTCTTTGAATTGCTGAACATAAAGTGAAAATATATTATAATTGCTACAGAGTTTGATCATACCACTGTATTATTTTGTTTGCGTTGCAGCTTTGTTGCTGCTTCTTCCAATTCTTTGATCCTCCTGGCGTTGCGTCGCCACTTCCAAATGAGGACGATGATGATCGCCACCATGAGGAATACGCCGTCTATTGCGTATCCCATTGTATCATTGTGGAGATATTGTTCTCCACTGCTACTTCAGTGTCGGATGTAATGGGCCACATCTCAGATTACGTGTGATATTTACTTGCGTTTACTGTTGAATGATGGTTCGATGTGGCGCATTGGCGTTGGCACTGCAATTAGTGCGTACGCAATCATTTTTTGGCGCGCGTACTGCTTCTTGAGTCCGAATCGCCTTGTGACTATTTTTCGATGGCACATTTTGTGCTGACGATTCTTTCAATATGTTGATCGTTGATTGTGCTTTGTGCTCCTTTAGTAGAGGAGTCTTAAGTGTTTTGTTGTGCCGTATGCTTTGGTGTCGTTTAATTCCATGGTTTGATTTGATATAGGTATTAGCTCATTTATGCGTTCTTTTCCTACTTTTCAATCAACACCAATTTACAATAAAAAAATAAACTGAATTAGAGGATATTTTTTTCAATTTAAATCGGTTATTTTCAAAGATAGCTTCGGGGCTACAGCATTGTAGAACTTTTTTTTTATTTTTAAAGGTAGAATACCTGGATACTTGATTTCATCAAAAATTTAAGTCCCCCTAATTTTAGATATTTGTTAAATAAACGCATCATCATATATAACAACTTTATGGAATAAGCTTTTCTCTAGATCATTGCTATTGAGCTGTAGATTCAAACAAAATATATTTGAAATCGCCGCCTGCTGCGCTGCAACTCACCGCAGCTCTGCTTGTTGCTGGTCCATTCACTTTCAAGTAGGAATCATCATCTTGCAACAGTGATCGGATAGACAAGAAATTTGTGGTTGCTAGCTTTAATACGTGCACTGGAGTGAGCAAAACAACCAAAACAGCAAATCGTTTAGTAAGTCAATGCATATTTCAGTGTCGGCTGTGGGGATGAAAGGTTGTTTATTTTAATTTAGACTGATCATGAAGACTGGCATCTCTGGATCGATCCCATACAAATGACAAGCGTCAAATCAAACAGCGCACTCCCTCTATTAAAGGTGGAAGTTTGCATCGCTGCGAAGACAGATTGGGCGTATGTGGTGGTCCAACCTGTGCGTTCGGCTGGCATTCGCATCGCCAGCACACACACAAGTATACATCAGTTCCACTTTCACTCGAAAGACTGCGCTGCCAAAACTGTCGCTCAATTTCAAGCAGAGTTCCCAGTCTTCTCGATATGATATTTTTGCTGATACTAAGAGTTTTGTCAAATATTTGGCCTTATTCTCAGTCTTGATTGGTCAAAATATGCGTTTATCAAGACTTTACCATAAGTAGTCAAAATTTGATTTGATCAAATCTAATCACGACAAACGGCGTGTACACCTTATTTTGTCTAATCAACCGACGAAGTTTCTACGATTTTTGACATGTTTGGAATAATGCATGTTTACTGAAACAATTGCATAAAGCTCAATTCTCATTTTTATGGTTAAAATGAATAGTTTGCATAAAATCCCTCCCAAATGGTAATTTTGCACACTGCTATTGTTTGAGCTAAAGATAATGATGACCAGACCAGAGTACAAAAAAGTAAATACAGATACTCTTGCCTCTTGTGTACTGTGACAAACTTCAAAGGGATAAAAACCATACAATAGGGCGTCACTGGTCCAGGGTCGCCAGGATGCGATCAGTTTCAGGTGGAACAATTAAAGTTGTTCCAACTGTTCAACAAACTAAGCAAACACTTGTACATCGTTTTTATTGTATTTGCATACTACAGCTGCCGATGTTACTTCGCTTTTCTGCTGAACATTGTGCACTATTACATTATAATTCTCTACTCAACCCATTTCCACCAGTTCGCTCTTGAAATGGATATCGTCAATAGGACAGTGGGAAAAATTATGTTTTTATAGGATAATATTTCTAAAAAAAAAAAAAAAATAATGCAACGCTAATTTATAATTACAAATGTGCAAACTTGGTATCAAGATAATTTTAAATTTTTATACTATTCTTTATTTGTCAATTGTGCGCTACGGGCCACGACATTTCCATCACAAGAGAAAAGCAGGTAAGCAGCAAGCTTCACAGCGAGAACTTAGTGGTGTAGTGTTTTCTTTATTCCATACCGTTTCGCTCCATTAGTGATGAATAATTTATGCGGTACACCAGAGGAACACCAGGTCTGCGGATGCTGGAAAACATCTCGCTTGATGGAAGACATTGTATGTATCAACAGAACATGAATTGCGGTGCTAAACTACGGTGGTTTTCTGGGAAATGCTCTTCAGCATTGTGCACAACAAAGAGGAGATCACGTTCGAATTTACCTTGGTCCTCAGTTATATCCTTAACTGCCACTGCACTAATAGCTGCCACAATTTTGATCCCAAATAAGCAATGGTCGGATTCGACATGTTGACTCAATAATGTCTCATAGCGTGTAATCAGTTACCGAACTTTAAAATTTATTTTTATTTTTATAATTTTCGAAATAATAACTGTTGTTCGAAGTTATGCTTTTGAGCCGTATGAATTTCAATATGAACATTTTCCCGCTTCTTAATAATGATTGTTATCTCCTATGATGCTTTTGTAGCAGAGAAACGTTTTGCCGGCATCCTCAAAACGATGTTTTTTTCCTGCTAAAACTTCATTCATGATACAATTCAATGTAAATAAAATGATTGTCCCAACCCATAAACATAACACACAATTTCGTTTGCTCTCTGCCGGTGCGAGCTTGCCATTCGTTTTCCCGGCGTCTCAGTTTTGTTTTCCATGACAGGCTGTCTGCTAGCAGCGTACAGTTTCGGTTACGTGCTCTGTCACACATCCCTAGTCACGGCGGACGAAACAACGACGAGCACTGCGTTACGTACGGCGAAAGGGGGAGTTGATGCCCGGGCACACTAATAAAATTATGCAGACATAATTTGTTTGCTGGCAGATTTGCCAAAATGATAAGCATAAATTCGCAATTTTTGTGTCATCGTACAAACATAATTTCGGCGATCTTGTGCCGTTCGTGCGCCAACCTCGGCTGGACAGACCTCTGTCGACTTTTTTCCATTTATTTTGACGATCTTTGTTGTCATATTTCGATGCTTTGATAAGAATGTTACGAAAAGAGTGAACTGTGCTACATACGCGAATCTGCCGGCAGCTGGTTGGAGGAAGCAGTGCAAATAGAACCAAGCGGACGATTTGATTCTAGTGTTAAGGCGAGATAGGAATTGTCGCTGTATGCTGCTCTGTGCAGAAACCGTCGAGAATTCAGTCACTTTTGCGCAGCTTGCCTGTTGATATATTGTTGTTAGCACAGCACAGTGCCGGGTATCGGCAAAATGCATATGTAGTGCAACTGCAGATATAAAGTTAAAATAATAAAAACCAGAAGAATTATTTTTTTCATTCCACCTCTAACGCGTGTCCCGGGGAGATTGGTTTGAAATAATAAAATAACGTTGTGTACTCCGCAAACAAAATAAGAGCACAATGTTCCAATGGCTGTTTATTCATTTCCCTTCAAACTGAATTGGTTGCGACTGCAGGATTTCGATCAATTGAAATTTGTTTGCTGTGAGCAAACACAGAATGAGTGATAATACTCCTTTTCATTCCGGGTGTTTACTTATCGTTCGACGATTTTTAAAGCATCGAAACGTGAATGTTATCAGCATCTGTAAGCTCTACTAGCGAAACCATTGTCAGTATCTCTGTTTAAATGCTGTGACAGTATTGAAAGGGCCAAATCCACTTCTACCTAATAATATGTTGTACCCCTTCAGTTCCCCCTCGCAACGAAAAACTCCCTGAATGGCAGGAAACGCCAATGAACGGAGTGAAGTGTGAGTACAACAAACACGTTCCCCTCTTGATTTACGTCACTCAAAATAATGCGCTAGGAAGGACGAAACCAGCAGAACCACTGACGACTAATTGCTTCGATCAACAAGCGACTACAAGGTACAACATCGTCATGCTGCTGCATCACTGCTAGCAGCAGCAATGCGGTGCCAAGTGAATAACACCTCCTACACAATGTTCGTGAAATGGAGGCAAAAAGAGGGAGAAATAGAGATACAGGAAAGAAAAATGATTTTTGCAGTGCCGCACGAGTGGATCACAATGAGGATGGGGGTGGGTTCTATGCTATGAATTTCATGCGGAAATTGACTTTACCAGCGTAGAAGGGTGAGTGCAACAAAATTGTTTTTAAAGGGGGAAGATAGGAAAGAATGATAAAAATTTGAAGTTGCTTGGTAAACCTGGGTGTTTGCGGCTATTTTTCGGGTTCAGCGATGGTATTTGTGGTTGTTTACTGTTTGTAGCTCCGTTCAACAGTGCTCGAAACCCTCAATGTTTATTGCCGGAAATGAAATCAAAAGCGTTAGAGCTGCCGGTATGATTTTTAAAATAATGTAACTTTGCTGAACAAAAATTGTGTAAAATTATGAATCTTTGCTGAACAAACAAAATTCCTATCTTCATTGGGTACAGAGTTACACAATTTTTTGACGTAGGACTACGTCTAACCGCACTATATCGAGATACATTCCGCGAAAACTAAAACCAAGATGTAACGACGGGATGAAAGATTTCAAACGGTTATACTGATGCAACCACATGATGGACCACAATAATCGATATGTCGTTGGATTGATAAAATGATGGACAATTTTGTGATTTTTCAATTTTCATTATCACTTCATTGTTAAACAGTGAAAATTGAATAAAAGTTTCAAGGTCAAATTTTCACCAACAATGTACCAATCATATGCGAGCACGCCTAGCACAGACTTCATGAATAGACACCAACTGCCTGCATTGATATCCTGTATAGCAGTGGCAAAAAAAAATTTGACAGAATCTTCCCGTCCCAATAGGTCAACTAATGTTAACTTCCATCAGCCTAGACTAAATTGATGTCTTGAAGGTAAAGCTTTTTCAGAAAGTTCGTAACCACCTCCACTATCAGACAGTTTTACGTTCTGCTGTTAACAAATATGTTAATGTTAATAAAACTGATGTCTTGAAGGAGAATAAGATGGCACAGGTAACAGTACTGCACCTGTGAAGAAAAAAAAAGTACTGCACCAAGTAATGTATGAACAGAGCGCTGGTTACTCGTCGTCTATCAGTGCAGGAAAACTCGATATTCATTTTTGTGCAGTCAAGCCAAGTGAAAACTACATTGCCGCTGTTGACGCACAGTGGGGCGTGGAACACAATCGAATTGCCGTCTGAATTGTCTTCTTCTTCTTCTTGTTTCGTTTAGCAGCAAATATCAGAATTCAATATGATTTTTCGGGTGCCGCAAAATAGGCTGCGCCGCCGGGGACAACAAAATGCGTTGTTTATTTTTGAACTCTACACTCTGCTTTTTTTAGATTTATTTAAATAACCGAATATAAGGTATTCTAAAGACAATAGAAACCCAAAATGCTCCGTGCAGATCTTTGAATAGGTAGTTGAACGAGCTGTACTGATGATTATGTTTTACTAACTAAATGAATTTAGTCCAATATGACAATACTAGTTGCATCCCGCGGTGGCGGTTTAGAGAAAAACCAAATTCATTTCATCTTGGTATTAGAGTTCCGACATTAGTGTTTGTATTTTTCAATTGAATTTTTTTTGAATTAGCATTTGCAAGAAAATATTACTTTCCATAACCTTACTTGTAATTGAACAACGCTATGCAAACATTACATGCTGAGGCTAATTTTGTGCATCACTCTAGCCCAGTTTATTTTCGAAGATAACAGACATATAACTTTCAAATATGGTATCTTCGTTGTTTTTTGGTATCTTGAAACTATTTCAAATTTTTTCTGATTGATTCTGTATACTGATAAAATGTTTAAATTGACCTGAATTGAATGTTAACATGTTCATCAAATTCTATGTCATTTTCAAATTTTCTGTGAATATACATTTTCTACTAAAACTGTAATTCGTTATCGATATTTTTTCCACGAGCTTGTAACTGCAGGAAAAAAATTTATGTGACATCTTTGCCGCTTTGTGGTTGGTGAGTGAGCCAACTTCAACAAGACAAATAGATATAGAAGGAAGTTTAATTTCTACTAAATCGTACTCAATTAAATATTTTATAGAAGGTTGCCTTTTCGCGCATTAAAGAAAATTCGCTGTATTAGAATGAAAGGTATTCATCAATGGTCCAGAAACCAAATTTAGGGGAAAATCAAGTATCTTACTTTTTTATTTTTTTTTTTGTTTTTGTAGATAAAAAACTTTGTTTTACAATTTTATAGCTCCAATTATTTTAAGGAACTTTGTAAAAAAAAGTTTTTCTCTAAAACATTACTATAGAGCTCTAGACCCAAATTTCCTCCTAAATTTGGTTTCTGGACCATTGTGAATGTTAAAGAGAATATTTTTTCTTCTAAGATAGAGTGCTGCAAAGAAATAATCAAAATACAGATCCCGTTCGATTTTGGCAACACCTCAGAATTTTTTCTGTTGCCAAAATCGAACCATGCCAATAATGAACGGTTTTTTTTTCATGACTTTTTTGACTTTTTAAATAGTCAAAGACGACCTTAACAGTAGAAATGGCTACCAATGAACTAGTTTTAGTTCCAAGTCGTTTGAGGAGTCGCTTGATGAATTTGGGTTGACGACCTAGATACTTGATATTACCACCGGAACAATAATACCTTCCTTTTGGAAGATGTTGAGCTTAAATTGGTTAAATTAAATCATGCAAACTACAAAAGTGAAACGAGCTCAAATCAAACATAGCTTCAAAATAAAATTATAAAATTATTGTAGTCCTACGTCAACTATGCGGTCGTGTCTTGGGTACCACCCTCCTACTATTTTTTATAATAATTACTCAAAAGTTAGTTTTCTGTATTCAACTTTTGTTAGTTACATTTTACAAATAAAACTTTGTTTTAAAGAAGCGTTTGAGCATACAAAACACACGTTTTTGTAGAAAACCACACGTCTCTAGGACTTTTCCTCACAAAGTTATTGCACATTTAAGCTTAGTTTTTTCAATTATATATTATAAGTATATAGTAAAATTGAGTATATCGGCTTTCCAGTCATCTGCTTATCAAAACGAAAATTTATTTTCTATTTCCGACGTTTCGATTTAATATAAAATCTTTTTCAAGGATTAGAAAGGATATCGTTTTTTGTCTAATAGTTTTATGTTTTGAGCATCAACGGTCAAAAACGATATCCTTTCTAATCCTTGAAAAAGATTTTATATTAAATCGAAACGTCGGAAATAGAAAATAAATTTTCGTTTTGATAAGCAGATGACTGGAAAGCCGATATACTCAATTTTACTAAAGCAATTATCAGTCGTAAGTTGTTGAATCTCTATAAGTATATACTTTATAACTTCGTACCGAATGAAGATAGGATTTTCATTTGTTCAACAAAGCTTCTTATTTTTGAATCTTCTACAATTTTCCTTAATAAACCATTCCTGTATCTCTTAACAAAAAAAGTAATTTTTTTTAATTGAGCACAGTAAACTTTTTATAATTTTTGACAACTTGCGATTATGCGGGACATTCAAGAAAAAAAATCGTTCCGAAGACACTATTGAGCTAGAATGAAGGGGAAAGGTAATCGGTGAATGAAGATAAGCGGTTCTAATATGCTGCCTGGGGGTACCCGAGAAGAAATGGGAAAGCAATGGGTTGGGTTTCCTGGAACATTGACGGAAGCCGTTCAATCCGTCAGGCATGAAAACAGGTAATTGGTTATGCATTCGGGTAGACCTTATCGTTTAATATTCTCAACAACAAAGGCCCAAAATCAAGGACACTGAGTAGGACGAATTGCTCGATGAGGATCCTTTCGGTGTTGCTTTGGGAGTGATTTAAAAACAAGAAACTTGGGTTCCTTATGATTTAAAGTCAAGGAACGTTCTTTTCTGCTTGTAAACAACTGCTTCTATGGTAAAAAGGAAGGATTTTCTTCATCGCATCGTGGCATGAAATGAAAAATTGATTCATTCCAGCAAGCAAAAAGAAAACGTCATGGGGACTGCCCGGTCATGCGTCAATGTTGTCAACTTGGCCGAACTTATATATTGTGAAGGTGATGCTGTGTATTTGGAGGGACCAAGTCAGTGTTATGTTAACATTACAGGGCAATTGTACAGACTTTAATTGATGCGCGAATAAACAGATTACTGCGCAAAAAAAGGGCCACGATATGATCAGGGGCACGAAAAAATAATTCAACTACATGACAACACTCGGCCTCATAATGCCAAAATCGTTGAAACTTACATAGAAACGCTCAAATGAGAAGTCCAACCTCACCCGCTATATTCCTCAGATATCGCACCGTGCGATTACTACTTGTGCCATGTGATGACACATGGCTTGGCTGATCAGCAGTTCTGCTTATGTGAAGAATTTGATTTTGAAGCTTTGTCACGGTATTGGAGTGCCGCCAGAGAAATGTGTCAAAGTTATAGCTTGCGATGGGCAAGACTTTGAATGATTTATAGGAAACTAATTTTTGAAACTACGTTAGCGAAAAATACAAACATTTATTTTCTAGTAAGCGTATGCAAGCCATTTCCAAAGCATTCATCGCTTTATGGGAACCAAACGTATTTGAAGTTCCGCATATATTATTTTCTTCCCTTTTTAGATTCGTTTCTCTCTAAACTTCATTGTGTTAGCAGCGAAAAATGCTCATTAGGACCTATATGATAATAATACCATGTAACTCTTTACCATGCAACAGCCGCACAATGTTCAAAATGATGGGAACCAAACGTATTTGAAGTTCCGCATATATTATTTTCTTCCCTTTTTAGATTCGTTTCCCTCTAAACTTCATTGTGTTAGCAGCGAAAAATGCTCATTAGGACCTATATGATAATAATACCATGCAACTCTTTACCATGCAACAGCCGCACAATGTTCAAAATGATCAGCTGTGGGCGCCGACGTTGACCAGCTTACTCCCTCCCTACCTGTTTCACATAAACATCCTGCCGTTTTCAGACGTAGGAAAGGGGGTGTGGAAGCTAATACAGACCCCGTTCTATTTTGGCACGTTTCGATTTTGGCAGGGCTCAATTTTGAAAACATAAAAAATTTGGACGTGTTGTCACCAGCACAGACATAGGAAAAAGACTGGAGAGCGACACTATACTGACGACTTTTTTCTTTTTTCACTCTAGCCTTATGAATAAGCTATTCATGAGAGCTCACATACAGCTACAGCTTACACAAGGTAACGAAACTGTCTTGTGTTGCACACAACAGCTCATTTTTGCGCATGTAACAAATCGTTCGGACGTCATAGCCTAGTTTGCTCATTTTAAGGATGTCCTATTGGCTTGGCTTGCGCTGTTGATAGCCTGCTGATCGGCTACGGCTGTCATCGACTCGCACTTTTTCGTTTCTCCTTTTTCATAGGCCGGTGGCATATTGCATACAAAGCAAACCGTTTCATATGTGTTTTCAGTGTTAATTTTGTTCCCCATGTAAGAAAAAACGTGATTCGCACCGTCTCACTTTCATTCTTTCATCGGTCTCACTGTCGTGAATCATGAATCAATAAATACTGCTTCAATTGAATTTGATTCAAGAAAAAAAATTCTGGTATTTTCTTATTTTAACACATTCTTAAAGTGTATTCGGACTAATTGAACACCCTGTAAACATGGCTTCCTCTACACTGAACTCTATAATCCTATGATGTAACTTCCTCTTTACGTAATAAATTCCTCTTGTAATAAAACTGGCCACAGGGACACCCAACGAAGCTTCTTTAGGGGATCATAATTGGCGATATTTGGCAGAAAGAATTAAACTCAGTATAGTAGAGTAGTAGGCTTGTTGAAGAAAGGGTAAAATATACACCCAAGCACTGATAAATTATAAGCGTGTCACTTCTGAATAGAGGTATTGTTAATAATAAAAGTGCGGGTTACAGCAGACACCCGGGTTTATCTCACATAGATCAACGATTCTAATCGCAGTAAGCAAGTCCATACAAGAAAAAAACACATACTGTTACTTGACTTGGTGCTTCTGACAACTGGGTGCTTCTGACTATGTTACTTGGCTGCATATTTACCTAACCAACCGCAGATTTTCAGTAAAGATTGGCTCTACTTAATCTCATAGCATCTGCAATCAGTCATTAATTCCACAGGGAAGTTACTGAGGGCCGTTTCTTTTTCTGATTTTTGTGTACTATGTTCTCATATCTAGACACATTCTTCGTCCTGTGTTCCATAATGACTGTGGAAAACATAAACTAGTTCAAGCGATTTGCTGTATTTTAACTTTGCTGTATCAAAACTTTGGATTTTTTATCTTCTGGTGTCGAAGAAAGTAGATGTACTCAGAGAAAAACCAATTTATTTTTTCATGAAAATACATTAATTATATCGACAAAAAAATGAACTTTTAAGGAAGGTCCGTAATCGGCTTTCCGTCGAAGTTTTTTCATGACGCCGAAACAAAAGCGTTATACGACCTTTAGGCCGACTTTTCGAATGTATTTGTCGGTTCTACGGGGTGATGACGGTGAGCATGGTAGCTTGTGTACCACTACTGTACCATCTAGTGTACCACTGTACCATCTAGTGCTAAAGATCCGACGGCATAATTGGTTATCTCAACGGATAAGTAGAAGTGTCTTTGAGTGCTTTTAATTTATTCTGTTTTTTATGGAATTATTTTATACCAGCGCCGACCAACGCATCTATGTTATATAGACGCTACGGCTGCTGATTGAAATTTCATTGTTGTGTTTTTTCATTGTTCATTTGCCTTTACCCTCCGTTGCTGCTGGACGAGTCCAGCGTATTGGTCTGCAGTAGCTTCGGCTTGTTTGCAGCGGGGAGATGGATTGTGGCAAATGTGGTAATATCATTCGCATTAGCGACGATCCGGTTGTTTGCGTCGGTAAATGCCAATTCAGCTCCACAGAGTTTGCACGCCCCTTACGAAAATAGCAGCGAAAGTCGTTGATGATAATAATAATATTGTGTTTAAATGTGTTTCGTGTTTATCAGCCTGTGATGACGGTGGGAAAGATGATGTTTTGAGTGAGTTGACAAAGATGAGAGATGCCTTATCATCTGTCTCTCAGTCGCTCACAAATAATCAAAACAAAATTGAAACCCAGATAAATGTTGCTGTTTCAAACGCGATCGAGACTATTTTGAAATCTGTCAGCGATTCTCTTCGTGAGAGTCTGGTAAACATTGAGACCAGTGTTGCCAGGAACCTGGATGATTTCAAAAACCAAATAGTCTTAAATACCGATCGCGATAGAAATAATGGTCCAATGAACAGAAAAAGGAGTCGAAATGAGAGAACGGTTCACTCTGAATCGGACTCTAACCCCAGTAAAAAGATGGTACTAGTACGTGATGACGAGTTTTTTTCGGAAAGTATACCAGCATACGCGAATGTTTTAGCGGGTTCGACTGGGAGTATATCAAATAAATTACAGAAAAAGGAAAACCGTAAGGCTCGGCCGGTCATTGTGATCAAACCGGTCGAGACTTCTCAATCTAGTGAAGATACTAGATGTTTTTTGAAAAAAACTTTAGATCCAAAAATCCACAAAATCAGGAACTTTAGAAACGGTAAGAATGGCTCGATAATTTCAGACTGTGCAGTAGGGGATAATGTTGAGGTTGTTAAAAAAGACATTGAATAAGCGTTTATCTTTATCTCAATCTTTGCGGCATCTTGTGGAAAAAAACGACCAATGTTTAGAAGCTGGCTGAAACTCACATAGTGGAAGCTGATGCATTTGATCAATATAGTATTCCGGGTTATAAAGTTGCTTTTTGCTTTTCACATTCCAGACATACTGGTGGGGTTGCTATTTACGCCCAGGAATCAGTCAAGTTCAACATTCTATCAAACGAATCTGTTGAAAACAATTGGATCTTGGGAATATCAGTTCAGAGAGGCATGACGATGGGAAATTTTGGAATAGTCTACCATTCCCCCAGCTCAAGTGACCAGCGTTTTCTGGAAATTTTAGATAACTGGTGGGAAAATTTTGTTGATTTGAATAAATTAAACGTAATTGCTGGTGATTTTAATATTCATTGGCTTGGTGGATCGAACTCAAATCAATTAAAGCAATTAGTCGGTTTTTTTCAATCTCAGACAAACAGTTTTTCAATTTACAAGAATTTCCAGACACTCTCGTACCTTGATTTATCATGTGTCTCCAATTTTGATAATGTTAATTCCTTCACAGAGGCCGATTATAAAATAACAGACCATGAGACAATTTGTATTTCAATTGAAAACGATCAAAACCGAAAGGATAAAGTAAAAATAAAGTGCTGGAATATTTATTCGAAACAAGCAATATCTCAGCTCGTTTCAAGAAGTTTGAATTTTCATCCAATAACTGGAGATTATGACCATAAAGCAGCTGTTCTAACCAATACGTTGGAAGACTGTACCAAGAATCTAGTTTCTGAAAAATTTGTTGAGTTACAAAATTCGAACAGCTGGTACTCTTTAGATCTTTTGCGTCTAAAACGTAAAAGAGATAAATGTAGAAGTGATGATAACCATGATTGGAAGGTACACCGCGGCGCGAAACATATATTCACGCACCTTGAAAAAGGTTAGATGTGCATATATACAACAGAAGATCGATCAACATCAAAATAACAGTAAAGAGTTATGGAAAACTTTAAAAAAATTAATGAAAAGTAATAATACATTTTCACAGTCCATAACTTTTAATGATATTGAGGAAAACTCCGCGCGAGTTATTGCAAATAAATTTAACAGTTATTTCGTTGAAAGTGTTCAATCGATCAATCAAAGTATTGATGTGGTCAATGAGCCTGAAGAGATAATACAGGCGATCCATACTAACTGTAGATTTGATGGTTTTCATCCTATTACTTTTGCAGAGTTGAAAGATATTTGTTTCTCTTTGAAGAGATCGGCTGGTACCGACAATGTCAACGCAAAAGTAATACAAGATTGCTTTCATGTAATTGGACACGACCTGCTGGACCTTGTTAACGAATCTTTACAAACAGGGCACGTGCCTGAAGTTTGGAAGGAATCTCTTATGGTTCCTATCCCCAAAATTACCGGGACGGATAAAGCCGAAGAATTCCGCCCCATTAATATACTGCACACATTAGAGAAAATTTTGGAGCTAATTGTTAAAGGCCAGCTAATGAATTATTTAAACAGTAATGATTTGCTGATCCCAGAACAATCAGGTTATCGAGAGGGACACTCTTGTGAGTCTGCATTGAATTTGGTGTTAGCAAAATGGAAAGAGAAAATCGAGGCTAAAGAAACTATTTTTGCGGTGTTTCTGGATCTGAAACGCGCTTTTGAAACAATTTCTTGGTCCTTATTGTTGCAAACATTAAAGCGCTTTGGTATCGTAGGGACAGCATATAAATGGTTTGAAAGCTATTTGTGTGCTAGAACTCAGAAGACTCGTTTCTATGATTCTGAATCAGTTTCCATTGCTAATACATTGGGTGTACCACAAGGAAGTGTTTTAGGGCCCATTTTGTTTATAATTTATATTAATGACATGAAGCGAGTTTTACGGTTTTGTGATGTAAATTTATTTGCCGACGACACTGTTCTGTTCATTGCGGCTAAAAATCCAAATGAAGTTGAAACACTTTTAAACCAAGATTTACATTATCTGGCGAATTGGTTAAATTTTAAACAACTTAAGCTAAACATTAGCAAAACTAAATATTTGATTATTTCTTCGGCCAACTCCACACCAGACGTAAATATTACAATTAATGGTGAGACGATTGATCGCGTGAATGAGTTAAAATATCTTGGAGTAATCATTGATGACAAGTTAACTTTCAAGTCTCACATTGACAACGTCATCAGAAAAATGGCTAAAAAATACGGTGCGGTGCCGTTTAAAAAATGAATTGACTGTTAGTAGTAAAATTTTGTTGTATAAGTCAATCATTTCATCACATATAGACTTTTCCTCATCCATCTTATTCCTTGCAAATAATACACAAATATTGAGACTACAGCGGTTAAAAAATAAAGTAATGCGATTAATATTATTAATAGATACACTTCCTCGAGTTTCATGCTGGACGCGCTGCAATGGCTTTCTGTGAAGCAACGAGAATATTTTTTGACAATGGTGTTCCTTTATAAAAATTTTAATAATATGCTGCCTCGATATTTGTGTGATCGAATTGATAGGGGAAGTGATTTTCATAGGTACAACACTAGAAACGCGGAAGACGCTAGAACACCACACTTTTTATTTAGTAGATCACAGAACTCTCTGTTGTACAAAGGAATTAACTTTTTCAATTCAAATAATGGCGGAGTTTAAAAGGCTTTGTATTTCACACATAAAATCTGTTTTGTAGACAGATTCCAACGATTTTTTTGTGAATTAATAAAGAAGATTGTAATATTTAAGTTTTTTTTTTTTTCAAAATTTACTAAGTTATTATGTTCATTTATGATGATGGATTTTTGTTCGAATATAGCTAATAATATTAAATAGTAGAGTTAAAAAAATGAGTTGACTACACATGTTTGAGCCACGCGCGCGTAGACTGACATAGACAATCTGGATACTGAGTACATCAGGGTTAAACCCCTGGAATTGAAACAAAAGGCATATCGGGTTGATAAGTTGCTTTTTGGTTTGTAATAGTATATATATCTTTACCAAGATTTTTAATATTTATCTGTTTTCACGATATAGAACAAAGGGTTGGGAGAAAAAACTGAAAAGGCTTGGGACAAAAAACTGAAAAGGCTTGGGTTTGCCTGTGGACTGTAAAGCTCGTTATCGAGAACTATAGTATCATAGGATCTCTCTCGTAGTTTTGGATCGTTATCCGACAGAACCAATTCTGATTAGTTAAAGCTCCTAAATGTTAGGTTCGATTCCTAACCAAATCCAGATAATTTTCGGGTTGGAAACGTTTTGGATGAGCCTTGGATCAATGATGTTATTGGAAAATCGTTTTTTTTTTTTCAAATTATTGGTATTCTTTTGAAGGGTTACTATGTCTGTATTTATAACCAGTCCGTTATTTGTTTGCCTACTGGTTACATTGTATGTCTTTAAATAATATCTTTCTTAGATAAATCGACCAGCTCAAACCGATGTAGGGGTATGAGGTGGGACCATCATCTTCCAATCAACTGTTTGGTGATCGTTGCTCTCTAGGGTAAGCATGTATAAAACGCCCCAGTCCATTTATTCGGAAACACACAAAAAATAAGATATGAGACTTTTGGGAATCCGTAGCGGGTCATAGGACCAACCTTCTGTGCAAGTTTGATAATTGTCACTAGCAGCAAAAAATAAACAAAAATCAATTTTGATTTGAGCTGCTTCAGATCTAATTTCTTGCAGCGTTTCCGTAACGTTTTTTCACTAGTGTATAAAGTTTATTATCTGGTATTTTCACTTATATATTTCAAATGAACCTCTAAGCAGCTGTATCTAGTGAAGGAACGATAAAAATTGTATAATTTGCTCAAGTATTCAATGCTTTCTGCCAAATTACAGCTCCGGGCAATATGCAGGTCTCTATACAAAAGTCGGAAAAAACCTGAAAGTCTTTTTTAAATGATTGGAAATTACATATTATTGCAATTTTGGAGTGGTGAGCTCATTTCTGATGTCAGAAAATGTCGAAAATATCAATTTATGCACCTAAAGTGCCGTTAGACCTTTCTTATGATTAGGTTTTTGTTTTTGCTTCAATCTTGCTTAAAATTTTGATAGGAAATCTGCTCTTATATTCATCTCAACACCTACATTCATCTCATTGCTCTTAATTGTTCAATTTACTGTAAAATTTAACTTTTTTTATAGTAAAAGTAGTTTTATTTTACCTCTTAATTAAGTCGAGTAGTCGGAACTTAAAAGCGATGAGAAGAGCGAAATGAAAGCGACGGGAAAAATAAAGGTGCTCAGATGAATATTAGGGTGGTTCCCACACTTGTTCTTCATCGAAAAAACTTTAGAATCGCATTTTTTTGTTTGGTTCTTAGGGTACTTTTTTCTGAATGAGGGTGGTGCAAGAATCATCATAATTCAATTTATCTTATTTTGAAAATTTCTTAGCTTTTAGGCCGTTTGACCAACTCAAGATCTTTCTGCGACAAGTTAGAGGCCTTTTAAGGAAAATTATGAGATAGTTAATTTCAACGTCATTGAAAATATAAAAGACGATATGTTTTTTTCTCATCAATTCAACTCATTCTCTATTTATACATCTTGCAGTACTGAAAGCGGTTTACAAGTTTATATAAAAATACTTGAAACTTCTGGAAAAAACTTCATGTATACTTCCCAGCCAATCATGTTGTTTGAATATACGAAATTGAATATTTTACAACTGGCCACCATACGTCTCTATAGTTTTATTTTCAAAATATCTCCCTATGAGCAACGATGTGCAAAACGGGACCCAAAAATCTGAAAAGTACAATAAATTTCCCTTTGAATGTTGGTTATCCGATCGTTCCTAACTGTTTCACAAGATTGTACGGTAGGAATGAAATTAGAGATACATGATTTTTTAGCTTCCCTGCAATATGTTTTACCTCGATTGAGAAATTGGTTATATTTTTGGAAAGTCTTGAAAATTATACAAAAAGTACACAAATTTCCTTTCAAAATGAAACTTGTTGAATCAAAATCGGATCAAAACTGAGGAAGTTTCAGGTGTTTGAAGTTGAACTAAAAATTGTGATTTCAAACATGAAAATCATCGAAATTGCCTGATATAGCAACATTCAAAGTGCAATTAAAAATTGATATCTCAACCGATTGTCATGAAACTTTGGGAAAAGGTCATTTACACTTTGAAAATCTTCGAAAAAATGCAAAACATCAAAAATATTGACATGATAAATCGAGGTTTTTTTCGGCTTCCGACCACTGTGCACCGCTAGCTGGGCTGATTTGTTCATTGCTTTAACGTTTGCTTCTGAGACTTCAATTGTTGTTTCACTTCGCGTGCTGAGTTGAGGCATATGAAGCTATTGCACGGGGCATATTATACTGCATCTGGGGCGTTTTGCCCCGGTAGATTGGAAAGCTTGCGATTTAATCATGTTTTTTGATAAAATTATGGTGTTTCTGTGTAACAGTTATTACAGAACGAAATGATAGCAGTGCATTACCAACTAAATAGTGTATCTAACTGCAAAACCTAAATTAATCCACCTAGCGGTCAGACTCAGCCTTTCTCATTCAAATTTATTATTTGTAGAAATAAATTTACATGAATGCTTAAATCCACTAAAAGTATATTTACTCTTTGGGTTCTAAAATATTGATGTTGTAATTGAAGTATAAAATTTAAAAATTGACGTAATGTTAGTGCTTAAGAAATAGCGAAATAAAAGAAATGACTCTTAATTTCGAACAATTTAATCACGAGCGATACCGGGAACGTTCAAATAGTACGATACCACATTTAAATCATGTTGAGGCCATATAAAGCAGGTATAGTTTTGAATAGTCTTCGAATTTCTTTTCTTTCCAAAACTTTCGAACCACAAATCAAATTGTTATGAAGTTTGTTATTTGTAAGTTTGAGATATGACTCGTTTGTATGACACTAGTTATGTTCAAATAAGTCGTGTAATCTTTGAGATAATAGACTTTCGTTGCTTTAATAACAATTTAATACATAACGGTTGCTTAAGTCCGATTATTATAATCAAATGAAAAGGGAAGGTATAGGGCAGCCAAATATTGAAACCACGTGTTCAATCATAATTAATCAGTTAACCCTTAACTAGCCCAATTCAACTGATATCAATATTGTTTAAATCGGCTGTGTAGTTTCTAAGATAATGAAGTTTCGTGATTTTCACATTTCGATACATTACAGACGAAGTTACAGTCCGATTACAGCAAAATTCAATAGGGTGTTATGAGGCAGCTAGACCTTTCATTTGACACTAATTTTGTGGAAATCGGTTCAGCCATCTCAGAGAAAAGTGAGTGAGTTTAAGTAGTCTTGTGAATATTTTACTTTTCATAGCTGTATTTCACATTTTTAAACATGACAGGCAAAGTAAAAGTCCGATTGCAAAAAAAATCAATAGGGTCTTATGGGGCAACTAGACCTTCCATTTGACATCGATTTTATGAAAATCGGTCCAGCCATCTCTGGGAAACATTAATGAGATTAAAAAGTCTCGAGAACACGTTTTTCCATAACTTTTGAACCACATGCCCAATCTTTATGAAATTCAAAAATTAAGAGTTTTTAGGTAGCCCGTTCATTTGAAATCAATTTTGTTCAAATCGGTTGTGTAGTTTCTGAGATATTGTTGTATCGTGATTTTTACATCATGATACATAACCTCTAAACTAGAAATCCGATTGCAATAAAATTCAATAGGGTCTTATGGGGCAAATAGACCTTTCATTTGAAATTAATTTCATTGAAATCGGTCCAGCCATCACTGAGAAAATTGAGTGATATTGGGAGAGCGTTACACACACACATACACACACACATACAGATAATGCTCAGCTCGTCAAACTGAGTCGATTGAGATACGAGATTCGACCCTCTGGAGCACTTTTATACTTTTGGTTTTTGCAGTGATTGCTATACCTTTCTAGGAGAAAGGCAAAAAGATTAGTTGTTTTTGATAACCATTACTACAATATTGACGATGTTCCTTAGGAGGGGGGGCGTTTTATACCTGTTTACCCTAGTAATTTTTGTGCACCAATGAAATTAAAATCCCAAAATAATCTTCGATTGGACGACATTGAGGCAGAAACGTTGGATTGCGTATGCTGGGTACAAATGGGGTCGAATGGTTGTTCAGGAATGTTTGTATTTTTGCCGTAATGTGATGTTGCTTTGCTTTATCTGGCCAAACACCTTCCTTGGGTATCGTTATGTGTCGAAACGGAATAAATTTTTTTTTCAAGCATTCGATCTTGATGGATGGCCAAATCACTAGACTTTAACCATGATTCAAACGAAAAAAACGAAGTCCTTTTCCTCCATTACACTGAACGGTCTTCCACCACCTCCCTGGAAAATAACCGTCACCTTTTTGCAAAATTTTATGTGCAGTTCAGTCAAAATTGTACAATGCAATTGCACAAGGCTCCTTGTTTCAATGCCACTTTCAACAGAACTGAGAAAAATGCATCAAAAAAATTCCAATTTTGATTGTTACTCGTTTATTATGTATATCATTCGGTCATTTTTTCTTCATTACTAGAGCAATTCAAGAACAGACTCATTAGGAGTCATGACTAAGATTAGTTGTAATTAATGTGTGTTACTACATTCAATTTTTTTTGCGTATGATCTATGTTGTTAACTCTGTTGCTCCGTAATATTTTTATGCCGAATTGAGAATGGTTCTCAGCTCAGAATAATTAGTTTATTAATTACTGAATGGAGACTATGATATAAGTTGAAAAAATAAAAAATAAATAGTAATTAAATAAAATGAAATAAATAATGGTTACGCAACCTATTTCCAAGTGGTAAACAGTAAAGCGAGTAAGCGAACAAAACTATTGCGCTTCTAATTAGTCATTTGAGGCTGGGACGCTACGGGAGAGATTCTTTTTATATAATGAGTAAAGAGGAACCTGAACGTTGCACCAATAAAATGCAGTTTTCCCCTGCAGAAAAACATTCGAGAGAGTAGCTGTCATTCATTCTGTTACATTTAATTTGCTGTTTTTCTTGTGTTTAATACGTGGTCATAATACACAGAATATCATAGAAATATACTCGAAAGCAACTAAAGCTTGTCCTTTTCTTTTGGGAGTATGATTTTAAAATAAATTCAACAAAATGTTTACAGTGAGAGCAAACTATAATAAAAACCAATGCTGATATTGACTATTTCAAACCAGAATTGAAAAACAAGTCAAATGGCTAGACATGTCCTAACTGTTGGATAAAGTAGGTTTCACAACCTTCTCAAGCCATCAGACCAGATTCGTACCTCGAGGCCGACAGCAGTATCGTTCTGAGTACTGTTACAGGTTCATTCAAAAACATATTTAGCACCCAGCTTGGATTGAATCATTCCTACTCCAAATGTGTACACCATTTCATCGAACTTCGCAGCGGTTAGACATTGCAGAGAGCAAAAGGCGATGCGTGCCATTACAAAACCACCGCTGATGCAATTGGCAGCATAGCAGTATTGTCATCGAAATTCCCCTATTGATGGCAACTGACTGTCCGAATGCGTCGTTGTCGGGAAGATCAAATCGGAGCCCAGGCTGGAATACCCACGGGCCATCACAATTGCCGGACTGGACCGATAACACAACCAACAGCAAATGAAAATACAATTTTAAGTCCCTTGTCAACGTGTCTATAGGAACCCGTCAGCGGCAGGCGTGACAACGGAGCGAAGATATGCCGTCAAATCGGCATTCCGCTGCTCGCTGCTCGCGGCAAACAGCACATTGGGCCTAAAACTAAACAGATGCATCCCGTTGTGATTTATCCATGGCAGTAGAAGGCATGGGAGAAGAATGGTTGGTGTGGTACGCTTAGTATTTGAAAATGAGTCAAGATTTATAGCCTAAGCGCTCTCATTGGCATAATCCTTTGAACAGAAAGGGGAACTTCTATTGTTGGCAGCTAACCAGTGCACCAGCCATGGTTAACTTCGGAACGAAACGAACATGATGATTGGTTTAATTTGGAATGGCACAGCGAATTTCGAATCGTCCGTTGCTGGCTGTCAGTTATAATTTTGGAATGTGTAACTACAGCGAACGGATTTGAGGCAGTGATTGACAATAAACCTACACGTGGAAAATTGAAACAATGTTTTCTAACTTTATATATATCATGAACATTTCTTTTCTGCCATCTAAAAGGTTTATCCTCTCATTCTTAGCATCGCACAGAAAAAAAGGCTCCATCGATCATCATAATCCTTACCCACAGTTTATCGATTCTGCCTACTCGTATGAAACTGTCTCGCACATTTATTTCCGTAAGTATCCGCTAGGCATTCGAGAAAAAATGATAAACGATCTCACACTCGTCTCTCGGCGCAGAAACAGTAGCGCGATTTACGCATCATTTAACGTACTTAGTACTAATCTCTGCCCCACGCCCCGAAACGCCAATCACTCGACAGCTTTCTTGGCCCGTACGTGTACCTACCCGAACGGCAGTGATGCTGGGCGTACACGATGCGAAGTTTCTTTGTCAGTGCCCAATACCTCTTCGCCTCGTTAAACATATATGATAGTAGGCGAAAAACGACAGCAGCCACCCGCCAGTCGAGGAGCACATAAATCATGCTGTCCCGCTTTGCGCTCACGTGCAAGTGGCGGAGCGCTTTTCCTTGCTTTTCAGCCAATTAACTTCAGCATCATTGATTAATTACTAGTTAATCCGGTTGGCGTTAATAACTGCGAAGGATTCGTCTTACGTGGCAACACGCCTAAGTTGGGGAACAAGAATGGATTGAAGCTTTGATGTTTTTTAACGTTGCTAGTATCTTAAAGTTCCTCTTTATATGATCTCGTTGCTTCTAAAGAACCTAATGAATAGTAAAATAAATTATTTTTCAGTGAAATATATCCGGTACTGAGATCCATAAATAATTGTGAATGAATCAAGACTTCATAACAGAGTATCATCTTAATGTATGATACACTTCAGCATTTTTTCACGAAAAGCATGATGTGTGAGTACTAACCATTCGGAAATACAGTTTCCTGCTCATTGTTTATCGCAAATTATAGAAGCTTCTGAAAATATAACCTGAATGAATCAAATGACTCAAAATTCGCAGGGAACCCCCAAAATACGTAATCGCTCAAAGAATTGGGAAACAATGAGTAAGGTCAGTATGCACTAGATTTGAGGCTGATTAGAGAATGATTGATTTTAGTATAGCTTACACTCACATATTAATTCTAGTGATGTGTTTCCATAATAATAGAAAACCATAGCGAGTTATTATCATCTACACCACTATAAAGATGATGCTCAGTCACTTATCAACTCGTTCACCTTAGGTGATTGATGAACAATCAACGCAATCAGCACTTCATATACCTGGTCTATCTGCACACAAAACTTATAGCAAAATGATAAACACTTCTGCTACTTGTTGCCCTCCTTCCAATATACAAGCAAATCCCCGGAACTATTCACGGAGCCACAATCAGTGAAAAAAAACTGATTTATATTAAAACTTTTATTTTACGACTGTCGACACAATGAAAATAAAGCCTTAGCCATCTCCTCCTGAACCTCCTTGTTTCCTCAAGTCGCCCGCCGTCAACACCGTCTGCGTGTCGTCGTACGTAAATAACACCCGATCCGAGGAGGCCAGGCCCGTCAAGTGTTTACCCACAAACTCATTAGCGCGAAAGACAGCTCGCGCCTGGAACGGATTGCTGGCTGCTACCAATAACCCACCCAAAACGGATGTGGAATTCGGCTGGGTGGAAATACATCACACCGCTTCACCACCGGAACGGAACCAAACTTGTGTACCGTGGTGTGGCTCCGAAAATAAGTTGTTTATGGCAAGGATAAAAAAAAACAAACAAACAAGTTTTGCAACAGCACTGCTTTACCAAGTTCTTTTCGTACTTGTGGCCGCACAGTGGGGCTTAATAGGTTAAACGCAACCGAAAAATAGTAAACATTATGTCCTCTCAAGGTACATCAATCCAAAATTAGGTATTACCAAACATGAAACAGCAAGTAACACTGTGCGCTGTCGGGCACGATTCTCCCCTACGAAGTGGATCGGTGTTTGAAAGGCGGAAAACTACAGGGCGGTCGCTAAATTAAGTGGCAACTGATAAGAAGCACGCGTTGTGGAGAGCAGCTAATTTGTGCTGCTACTGATATGACCACTGGTTCATTGTTTGCCGAGAAAACTTTCACTAATTCCTCGTACTTGAGCACAAAACCACGAAAACAACTGACACACACGCTTCACCAGATAAAAGAAGCTTCGCACGCCAGCGGCAGAATCAGTGTTTACGTGATTCGATCAGTTAAAGGTGCTTCCGCCGTGAAGACGTGCTTCAAACTCTGCCCCGATTTCTCGACCTGAGCTTTGTGGAACAGTTCCAGTATGGTGCGTGGAAATACCTTGCTGCTAGTTGCTGTGGTTTGCTTTCTGATTTCGGCTGGGCGGGCCCAGCTGCAGGTTCAGAAATGCAAAAAAGGGGTTGTTCCGACCAAACTTCAAATCGAGGGGTGCCACAAAGCTCCCTGTACGATTGTCAATGGGGAAACCTTGAAATTTAGTGCGGAATTCATTAATCGTAAGTATTTCCTTGTTCAAAATGCCAAATTTGACTATTAATTTAAAAGAATAACATTTAAGTATTCATCTTTCTTTGAGTCATCTTATTTATTCTCAACTGTTTTAAATTCTATGATGCTTTGAGAAGAGAATTAAACATTTCGAATTACGAAAAGAAATATTATATTTTGTTTGTTGATAATATTTTTACTCTATTGAACAGTGATTGGAGGCATTTCTTACACTTCCAAAATTTAACAAGTTTCATGATAGTCGGATATCTCGATTTTTGGCAGCATTTCGAATGTAGCTGTGCCTGTGCTGTGTTTTGTGCAATTTCAAATACCTGTCACTCCCTTAGTTTCAATCCGATTTTGGATCAACAAGTTCTTTAAATTATTCTAGAATCACCTCAAAAACATTAGGGAGCTCGCAGCCTTAAGTATTAACTTTAACAAGGTGATGGTCATGAGCTCAAATCCTAATAAAATAAGTTTGCACGTAAGACGATCCCCATAGAGAGCGGCCAAAATAAGCAAAATCGAATTTCATATTCAGGAAGTTTTTAGCGCATGATTTTGTAGTTTTTTACCTAAATTTTCATTATTTTGAACGAAATCTTGATACATGAAACAGTTAATGTTGAAAACGCCTCCAAAGTTACCTCTTTCAGAAAAATTGTTATGGTATATTCGCATACTATAGAAAACTTATTATATAGGTTTCCTCAAACTGAAGAAATAATGGATTGTAACCCCACACAATCTGCCGTAGACCACACAGAAACTTTTCTCAATTTTCTTAATTTTGACCATCGAAAACATCAAATGTAAGCACAGTTCCTGATAGTGTGCCAAGAGCCCTACTTGTGTCCCTAAAAAAATCTATGAGAAAAGTTTGCGGAAAATTTAAGGTTTTGTAGAAAGAGATGATTGAAAAATTTTGATTTTTTTGCAAGTTTTGAATTTTTTAGTGATTTATCAACGAAATTCTTTGTATATGCAATTTGGCCCACAACACATTGAGGAAACGTACAATTAATATAATTTTTCATTTGTTTCCATTGGCGAGTTATTTTTGTTTTTCGAAAATATATCAGATTTACTCCAGTTTACGTAGTTTATAGACAGTCCATTGTCATTACAATACTTTTTTCACATGATAAAATCATCTATAGTAGAAAACCAACAATTCTTCACAAAAAAATAGTTTTGTCCGCAAATCCTAATTTTCCGACCTTTGTGGACTGGTCGGTGTCGGAGAGACTTTTACGCATGGGATTATTCTCAGGCTTCCTTCCTTAACAATTCCCTCACGCCAAAATTCAAAAAAAAGAATGTTAAAAAATAAAAATATCCGTCACTTGCCACGGTGACGAAAGTATCTTACTTTCCGTAACAGTCGTTAGAGATCCAGAGGTAAACTAGGTCTACGGTAACAACGACTGTAGCACTTCATTTTTCCCTTCCCTAAACCAACCGTAGAAACGTAGCCGGCGCCGTTATTGATCTATGCAAAGCAGCAGCTACTGATTTGTTGTACATTGAAGATGGTAAATTAATCCCAAATTAGCCATGTTACGGTGGAATTTTGTGCAACTTCAGATTACGGAGAAGCAATGAAATGTGCGGCCATCAAGCTCAATCTCAAGCTTATTCTAGAATTACCTTAGAAATATTATGGTATCTCCTGGAAACTGCTCCGCAATAATTTTAGAACAGTTTTGGAATTATAGTTAAATAATTGATGAACTTAACCCACCAGCGCCCAGTGCCGCCTTTAGACGGTCTTCAGTTAAACCTTCAAAAAGCTTTAATCAATGCCTAAAAATGTTTATAAAGTTTTATAGTGATTTTTTCGAAATCCGTCTGAAAATTAACTTGGGCATTAGAGGGTCAATCATATTGAATTTTAGTTAGAAATGTATGACTTGTAGTATAAGGGCAACTTTTTTGGCTTTTGTCGACCAGTGCAGTGTTATCAAACGATTTCCCGAGTTGTATCATTGCATGAAACTTATGATAAAATCTGTTCGGCATGTTCAATCGCAAATTTCTCATTTACTTAATTCAACGATATTCTTGTTGACCCTTATACAGTCAACGTGCAAAACGTATATACGATACGCGGAATACGATAACGCGGAATACGATACGATTGTAGATTCTGGAACAGTACCTCCGTACTAGTAGTTTAAGCAGTTGGATAAAACACAATGCCGGAGACAGAGCGATTATGTGATTTTGTGTTTAAAAGAAACTCCGTGAAACTTTTTTGTGTTGCGCGTTAAGTCTTTCAAACTAGTCAACTACACACACACATACTGTTCACAACTCCACCTCTTCATTCGATTACCGGAGAGCTGCATTATTATACAGGGAAGCAGGAAATAGTCACTTCGGGCTAAATCGGACAAATTCGGAAGGTGGAAAACAGGCTTGTAACTCAATCCCTTCAAATTATCATACAACTCGAGCAGATTGAACGGGAGCGTTGGCTTGGTGAATGAGCACTTTGTTCTTCGCCATATGCGCCCGTTTCACCTCAGTTTTCACCTCCAATCGATCCAATAATGTACAATGGAATTGTTAATGGATTGCTGTACCATGCTCAAAGTAGTCGATGTTATACCTTGTGAGTCCCAAATTTGACGAGGCGAGTCGAATATACCGTGGGTACAATCGTTTCTTATACAAAATATAAAACAATATACGAAAAGAGGATGATCTTAGGCGAAATACAGAACTTTTTTGGAGCTAAATAATTCGAAACGTAAAGCGGATTGCTTTGCAAGCTCGATGCGGTAGGGACATGTTTAAGTCATTTCAACTGAAACCAAATGTTATCTTTTCTCCCAGAAATTTGCTAGCGTGTTTGGAAACCGGGTGCAAATTACGGAGGAAATGAACATTGTTGCCAGTCTAGTCCCAAGAGACGTGGTAGAGATGGATGTGTCCAATATTATATGCATCGAAATTATCATCAAGGATATACTGTTCAGCTCTTGCCGAAACTATAATAGCATCTCCCAATAGGGATTATATCTCAACGAAAGTTGACTCCCAATAGGGATTATATCTAACCTGTGCGAATTTACATAATTTTGTATCGCCACAATGGACGGTGGAGTTCAGGTTGATGCCATATACACCGACACTAAGGCCGCGTTTAACACCATTAATCATGACCTTCTTTTCGCTAAGCTACATTGTCTTAAGATTTTAACATTGTCTTAAGAGATGCTCAAGACTAACGGGTCCAAATACTTCGAGATCCTGAGGGCCATGAGAGGTGTCGCCCAGCTAAAAGATTTAGATGAGAACGTTCGAACCTTTCGTCAATCTCGTAATGATCTTAGGACTTGCTCACCACAGAGGTGACTCTCCAGTTTGAAAACCTGGATGAAATTACCGAAGGATGCGACATTGCACACTCCTTCGAAAAGAGTGTGGAGTGGTGGTGGCCTCGGAAGCAATTCGCCTCCGGCAATGCCCTGCTTGAACCCAGGTAGCCATCATAAAGCTCCCATCGTCTGAGGGAAGTAAAGCCCTGGTTCAACGATTTTTTTCACAGATGGCTCATGAATAGGTACAAAAACTGGTGCAGGAATCTTAGGCCCTGGAATTAATGTTTCAGTGACAATGGGACACTGGCCAACAGTGTTTCAAGCAGAGATTTTTGCAATCCTTGAATGTGCGAATGTAAGTCTGACTAGAAAATACAAAAATGCAAATATTTTTTTTTCTCTGACAGTCAAGTAGCGCTGAAAGCACTTGATGCTTATAAATGTACATCCAAGATTGTCTGGGAATGTATTCTCACATTGCGACAGCTTTGTTAGACAAATTCAGTAAATTTGTATTGGGTTCCAGGACATTGTGACGTTGGTGGGAATAAAAAAAGCAGACGAACTTGAAAAACAAGGATCTAACTCACAGTTTATCGGCCCAGAACTTCTCTGTGGTATATCAAACTGTGCAGTGAAAATGGAGCTTTAACGCTGGAAAGAACAAAAGGTGATAACCAATTGGTTGGATGTCAAAAAGTGTACCTATTCTTAAAGATTTATAACACCAAACAAGAATCAATCTAAAAAGCTCCTAGAGCTCAACAAAGGAGCTCTTGTACATACTTCGGCCTAGTAATGGGGCACTGTCCAAGTAGATATCATTTAAAGAACATTGGCAGGGTTCAGGATGATATCAGTCGCTTTTGTAATATGGAAAGCGAGACATCGGAACATCTGCTGTGCAGTTGTGGTGCATTATTTAAACGCAGATCAAGGTTTCTTGGCAGTGGCTGTTTACAGCCCAAAGAGATTTGGTCTTTGAATCCTGGGAGGTGATTGGTTTCATAAACCATATTTTACTTGACTGGGAGCGTGTCGGTGCAGGTACCTGATCACTCAACAATATTGGTCATTGTATTTTGCAAGGGGACACGTATAACAATTGACTGGGATATATTACAAAAGTTTACATCAATGGACAACGTAATTCTAATTCCTTAGCAAAAAAAAGCTGGACATCCTCCAGCCGGACGCTGGCTGCAAGTGAAACCGAAGGAGAAACGGGTGACACCTAAGTTTTGCGCCCCGGGTGACAACCGGTCACACTAAGCCACTGTCAGTGCGAGTGCCGATAGATAAACAAGATAAACAGATGATGAACTCTTTGAGATCGCAAACTCCCTGGAGGTGAGTGAGGCATCGGAACCCGACGGATTGTTCAGGGCGGTCATACAGAAGTGCTTAGACGACTGCCGCTTTCCGTACAAGTGGAAGCGACAGAGACTTGTATTATTGCCGAAGGCCGGGAAACAACCTGGTGACCCATCGGCATATAGACCAATCTGTCTGCTAGACACAGTGGGAAAGGTGGTTAAGATGGTATTCCTCAACTGAATTGTGAGATTCATCGAGGGTTAAACTGTTCTGTCAAGCAACCAGTTCGGCTTCCGCAGAGGTGAGTACACGATGGATGCTATTCTCTTCGTCACCAAGACGGCCGAGGTAGCAATCCAGTGTAAAAGGAGAGGAATTCTCTACAGTCCAATCGACACGCTACGCGTGAAAAACACACAGACAACACTACCTGGGACTTTCTAGGATATGCGCTTCGGAACCTTTTGGAGCCGGTTCCACTGTACAAGATTGTATGAAATTACACGAGGGTAGAAATACGTACCAATTACCGTAGCCTACGGTCCGTAGGTGTACCGCAAGGTTCCATCCTGGGTCCAGTATTGCAGACTCCATGTCGACGGTTTGTTAAAACTCAAGCTCCCACCGAGGACGGTGATTTAGGGCTATGCAGACGACATAACTCTAGAAGTCTACGGCGAGTCAATCAGCGAGGTCGAGTTGAAAGCCGCGTTATCGTGACGCGTAGTTCAGGGTTAGATGCACTCCAGTAAACTGGAGTAAGCGCACCATAGGACGAAGGTCATCGTAATGAACAACCGCAAATCGGAACAGGAGTCGTCGATTAGTGGTGGTGGATGCATTATTGTTTCCAATAATAAATATATATATATATATATATATATATATATATATATATATATATATATATATATATATATATATATATATATATTTATATATATATATATATATATATATATATATATATATATATATATATATATATATATATATATATATATATATATATATATATATATATATATATATATATATACATATATATATATATATATATATATATATATATATATATATATATATATATATATATATATATATATATATATATATATATATCATCTGATCGTGGGGTCGGGTACGGGTTAAACCCGACCATCTCTAATACTTATTCTTTATTTTTTCCCATAATCGTCATAGGTAACAATAATTTTATCGAGTTACAAGTTTTACTAAAAACGTGTTATATACCTGTTTCTATAATTAATTATTCAAAAACTTTGGTTTGGCCACAACCTGTGCTTCTATTCTATCTAAGTAACAAACAAGCATTGAATGCGGCACTTTAATGACTTGAGTAAAATCAGAGTTCGACGTGACGCATAGAGGAGTACCTAGAGCAAAAAGCTGGCCAAAATAAGCATTTTTTTGGGAATCGAATCATTTATAGTCACAAGTTGTGCCAGACGTCAACAAAATGACATGTGATCAATATTTTGCAGCATCTCAGTTCTTTATGTTCAATGCTAATAAACTGGTTGATAGAAATTCCGAAATTAAAAATTATAGCTTCTCATAAGATGTTTTCCAAATTAGTGGTTCTTACGTAAGTTATAAAATATCGCGGCATTCGATCATATAATCTTCGGGGGAATGGAAGTTCATAACATCACGAGCATATCCTTGCAAATATCTCATCCGGTAACGTCCGGATTGACATTTGCGACCCGTTTGAAAAATGTTGTTTATGACAAATTTTGACGGTAAGTGTTCACGCATACATGGGAAATGAAGAAAAAATACCTGATGAATCCCTGTCTCATGCTTAAAACAGAGTTTCAGCTCAACAAAAATTGAATGAGATTAGTTTAGTGAATGAATTTCAACTAATTTGGGTAAACTCAAAATTAACTTGATGCACAGAATCAATAATCCGGGTAAATAGCACTCCGTACAAAATGCTTTTTCCAACCTACGTAGGTTCCACGAGGCATCATATAATCTGTGAGCATCAAATTGAAAATTCAAAATGAAGATATTTTGCTTCATCATTTTTCTGGTAAATTCTTCGATTTGCTTCGCTTCCCTTTCTGCGTACAGAAAATTATACGAGCGTATTACTTCATCTGCTCACTAACATTAATAAAGACACATAGGCTATGTACTTCCACTTCTCACTTAAATATTTCCCAAAATATTACTAAATAGCAGCGAAAATAATTTTGGCCAGGTTTTCACTCGAGTTACTCCTCTGTGTGACGTTTAGTTTTCAACTTTGTCTATATTTATACGGCTTGAACTAATCTTCAAAAGTCCATGGCTAAAACTTTTGGAGACCTGTGACGCAACACCCCGCGAAATACCTAATGTTCCGTCACGAGTCTCGTAATAAAAGTATATTTTTGTTCCCAGAGGGACACAGCCTTCCGCTGTGGCTTAGTCAGGCGAAACATTTGGTTATAGTCTCCACAGACCTTTTTATAGTTCTATATGCTAAGTACTAGTATGATTGCCATTTTTCATGTTTCCCCTTAATAAATAAATTTTATTGGATTATTGATGAATGATCGTTCAGTATAAAATAAAATGCACCGAGGGTAAATACTGCGAAAAACATCTCTTATACCTTCTACGGTATCGAGAAACGCAAACCGATAATGCAGGAAGACATTCTTCCTGTGGCACAGCGTACAGGACATAAAGTGCACATAAACTTTTACGCCACCTTATACTTCAAACAGCAGCGACTTGCTCATTATTCTCCATTAACGTCGCACTAATTACTGCTGCAGTCTTCCAGCCAACCTGCATTTAACATCCCCGTTTCTTCCGCAGCACATGACACCAAATCGCTTACCGCCAAAGTGATTCCTCGCGTCGGCGGGCTGGTCATCGGCTACGAACTACCGGAGGAACACCGTGATGGATGTAAAAAGCTTACGAACGCCCAATGTCCGCTTAGAAAGGAACAACGTATCGAGGCCGCCGGAGAGGTTCCAGTGGAGTCACCGATTTCGAACGTAAAAGTCAACATCGAATTTCAACTGCACTCGGATTCCGGCGTTGCAGTCTGCTTCAAGATCGATGCCAAAGTGGTAAAATAATGAAATAAAGAAAAAGTTATCTTTACACCAGAGCAAAAGGGTCGCCTTATTTTGGATCGCCTTTTCCGGTTGGTGCAAAATGGGTTGACCTTTTTTTCTTCTTCTTTTTTCTTATGCCTGTGTCTCTAATTAGAAAATGTCATGAAACGATTAATCTGGGAGAAATTGCCGTTCGTCGAAGCGCAAGCTAACATGCGGGAGAAGTCGTGCAAGGAAAAATGCCATAAAACAGAATCATAGCGTAAGCGGAAAGGGCACAGTTCTCGTCTCAGTTTGTCCTGTGCAATGAAAGCGACTGGGAAATGGACTAAAGGGTCGCAGTAAACGGAGTGGGTGGAGGGGTGCGATAGTGAAGAGGGTTTCCTGGACTGGTCCAAATGTTCTGAACCCGACCGAGCTTTACTTGTGTTTGGTTGTGAGAGAATGTCTTTTTCTGATCTTATCATTTTAACGATATGATACAAAATTGTTTTATGATAGTTGAAGCGAGGAATGCACGCAGCGAGCAAATTGCTTGCTGACTTTTTCTTCTGACATTGGCGACGGGACCACTTTCTGCGTAGCGCAATTTTTCCTCAGCTTATCACGTCATCTACAGAGCAGAGCCGTAAGCTTGGCTGGCGACGTTTCCCGTCCGACTGTTTAGTTGGAATTTGTTTTCCCACCCATTGCCTTATCTTCTGGAAATGAAAGAAACGAATCGTGCGATGAACTTTGGACAGGAAACTTTCTAGATTATTGCAAACATTCTTCGCTATCTAAGTGACTTGTATATTGCTTTGTTGACTAGACGGGAAGACAAATTGAATGACAATTTGATCGGCTCTTCTGCCTTCAAACAGTTGACTACCGAAATGGTTTAGTGTAAATGGGATGATGATGGTTATTCAGTGGCTACAATGCGAAATAATTGGTTTAGTAGTTCAAACGAATATTTTAAACTTAATATATTATTTCAGAAGCAACAACACAAGGGATTTTCTTGCACCCCCAAAAAACCACCGTAGTTGATGGTACTTTGAAATGGAAATGTTTAATACATTACTTTCCAGAATATTTCACGCGAACTCGTTTGAATTTGTAAACTTACCTCTCACGTGGGAGAGCTAAACCCCTCCTAATGTGTCACTGAGTGAAAGCGCTAAACCCACAAACGGTGCTTCGAGGTGCTGACTATGTTAGCATGTCATAAATTGCAAATATGACTTCTCACATTCGTGGTAAAGTGAGCAGCAGCAACATCAGCGCCATACGCTGTCGATCTGCAAATCATTAATTCAGCCGAGACATCCATATCAGTACGCTTGGATCGGTTCGATTTCACCCTCGTTTGAGCTTTAAATTGCTCGTTACCAGATCAGTAGGGTGCCTCAACCTATCAACCCAAAACTTAAACCAAAAAAATCTATTCCACGATGTTCACACCTTAAGATTGATGGTATTTTAGCAGAAAGGTAAGGTCAACAAAATGTAGACATCCTAACCAAAAGCAAACGATTACTAACTCCAAAGATTCAAACTGCGATGAAACCGCTAGTCGGAGAATCGAAAAGTGCCAGCAGCGTTTCTCTGAGCGGCTGCCGGTCGATATCGTCGCTCTTTCGCAGTTAGTGTTAATTATAAACGAGAATAAGAAAGGCTTGACTAGGTATACCGCAGCAGTAGCGGTGAATGAAATTTTCACTCCAATGGCTTAGAAATTAATTTCAATCAACCGTCGCCAAAAAATAAGTCGAGCGGAGAGTGATTAGTTCCCGTCATCGCCCTCTACCAACGGTTCGACCTCCTAACTCGCCGCACACGTAATCAATATCCAGTTCTGTCTGCCCTTCAGCAAAGTCGTCACCGCCGTCTCCGAGGGGTCTAGGGACACTAGCAAAGTCCGATAGTAAATATCCGCCAGCGAGGTTTCGTTTGTATGCTGCAGATAAACTAATTTAAATGTAAATCACATCGGAATCCCTTTCCCCCGAATTCAGCCTGTAAGCTAGCAAATTGTTTGAGCATAATCTCCTACTGAGGCATTATGCGCCGTACAGAATCAAGAGGGAAAGGTCTTCATCGAAGCAAAACTACTCGGCGCCTCCATGCTCGTTCCAATTGCAGACGTGGTCATTTACCGTTTAATATCGAACGCGCACATATTATATCCCTCGAAAAGAGAAAAAAAGACAATGTGAGTTTTCATTATTTAGCAAATATCAAACCGATGTAGAATGCTTATGAGCGCCCATCTCCGAACGAGTTACTCAAATTGTAGAGAATACATTTTTCGCCGTCAGTGAATAAGGAAAGGGAAGGGTTATTGGAAGGCAGCCCGCCAAGGCTAGGCCAAGATTGGCGGTAGTTCGTTTCATCTCAATGTCGCATTGCAAAGCGGACCGAGGGTGCGGAGCATAAAAAAAGGAGGATGATATTTTCTTTTCACATAAAAAGACAATTTATTACCAAAACTAGTGGTATGAGACCAGATTTGTAAATGTGGCTGGGCAAAAGGCGCCCTCCGAAGGACAACCCCGAAGGCTACAAAGCTGAATAGAGAGAGAGAAAGGGAGAGAGAAAGAAGGAGACCGAGCAAGAGCGAACCGGCAGCAAGGGAAGATTTGTTCATTGTCTCTTCTATCACGGTCGAAATCAGATCCGCCCTTTTGGCTGCTGGCCCAAATCTAGACAGCGAATCATATGGCAGCCAGGCCTGGGTCTCTTGTATACACAAGAATAGCAACGCGAGTTTTCACTAGAAAAGCTGTACTCCGCAAGTCAAAGGCCTTGTGGCGAAGTGTGGTATTACTTTGCACTTTGGAATATAATCTTCGTCGTGATCCGGTTGACGGTAAGCAGTGGAAAATTTCATATTGTTTGTTTTTGTAGTCGCTAGCGGGCTGGGGTTGAATCATTTCCATCCTTTTCATTTTCAATTCTAAGTTGAGTCTGATCGAATTTCGAAGAACTAGTTTATTATACATATCGCACCAAATCGAAAACTAAACAATTCACACTACGGCCGTACTTTTTGGAGCAAAATGTTAAAGAAAAATTTGTTAAACGCCCGACTAGACATCACTCACGTGAAAACTTTGGTTTGGTCTCAGAGATATTTTGTTTTTTTTTTCAGCTAGAGTTTATCGACTAATTTAAATAATAAATGCCTTGAGAAAAACCACCAAAAAATCTGAAAATTTATTGCTATGTATTCTCAATGCTTCTGAAATGATGATTGTCTGAAAAAAAATAAAGTAAAGACAAATTTCAAGAATAAATCGGGAAATATTGCCAGGAAGACATAAATTCAAATAAAATAGAAAAATTAATACCTATCTAACTGTACTGCATTTCTACTTGATGTAGTATTACAAGAAAAAGACGAACTTGGCTTTTATAAACTTGCTGTTTCTTAAATAACCCTTTAATATATAGTGCAACAAACAAACGTTGCAACTAGTGTTAAAAAGTCACCATTTGTGATTGGCCACACAAACTCATTATTTACTAATATTTATCATAAATACTTAGGCTACTAACAAGCCCCCCTTTTAAAAAAAAGTGGACACGACCGCATAGCTGACGTAGGACTGCAATAGTTTTATATTTTCTTTTGAGGCTCTGTTTTATTTGTGCTCGTTTTACATTTGGTACGGTTCTATTTTTGCACGCACGTGCCAAAAACGAGCGATTATGTTCCATCATATTTTTTTATTTTCCCTTTTTTTGGTTGAGATTATACTCTTCAGAGCAAATTGATACAATTTTCGAGGGTTTCACCTCTACCCCCACCTAATTGATAATTAATCTCATGGATGTCACCAGCTCTATATTCATACTTTGCTAGGTGCAGTGCTGTTGCCTGTACCAGCATGTTTTCCATCAAGACATCATTTTTAATAACATTCTAACAGCAGAACGTAAAACTGTCTGATAGTGGAGGTGGTTACGAACTTTCCGAAAAAGCTTCACATTCAAGTCATCAGAATAGCCTAGGCTTATGGAAGCAAACATTAGTTGACCTATTGGGACGGGGAGAATCGATCATCACAGCAGGCAGTTGGTGTCTGCTCATGAAGTCTGTGCCAGGCGTGCTCGCATGTGATTGGTACATTGTTCGTGAAAATTCGACCTTGAAACTTTTATGGAATTTTGACTGTATAACAATGATAACTGTATAACATTCCACGTGGACAGCTTCACGGGGGGTTGGTTCAGTATAATGTCCACGGTTCATACAAAAATTTTAGAATGTATACAGGCAGTTGTCCACGGAAAATCTGTCCACGTGAAATGTGGATGGCCCCTAATGACAACAGAAGAATCACAAAATTGTCCATCATTTTATCAATCCAACGACAAATCGGTTATTGTGATCCATCTTGTGGTTACATCAGTAATACCGTTTGAAATCCTTCATACCAACGCTGCCCATAATTCAATAATTGGCTAATATGCCATAGGCATCAAATCGAGAAAAACGCATTTTAAAGTTTTTTGTCGGTACAACATATTTTTACTGTTCATGACAACTTTTTTATTTAGTATATCACCCTTCATATATGCTGGAACCTTGCCGTTGAGTTAAATCAGAGAAATCTGCAGGAAAATTCCAACCGCCACGTATTTTCAACGCAATAGCCGTTTTTTCAATTATAAACGAAAGGTCAGTTGACAAACCGGTGTGCAATTTGGCTAATATCCATACGATGTGAATTATATCGTGCTTGTTGGTGATAAAAATGGTTTTAAATTTAATAAAACAACATGGAAGCACAAGTGAGGATGAAAAGGACGGCGAGACAATTGTTACGTGCAACAATATAACAATGTAACAAAAATATCATTAATTCATAATAATCCCACAATCCACTTTATGACAGAAGGAAACAGTCACACGTTTTGATCATTGGGTTTCGCAGCGCAACAAATAAATTCTTGTAGTATAAAATATTCTTCGTGAAAAAGTCAAATTTGATGCAAGGGCCTTACGATCGCTTACCTGTCGCCAGCAACCACCAGGCTACAACACACTTTCGAAAGTTAGACGAAACACAGTACAGTAATAATACACTGGTTCGTGAACATGCCACAGGTTGAAACATATTGGATATTAGCCATCTTCTCAATTATTTTGGATATTAGCCAAAATTGTTTCACATTTGCTGCCTTCCCAAATGCATTTTTTGACAATCGGCTTCCGTAGGGACCTTGTTTAGGGTATGTACCATCACGAGAAACTGTTTCCTCTATTTTGGTAAAAATAGCATATTAGCCATTTTTTTAATTATGGGCAGAACGTTACACCTTGGTTTTAGTTTCCGCAGAACATATCTCAATATAGTGCGATTAGAAGTAATCCTACGTCAAAAAAAGTGGAAGAGGTTGTTCATAAGAAACGACCGCAAGGTTAACGAAGAATTAAGACAGCCTGTCTTATGTCAATAATTTTTTGCAATAGCTTTGGAAATACACTCGATTAAGGTTAATCATTTTAATGGTGTGAAGCGATATATTTTTCCGTATATGTTCCGTATATTATTTTTGCTTTAAAAATAAACGGAATCCGTTGGAAACTGGCTGAGTTTAGAACTTTTGAAAATGGGCAACATTCGTGACGCTCTCGATGCTTTCGGTTTTACAATTTGTACCCCTATATATGTTGCCGTAAGACGTAATTCTAGGTTGCAGTTTAGTAATAACCATTCATTATGCTCTTCCAAATACATTCAGTAGCCTTGAAACAGGTTGGTTGCAGCAGTTGCAAATTTCATTCAATTAAGGCATAAATGCTTCATGGTCCAGATAGCGCGCGATATCCGCTCTGACTTAGATTTTTCGCACGTTATGGAATGGGATAACTGGAAAAATAGGTGTGACTAAATTATTTCCAGTTATACCATTCTACAACGTTCGAGAAAAAATACATCTCATTCATTCCGGCTCAAAGCGATCATTTGATAAGCTCCGCTTTTATTTTTAGTTTTGAAGTTTTTCCTCAGTTTCGTAGCACGGATGTACAAAAATTATTTCTTGTGGACATTCTGTCGAACCGGACCTATAAAACTCTTATAAAGGCAACGAAATAACATGAATTGTGTCGTGTTGCGCGGCTTGGAAAGAAAAAATGTTCCCTTCCCCGTGTCGCATGGAAGCATGTTTGATAATGCCGACGGCAGACATGAGTATGAAGATGGAAATTCTGCTGTGATGTCGAACTATTACTGTTTTGTTTTAAGACGCAATAGCGTAAGTGCTGCATTTCTGTTTTCTGCTGCCATCCAGCACTAGCACAAGTATGTATTACAACCGGCCACCAACACATTCTTGAGGCAATGTTGAATTTTTCTTGTCTTGTGAATGCTGAAATTTGCGGTTTTCCGTCTGTAACATATGATGAAAAATCTTAACTACTTCAATCACACAATTGTGGAGCACCAACAGGTGCTATTATATTTGACAACAGTAACAAACTGGCAAGTTTGTTCAATTATCATCATTTCGGATAACCATTCGCCGATGATTCTAGTTCTCCCGTTTCCTTTAGTAGAATTGCCTGCGATTTCTAATAATTCTGCAGCTAACGAAAACTCCATAACAGCCGCCAGATAATCAGGTGCTTAAGTATCAACGCGCCCAGCGCGATCAGCCAGAAATTGAAAACCGGCTTTTCTTTCTTATTCACAATCAGCAACCAACGTCCGTGTGGTGTCGGCACAATCATGGAATGAATTATACATAAAACACAAAGCGCGCATTCTTAGTCAACTAGGTATATTCTTTCGACCTTGTTAGGGAAAGAAGCATTGTGCGACCAATCAGAGGTCGACATTTGCGTTTCGTCAAGGCTTGACAATTTTCAATAGTACAATCGTTCGAACAATCAGATTACAACTTTCTGCATTTGGACGGGTGCTTGGTTGATTTTCCAATCGATTACTGCAAAAATGACGAAAATCGGTTGGAAACTGACTGAGCTTGAAACGGTTGAAAATGGACAATTTTTGTGACGCTCTCGATGTTTTTGGTTTTTGAAATTGGATCCCTGTAATGAAATTGGTCCCCTGTTTATGTTGCCGTAAGACGTAACTCTACGTCAAAACAAACGAAATCGATGAGAAACAGTAAAAAACTGAAAAATGTACTGAAAATGGCTGTACAAATTCCGATGGGGGCCATCAATTAATAATGTTCAGCATTTTACTAAAGTCTATCCCAAAACTTAACCGATGCTTCATTGACAAGTTTTAGAAATTTTTAAATTACATAAATTTTACCTGATTAAAATGTAAAAAAATGTTTCAAGTTTCATTCACTACTGAAAAAAAAATTTTTTTTTTCATTTCCTCAAAACAAATTGTGAAGACTTTGTTACGGTTGAGCAACTTTCTGTTACTTTTTGCGTTTAATGACCACGCAATAGACAAAGAGCCACAAAACTAAAAGTAGCAAAGGAAATGACAGATACGTGCTTTCATTTGTTTCTGCAGAATAATATACAACCAAAAGCCGTAGCGCGTGTGGTAGTGAGACTTCACTCGCTGCCTTTGTAATGGTGCATCATCCTGGTTCATTCCAGTTCCTTTTATTTACACATATGCAGAATCTCTCCCGTAGCGTCTTAGTCTCGAATTTCAAAAACAGAGAATGTATTATACGCTAGTCTAAATGTTTTCTATTCGAAATTAAAAAGGTATTACATCGCGAGCAGATGTGCCGAGGATGTTTGCCAAGTCTTTGGGTGTGCAATTCCAATCAGTATAGGGTAACCATTTTAATGGACCGTTCTTATCTGGCTGAAACTTCACACAGTTTTTTTTAATCACGACAAACTTTGGAAAAGGGCTTATGAAAAAATTGTATGACGTCTTTTGCAGAGCTTTAGATAATGATTTGAAACTTCCAGAAAAAAATTCGACAAAAAACATTTTTCTGCTTCTCTAGGTTCCAACAACTACATATCAATGTTCAGCTAACATTGTGTAGTTTTTGTAGAAACAAAGGTCAGATTTTCATGAAGTGAGTTTTCTAATATATTCATTTTATAATAATAAAATTTTTTGATATATTTTCTTGAAAAAATGTTTATCTTATATTTTTTCTGGACAAAATTACTGTCTACAACTTCACCAAAGACATCACACCAAGGCTGTGCTGGTTTTAAATTTGACTTGCTCGCCCGACCAATATTGATATTACAGATAACGAGCCGCCAGAATTTTTAACGAGTAGCTCGTCCGCATAACTACTTTACTCATTCTTGACTCAGCTGTCACAAGCCGATTATTAATCGGTAAAATTGTTATGAGTGGAAACAGTAAAGGAAGAGTTAAATTACTGACTCATTGTATCATAAATGATGCTGTGAGGATTTTTGCGCTGTGGAAGGTCTTTGTTTTTGGACATGTGCAAATAATTTTCAAGGTTTAAGAGTGCCATGGGTGTTTCATGCCATTGACGCTTAAATTATGTGGAGTGTTATTGTACTACACGTTTCCCCTTTTAAAAAATGATGTAATGAAATGTTTTCATTCTTTGTAAGGTTTTCTCCAAACTCCTTTACATTTTTGTGATAATTTAAATTTTATTTCTTTTTTGAAATTCCCATTATTTTATTTTTGTGCACCTTTATTTTTTTAATATATGTCTGTGCTCGATTTTACGATATGGTGGATCAATTTCGATTACAATAACGGTCCTTTGTGAAATGGATCTAATTTTTTTCTGTTTTCATTGGTAGGATATACAATATCTCAAATTTTTAAATTGAAAGGGATCTGTTGCATACTGTCTGTTTTCATTCTGTTGGAGCAAATTGTTTTTGTGTTTTGCATCCTGCATCGTAGTTCTTGAAAATATTGGTGGTGAGTTGGTTGTAAATCTTGTGGAAGCATAGCTTTTGGTGCAGAAAACAAGTTCGTAAGGAGTGTAGCTTTGTTCAGTATTTGGTGTGGTATTGTATGAAAAGGCGTAAAATATATTTCAATTGTCCCTGTCCGAATGATGAAAAACGCGAAATTTTGATCCTTTATAGGCAATAATGAGAATTTCCCACATGTACCGGTTTTACTTTTTTCCATCTCTAATTCATCCGGTGTGTGTGTGGGTGTATGTGTGTGTGTGTGTGTGTTGGTGTGTGTGTGGGTGTGTGTGTGGGTGTGCGGGTGAGTGTATGTGGGTGTGTGTGTGTCTGTTTGTGTATGTGTGTGTGTTAGTTTATTTTTAAAGCGCATATTAAATAGAGAAATATTGTTTTCCATAAACTTCATGATATCACGTTCTCTTAATTAAAAGAATATGTTGACTTATATTATAGATCTCCTGTAAGTATCATATGATTGTTAATAAGAACATCGTTAAATTCATTTTGATTCCGTACAAACGTGATGGTTGATAGAGTACCAGCTGGTAACTACAGTTGGCTCTGTTAGCGATGTCAGTAAATCTTTTGAAATTAGGTTAAAAGCTCATCTTCCACCGATATGGAAACTATGGTACATTTGTATGTTTTTACTAATTTATTCTGATAAAAATTTTCACTTCGAACTATGGGATTTTATATCTCTATCGGATGCTTATATCCGATTCATCTAGTTTAATGAAAAAATGAATGTCTTGATAAAGAAAAAATTAACGTCTTGATAAAGCTTTCCAGAATTCAGTATTCTGAGGTGTTCTGCTTACTGTTTTTAAATTTTTATTATACCTAGGATTCCGATAAATTTTACAGTTTTAAATCTATCAGTATACCATCAACTTTAGTTATCAATTACATTCATGGCCAAATGTTCGAGCCCCATCGAATTTTTCACACAAAACTGGACCTGAATCGACACCCATGAGTCAAGTATGTTAGTTCGAACCAAGTTTGGCAGTTCTTTTTCCAATACTAGAACAAATAATTACTATTTGAATACCGAATTGGAACTTTCAAAACAACTTATTTTTGAGAGAATTGAACAAAAATAGTTTTAACCATAAACTTCATAGTGTAAGCTCTATTGCTCCGATTCAAGCACAATTATTATTCCTGAAAATATGAGCTAGCGAATCCACCTTCGGTTAGTTTATATTTTTTAGAGAACCATTTAAAGTTATTTCTGATCATAAGATCATCAGTCTACAAGCTGTGACGAGCAAACAGTTCGCATCTTGTGACCTATAAGTTATTCGAATGCAATCATTCGGAGCAATTATTTCACAGTTAATTAAATTAACAGCAGCGTAAAACCACTCTGCCGGCAAAGTAATGCATTCTTCGTAGCTCCAAAGGAAACTCATCGCAAAACGATGTGACATCAACTGAAATCGATGCTTAACCGAAATCCAATCGAATGTTTGTCTTCTGTGTGAAGCCACCGATACACGGATTTTCCCATCTACATTTACATGCAAACGACGAGGGATATATCAGCGGGAAGAAAGAAACGCTTCGGAGGTTCGCCTGCACCGTACAGAATATCGTAAGTGCATGTACTCGTTTTGGTAGCTCCGGGGTTACCAAAAGTGCTATTTCCTGGCAAGCACAGTCAGTGAGGTTGCACTTGTTCCTGCCGTCTCCGGTGATAGATTTTCAGCATGCAGAGTTTCGCTGTGCCACCGCTGTGCTGCTTCGGGGTAGAATTCATGCATCTGTTTATGTGCTGACATCATTCTTGTTCGAGTACGGGACGGACACGGGCGCGGAACCGGTGGAGGAAAACGGAAACCCATGTGTTATTGTCTACCGGAGAGACATATTTATCTTTCGCCTGAGACGTTCCCGGAGACAGCCGAAAATCTATTAAACCGAATTTTGTGTTTGCATTGAAAATTGAAAGAAGATTCTTCCCATTTCAATGCACCCCCCGAGGGCACGAGAAGTATAAGGAGACGCCTTCGATGGAAGAAAAAAATCGAAAATTGTATTTATGTACGTCTGAGATACACACACATATACGCTTACTCTTGTGGGTTAATCCAGTGTTTGGAGAACAACGTGTAGAACAAGACGCAGATCCTGCAGGATTGTTTAGTATTCTTTTCTCCGATCGGAAGGAGAAACAGGAAGTAAAGGATTCGAATGGAAACCGAGCATTGCAGAATAGATGTTGCTTGTTATAAGCAGGAAGTAGCTTTCCTGCGAGTTTTACCGAAAGAGGATTCTTTTCACAACGCCTTTCTTCTTGACTCTTTTCAATATATACGAATAACAACGGTAGGCAAATGTGGGTTGTATCTTTTCAGACCCCTCCAACAAAAAAAATCACAAGAAGGTTGTATGCAAAGCCACGACCGCAAGGTTGAAGTAGAATACTTTTACAAGAAAGATAACCTGGCTGCTTGCGTGTCAGTCATTTTTCTAGTAAATAAACGTTGACCGTTCATTGGCAGTATTGTAATTTCTTTTTGTCTGATATTTTGAATGAAGTTCATTGGATATTTTTAAATTTTGTGCAAATGAGAAGTTGAAGTGCTGCCGAATTGTAATATGCACATTTAATACGACATCATAAAACGGGAACGGAACAAAGGCTACGGTTATGCAAAACGCGAATGCCGGCGCGATGCGATTCGCCATACCGTGGTGAAATGTACAGCTCTTTTTAAGGCGAAGTAGAGGTATACATTTCAACAGATTTCGTCTTGCCGAATCGCATCGCGCCGTTATTTGCGTTCTGCATGACCGTAGCCAAACACTAAGCGACGCAAACACGTAATAATAATCAGAGTATGCATGTAGATGAAGATAATTAACTTTGGATTATAGCGCAAAACGAGAAAATATTAACTCTTCAAATAATCATTTGTGTTCTTCAAATTTCAGTTGTTTAATTTAATATCCGTTGAAATGTTTGTTTATTATCTGATGAAGCTCTTATATAGGCCAAATGATGCATTCCCAATTTACTAGGTCCATAACTCTGCCGACCGTGCTTGGGAAAGCGCGGTATAACGACCAATCAGAGGTCGAATTTTGTGTTTTGACAAGGCTTAAGAGTTTTCAATAGTACAATAGTTCGAATGATAAAATTGCAATTTCATGAATTTGGTAGGAATCTTAGAAGATTTTCTAATCGATTGCTGCAAAAACGAAGGAAATCCATCGAAAACTAACCGATTTATTAGCATTTGAAATTTTTCTCACTTTTTTCAGTTTTAGATTTTCATTTTACATCCCTATGTAGCCGAACTTCCCGAGAGAAATATTCTAATTCAAAATTAAATCTTCATTAATTCATTTGTTGTCCTCATAAGGACAATTGTTCAATTTATCATTGATAGTGAGGACTAAGGCGCACGGTCAACACAATGAGAAAGGGGTTTTCACATTGAAAACTAGAAACGGCTTTACTGGAGGAAGTGTTGGCAAATGCATCTACCGTTAATACCACCGCTATCATACGAAAGCGCGTCGTTCCATGTGGGGAATATCAACAACGAAAAATGACGCGCGTCTAAGCATAACCCGAACTGTTTCGCCGTGCTGCTCCCATTTACCTTTACATCGGCCTCAGGGAAGTACCGGCTGCATCTGCATCTACCGCTGAGGATGTCACTATACTGCTATTGGTACCAAAAGCTATTAACTCTTCAAATAAGTGTGATATTTGTTCTCAAAAGAACAATTGTTTAATTCAAAATCGGATTTACGCAATCGCATCTCTGTAATATTACCGACAATAATATTCTTCTGAACAAACTGATACAACTTTCCCAGCTGTAGGTTAATGTACAGCCATCAGTAGAGCTGTACATCAACCTACGGCCGAGCGAATCGGTTCGCGCCGCTTTTCGCGTCTACTATGGCAGAGGCCTTAGAGAAAGTTGCTGGCTGATGTATTCACTTCATGCAAGCCTGCTGCTAATGCTTCCCGCTACCACACTGAAACAGCATTTTAGTGAAGGGAGTGTCGTTGCATCATCTGACGCTGCTACAATCGATGCTGATATACCCCTACTATCCGTAGCCATGCCACAGTTGTGGCCGCCATTGGTATCCGCTGTACCTGCATCTGCTGGCCCTGCTATCGATGGTGAGATCCGCTGAAACTGCTACGCTTATTCGCAGCCATGCCACAGTTGTGGCCGCTATCCGCTATCGATGGTACCCACTGCTCGCTCCCGCTGCTGCTAAGGGAGGACTGCTGTCGTCGCTGTTCAGAACTATTATGAGCGGCTTCGACTAAAACAGGCTCTTATATAGGGATGAAAATAGGAATGAATTATTTTTCGTACGTGGTAGAATGATATAACTTGAAAAATATGTGTGACTTCATTCTGGTTCAGAGCGATCATTTGATAAGCTCCACCTCTTTTTTCAGTTTCTAAAGTTTTTCCTCAGTTTCGTAGCACGGATGCACAAAAATGATTTCTTGTGAACATTCTGTCGAGCCGGACCGATAGCACTCTCATTGAAGCAACAAAATAACATGTTTTGTGTCGTGTTGTGCAGCTTGGTTGAAGAAAATGTTCCCGTCCCCATGTCGCATGTAAGCAGATTATTGCGTTCAGTAGACAGTAGATAGTGTATCCTGCGAATAAACACCGATGGTGCTCTCACACACGCAACGGTTTTAACCCGTATCTTATTGCGGTTTGTAACATCAAGCGATTTCGTTTGCTCGCTGTTGCGTGTTGCATCATGTTGCAACTTGGCAGCTGGGAGACGACGAAATTCTGTTTATGCTGATTGATTGAATCGACTTCATATTAGCTCTGCATAGTCGTACTAACTGCTTTTGTGAATGCGTACTAACAGGGCAGTTAATTATTCAATGTCGGTTATGCTGATCGCAGCGTTTGCGCTGCCCCACAGTGGGGAGTTTACTAAATAAAGTAAAAATTAGACAACTACAACAGAATTTGATTGCATCCCGCACAGAATGTCTGCTTGTGTTGATGCCAGAAAATTATTAACCTTCAATTATTTTTTATTTGCCTTCAAAAAAGCATTTTGCTGTTCAAAATCGGTTGCTAATTACAACCTTTGAGCTGCCCTAACATTGGGGGAATTAAGATACACGGACAACATGCACTGTGGAAGCTATTTCACAGTCAGTAAATTAGACGATGCGACAAATTTAAATTGCTAGGATGCAACACAGAATACTTGCTGGCGTTGACAAAAATTATTAACTTTCAATGACTTGTTTATTTGCCTTCAAAAAGGCGTTTTGATTTCCAAAATTGGATTTCCTGATGGCAATCTTCATGCTGCCCCAACACGGGGGGAATAATGGCTGTCTGGCGACACACGCTGAGAAAAACCGCGCTGCTCCTGAGACGTGGTGACCAACCACAGAGCTAGTGCTGCTGCTAAGGAAGGACGACTGCTGTTGTCGCTGTCTAGAACTATTATGAGCCGCTTCGGCTGAAACAGGCTCTTATATAGGCCAAATAGCATGTTTTCAATTGCAAGGTATATGATCCTGTCGACCGTGCTTGGGAAGCAAGCATATAACGACCAATCAGAGCTCGAATTTTTCGTTTTGACAAGGCTTGACTATTTTCAATAGTACAATAGTGTGAATAATAAAATTACAATTATCTTATTTTGGGAAGAATCTTAGAAGATTTTCCAATCTTTTCCTGCAAGAACGAAGGAAATCCATCGAATACTAACCGATTTATTAGCATTTGAAATTGGACATATTTTTCACTTTTTTCGGTTTTAGATTTTCATTTCACATCCCTATGTAGCCGAACTTCCTGAGAGAAGTATTCTACTTCAAAAACTTGGTGACAAACAGTATGACAGCTTCAAGTTCATAGCCACAGTGGACTTTAAATGATGGGATCATTTTATATGTATTTTCCAAAAGCTGTTTCACAGTTTGGCATGGGAAATCATCGAAAAAGTTAGGTGGATTATTAACACTCATTCGAGTTGAATTGAACATACAACATACAACCTTCCGAAACCACAAATCGAACTGGACGTCAAGTTTTCGAAAAAACACAATCCATCACTTTCGGCCGGAGACAGATTCAATTTTGCCTCCGAGCCAAAACCGCACTTCCTATTAATAGCAGGTCACAGCTTCCGGCTGGCAGGACTAATTTGTGTGCGGTTGTTTTGCCGTTGTGTCGGACTCAATCCAATTGGTTTTTTGGCTTCTTTCTTCGAGACTTGCTGCTAAGCTCTCAGTACTCAAGTGTTGGACCGGAACATGTCGGTTCAGATGTTGGGTTCCACTGCATATATACTGGCCAACCCGAGTGCCAGTAGGATGAGCAATGGCAGCAAGGGACAGAACAGGAGGCTTGAAAATTTGATTAAAAACATAAATAACCATGATATTTATTTGACTTGATTACCACAGCCGGAAAACGGGAGCTTGAGCAATCCCTGATATTATGCAAGGCGAGCGATTCAACACAGCATGCAGAGCAAAAACCACAGTTTTGTCCTTCTCGCCTGGAAGGCGTTGGAACTTGGCAAGAATCTGGTCTTCGCTTTGAACTAGATTACGATTGAAGCAGAAACAATGACTGTGAGTTTATATCGGGGTTGTGTAATCCGAAAGATTCAAATTAAATTACACTCCTTGCTTTGCTAATGGTGATCATTGCCCCACAGTCATTGTTTCTCTTAAATCGTGCTGTGGCACCCGAAAAGGATTTCTTCCCACAATTGGATTCCCCAACGCAGAGGTCCTCGAAGAAATAGCAAAAGTCATATGAGTAAGCCGCAAACATTAAATATAAAGTTTCATGGATTTGAAACCGCAAACCAACATCAGCAGCATTGCTTAGCAAATGGCACTGGTAGAAGTAATACCCTCTTATACCAAAGCACGGACACTGCAGTCTATTGTTTAGCCAGTGACTGTGCATGTCTCTGCAGCGTAAACCAAAACCGACTACAACTATGCAGCATAACCGAGTGTACAGCGACTTGTGCAGCCCATGATCTATTGCTGGGCTGGGAGACGCTCTTTCAAGCCGGCAGAATTTGACCGCAAAAATTCTCTTCCGCGTTCTGGGGAATAAAGCGGCAAGTATATACTTGGTGTTGAAAGTCTATGTACATTTGATCTACGGCCGTCTGTAATCTACGAAATTATTTCTGTTCGACTGAATGTACGCTTTGAAGCGTTTTTGTTTTGTGGTTGACAGTGGGAAAAAACTGCATTTAGTAATTCCGAATAACGCTCGCTATTGTTGAGCAAATATTTTTTTCTCGAAAAACGACATTATGAAAAGATATTAAAAATTAAAAATTCTGAAAAATGCTTATTGCATGTTTTCCTTATTTATAAATCAATTTCTACAATAACAAAAATTTATTAGGAAATGCCAATAAAGAGATGCCTTTAATAAGAAACATTAAAGTAGACCTTTTTTCAAATGAAAAAAAACAGGTGTAAATGGCATTCAGACGATCATCGATGATAGAATTCATAATATCCGTTAGATAACCGGTAAAATTGACCGATACTCGACTAGATACAGTACTGACTAATAACTCGCCTCTGATGTCACCCTACGACTTGTCCAACTTGATTGAGAAAAACCCTCCTGACTCCACCGATTTAAGGCCGTCTCTATACAAATAAGCACACCGAAATGTTCAACACATGGCTCTGGTTATCTTTCAGCACGCAATACGCAGGATCAGCCGTCTGATTTATGTGTCCGCTTTTCACTGTTCCACTCAATTGGTTCATTTCTTCCGTTCCAAGTGCTTCTAATTCATACTGATAATGCTTCTCGATGCTCGTTTTCCGGTTTGCTAGCCAATAGATAAAATGAAATTTATCGACCGTGCAAGGAGAGAGGGCTAGTGAAAAAAACCTTCATTCTCTATCGTTATATTGTAGCAACAATCATTTGTTTCCCCGGTACCTATCGAACTTGTGCATAAAGGAATGAGCCACAGGACACAATCGGCATCGTTCATATGCACCTAGCGCCGGATTCACCAGCTCCATCTCGGTGGAGTTGATAGCTGCCGTGGGATCATTTTTTTGTCCTCCGGACTGGTCAGTGTAACAAAATTGATGACCATCGCAGTGGATTCGAAGCAGCACTAGAAGAATTGGATATTCCATCCACCGACTAACTGGGATGGGTCATAAATTTCTCAAAGATTTATTCGATTTTATTGGAAGTGAGATGCAATTCTCGAGTTTAGAAAACAATGAAATATTTTTAGCGTGGTTGAATTTGAATGCATCCTAAAATAAAAATTTTCACTGCAGAAAAACTGCAGGAAGGCTAATTTTTCCTTTTCACTCATTAATGTTCCATTATCATTGTCGTACTGAAGTAATAATAATGGCGAAAAAGACCAACGAACCACAACGAAAAAAACTAAGCAGCGGTTTTCCGCTTCAGCTTGCTGTATGTGTACTGTTGCGGCAGGATTACGCGTACGAAATTGCGCACGAGTCAAAAGTCACCGATGGGAGTTACAAATCATTAAACGTGTCATAAACATGGAGAACACATTTCGTGAGCAGGTTTTTTTTTGCTCTCGGTTCTCTGATTGCTGCGCCATGCCTTTTGCGTCCTGCACTCGAAAATCCCGCAGGAACATCCGCCACCGTCCTCGTCGTACTCATCGAGTCGGACAGCTTCGCAACCGCAGAGCAATTCCGTATTCGTGTTCCTGTTGTTTGGACGTTTGCTGCGTTTCGTGAGCCCAACTGTGAGCAGTTGGTATGGTATGGGATGGGGTAGTTTATGTGGAGCATACTGGGGGCTCAGTTTTCTTCCATGCGAGCAGGGAATCACAAAATTATTATTTCACCATCACACCCCTAGTGCCGCCAGTCCCCGCCGCACTGATCCCTTAAGGAATATGATGAAGTGTGGCAAGAAACCGGAACCAAGAGTACTTCTGCTGCCGCTTGTGTGAATCGACTCTGCGAGGCAACGTGGAATCTGGTGATCCTGGAATCGTGTGATGAGAACGGGATTCTGCAGCGGTAACAGTGGTTTTTCATGCTTGTGACTGTTTCCAGTCAAGAGCCCTACGCTGAGATCTGCTCAAGGGGATTTGAAGTGCACTTTAGCGTACTTAGACTGTGGAACGTTTGCATTGCGTCATTCAATGCAGACGTCAACCGTACCAAACATTGCTCTAAACTTCAAAAGCGGAAACGGCGGGCGCAAAAACATAGAACACGAATCCTACCTGGCATTTAGTGCTTTCTGCTGGTTTTTTGTTAAGTCTATTACACACGTGCGGGATAAAAAGTTGTCAAGGCTTTCAGAGGCTAATGATTTCGAAAATCTGCTAGCCTAGCGAAAAAACATTCTGTGGATTCGGCAAATAATAGTGGATACTTGCTAGTGGACTGATTAAATTACGAACACTTATGGTGCAGTGCATGTTTTTGCTTAGAAATAGTGCAACGTGACGTGATTTGCAATTTGAAAATGAGTTAATTGTATGTTTTCGATTCAAATTTCGAACACTACTATATTGCTCGCAATGATGCAACGCAAAAATTTTCCTAGCACTGCCGATACTAAAGTATACAAACGATTTGCCCACCGGGAGTATGTATAGTAGTCATGCATAAAATTGCTAACTTTCATACAATTTTGGTCTTCAAAAAAATTTAGTCTTCATTATCTATTCGATCACTGATATAAGAAAAATATTTACAGGAAAGTGGATCGACAATCAGTGGCACTGAAATTCACCTCAGTACACAACACATCGGTCATTAAACAGTGGGTGCTACTCCCGATATTATTTGTGTGCGTTCTCTTTTCTCTATTCACTCTTTTGATTTTTTTTTGTAACGGGTGACAACTAAAAATTTGGAATTTTTTTCTACAGCTGTCAATACAGCTGTCAAAAAAAGGTGGAAGAACTTAAGGAAAAACTGATTTATTTCTCATGAAGATACATTCATTGTGAACTCACAAAAAATATTGAACATTTGAGAACATTTGAGGTCCGTTAGCGGCCTTCCGACGAAGTTTTCTGATAATGCCAAAACAAGAGCGTTGTACGGCCTTCAAGTCCGCTTTTCGAATCCATCTCTTAATATATACATACTTTTCATCTGTATGGTGTTTTGCAAGAAATGGAATCATAATGTTGTTCACACATTCGTTCTGGTATATATTTTGATTGATAGTCAAACCAGTAGACTTGAACCATGATTTTGACAAAAAGGAAAAAGTCCTTTTCTGTCCACTACTCTGGCCGGTCTTGCACTAGTGGCTTTATAGTTGTAGTTAAGGTATGTAGGAAACCAGATACAATAAAAACGGAAGATTTTCGCTTTCAAAATGGTTTACCATGAACTTTTTACCAAAATTGTTCTGCAGTTCATAGCGAACTGTGCAATTCACTTGCGGAATGCTCCATGTTTGGATGCCATTTTAAACCGAGCTGAGCATGCATAAACAAAACAAAAAATACTACCACAAAGAGAAGAAATAGAGCTGTCATATACATATTTTCATTTATTCCTGAACGTGTTTGTTGTAAAGTAGAAAAGCCTCAAAAAAAATCCAGATTTTTAGTTGTCACCCGTTAATTCTTTAACGCGACTTTTTTCAATGTTCTATTCACATTAATACATCATGTGGTGTAATAGACCTTCCTATCTGCGCTAGTATCAGTGGTCGATTTCACTAATACAAGTTTAATTTTGGTTGCAAATAATCAACACGCTGGTAATAACAAAAAAATTCCTCCTGTCCCGAGCTTTTATTCAAGTTGTAAGCCGATTTTAAGTTTTATTTCATCTGGTTTTCGACTAAAACAAAGTTTGTTAAAACAGGTAACACTAATGAACTAGGATTCATAAGTGCAATATTTTTCGAATTTGAATATCAGCTGATTTTTTGGTTGAAAACAAATCGATTTTATTAGGATACAGACTAAGCCTGTATTGGTGAAATCTGGCGTAGAAAGCTCTATTGTTCCATTTTCTTCGTATTATGTTCATTTTGGTACAATTTGATACAGAAGGGAGGTGGGGAGGTAATATCAGCGTTACGTAACAAAATATCTCTTGAGAGACTCTCCAAAAAGGAGCATTTTTAGTTAGTAAATTCTTCTAAAGCGTTATGTAATTTCTATGGGGGATTGGTGTTGGTGTTACGTTTCGTTACGTATATTTTCCGAAAATTGGGTTTTTTGCGTTACGTAATTTATGGGTGTCAGAACTTCACCAATAGTGAGATCTGACCGTCCTTGCTTTATAATACTGTTTGCCACCTTTTCTCCAGTATCTGCATTGCATTGGTCGACAAAAGTGAAATCAAAGATACCGGGACAAAAACATGTCTAGACGTGTGTGATATGTCCTAAAGGATCATGATTCTTTCCACGGCATTAGTCTGAAAAATGTATATGGTCCTTATACATTAGTCAATTTCCCTCCCCTTCTCAATAGCATCTTCCGAAATTCACTTCTTTCGGCTGAAAAGTTCGGACAAATCAATTTCTTTGTCTCTTTTTTCTGTCGTTCTTTCCCACCCGCAACACAAATTGCTCAAACTGTAGCACTTTATTCTCACACAATATATCACAAAGAGCAGAACAAAGTGTTGTTCACGTTTTCGCTCTCTTGAAATATTTCTCACTTGGTGATATCTTTCATACTTATTCCGTTTTCGTGCTTTCTCTATGTGCCTGTTGATTGTTTAAATGTGTAGGTACCGTTCTCGTTTTGTCTTGACAGAAAATTAATACACTGAGTGAAATGAGCGTACAAATAACAGCCCTGTTCAGCAGCAAGCAGAGTTGCGGAATGTCGCAGCGCAGCAGGCGGCGATTCCAAACATTATGTTCGCATGGTTTTTGCAGCCACACTTGCTCATTCGATTGCAACATTCCATAGCGGTCGCACCATAAGATCTTCCACAGCGCTAGAGTTTGGATCTCCCGTATATGTGGTCATACTGGCATGTTTATAGCACGGCTCGAAATGGCCGTACATGCTAGTAATTCTGTCCGGATCTGGCGCGTTCGCCTCCAGCCGTTTGGGCATGGCTAATAGTTAGTTGTGCGTGTGCTGGTGGCGTGTGTTAGCTTGTAATAGGTGTTTTTTGGTAGCTTGCAGTGTGAAGAAATAATAAAAGAACTAACGTGTGAGGAAAAAAATCCGAACAACTTTTAAATTGGTCTACGATTTTGAAGTGCTGCACAAATCGAAAAATCCTTTTCCACAAAATGAAGATCTATTTTTATATAACTGGTAACACGACCAGTCGATTCTGTCAAGTGACGCTTTGTTGAGAAAAAGGCGTTGTCGGAAGAAGACCATCGTAAATTGATTTGCAATTTTTGTGAGCGAAATAAGGAAAAGTCTAAAAGTGAAGTGTTCCACTATTTTAAAGATCTTGGAAATAAAAAAAAATTATATACATTATTGTCAAACTCTTCGAGATTGGAAATACCTTCAAAAGAAAATCTGATTCCGGACGGAAACACACTTTGCAAGAGAGCAAAGTTCGAGCGAAAGTGAGGGCGGAAACGCCTGGTCGGTCGGCGAAATCATATCGTGAGCTGGGCAATAAATATCAGATTGATTGAAAAACGGTGAATAAGTATTTGCATGAAATGGGTTCAGAATTTAGAATATAAGTACCATAAAAATGACAAAGTAGTGTTTTAGCCAGACCTTGCATTGTCCCACTTGACACCATGCTAATGCAACTTCAGCGGATTTGCGGCAAGGCAATATCGGGTTTATTCCGAAAGAATGTAATCCTCAAAACGTGCCACAGCTGCAGTCTATTGAAACTTTCTGAGCAAATTTGAAGCGAATGGTCTACAATAAAGGTTACAGAGCAAAAAACGTCGATTGTTTGATAGAAAATCAAGGAGCTCAAAACAAATGAAACATCCGAAATTCAGGAAGCTATAAAGCAAGTACCCCAGAGAGTCAGGAAATCAACGCGACGTGGAGCTGAGTTTTTCCTATGAGGTTTGTTAATGAGTTGCGCTCTTCAAACATGGACCGCTGTCGATCGCAATCGACGCTGGTTACAAGACTTTCAGTTATTATGCTAACGGAGTATACTATGACCCAGAATGCAAAAATAAACTGGAACAGCTGGATCACGCAGTACTAGCGGTAGGTTACGGTAAGTTCAACAGGGAGGATTACTGGTTGATCAAAAACTCCTGGTCTAACTATTGGGGAAATGATGGATATGCTTTGATGGCAATGAAGGACAACAACTGCGGAATCACAACCGATGCCACGTACGTCCTCATGTAAAGAGATCTAAGACTAGTTGATGTCTGTTAGTTTTATAAATGTTTAGTTTATCGTGTGATTTTGCAAAATAATTGGTAAAAGTTTCGAAACAAAAAACAAAGAAAAAAATATGTCTGAAGGGCACCAAACCGATGCTATATACACTGATTTGTCAGCAGCCTTCGACAAGATTAACCACAACATTACTATTGAAAAACTCGACCGAATGAGATTTTGCGGAAACATTTTACGCTGGCTTCAGTCTTGCGGATTGCCACATCATGGTAAAGATTGGAGATAACAGATCGCAGGAGTTTCATGCTACTTCCGGAATCGCACAAGGTAGTCACCTCGGACCTTTAATCTTCATCCTCTACTTCAACGATGTGAACTACATTTTAAGTCGCCCCAGAATATTTTTTGCCGACGACATGAAAATTTACGCCTAGGTGAGGTGCTCAGAGGATGCTCTCTATCTAAAACATCAGTTGGAAAATTTTGCTAAATGGTCTGACATCAATATGATGACTCTAAATCCGCAAAAATGTTCTGTGATTTCGCTGACCAGGAAAAAGCGACCTGTTATGTTAGACTACCACCTTGGGGCAGTACCGATTAAGCGTGAATCATGTGTAAATGATTTAGGACTGCTGATAGACAGTCAACTCACTTTTAAGGAGCATATCTGCTATATCATTACCAAAGCCTCGCGAAATTTAGGAACGATAATGAGAATGGCCAAGAATTTCAGGAACGTGTACTGCTTAAAAAGTCTATATTGCTCATTAGTTCGCTCGACGCTAAAATACTGCTTGGCAGTGTGGAACCCTCATTACCTTAATGGTACCAACAGAATCGAAGCAATTCAACGGAGATTTGTACGTTTTGCTCTTCGACATCTACCTTGGAACGATCCAAACCAGGTCCCCAGTTATGAAAATCGCGCACAGCTCATCGACCTTGACTCTTTGAAAGTAAGACGTGATCTTTCACGAGCTATGGTTGTAGCTGATACCTTGATGGCGAGAACCGACTGTGCAATATCAATCTAAACGATAATTCCAGAGTCATTCGGAATAACCTTTTCCTACGAATTCCTTTTCGTGGTTCAAATTATGGGGCAAACGGAGCTCTCATTGGACTTCAGTGCGTATTCAATTGTATATCTTCCGGTTTCGACTACCATCTATCTCGCTCTAGTGTTAGGAGTATTTTTTTAAATATTTTAAAATGTTATCATTAAGACCAGATATAGTCTGTTGATGTTGAATGAATAAATAAATTAATACATTACTTGAATAAACAAACAAGTATAAAAAAATAAGTTGCGCAAGATTTTAATTTGGAATTGAAAGTATGTTCGGATTTTTTTCCTCATACGTTAGGAGCATCCCGGAAAATGACAATCCGCACGAAATGCCATTGATTTTGTTATAACAGTGGCAAGTCTGGTAATTTTCAGGTCATTGAGGATTACTGTTTCCATAAAACGCGGGATGATTCTCGTTTTCTGATTGTATCCGGTTGCATTTCTATTTAATTAATTCAATAATTTTTGGGTATTCGATATCAAATTGCATCACAGGAAAAAGGTTGCAGACAATTACCCATTGGGTATTTTGTCTTGAAAATTTGGGTGGAAGTAGTCGTATGACGTCGAACGGAAGAAGAGTATGGGTGTATGGGTGTTCTATTAGTGATCAGGATTAGGGATCAGGAGACGGGGATGTGGCCAAAACGTTGAATCTGCCCAAGTCTTTCGTTCAAAGATCCAAGGACCGGGAGGAACTGTACATGTACGAAGTGCAAGAGGCTCCAAATCGTGACGAATGGCAAAAAACGGTGGGAAATTTGATGTTCCGGAGGAAGTGAAGAAGCAGAAAATTTCAAAGTTCTGCTCATGTAGCAAAAATAGTGCGCCGTACTTGATTACCGGGTTTTAAATGGGGAGATATACCTCAAGAAGTATCTACAGAAGCGTTCATCTGTACGCCTTAAAACAGTGTGCAACACAGTTCGTCCCTTTCTTCACACTCCTTCATTCCATCACATGCGTCGCACTGTCTAGTTTTGCGTTAGTCCCCTTCGTAGATATTTAAGACAACTACTCGTTTTTTTTTCATCATACAGGTAGAGTAGTGAGAGGCAAAAGTACGCACGGGGTAAAAGTACGCATTGGCCTTTCCGAAACATACGAGCAAAATAAACTGGCGACATTGTATGAATTTGCAATATCATAAAGTCAGTTAATCACACATGAAAACACATAAGATTCCGTTTATATGGTGCGAAGCTATCAGGAAACTTTTGAGCTGTTTCGAACAAATTTTCTTAGTTTTGGGAATCATGATTGACCTATTCGAAAACTACACAAGCTCGAAAACACCAGACTCCAAAAACTCTTGTTTAATTGAGGTTTGTAGGGTGAATTTGTTTTGTCGAAAATGTTTTGATGTTTGTCATAAAACTCAAATCAGTTGGAAAACTTATTGTGGAGTAAAAGTAAGCACTAAGTGCCATTGACCGTCATAAAAAATGTGTTTAAAAGTGATGTTTTTATACAAAAATTACTGAAGAATAATTAGTGATATGCGGATATGCTTCGAAACTGAGGAATATTATGGTTTATGATTTTTTTTTATAGAATCTTACAAACATTTTAATGGTTTTGTTGATATGCTTCCAAAATGGTTCTTCCGGAGTAGATTGGGGCTTCAAGAAGCCATACCCGATCAGAAAGAAAAAACAAAAATGTAACAGAAGTTGTTAGTTTGTTACGGGAAAAACTTTACAGGCTGTGTTTTCAATTTGGTTGCGTTAGGTGTTAAAATAACAGAAATGATTCTACTAGTATCAAACAAATATCAAAATTTGTTACTAATTTATCAGCTTTCTAACAAAATATGATAGTATATGAAACAATATAATAACAAACATTGTTAGAAACAACAGGTTTTGATAAAAACTAAAAATTAGTTAGACTTGTTTTAGAACTACTTCCTTTCACGTTTTGTTATTATAACTCATTCAGATTTAATTTTGTTATCAAAATTATATGGAAAAATACAAAATTGTACCAAATAATGTTATTTGTAACTCACGTTGATAGAATTTTGTAATTTTTTAGTTATGCTCTTCTGATCGGGTAGAAACAATGAAAAAACAAGGTCTAATACCATCCAATATTTATTTTCGCAACCGTTATGATGCGCCATTTGGAATTTCAAGATGGCGAATTCCGGTTTCTAGAAAACAACCTAAGATAGTAAAATACCACTTAATATGTGTATTTCCGCAATCGAGATGATGTCCAGAGACTTGTTAACGACCCCGGACATTATTTTGGATAGTAAAAGGCGACTTCCGGTTTCTGTAAAACAACAAAATGTGGGCAAACACCAGGTAATATGGGTATTTTCGGAATCGGGGTGATGCTTTAAAACCATTGAATGACCCCAGACTTCATTTTGGATTCCCATATTTCGACTGCCAGTTTTTAGGAAACAACCCAAAATGGCAATCAGAAAGACAAAACAAAAATCTAATAGAACCTGTTAGTTTGTTATGTGAAAAAACTTTCAGGTTGTGTTTTTATTTTGATTCCGTTAGGTGTTGAAATAACAGAAAATATAACAATATTCTACTAGTATCAAACCCATATCAAACTTTGTTTCTAACGTATCAGCTTTCTAACAAAATAAGGTAGCATATAGAGCAGGATAATATCAACCATTCTTAGAAACAACAGCTTTTGATAGAGACGAAAAATTTGTGAGACTTGTTTCAGAACAACTTTATTTCAGCATTTGTTAATAACTCATTCAGATTCAATTTTGTTGTCCAAAACATATGGAAAAATAGAAAATCCTATCAAAAAATGTTATTTGTATGATAGAATTTTGCAATTTTTCAGTCATGCTCTTTTGATCGGGTACCCCCCAATACAGTGCTTTTTCGATTTTATCACGGTCAAAAAAACCGTGACCGTTAACCGTGAATTCGGCGAAACCGTGAATTTAGCGAAATAATAAAAATTTAATTTTTTGTGTTGGATTCAATTGAAATTTATGATATTCTGAGTAAAATGATGCACTTTCACAATTTATGTAATATCAATATGATTTGTACTGTCCATTCTTTAGCATAGCTAGTCTGTAAGGCTGTTTGAGTTGTTAACAGATCTTCTTTCTCAACTGCTCGAATAATACATTACATGTTCCGAAAACCGGAAGTCACCATATTGGAATTCACGATGGCGTCTGGGATCGTTTTCAGGTCTATTGAGATCATTCCCAGTCCGAAATAACTCATATGGGGTGGTATTCGGTTATTTTTTACTGTTTACCGCTAACCGGAAGTCACCATATTTAATTTGAAAAAAGCGTCGGAAGTTGATTTCTGATCTCAGGGCATCAATTCGATTCCGGTGGTATTCAACCATTAAAGGTTGATTTTCCGGAAACCGGAAGTCGCTATTTTGGAATCTAATAAGGCATCTGGAGTCGTTTTCGGGTCTCTGTGCATCATCCCGGTTCCGAAAGTAAATTTTATTAATTTGTTTGTTTGGCCTCTAGAACCCTCTTTGGAATCTACTCCGAAAGGTCCATTTTCGGGACATGTCACCAAAACACCCAGAACCCGGCCTGTGCAGGTAGTTTTATGGCCTTTGAACCAATAATTGTAAGATTCTGTTCAAATATTCATAAAGTTTCTAAGATCCGGAACATATCCTTAGAAAACCGAGTTGCCGGAAATAAGAAAATTGTTTCGGGGCACCTTTCTAACGCAGCTAAAAAGAATCGGTGCAAAACGAGCGAAAAACTATTAACTTTATTAAGGATAGCGTAATAAATACACTGTTCATACAGTGCGAACTTTTGCCCCGTGAACTGCGTACTTTTGCCCCGAATGCTGGGTAAAAGTTCGCATTTGAGTATTTTTTTCTAAAAAGTGAAATTCTCATGCTACAAACAAAATTCTAAAAATTCTGGCGTTACATTTTGAAAACAAAAGATTTATGTACCGCTTGGAAACAAAACCGAATTTTATGACGATTGTTTGCAATAGTTCGGCTGCAAAAATAATAAAGTGCGTACTTTTGCCCCTCACTACTCTATACGATTTTGTCGTAGGTTGAACCTTGTCCTAAACTCGATTTGAAAAATTTCACGGTCTTTACTATTTAAAGCAGATTCTTAGTTCCAGACTAGATATCAGCAATTGTAGTAAATTTGATTTTTATCTTCAAATATACAATCAACGTATTAGTGAAGAAAAAATCTATCTGGTTTTTGTTGACTATAATGCAAGTCAAGCGGTTTTTATTTTGGTTTTAAGCAGCAAATATGGGGTTGACGATAGAAAAATGTACTAACTGGGGAAAAAGTTAATTAGAAATTTTCGTAAAACATAGTCCGAAAAACCGAACTCTAATTGTACTTGGCTCAGTTAAACATAAGTCGTATCGTGCTGTATAAAATAAACTATTTAAAATCAGGTGGGGCTTGCCACTACATTACTTATAACTCGGCCTTCCTACTTAAATATATTTTTAGAAAATTTCTGATTAACTATTTATTACCCCAAATAGTTTCACATTCACTGCTTGAAATAAAAAAAAAAACGAAAAAATCTTTATCAGCGTTAGATACATGCGAAACAATTAATTTATTTTGGAAAATGCGTAGCAAATATTCCAGAACAAAATTTGTTTATAATTTGGATGCCGAGACCAGAATTATATCTTTTAGAAATCCACACAAAACATTTAACATTTTATTTGACGTCAAAATGATTTAAAATCATGAAATTAAAGACGTTTTCCCACTCGCTATATATTCAAACTAATTTCATAATCTGCTAGAGATCAAACCCTCCACAGAGCCTGTCTCCCACTCATTGAGCTTGGACTTCATCTCATAATCTAATATGACACGACCGCTCCGTACCTGGAAGGATTTCTTTCAATTTCACCCCCAAAAACCCAGCACACACCCGCACCCCGTAGTCAAGCCACGCACTATGTCGAACGATGCGTAAGGATTCCCAATCTACTGGGTAAAAGGAAAGGTCTCCATCATCAGTGCCACTCGAAAGTCATATCAATCTTTGATTATGTCATAGTTCTATAGCCGAAGAACGGACCGTTTTCTGGATCGGCCCCTTATTGAAGCAGCCAGGTTATTCTTGTCAACGATGACAGCCACCTGGGATTTGAAATGAAACCCTGTGCCAATGTGCCGTGCACCGGACACTCGTTTTGCACTTTATTCATATCTGATGTTGCTCTCTTAACCCGATCTAGCCGACCTGTGTTCGTTTAATGACCGTGGCACTAGAGCTGACACATTTACTGATGCTTCTCACCTGCCTTATTGGACAGCAGCAGCCGACACAGTCTGAGGGTGTTCTTGGTTTTCATGGCGGATCAAATGGACAGGAAAAAGGTAATAAAAGCAAGGATTCTAATTGCTATATGCGTGACAGGAAACATCAATTGTCAGTGGGAATAATGAAAATTAAAAATTAGTTTTACTCGGTTTAAGTTTCATTGATCTTTTTTTGCAGAAGCAACAGAGACTCTGCAGGTGCCACCCTCCTACAGAGTGCAGCAGTGATTGAAGTGTCTCATCTTTACCACCCCCGTAACGAGATGTGAAATGGTGCGAGTAGTGTTATCCAGTCGAGGGAACGAGACAATCAAAAGGGTTTAATTAAAATGGCTTTCTTTGAGCACCACCGGCTACCGGCTAGCTTTTAGCTTCCTCTGCTTAGAGGTTTCACCGTTGTGGACACTTTTTCTGCATATCTGCAAGCAGGTACCGGTGCCGGTTCGAGCTGCATGTCCATTAGTCGGCAGATAGGATAATCGGAAACGATAGGATGGGACAACGAACCGAATGTGCCGTACTCGAACACAGGTACGTACGTATTTCGGTTTTTGAATTGACTGTCCCGATCAAATGATAACCTCGTTCTCGTGAAATTTGAAGACAAACAAAAATTTTTTAGAGCGTTGACTATGCAAAGGACTTGCTCGGAATAATTTTCTGGAAATACAATGAAAAGATGATAGTCCTTATGACTTACATGAATTCTAGTGAAGTTCATTCTTTTCGTTCCTTAACTTGCCACTTTCGGCACTAGAGGTTTCTTTTGAAGGTTAACAAATTGACCAAATTTGTCTAATATTACTACAACTTTCCCCCAAATACAATTAACTCACCATGCACCAGTGTTCCTCTTAGTTCGTAATCATTCTGAAAAATGATACACTAGCACTACTGAACCAAAACTCCCATCCTGTTGCGTCAAGTTCTTATTGATCCAATTAACCACATCCAGGAGAACATTCGCAATTATCTTCACCCACTCAACGTACGGACCCACCTCTCGCAGCTGCCGGCGGGAGAGCCTTCATTATCTCCTGTGTGTGGCTGTTACCTCGTCAGATTTCCCTGCAATGGTTTCGTCTTACAGTAACACTACTGCTGTAGTAGTAAAGTCTTTAATTTTCCTAATCAACGTTGATGAAGAGAAAACAGAAAATAATGATAGATCGTAACACTAAACGAAAATTAAGCTGTACGACGAAGGTAAAAGTACTTCGGGTGCTGCATTTCCAGCGCCCTTCAGACCGAAGGCCTCTTTGTTCCTAACTGGTAGATATATGTATATGTTTTTGTGTGCGTTCGCATCAACCGCTCCGATGTTGATGGGTGGTTTCTGACGAGAAAATTGTAGAATATTGAATTAACGACTCATTTCGAATAATTAGAAGCCTCTCGTAATTATTTTCTCCCCGGTTTAGCTGTGCTTTTTCGCTCGCAATACTTTCTCCTTTTTTCATCCCTTCAGAAGCGCTGTCATTTTTGATCTGGAATTTCCGGTCCTAATTTGATAATGTTTGCTGCGCAGATTACTTTTTTGTACCATAAGTCTACAATTTACCATTGGTCCACTTTGAAGACCTGCCGCAATTAGGGAAGAAAGCGAATGTACCACTGTAATCAGCCATCCGTGACAACGGGCAAGCATTACCTTTTGTACCAAGCAGCGAAATAAATTTAAAATCTAATTACTCCAGTTCCATATACAATATGCAACGAATTTCTCTGCACACCCAGTAACGTTTCGTTCACTTAAATACATATTTGCACAACGGACACTTTGCCGGGCGAGAAAACGAGAAAATCTCATGCATCGACAAATTAACTAGCTCCTTCGGCAAAATCTGAAATGTAATTCCAGGATTAATTGGATATTTCGTTAGAGAGCTTTTCCTTTGAACTGCTAGCCTTCCTGGCTGCGCACTAATATACCGTTCAGCTGGCGAAACCATCCGCGCGGCTCTTCCTTGCTGCCCATAACGTGCATTCGTAAAACTACCACTTTATTTATAGTTTCGCTGGAAGAAAAATGTGCCACTATAATTTGTGCTCAATTCATGTTTGGCGCAAATAAACTTACCTCATTCTGCTGTGGCTGGCATGTGACCATTCGCTGCAGGCAGTGCAAGCTGCAGCTACGACGATGGTGGTGGCGTGGCGCGTGATGTAGATACGGTTTGTCGTTCCCGTCGGTCGATGGTGAAACATATGTGCCCACTGTCTCAGCAGCGCAGCAACTTCAAAAGAAAACCGGAAAGGACGTGCGAGGCGTATGCTACCGAAGCATTGATAGGGTGGCTATTGAGAAAATTTTGTTAAGTCACGTCTAAAGCGTCTATTACACGAATCAAATATTTGCATAAAATGACAGTTATTATTTGTTTGTCCGTGTAATATCAAAATATTATTTGCGAAAAACAATTTGCTGTTGTATTTGCTAAATAAAATATTAGCAAAGGTTTGCTTCGTCTAATGTCTTTCTTTGCTAGTAAATTTACGACTGAGCGAATATTTGGTTGATTTTTTTTTTGGTCATACTGAAATTGGGTATGAGCAAACTACAGCAAATGAGTATCAATGTTTCAAATCAGCTTTCCACGTCGCAGACTAGCCTGTGCGATATTTTATGATATGCTTGAGAAATTATTCACGATAAATAGTGTTGATGTACAGAAAAAAACTAATTAATAATTTTTGAGACTGTAATTTACGGGATTGTCTATGGTTTGTGTCCGTGATAGCAACGTAAAAACCTTCGTGTGTTTATTTTGTAATTTCGAATTCACTGCTGCTGTTCATTGGACTGCATTGAATCCAAAAACCATTCCACCAATGACATAATTTTGTTTGACATCGGTTCAACTTGAAGATAAGTGGTAGTTTTATTGTCGTTTTTGTATTTTAAATACTAATTATTAATAATACAAATATTAAGAAATAAACAAGTCATGTTTTTCCTTCTATAAATTTTATCTAATAAACAAAACAATTATTACACGAAATTTTAATAATTTATTTATATACGACCATATTGAAAATTAACTTCCCCTTCATGTACAAAATATTGGGATTCGCTGCTTCGCATCATAAGGTACCTAGTTGTGGAGAGCGCAACAAGCAATATTGTGATTTTCATAAAGTATTGGAATGATTTCTAACCTTTATATCTATAATAAACACTTCCTTAATGTGCTGGGGCTTTCATCACGATGTTCTTTCCATCTATAGGCCGATGCAAAGAGAAAAACTTCATCTATTGTTGTAATTTTCAGCTAATTTTCTTCAGTTCATGGAAACTATGACATAAATAACATCGTTAATTGTTGAGCTAAAAGATGTTTACGAGAATTTTACCTTAAAAAATCAGGCTTCAAACCTTTGTATTTTGCGTCACAAACTTCGGGAAATATTGTTGATTGTGGGATACGAAAGAGATATTGTAACGACATGAAACTATCACCTGTTACAACAGAGCGCAATGTGAGAGCTAGCGTTTCACCGGAAGAAATAGCTTCTCACATATTTAAATCCAGCTTTTTGATTAATAGATATACCAATTCCAAAAGGGTGTGAAAATCGTCTATGTTCATGCACAGAAAGTTCTGGTATAACAACGACCCCTCATTCTCGAGCTCTCGAAGAAGTTGATTGTAGAATCCTCGGTCTGTTCGTCGTTTCAACCAATCACGCACCCACACACTGCGCATCCGACGACGTTTCCGATTCTCACCATTTTCAACGCAAACCAACAGCGAATCTTCTTTTTCGAAATCAGCCATTCTCACTTAAAACAAAATATATAATATCGAACACTACCGTTATTGAACCAAAACCACTAAAACACAGTAACTATGTTTTCGATTGACAGTTGAATTATTATGCTGCGAATGAAGACTAGATTTTTTTTTTTCTTCATCTATAGTTTATTTGACACGGCACAGATACAATTCAATGTTTAACGGCGCCAATTATATCTGGTAGCTTATTTTCTAATGTATCTTAATAACTAAAAGCAAATTTTTTATCCTCGCTGCCGACTACGAGCTGAAACTAAATCTAACTTAAAGCTAGAATATTTTGCATTAAAAGCACAGGTTTGCTGTTTGATGGTTTTCATTGCCATAGGTCAGCAGCATATTAAATTTGTTCCGCTGCTGGGCCAAGATATTACGGACTGGCATATTGGGTTGTTTCCATCGGGCCTTGAGAGTATCGTGCGGATCTGATTGCTGTTTCCGGATCCGGCGTCTTAACGTGTTCTTGTCGTTTGGTTGGATGTAGGCGGAAGGGAATAGGATTAAACTGGGGCGTGGATGGATTTCAGGAAAACGTATATAAGGGACATGTAGGATAGGTCACGGCTCGCCAAGACATCACGAACAGGAACAGCCGGCTGCCTACCTTCGGCCTGCAGGGAAGCTTACATCCAACCCCTTGAACCACGGGTTCGTCGACACCTTGGGGATTATGGAATGTAACCACCTTCCCAGTTCCCCCTTGGTCCAAGAATTTTGCCAACTGATGATCGTATTCTGACGTACAAGTGCGAAAAATTCATTAAAGGCAATTGGTCTTTCATAAATATCACCGTTTGTTGCGCCCACCTTAGCCAAAGAGTCCGCTTTCTCATTGCCCGGTATCGAGCAGTGAGAAGGGACCCACGCTAAGGTAATCTGAAACGATTTTTCGGATAAAGCACTCAGATGTTCCCGTATTTTCCCCAGGAAATACGGAGAGTGCTTAACATTTTTCATCGATCGGAGAGCCTCAATGGAACTGAGTTTGTCCGTAAAGATGAAATAATGGTCCGTGGGCATTTTTTCGATAATCCCTAGGGTGTACTGAATTGCAGCTAATTCTGCGACGTAAACAGAAGCAGGATTATCGAGCTTATGGGAGACGGTTAAATTGTTATTGAAAATACCGAAGCCAGTGGACCCATCAAGAAGTGATCCGTCAGTGTAGTACATATTGTCGCAGTTGATGTTTCGATATTTATTGGAAAAATTTTTAGGGATCTGCTGCACGCGTAAATGATCCGGGGTTCCACGAGTTTCTTCTATCATGGATGTATCGAAAAACACAGTAGAATCAGAAGTATTTGATAAGTCGACACGATTTGGAATATTCGAAGAAGGGTTAATATTTTGGGACATGTGATTGAAATACAATGTCATAAAACGGGTTTGAGAATGAAGTTCGATTAACCTTTCAAAATTTTCAATCACGGGACGGTTCAAGACCTCACATTTGATTAGAATACGAGAAGACAGGCTCCAGAAGCGGTTTTTCAATGGTAGTACTCCAGCTAAAACCTCCAAACTCATCGTATGGGTCGACTGCATGCAACCTAAGGCGATACGCAAACAACGATATTGTATTCGCTCCAGTTTGATCAAATGTGTGTTTGCTGCGGAGCGGAAGCAGAAACACCCGTACTCAATAACAGACAGTATCGTTGTTTGGTAAAGCCTTATAAGGTCTCCTGGGTGGGCTCCCCACCATTGTCCGGTTATTGTACGAAGAAAATTCACTCTTTGTTGACATTTTTTCATCAGATACCTCACGTGACAACCCCAGGTGCCTTCAGAGTCGAACCAGACACCAAGATATTTGTGTACCAAAACCTGAGAAATCGTTTTACTCATTAATTGTGTTTGAAGCTGAGCAGGTTCATGCTTCCTAGAAAAAACTACTATCTCAGTCTTCTCCGGAGAGAATTCGATACCTAGCTGTAAAGCCCAAGCAGACAAATTGTCCAAAGTATCTTGCAATGGTCCTTGCAAATCGGCAGCTTTGGCTCCTGTAACAGAGATTACACTGTCGTCTGCAAGTTGTCTTATCGTGCATGAATTTGCCAGACATTCTTCGATGTCATTTACATAAAAGTTGTAAAGAAGGGGGCTTAAACATGAGCCCTGGGAACGACCCATGTAGCTAATGTGAAAAAAACTAGATTTGTTTCATATTTTTCGCATCGTGTAATAGCATAGCAAACAAATTTACCATAAAATGAACAAAGAGACTTTGCTAGTATTCAAGCAAACAGGTTTGGCCCGTAGTGGCTAGCCACTTTCAAATGCATTTTGAATTATTAAAAGTTGGTATTTAATCTAAAATGAGAATTTTTTTGGAATATCGAGTTGAAGTTAAACAATGACAAAAGTTAACTATGACACTATCAACAATTCGATGCAGATGGCTAGCGCTGGTTTAAAACTTATTTAATTATCTAAACTGCGATAAATCCTTCGTTCAGTAGATCGTGGATTATTTGCTTACTCGAGAACGAATCTGCATCTCGCTTCTTGATTGATTATTTTTGATTATTTTCGTAAAATTGTTTTCTAACGATTTATTTTTTTTTAAATTTCACAACTTGAATAATAGTTCATTTTCTCAATTTTTTGATGTTACATATGTTATATTCAAACTAAACTTACAAAATAACTAAAAATGAATGTGATTGAAAAAAAAAAACAATTTACAAAAACCATTGCTCATGAAAAAATACTGGATTGCTCAAAAAAATATTCACACATGCAAAAGTTTGTCTTTGAAATTTGTTATTAACAATGGCAAAGCTTGGAACAACGAAGTACTGTCCTCTTTTAATCATTGATAGGTAGTTAAAATCCCTCTCTAATACTCCGATATAACAGAAACCTTTTATAGTGTTGCGTAAAAACATAACAATCCTCATCCCATCATCACCACCTTTGTCTACTTCTTTGTTTTCGTCTTCTTCTACATAAGCAAACAAATATTATTTGATAAAAAATAAAAAAAGTTGGCTTACTGTAGCGCATTTGCAGGATAGTAGATAAACCTATGCTTAATTTTTAATACTTCGAAAATTTTATGTCGATATATCAAAATATCTTAAATCAAAACTGTTGATCAGATTTTACATAATGATCAAAAATAATGGCCAATAGCTTAACCCGATCCCGACGCAGAGAAATCAGTTTTACCTCACAAAATGAACTTCAAACTCTTATTACTCATCAACTATAAACATAAAAAACACTAACTGTATTGCAAATTAAAGATCAATCTGTACATCACTGAATAATTTCATCGTGAAAGTTTTCAAGTATAATTGTTGAACTTGAATCAGAGTTTGAATGTCACTCGTCGGAAATGGGTTTATCTTATACTCTAAGTTTTTTTAAACAGCTGAAATTTTCACGTATCAGCAAGATAATTATCCCTTTCTCCGTGCATCTTGAGCGTCGTAGTATACTCAAAGAATTAATTTGGGGTACAATATATGCAGCATGTCTTGTAGAGATGGTCGGGTTTCGGGTTTTCAAACCCGAAACCCGAAACCCGAACCCGACCCGTACCCGTCGGGTTCGGATCGGGTTCGGGCTTGTAAATTTTCGAAAGTGTCGGGTTCGGGTCGGGTTCGGGTTTGAAAATTTTTGAAGGTGTCGGGTACGGGTCGGGTTCTGAAAACCCGAAACCCGACTATATCAAATAAGCATTTTTGTAAGATTATGATGTCTAATTTCATGCAACTGCAAAAACACTAGCATTTCAATACCATTCGAGGCCAAAAGCTTCAGGGCAGCCTCAAATTGGTACAAAAAATCTACCCCTCAAAAAATATCTCGGGTTCGGATTTCACAGTTTCGGGTTCGGGTTTCACAAAAATAAAATTTTCGGGCTCGGGTCGGGTTCGGGTTTGATCGAAAAAAAAAGTTTCGGGTTCGGGTCGGGTTCGGGTTTCAACCAAAAAAAAATTCGGAAACGGGTCGGGTACGGGTTTGAAAAATGCCAAACCCGACCATCTCTAATTGTCTTGTGCAGGTTAAATGTCTTTTCTATTTTTAAAAATATCGAAAAAAAAATATATTGCTTTATCTTTGAGTACAACTTCTTGAGAACATTTTTGTAACATTTGTTAGAGCTTTGAGTAATAGAGAGAAAGTTGGATAGATTTTAAATGCGGCTTGTCACGCGCCATAAGCTAAACTTGAAACTCGATATGATGTTTTGCATAAAATGGCTTTGGCGAGCTACAGTCGTTTTCCTTGAATTTTTTATAAATGTTCGTTATTAACGTCGAAAATATTTTTATTTGATTAATTGATATTTTTAATAAACGAACAACTTTTTGCTATCGAATAACTGTACTATTGAAAAATTACAATTTCTATGCATATAAAAATTGCTACACACTTCAAAAAAACCAAACTGCTTATTTTCTCGAGCAAAAAGGTTATAATCCCCATTATTTTCTTGACTTTTCCATAGTCTATCCTCAATAAACTACAACAGGTACTGCCTTATTCCATCACTTGACAACCTAATTTTGATGGTAATGTCATGACATTACAGAACTTATTGGACATGTGACTATAAAATAACGTTCATAATCAACTGACAGTGGTTTGGCTAACTTTAGATTTCATTTACATGCTTGATATCTTTGATACTATGTCTTTCTTACATCTTAAAGTTGCCTTCCACCCTTTATTACGTTTATGGCGGCTTTTGTCGATGCACCTGCATCAGAACTTATAGCCATGTGCTAATTTACACGTGTGCCGAATATTAGTTAAGACGCAGTTAGCTTTGATTTCATTACGACTGGCTTCATACCAGGCGAGAGGAGGTGAGTGGAGGACTAAAAGCAAAGGTAACTTGTCGTCAGAACAGGAGTGTTTGCGTTGCTACCCACAAAAAAAATAACAAACTTTAGTGTACCTCAGCTTCAGAGTTTGCTTGGGAAAAAGGCAATTTGAGTAACTTTCGTTTGTCGTGCGTGTGACTGAAAGACAAGCAAACTATATATATTCCGATGGATTCTCAAACAATGCTCCTCAGCCTACTCACTTAAAATATTGTAATCTTGAATATCTAAATTCATTTTCAATACTACTTTCTAATTTCCACAACGCAGACATCTAAGAGGCAGACAAAACGATTTCAAGTATGTGATCATTGGTTATCCGAAGAAAAATCAAACTTTTGGTAGTACCTCGATTTGTATTCCCGTTTACGGTCGCATTTTGGGATCGATGGTAACGTCAAAATACCTTCCAATGTTGGTTTAGAAATATCTGAAGTCTCATCTCTGGACAGTTCAACGGATTCTATCAGTACATTGGAATCTGTTTCTTAAGTTGCTATTGTGGCTTCTCCACCAGTTTCCACTCCATCAGTAAGCTCAACTAAGCGAATGAGATCTGGCGAATATTCATGAATAATGCGATATATTTCAAAAAATGACTCTTCATCGTGGTTGTCAAAGGAAACAAAATCGCTTCTAACTTCTTAATCCTATGTTGACTAATGACGGTTGTTCGACGGAACGCTTTAGACTTGACATTTCTTACCTCATTGAGACTTCAATTGCAAAAACTGACTGTTTATCGGTTGACACAGTGCCCTTATCGTATATGGTCCATCCTCCAAAGCATTTGGAAAATTCGATTCCATTGTTATTCCAAGGATACAACCCAGAAGCTCTGAAACCGCTCTTAATACTCTGTATTGTCAACGAACGACGCAGAAAGTTTTGTAAAACCACGGCAAAGTTTCTCAATGTTACTGCTTCGTATTGATTATCCTTTCTGAACTGTGCAACCGCTTTCGGCCACCCATTCTTCAATGGTTTAAGCGCTGACACATCAGCAGGTTGCATCAGTCTGGTTGTATTAGGAAACAACGCAACTAGAATAATGCCTAACTCTCGACACAATTCTGACGTTTTCAAATTTATATGACTGCTGTGTCCATCTATAATAAAAAGTACAGGTTTCTTGATCTTCTTTCTTTCCAAATGTGGATTAAAAACATTCCGAATGTAATCTCGGAACACATCAGCAGTCATCCAACCATTATCAGATTTTGCGATTCCCCACGTCGAAGGAACTGATTGTGCAAATTCACGTGGAACACTTTTATATGGATAGATGACAGTAGGAGGAACTGTTTCTCCAGAGGCATGGAAAGAAAACATCGTTGTTACGTCGAGTTTACTGCTGGACCGTTCAATATCATAAACCATTCGACTTCCTCGTTGCGCTAAAGCTGCTTTCGTCTTGGGGTTCAACTGGTCTCATCACTATTTATGATTCTCGTGGGATCTTCACGAATTTCCATCATGTTTCTCTGCTTAAGATAGAATTCAACTTTGCCGAACCATGCTTTTATGTCTGACGGCGAAACTTTTTCACTGGCATTTGTCACAAATTCAGGAGTTCTCAGAGAAATAACTGGATGACGATTCAAAAACAGACGTTGCCATTTTTTACCTGCGAATAAAATTGTTGTTTCAAATACCACTCAGAACAATAAAAGCGCTTAACAAACTCGGTCGGTTGTTGTTTTTTTTAATAATAATGGTCTTTATTGATATATAGGATTTCCCCGTTATCAGACTTAAAAAAAAAGGTATTACACATTACTGTTAAAATATTGCCAAAGGTTAGTTTTCAACTGTTTCGTTGACATCTCCAGTTTTACATATGGCCAAAGATCATTGTAGGCAGCCATCATTCTATATAACGGCTCATTCCTGGCATAATTTTGAACCCTGTTCGACAAGTGGAACGGCCTTACCCTCTTTAGATCGGCTCTACCTTCGTACCTCGTCAATTGGCTGCATAAGTACGGTGCACTATATTTCCCTGAGTCCAGATCCTTTAGAAATAGGACGTCGATCTGCATTATACGGTCTCCAAGGCTATTGATTCCCACTAGCATGCATAAAGACCGATAGTCAGGCATTTCGTCTCTCCATCCAAGATTGCGCAGCGCAAACCGTACAAACTTTTTCTGTACTCGTTCAATGCGGTTAACATGTACATTATAGTACGGCCGCCAAACCACGCTAGCATACTCAATCCTTGTGCGGACCAGTCCGTTGTATATTGCAACAATTGTATAGGGATCATTCAGTTCACGGCCAAAACGTTTTACCATACCAAATTGTGAGTTTGCTGTCGTCACTACCTTCTAGATGTGTCTTCTAAAGGTTAACTCGCTGTCCAATTCTACACCTAAGTCACAATGGCAGGTCGTTTTTTTAACTACATCTGTACCTAAGCTGTAGTCGTAAGCGATTTTGTTGGTTTTACGACCAAATGACACTACGCAACATTTAGAGACGTTGACGTTTTGACCAAACATTTGACAAAAAACAAGAAAGCGGCACAAATTGTTCTGAAGCGTCACACAATTCTTCGGGCATCGTATTGACATGAAAATCTTTACATCATCCGCATATATTAGTATGTAAACGTCAGTAAGCAGACCTGGAAGTTCATTCATGACAATAATGAACAGCAGAGGACCCAAATGGCTTCCCTGAGGTACCCCCGAGCTAGATGCAAACGATCGCGAATTTGTCTTATGAAGTCTAACGTATTGCAGCCGGCCAGACAAATACGAATGTATCCATTTTAAACATACTCCATTAAAACCATATTTTCTTAGCACAGCAATAATCGCATCTATGTTGACCAAGTCAAATGCCTTAGACATGTCTGTATATATTGTATCAACCTGGTTCTCCAGTGCATTGTCCTAGATACAAATTCCACTAAATTTGTCACGGTGGTGCGTTTTCTCAAAAATCCGTGCTGGCAACTGAGGATTTGTGGTTCAATCCACTTATATGCATGTTCGTAAAAAATGCTTTCAAACATCTTTGGTATTGCTGAAAGGATAGCTACGCCTCTATAATTTGCGACTGATATTTTCGAACCATTCTTATGGATGGGAATAATATGCGATATCTTCCAGATTTTCGGGAAGCAAAAAACCATCCACACAACTTCGCAACAATGAATTCGGTATACCGTCCGGTCCCGACTCCTTAGATACATCCAGCGACAATATTTTCTCACGAATTGTTTCCATAGATACGGCTAGAATGGGCATACTAGATTCGGAGGACGCGAATTGAGGCACATTACCAGAAGCATTATGGCCATAGACACTTTTGAAATGCTGAACGGACTTGGTCATGGATTGGCGTCCAAGAACTGTTTGACACTGTCCGCTAGCTTTTCTTTGGTAATAGGTATACCTCTCTGCTGCATGTCAACGATCCAGCCTTCAAACATACTTTCTTCCTCCATAGTTAGCGTCATCCGGCCGGAACGAAAAACAGTCTGTTTCTTGTTTTTTTACAATCTTGACCGAATTGTTGATCTTGGCACACCATAAAGCCGAGCAGCTTCATCAACACCGATTTCTTTATTGCGTACTCTCAAAACTACAGTAGATGCAGCTTCCTCCGAGTATTTACTTCGATATTTTGCTGATTGTTGGTGTTGCTGTTGAAATTAAAGAGTGTCAATAATTGCACAGAAGTAGCATAATAGCATTTGTTACCATTTTAAGGCGATGCGAAGTGTGAACTAACTGATAAACACACCGTTAGAACCATTTACTGCATATAAAAACTCTGTTTTACACACCTGACTTGCACTTGACAGCAGAGGGCGAAAACTGGTTCAACAAGAAAATTCAAACCAGTGAACTAGATTTCGACCCAGGCGAATTCTAGCGCTCGTGTGATTTGGGCTACCCACATTTCGCCCAGTTAATTTGTGTCCCTTTCCAGTCCAAAAAACGACAGAATACCAAATAAATCATCCCAAAAGTCAACTACAAGTCAAAGTTGATCTAGTTGATAGGAAAAAATTTAAACTAAATGTGACCTTGTACCATTTTACCTTCGATGTATTTTTAGGTTCCATATGCATAATTAGAAAACATATGTAGTCAAAATGACACCAAGTTTTGAAACTGTGTTTAAACATAGAAAAATGCGATTAAAGATCAACTAAAACTGTGAATAAATTGGGATTTAGCATAATTTTATGATAAACCTGATGATAATAAATTTAATGGATATACATTGGTTTAAAATACGGCGGAACCAGTGAGTAGGCGAATTCTGGGGTATGGGCGAATTGTGGTGTTCTTACCCTACTAGTGTTTGTATAAAGCTATAAGTTGTGCTGTTGGCGTCATACATTTCTCATGCAGCTTAAGGGGTAATATCCACCAAATGCTCAAAAAAACAAGGCATTTTTCATGATTTTTTTTAAAGGACATTTGAGATGTAAATTCAATAAATAATATATCGTTGGATTAAGCAACACTTGGAGAAAAGAAAACAAAATTGTATTGCTACTTTTTTACAAAATGGCGGCTGTGCAGCGATTGCCGTGAACTGCTTTTTTTAATAGTTATTCCGCGGCGAGCAGTAGAAGTCGTGCCCAACGCCACCTATAACCAAAACCAAATTTTTTTCATTATCTACATTAGTGTCGCTAGTGAAATACACATGATTATATTTTTGGAATTTTTCTTCGCAAAATGGCAACGGTTTGAAGACAAAAAATAATTTTCTACAAAAAAATCGACCTTAATTGTTTGTAACTTTTGTTGTTGTTAATCAATCGCTAAAATCGTGTGTAATTCTAATGATCGATAATCTTATGAAGAAGCTACAGTTAAAATTTCAAGTCAATCGGATGTAAACTTTTTCAGTTCTACTGTTCGCCGATTTTGAAAACATGGTTTTGAGTTAAACGCGTTTGAAGATTCAAAATGCTATATTTTTTTCCTTCAGTCAGCTATCCCTGCGCCGTAAAGTTGTCCTTCCTGGGCTTTAATTTCCTCTTCTTCCTTTTTGTTATCTGATGTAAGACTGCACATAGCCTCTTTCGCGATATCGGAGATGTGAGACCCAGCGACTTTGACGCGGTTGACGTCCGATATCACGCAAAACTCTAACTTGTCACTCATATTTAAGTTTTTTTGAATATAACTCACAGTTAAAAAGTATAGAAAAACTTAAACAGTGGACGTACACAACAAGAACGGCTGGTTGACTAAACAAAGAGAAATCGTGAGTAAACACGTGCTGTAGACACGCTGTAACGGTCATAACTTGATGCAGCGACCTCTATACTTTAAATTTTAAACACGATATCGATCATAGGTAACTTCTACTAGTATACAAAGCCTCAAAATTAAAAAAACGAGCATCGCCAAAATAAACGTAAAATGTGATTTTGAAGCATAAAAGTTGTTCGATAAAAATTGATTTAAACAAACTGTACACACTTAGATCAGTACTTGGGCGATGTGGATTTTGCTTCTAGGGTAGTTTTAGCATGATTTATGCCAATAAAAAAAAAATGCCAAGAAAAAATTTTTTTTGGTGGATATTATCTCTAATGCTCTACATACTTGATATTATTTTGCTCTGTTAAATATATTAAAAACATGCGTAGAATCACCGTTTTGAAGTCAGTTTTCGTCCGATTTGAGATCTGTTTTTTATTTCAAAAGATGAGTAAGAAAATGCCGTTATGTGGACAAACTCTGGAATTTTAATATTTGGCTTTAAAATATATGACGTCGAAAAAACATTGAAGATTTTCGATTTCTCAAAATTTCAAAATGGCGCAATTGCTGTTAAAAATTTGTCAAGAAATCCAAAAACCATAGTTTTGGTCATAGTGTTGCCAGATAACTTTTTTTCTGCATTTGAAAAATAAGTTTATATTTTCCGGCAAACATAACAATAGGAAATATAGCTCTCAAATTGAAAGTTTCATCGTGCTTCTTGGAAAATTTCACGAAGAAATCTAGTAAATGTATCTGTTTCGGTCAGAAGAGTTGCCAGATAAAATAGGTTGCCAGATCATCCTAAGAAAATGTGTGTCAATCTCGAGATACAATTTTTTTGCGAAAACAGTTTTAATTTTCTCGATATTTACCAAAATAATCATATATATTTGAAAATGTTTGTTATTTTTTCAACCCATCGTATGATTTTTAGAATTTTGCCGGTTATTAGGAAATCGAAAAAAATCTTTTCATTTTGCAGTAATGTGGCCAGTTTCTATTAATTATTTCCCAAAAAAAAATTGGATTTTTTTCAACCAAAAGTTAACACATCAAAAAAATCGATTTCTTGGTGAAAATGGTGAACTTTTCTTGTACAAAAGTTGTCTCCCGAGATTGACTCATATCACTTCAGGGTCTCTGGCGACTCTTCTGGCTGAAACTGATACTTATTCTAGATTTCCTGATGGATTTTCTCCCAAAACCACCTATGAGTTTATATTTGGTCGTCTAATACATATAAACTGTATTAAAAAGAAAAGAAAGGTTATAAACGAAAACTGCGTTTATTTTTGCGACGATGAAAAGGGTCCACAGTACGGTAAAAATTTCAGTCAGCACAAAAAACGGGATATTTCAAAAGTGACCCTTGACTGATGAATAACTCTTCCACCTTTGAGCAAAATTTGTGATGGTCGATGTCAAGTTTATAGATTTTCTCGGTTACTCCATATGGAGTGACACTCAGGTCAAGAACTATCATGCCACACTAATAAAATATCTCGGAAAACAAAGTGGTGGTGCTGAAAAAACAATCAAAATGGCATCTGAGTTTGATTCACGGGCTTCTGGATATCGTGCTGATTTCGGAAACATAAGATGGTAGAGGGAAAACGGTGTCCAACATGTAACTATTTATGAATCTCATTTAAGCTTTCATGGCTAACAGACTTGCAAATAAAATTTTGGTGCCTCTAAATTTCACACTTTTGGAGATTTTGAAACTATGAATATTTCATTTTATTTTACTTACTTTTATCAACTTTTACCTAAAAACGATGACAATTAAAATTGGGGTATAATGCACTATGTAGCGCTGTAGCAGATTGCATGAAAACTTGGGGTATGTTCTATTGCTTTTGATTTTACTTCTGAGACATCAAACGCTTATTCCTTTGCATGCTGATCTCTGCTTGGGACAAATAAGCCTCCTGCATTGGAGCATATTGGCCTTTGTTGTGGTGCTTCTTGGCCACGAGCTTGTTTGGTAGCATTGGAAATTTTTATCATAAAAAACTGCGGACTTCGTCATAAACATACATTATATAGATCGTACAATCATCCTACACGTTCAACGACGTTGCTTGAAAATGATTAAAAGCGCTGTCAACTGCGTAAAAGCTTAACTGTTATACCAATGCTATTGATTTTACTTTTGTGACTTCAAACACTTCTGAACTTTGCTTTTGATTTTACATTTACTTCGAGCACTCTCTTTTCGCGTACTGATTACTGCAAGCGCCACATTAGTCTCCTGCATTGGAGCATATTGGTCTTTGTATTAGTGCATTTTGGCCACGAACTAGTTGGGTGGCAATTATCAAAAAAAAAAATTGAAATCGCGTATTTCAGAATAAGCTTTGCCATAAACATACCTTGCATACATCCTTCAATCATCCTACAAATTCAAGGTCGTAAAAAAAAAATATTAAAAGCGTGTAAATTGCGTAAATGCTTAATTAATGCGTTTTCTATAGCTCTCTCCTTTTTGCTAATTTTTGACTGTTTTACAGAAACCGAAAGTAGTCTTGGATTTCAAAATAGTGTCTGGATTCAATCTTCGACCTCTGGGTATCATTTTGGTATCAAAGATAACCATATTGGGTGGTATTGGGACATTTTCGAAAAACGGAAGTCATCATCTTCGATTTCAAAATGGCGTTTGGTTATGATGTTTGCTCTCTGGACATCGTTTCGATTTCGGAATGACAATTTTTGCCGTTTTTCCAGAAACCAAAAACTGCCACTTCAGATTTTAAGTGGTGTCTGGGACCGCTTATTGAAATACTCAGATATGGGTGGTATTTAATTATTTCCGGAAACCGGCAGTTGCCATCTTGGAAATAAAAATGGCATTTGGAGTTAATTTTTGATCTATGGGCATGATTTCAATCTGGGAAATACCCACATTAGTAATATTCAGCCATTTTGAGCTGGTTTCCGAAAACCGTAAGACGTCTTAGATTTCAAAATAGCGTCTATAGTCGATTTTCAAACTCTGTGCATCATTCTGGTTCCGGAAATACAATTTCAGGTTGTTATCCAGAAATTGGAAGCCATCATCTTAGGACTCAAAATAGAAATTTTCGGACGCGTTTGTGACGTTAGATGGTCTGAAGCAAGGTGACGGCCTCTCAAACTTGCTGTTCAACATAGCTTTGGAAGGTGCAATACGACGGGCAGGTGTGCAGAGGAGCGGCACCATCATCACTAAGTCTCACATGCTTCTGGGCTTTGCGGACGACATTGATATAATTGGTGTTAACCGTAGAGCAGTTGAAGAGGCCTTTACGGCTCTCAAAAGGGAAGCTGTGAAAATCGGACTCACCATAAACACTGCCAAAACGAAGTACATGGTGGCTGGCAGAGAGCGTGGTAGTTCTACGGGTGTTGGTGCTGCGGTGAAGATGGATGGGGATACTTTCGAAGTGGTCGACGAATTTGTTTATCTTGGTACTCTCGTGACATGTGACAACGAGGTGAGCCGCGAGGTGAAGAGGCGGATTGCGGCGGCGAATAGGGCTTATTACGGATTGCGTAGCCAGCTTAGGTCCCGTAGCCTACAGATCCGTACGAAATTTGCGCTCTATAGGACTCTGATCCTCCCGGTGGCGCTCTACGGACATGAATCGTGGACGTGGAAGGAGGCCGATCGACGAGCGCTTGGGGTCTTCGAGCGTAGAATCCTGCGATCAATACTCGGAGGCAAACTAGGGAACGGGGTGTGGCGCAGAAATCACGAGCTGTACGAAGTAACACGGCAGGTTACAGTGGGCTGGCCATGTAGCGCGGATGGCGGATGAGCGGCTGGCAAAGATAATATTTAGTAGAGAACCGGATAGAGGCCGACGACTTCGAGGCAGACCGCGCACGCGCTGGATGTGTGCTGTCGACGAGGATGCCAGAGCAGCGGGTGTAAGGGGAATCTCCGAATCTGTATCATATTTACAGTTCGCTCATTTTTCGCTCTCCCTACTGCACATACTGTCTGCTTAATGAACTTCCGAATTCAAACTATCATTTTATATCCCTAAGAAACATGCCGGATGCCGCTGTTTAACGTCAAAAAGGAGCTCTTCCGTCAAACACGTTCGGCGAGGGAACGCCAACAACTGAGTGACTCGGCTACACACGAACCGTAGAAATAGTAAGTTGCTATGCACTACGTGTGAAGAGACACATTTTTTCAATCACAAAAATATCTCCCATAAAGCAGTGTGTATGGTTGAACGAGGCGTGGTAGGAACTGAGCACAATAGTATAGGATGATATGATATTGCTCTCAGAGGAAAGCATTCTTTTGAAATTGACTAAATCTAAAATGATAAAAAAAAAACAAACCCAAACTATAATATGAAAAAAAAACTAGTGCTATGGACGATTGGAACAGAACCGAACAGTGATTTCGAAAACATACTGATTGAGAGTTAGAAAAAAACACTACCTTGCATGAAAACAATTTGAAAATTTAGGTTCGTAAAACATTAAAAATAAATGTACGTTCCTCTTGAAAAAGTCTCGACAGAGACGCCAACATCGTTAACAACTATGAGTCCTCCTTTTAACAGAATCAATGGAGACGCCGTATTACAGATTAAATGAGAAGTTAAACGGTGATACTATAAATCTGAATGTTTTCAGATACCAGGATCGCATTTTTTTCTGCATTTTTGAAAGTAATACTACCAAGTTTTACTTACTGCAAGTAGATGTTCTAGCAAAATACACTCCATCAAGGAATTAGAATACTATGAATATTAAAATAAGACTAGAGGCTATACGAAAAAGTACAGTTTCTCATTACCGCTACAAATTTCACCACTGTCATCAACAGTCACAACAAAGACAACTGTTAAAATGTTTCACATGTAACTTGTTTTTGGATGCCTTCCATTAAAAACAAAATTTCGCTTTCTTCACCCGCTTCAGATACACCCTCGTACCAACATAACTTACAACGTCTTGACGGTGTTTGTTTGTTTATTGCAATGAACAGCAGAGGTGCGAAACACAAAGAGTTTTCCCATATATCTCGCAGTTACTAAATACTTTTTTTATGCGCTAGTTGCACGCGCCGGTGAGTGCACTCTTCGTGAAAACTCGACAACCATAAATTACGCTACATCTGAGTGACATTTCCCTATCGATTATGTTGTCCATCGTGGAGACCAGAGTTTCTACTTACCAGCCGTTACGGAACTTATGGCAGCCGGTATCCAAGCTGCTTGTGTTCATAGAGTCAATACCAGACATACGAAAAGCATCCGCAACTATTTTTTTTTCTTTTCTAGACATCCAAACCAATGACTTTGGCTGGCGGAAGAACATTGAAGGTGACACTTTTGTGCATCGATCCACCGCCAGGTAGACGAAATGGATGGAGAAGGAGAAGTTTCCTGCTACGTGTACGGCAAGCCATAATTTTCCGCATGCTACCTACTGGCTGCTAGCGGGTGATTGCAGCGGAAATTTCTGTCCTTATCGGCCAGAATGTGACTTTCGGAAAAGCTGCAAAGTTTGTTGTCTTCTCCGTTTCACCTCAACAAACGAGCAGCTATCGTAATGGGACGCATACATGAAGATGTGCACCTTTTCTACCGTAGCAGAATGTGCAAGCATGGCACTGCAATTAATGCCTGTACTACGACAGGTTTTCCCGCCGGCTTCTGCTGCCAGCTAGCCTGTGAGGACCGAAGTAAGAGGACAAAGTTAAAACTTAATTATCACTTGTCACACATTGCGACGTTGAACCAGGGAATGCAAGCGAGATGATGTGACCAACAAACAGGTGCATCAGCTGTCAGAAAAAGTAATGCATAAATTATGTTATTTATGAGTCCTACGTTGCGCTAGAGCTCACTTTCTTAGATACGCCATCCAACGTTACGAAAACGGCCGACGGTTCCGATCAATCGGGCGGACATCAAAAACCGACTGTATGGGATCGTTCCATCGGAAGGCAATGATAGCATCTTTCGGCGCCGATTGCCCTCTGTTGACCCAGAAAATTGTAATCAGTTGGTTGTGCTTCGAAAAAAAAATATCGCACCATTGCCAAATCAACCAAATCCAGGCCAGTTGCAGGCAATGTGTTTGGAAGCCTTCCAGTCATGCTGCTGTTTTCGGAACCCAACAGAACAACAATCAACAAATATATTTCATTTATCTATAATTAAATCTTGGAATTATGGTTTTGTCTCTTTTAGATCGGAACTTCGTTGCCTTCCCTTCGCGCAATTTCGCGTCCAAGCCAGACAATGGAACCGACGATAGGTTTTCTTGTTGTAATAACAAAATCATTTTTCGACGAGCTCACGGTAAATTTTTGTGTAAGTTATGATTAGTCTACTATATGAATAGTTTTTCTTCACAGTGATGAGAATTATTCATTCGAGCCTTCAAAATTATCGTTTCCAATCATGTGAATGTAATTTTGGATTTTTGGTACAGTAATGCCTTATCATGAATAAATCTCAATCAATTTTCAACGCGCTTTTAAAGTTTTAAACGCTTATCGCTATGTGTTCCGGACTACACCATAACGCTAACTTCTATTGCGATAAAAGTGAAATTAAACCGCGCAACCGATTGCTACACCAACAAGTTCGCAAATTTGGGGACGGGACACGAGGCATATGGACGCTAGGCATATGGATGTTAGGCATAGTATGCTAGGCATACAGACGCGAGGCATAATGGATGTGAGGCATAATGGATACGAGGCATACTGCCACAAGGCATAACGGACGCGAGGCCGAATGGACGCGAGGCCGAATGGACGCTAGGCCGAATGGACGCGAGGCCGAATGGACGCGAGGCCGAATGGACGCGAGGCCGATTGGACGCGAGGCCGAATGGACGCGAGGCCGAATGGACGCGAGGCCGAATGGACGCAAGGCCGAATGGACGCGAGGCCGAATGCGATGTTGTACGATCGCATGAGATCCAATTATGTAGTTCAGGTGTTATTATATTCCTAAAGAGTTTAAGTTGGGTATAATACCTTTCTTGAAATCATGCGGCGAAGACGCATAATCGAGGGCAAGGAAACGAGGCGGCACTAAGCCGCCGTGGTTTCCGCAGTCCGAGCCGGCCGCCGACCCGCCGTCGGAAGCGGCGGCCTCTCGCACCCAAACGACTGATCTACTGGTTTGCTAGGTCTACTCAAACAGAGTTTTCTTCCCTTAGTTAAGTCCGAACGAGCGGTAGCGAGTAAGGACAGCATTCGCTCGGACAGCGAGTCGGCCGAAGGCCGCGAGTGTATTGCTTTTCAAATGTTATCGAAATACATGTTATCGAATGCTGTGTTGATGATGACGATAATAACACATTCCATATCACTTCCCCTTGGCCTTGTGTCCTTTCGGCCTAGCGTTCATTCGGCCTCGCGTCCGTTCGGCCTCGCGTTCATTCGGCCTCGCGTCCATTCGGCCTCGCGTCCATTCGGCCTCGCGTCCATTCGGCCTCGCGTCCATTCGGCCTCGCGTCCATTCGGCCTCGCGTCCATTCGGCCTCGCGTCCATTCGGCCTCGCGTCCATTCGGCCTCGCGTCCATTCGGCCTCGCGTCCATTCGGCCTCGCGTCCATTCGGCCTCGCGTCCATATGCCTCGTGTCCGTATGCCTGCCGTCCATTATGCCTAGCGTACTATGCCTCGCGTCCGTATGCCTCGCGTCTGTATGCTTAACGGGGTGTCATCCGCAAATTTATGTCATCCGGCATCAGTCGAAAAATAAACGATCAACCGGAGTGTCGTTTCGAAAATTAATTTCAAATCGCGATAACTTAAAATTTATTCCACTTTTGCTCCGAAACGGAGTGCTGTATCGTATGTCTCGAAAGTGCCATCGCAAAACTCCCCCCTCTAATTACCAAGTGAAATTGATTCGGGTTCGATTTCGTTCTGCCTGTAGGGTCTATTGGTCGGTCGATGCCTCTAATATCGCTGTAAAATTCATTATAAACTTTCACCCGTCGACTGGAAAAAGTTCAATCCGTGCGCTCTGGGAACGAGAGAGCAAGTTTGCGCTCGACTCGGGAAATCAGAGAAACCAACTAGCATCAAATTTACTTGCGATATTCTAACGAGCAACTAGTGGGTACGAGTATCCAGCACAGTTTGCGTAGTCTATGAAAATTGAAACTCAGTCATGGGGTGTGAGGGTACACTACCGAGTAGCAGCCGTCGGTGGAAAACTGCTGAAGCAAATATTCGTTTTGATGTTTCAATATAACGAAGTAAAGAATAAACGTTACTGTGATTTTTCATTTTTTTTTTCTACGTAATATTCAAAAGAGATTAACAATATGCCTTTTACCCTAAAATAAAACCAGCGGCAGATGATAGTTCTGTTGAAAAGTTGGGTTATTTCCTGTGTATTTGTTGAAGGTAAAAAAAGAAAATCGGAAGAAATGATTGAAGACAGTGGAACTTTTCTACCGATGCAGAAAATCTGCTCGGCAAACTACGGTTAGTCCCGGTTATAAACTTACCTCTCGAAGTTTACTGTTGCGACCGAAAAACTGATCCATCTGAAGAATTACGAAGTTTAATTTTTTATCCAAAAATCTAAATTCGATCCAACTTTCAGTCATAAAACTATACAAATATGCATTTACCAATATCATCAACTCGAGTTTATCATGGCACTGGAACTTTTACGCGAAAGCCAATAAATAACTCCAATCGCTTCATTTTTCGAATCCATCTATATCGAATGCTACCCAATCGACTCCCTCGTGGGCCATAAATTTTCCCAACTCTGGCTGGATTTCCCCTTGTATCAACCCAAATCGATGGGAGACATGGTGGCCTCGCCGCACGGTAATATGAGGCAAATGGGTATTGCAGAGCCTATCGTCAGCCTGAAGAAACGTGAATGAGAATAATCATATTTACGATGTTTACTGATTATCGTTTCGCCTTTCAGATCGAAATTCGAGCCTTGCTAGGCCCAAATGGGGTATGTTGATTTCGGTGCGCAAAAAAATGTATCGGTTATTGTAGGTGCCGGCATCATCGTAGGCGTACGGACTAAAGTACAAATTTGACACAGGCCGCATCCGGGACAGCAGCCAATATCGGTGTAGCGTACAGCCAAAGTATGGATGGTAACCGGTTATTGTTTGCGATCCGGGTTTCGCAATACTCTGCTTGAAAGTAGCCACCCACGCGGGAAATGCGGCCTGTTCGGAAGTAAGAGTATCCCGTTCGTTTGGAGCCTATAACAAATTATTTTCACAGTTGAGCCTGATTATTGAGTCAGCTATTTGTCGCTTCTTTTTAATTCTGTGGCGTGCTTAGCTCCAAGTCGGAATTTTAGAAGTTTTGACTCTTACGTCCAAAAGCTATACTGTAGCAGCAAGCATTCCAACAGGACGCAGAAACTGAACCAAATTCGGAAATTCGTGCAGAAAGTTGTAAGAACAAGGTCTACCAGGGTAATGGCTTTTGTTTTGTTTTTGTCTTTTTGTTAGTACTTGTACTATTCACTGTCTCACTTTTTGTCCTGAACGACATGTGCGTAGCCGATGAAAACTAATGTCTGTTTCTTCACATACTTCACATTTATCGTTCTGTAGGTTTCCAATCCCATACTTAAGCAATTTTTGCTTGTTTGATATTAAATCATTCATCAACAACTTTACACCTGGGAAAGTTTCCTCAACTCTGGGAGTGAACATTTGCTATCCTATGAACAATCGATGAATTTGCTTTGAAGAATCCGTTGCATTTGTTGTTCGCATAGTTTTTGCATGTTCAATCCACGCCTTCCCATTTCTGGTGAGCCTTTCAAGATGTTTAAAATCCAGAAGATATTGTTCATCGTTATTCCGTAATATATTTTGAATGAAATGCATTGCATTTGCATTTCGATTCTGGATCAATTAATCCTAAACCACCACGGTCAGTATCTAAATACAATTGTCTCCTATCTATCCGGAATATAATTCGTTTCCATAGGAACACATTGACTTTATTTTAGCTAAATGCTCGTTTGTGGAAGAATATATCTTTGCCAAGTACCAAAGCTTGGACATCACAAAGGTGTTTAAATACCACACTTTTTCCAAAATGCTCAAGGATCGAAAACTATTCAATAGGATGGGGAATCTTTATATAAAAAAAAAACGAAACTTGATAGCAGAAAGCCAGAACCAAGTTTTTTTTTTGTTCTATTTGGTGCCCCAAACAATCCTAAATTTATCGGAAGTCGATTGGTTTTGTCTCCGCTTGGCGCATTGAATTTCTAATTTATATGGAGATTTGTATGAAAAAACCAACTGTTTTGCATTTTCCATTTTAAAGAGCTCAAAATGGCTCAAATCATAGGTTTCATGACTTCAAATGGTAGGTCTTTTGATGCCTAACAACTTGGCCGAAGATACAAAAGAGCTAGTGCGTCCCAAAAAATACTAGAGCTGTTCAAAGTTAAGTATTTCGAAATTTATGTTGCAAATTATATTTTCTGCCAACACTGCCAGTGTACCGGAGTTAGTCAGATTTCCATTAGAAATAACCTCTGAACCATGCTGTAGATTCTACCTACGTCTACAATATTGACCTAAATTTGTTTGCTTGATCCAGCTGAGTATATAAACTCGTTACGACAGAATATTTCTGTTGGGAATCCAACTGACGCCGAACAGTGGGACGAAATCAAAAATAGTAGGACATTGGCGTTTGTGACGAAACGCATGGTTTTAGCTTTTCGATGTCTTATAGAAAGTTCCTCAGTTTAATGAGTACTTTATTTGGGTCGTAACATTTCTTGTTCAAGTGGGGTGTACATCAAAATATAAAATAACTTTTCATTTCTTGATGAACTTGGTAACTTTCTTCCGACGCATTGTAGAACTAGCTATTTCGAGCAACTTTGTGGAAGATTGAAAAATTCTATCTCTTGACCTGACAAAGTTATAAGGTATAAAACAAACCACCCCTTAAAATTAGTTTTTCGGTGATAACGCTTTTATCTTAATTTTGCCATTGTTGCAGTGTTCTACAAACTTTAAACTAAGATTAATTGTCACATTTTTTAGAAGAAAGTGTATCGCTATCTCTTAATTTGGTCTGTTTTTGCAACTTTGTGACACAATTTTCAAGAGAACATAACTTGCGGAAAGGCAGATATTGGCAGCTACTTTTAGTTTCATTTTACTCGGATACTTATTCCCTTCAATTGTGTATATATGTCGTACTGGAATCGAAGGGGATTCATAATAATTTTCCGGAAATTAAGTTGCAACTTTTCTAGAATTTGATTATTTTTTAATCAATTTTTTTTTTAAATTGGACAATCGGTGCCCGATATGAATAAGCCATGGACGTTTGGTGATTCGACAGGTGCTCGGAAATTTCAGCGAAGTTAGTCACTCGCGAATCTGACTTAAACCAGACGTCAAACAGCTCGGATTTTTTAAAGTTACACATTTCCACACTCCACTTAAATTTCCGAGCATCTGTCAAACCACCGAACGTCCAAGGCTTATTCATTTGGGCACAGATTGTCCGATTTAAAAAAAAAGGTAATTAATAAATAATCAAATTCCAGAAAAGTTGCAACTTAATTTCCTAAAAATTACTATGAATCCCCCTCGATTCCAGTACGACATATATACACAAATGAAGAGAATAATTATCCGAATAAAATGAAACTAAAAGTAGCTGCCAATATCTGCCTTTCTGCAAGTTATGTTCTCTTGAAAATTGTGTCACAAAATTGCAAAAACAGACATAACTCCTACAAATTAAGAGGTAGCGATACACTTTCTTCCAAAAAAAGTGACAATTTATCTTAGTTTAAAGTTTGTAGAACACTGAAACAATGGCAAAATTAAGATAAAAGCGTTATCACCTAAAAACTCCTTTTAAAGGTGGTGGTTTATTTTATATCTTATAACTTTGTCAGGTTAAGAGATAGAATTCTTCAATCTTCTACAAAGTTGCTCGAAATAGCTAGTTCTACAATGTTTTGGAAAAAAGTTATCAAGTACATCAAGAAATAAAAAAGTTAATTTTTTTATTTTGATGTACACCCCCCTTGAACAAGAAATGTTACCACCCAAATAAAGTACTCATAAAACTGAGGAACATTCTAGAAGACATCGAAAAGCTAAAACCTTGCGTTTCGTCACAAACACCAATGTCCTACTATTTTTGATTTCGTCCCACTGTACGCCGGTACATTAGTAATGTTGGCAGAAAACAAGATTTCCTGCATTTAAATCGACATACTCAACTTGGAACAACTATCAGCTCTTCTTGTATACATCCTAGCTCTTCAGTGTCTTCTGCAAAGTTGTTAGGCATCTAAAACACCATACTTTAACATAATGTAGTGCATTATTAGATCATTATTGAGCTCTCTAGAAAGGTAAATGCAAAAAGTAGGTTTTTCCATACAAATTTGAAATGCAATGCGCCAAGCGGAGATAAAACCAATCTACTTCAGGCAAGTTTAGGGTTGTTTGGAGCCCCAAAAGGAACCAAAAAAACTTAGTTCTGGAAAATCGATCATTTTGCCCCACCCTACTATTCAAACTTATTCGGTATTTTATTTCGTTTACCAGTTTTTCATAGTTGCAGTCAACTGTTTTATTCCATGTAGCTTTGAAAGTAACACCTTGTATTTTCAAATTATCGGTTTCCATGATTTGAAATGGTCCACCAGTGCATCCGTTAATTCTTAGGAAAAAGGATTTCCTCAGATTCAGATGTATCCTCGCGAACTTTGTGAAGTTAAACAAGATGTTCATTATAACATCATATTCTTCCGAGTTGCGAATAAATGTATGTCATCTGCGTAAACCACTACTCGAAGGAATTTGTCGAACACAAGTACGTTCCATAAAAATTTCTGGTCAACAGAATCAATCGCTTTTTTTAAGTCAATACGCATCAAAAAACTTTTACATGGTTTGTTCTCTACTGACTTTGTCATCAGACGACGGATATCCTCTAAGTTACTGGTACATGATTTTCCTGGGATACAAGCACTCTGTCCTGGACCAATTAAACTCATGAGATGTTCTTGAATTCTGCTGGCTAAAATCTTAGTGAAGAGCTTATAGTCTGTATTCAATATGCTAATTGGCCTGTGATTACTCAATATTTGATCGTCGCCAGTTCGCGTGGAACTACGTCTTTGTTTACTATACTGGGATGCATTCTGTGAAATTGGAAATGAAACTGGCGAATGTTGCGTCAGATTTCAAACTTTAATAACAGCATAACCACATGATGGATAACAACAACCAATATGTTATTGGATGGATAAAATGTATAACAATTGTGTAATATGCTAGTTATCACTCTAATTTCATTGCTAAGCGGTGAAATTAATAAATAGTTTTAATGACAAATTTACACGAACAATGAACCAATTACATGCGAGTATTCCTAGCACAGACGTCGTGAATGGACACCATCCGTTCCCTGTGATATTCTCTGTATCAATATCGAAATAAAAATTGACAGACTCTCCCCGTCCCAATAGGTCAATTTATTTTTGCTTCCATGAACTTAGACTAATATGATGTCTCGAAGGTAAAAGTTTCCAAAAAGTTTGAAACAATCCCCCTCCCTGAACAATTTCTAAACCTGCTTTCAGAACCTAATAAAATCTGATGTCTTGAAAGAAAACATGCCGGTAAAAGCAACAGTACCAGTGGAGTAAAGAACCGCAGGTCTCTCGTCGTCTATGATTGCCGTGGTACTCTTCTATTGGTACATTTCAGCGGTACGCTCCTATTCGTACTGCAGCGATACTATTCGTATTGCAGTGGTACACTTTTGTTCGTACATTTCTATACGTGTGCAATCGAAGAAAAACTGCAATGCTGCTGTTGATGGTGATTGAAAGTTTATCTTATTAATATGATTACCATAAATAACTCAACAAGTATTGTAAATTTTTGCAACGGATATTTATTTAATTTTATCTTCGATATTAACTAAATAATCGTGACCGGATAGTATCGAAAGAGTAAATTCCGAAATGTCTACATTTATAGAAGAATTTTTTGGTTTTTTTTTACTCTCGCTTATTTTTCGTCGGTCTAGTTCCGCCACTGTTGTAGTGCCAATCACCGACGCCCGGTTGGTTGTGAGTTGATCACGCCACCCCACAACCATCGACGCCTATGTCGGCGTTGGGATTCGAACCCAGGCGTCGAGCGTGTTTGGCGGAGACGTTACCAACCACACTAGGCCCCCGCCTGAATTTTTAGTTTATTCACTAAGATTCATTCAAAATCTCTTTTTACATTCCAAAATTATTAGATGATATATTATTATTCTAAGTTTTACCCTAATAAACGTAAAAAAATGTACAAAAATGTAATTGTGGATTGCTACGATTTTTTGCTGGAACTTGTTAATAATTTTGTTTGAAATATCTTCTTATGTTTGCCAATTAATGAACCTTTATCCATATTATTTTGAAAGTAAGATCTATATTATAGATTTGATTTAATCAGAGTTAAATAAGACGAAACCATTCATTATGATAACGTAAGTATTATTGGATTTTGTTTTTGAGGATATAGAATTAATTCTGATTTTGACGCATTACGAGAAATTCTTGGTGCTTCTTCAACAAGTACGATATGCTTGTGCCTTGTCAAATACATGTTGTTTGCACAAAGAAATACTACAGGCATAGTACCGCCAAATATAAACGATATTCTTTCGAGTGTTGTTGAATTTATTTCAAAAATTGATTTCTGAAAATGAAAATACGTACAGTCGCTGAGCAAATACATTGATTCTGTCTGCAGACTCTGTATATTTTGTAACAAAAAATCCCCTAATTATAGTGTTTAGTCCCACGTCACCATTTCATACAACTTTAGGGTTGTATACCTTGTAGTATTTTCTCTAAAGGTCAATAAATTTGCTGCAAAATGATAACTCAAAATTTTTTGTACTGTAAAACTTTTTTTCCTTAAAGTGCCTATTTTGATTTGTTCAGAATGATTTTAGGTAGGTAACTAAATCGTCTATCTAAACAACTTATTTGGAAAAAATCTGAGTGGACCAGATTGCTTCCAATCGCTTTCTGTTTTCAATATTATTTTGTTTTCAGTGCAGGATTTTCTAAATGTCATCCTTTGAAAACTTTTTTCTATCTCTTATCATCAATCAAATGACACTGGTTAACACAGATTTTGCTCTAAAGGTCAAACTGGAAAAAGGAAGATTATAGCTTTTAAACCATTCCTATGAATTTTGGAGGCCCTAGCAGACATATTTTTTTCAGAGACTTAAATGAGTTTTTCCCGTAAACCAACATTGAAGGTTTGGGGCAATTTGTTTTTACGCGTTGTCGACGAATGTTATCAAACGCTTCAGTTATTTGAAGGTCCTTACAGTGACCATTTCTATTGTTCTTGTGTACGAAATCGTAATGTCTGCTTTCAAAAGCGACGTTGGAAAATGCACGACATAACATACAGAATATTTAACGTTTTCAGAGAGACTTCACTGCCAAATTTCGAAATCAGAACAGATATTTTTTATTCCCCAGCCGCAGTTGCTGGTGCAACAGCGTGACTCAGACTGTTGCATTCCTGCTCTCTGATTCTAACCGACACGAAATAAATTTGATTGTCCTCCTTGCAAACCCGTAACACGCGTGGCGGTATTTTGTTGCGTGGCTGAGAGCTCCATCAATGTTTCGTACATTCGTATTATTTACGAAAAAAAAACTCTGCGAAACTGGGGACATGACAAATCCTGAAAAAAAAGGCGGAGCCAGTTACAACATAGGACTAAAATATAACAACATGACATATCCTAAAAAAAAAGGCGGAGCCAGTTACAACATAGGACTAAAATATAACACCGCGTGACTGATTAGCTGCTGCTTTTTCAATTGATTTTGATTTCTTTTTTTTTTAATTGGAAAGATATTTTAAATATTATCGCATAAATTTAGAGAAATTTTACCTGTCGATAAAGACATTAGTGTTCAAGATCTGTTAAGATGAAGTAACATTGTAGGCATTCAAACGGCACGTGCGCTTCTATACTATAGGATTTCATCTAGTTTCCAGTTATGGAAGCGAGCATGGTTGAATACTGCGACGCTCAACCAAAAATTATCGATTTTCAACTCAACTTTTCATTTATTTACCAATGAAAAGATATGCCAACTATTCTACCAAAAGGTTGGAGCGACCTTCACTTTCCGATCGAGACGTTTAACCCTCTAGTACCCAAATCAATTTTTAGACGGACTTCGAAGAAATCACTATTAAGCCTTATAATCATTTTTTAAGTTGGGCACTAGAGGGTTAAAATGCATTCAGTGGTAGTATCATAAAAATTGTTGTTTAAAATACATTTTTTCATATTTTGGTACACACAATAGAACTCTATTGCATAAAATTTCACTTTCCTAATGACAAGGCTGAAACAGCCCCCCCCCCATTTATTCACAACATCAAGAGCATTAAATTGTTACCATTTTGTGATAGCTTCGTGAAACCCTTAAATGTAAATAACTGCTCGAATGTATACAAAAAACCGACATCATGAAAAATATTTTATTCTATGCAAATTACACTGCAAAATGATTGTTTTCCTACATAATATTCAAATTTAATACTTTATTATTCACAAAAACTCTACATCGTTTGATGTCATTTTTGACACATTTCCCACCCAAAGGTGTAAAAAAATGAATGTTTCAAACACATTCACCGCGTTGAATCGTACACCTCTGTTTACAAGAAATCGCTAGCGTGACAGTGGAATTTCAACCGAACGAATACACATTCGTCAGCACCGCCAGGAGGAAGTCGAACCGGAAGTACTTTATCCCGCTTAGCACCCCGAACTGTACCGCTGAATCGTGCTTTTTCACGACGATCCTGACTGAGGAGCCGTCGACTATAATTTATCTTATCTAATCAGTCGGCAATAAAACGTTGAACACCAGAAGTCGAAATTGAAATTAGCTAAACGAGAAGTTGTCTGTTGTGGTTTGAGCCCTTGCGGCGCGTATCGGTGCAGCCAGCAAATTGTATATCGCTGCGGAAAGCTAGGGGTGAGCATTGTGGTTACACTGTAGCCGGGCATGAAAGGTGAAAATAGAATAGGGTAGGAAAAAAAAGCTCGTTGCGGTTTCGCGGACTCTGGCTCTTGTGCATGGAAAGCATTAGGGGGAGCGTAGCGCTCTAAAATGGTTCCAATGAATCGCCTAGAGGAATAAAACACTGCGGGATAGCTTAGCAGTTTAAACAGAAGACCTTGGTTGGAAAACGATATCTGTTGCCGCAGGTGGTATAGCAGGCAGGGCTTCGAGCCAACTAATAGAGAATACTAATAGAGTGTTTTTGAAAATGAATACTTACAATAATTTTTCATTATTTTATTTCTTGATTCACCACAAAATTTGTTCTGTAAAAAATTACTCACATAACATTATTCCTTTTCCCTTAAGTACGAATTATTTGCCATAACCGTTAAATTCAGCCAACTTCCAGTACAAAGGAAAATTGCATCAGTATTTTCTTTGACACATCAAACTGATGAAATATTGTGCTATACAACGCCCCCAAGCGCCAGCATTTTAACCCTGACGGCTGCTTGCTCTACCAAAGAAAACTCATTTTCATTTTCAATTAATTTCCATTCGCTCCCATTTCCTTTCGCGTGTAGGCAGCGGCAACGGACGGCAGTGCAGTATTATTTCCTTTTTCGTAGTGCACAACCGTTCTGGAACGCCGATTCCCATCTATCGGGAGGCGAGTCCGCAATCGTTTCAAGTGTTTTAATCGTGTTTACCTTCGTTTCCACGTTCTGTCTCGGGGGTGATTAAACGTCCGCCAAAGTTGTGTTCCATATCGTTTAGTGTTTAGACATACTCGGCTAATGTTGCGCTGGCATGCCTGAGCGATGCTTGTCATTATTCCAAGGAATTTGAACCGCAAGCACCGCAGGGAGCCCTCAGAAGCACTTAGTGTACCTAGGAAAACTCACTCTACCTCGTGCCTTTAGGCACGAGGATGATTAATCCGCAAACGAAATTTCATGCAGTACATTTCAAAAGGATCAAACCCGTAATGAGAGTACTTTGCTTAGAGTAGGATCATGCGTTTCCAAAGATTTCACGGAATTTATGATTTTTTTTCTCCCTAACAGCAATACACATCATTGCAAGTCTCACACGATGATGATTGTTCGTTCACTATTATGAAAGGGCAAAAAAAAATCCATTGTCATAAACCATACACGGAGGAGTGCATACCTCCCGGATAAGGATTTGACGAAATAAAAAATGACATTTCGACGATTCCGATTCAACCGTCTAGCATTATGAGCCTCCGGTTCTGGCTGGTACATTTCATTTGCCTTCCTGAGGGTACACGCGCCCAGTGGAAATGCGGTGGCAGAGCTTAGCTTTCGTGATTCTTCTCTGCGTTCATATTGCTTCCGCTAAGCCGGTATTGCTAATGCTCACCATCATGGTGTGCCTTCCGTCGTCGTCATCTGTCTCTAGCCTGCCAGTTTGCTGTGACATTTTGATTGAAGCCGCAAAGAACAATATGTACGAACGGGTATGGCATTTTTTTCGGCACATTTGATGGCTCTCGATATTTTTCTGGTTTTCACTAAAGTCACGCGAACGAACATCTTCTTGCGATATGTGTGGGGATGCCACGTTGAAGGATGCTGTACGGCCCTGGAACCGACAATCATTACAATGAAGTCTTGCGTTTCGAACATTGAGCGGATGATTGCGATGTGATGTCGAGTGATTCGTGTACCTGCATCCTTGTGTGAAATACTCGTTCTTGAGAAAAGTGTCCTATGATAATAGATATTAGATTCTGCTTAGCATGAAAACAATATGAACAGTATGATTTAGGAGCCAAATATACCCAAAACACTTGAATTGATAACAAAAAAATTCTCTTTTGATTAAAAATCTTGGATTTTGAATTTTAGTGAATTTGTAATATAAGTTGAACAAAAAAAAAAACATGTGATTTAGACGAATTAAAATTGACAAACAATTTACAGAGGAAGTAAATGCTTCTAATTTTAATACTCATTTTAAAATATTTGAACGATTTTGAACCTATTACTGGGTCATTTTCTGTATCTTCTTTTCATAGTTTTTAGAATAGTTTTGTGATTCTAAATCTAATTGGGATTTTGAAATATACAAGCTAGTACCCGGCCAACATTGCTGAGCCTCTTAGTTCATGACGACAGCCGCGTATCTTTTATATATTTTAAAACAATAATTAACATCTTAGTTTCGAATATAAAGAAAGACAAAATTTCCTCCATGCAACATCATAAAATCACGCTCTGTATATAAAATAACTTGAACACAAATTATCATGATAATCGTGTTTGAAGGTTTGAAAGTAACAATGTAGAAAATAACACTGGTAAACAAAATGGAAAAAAAGTGCATTTCAAAAGCTCAAACCGGGAAAAAATGAAAGAATATAGCTAGGGATGTTACGGATATGCGCATTCGTATCCGCATCCGCACAATACCATGCGGATATTGAAAAAAAAATCACATAAGACAATATATATGTGAGACTCCTATGTACAAATTTTCACGGTAATCTGTTCAGTAGTTTTCGGGTCTATAGGTAACAGACCGACAAACATACAGGTATTCGCTTTTATAGATAAAGAATCGCATGGAAACCATCAAAGAAAAAGTGCTTGTACTTTTGAATCCTTTAGCTTTATTTTCTTTTTAATTTTCTTAGGCACCCTAGAAAGTATAACTCTCAGTAGTCACGTATAAAAGCTAGTAGGCAGAAATTCAGTCTTCACTATCTATCCGATCAGTATTGCAAGAAGATGATTTACCGGAAAGTGGATCGACCAGCAGGAAGCAAAGCTGCCGGAAGTCACAGCGTAGCATGCAGCGGTTTGAAATATAATATTCTTGTTACAAGAATCTTGTATGGTTTTTGCTGATTTTTTTTTTTTAGTTTTAAAATAGTTTATTTGACACGGCACGATACAATTTAGTTTAACTGAGCCAAGTTCATTTTTTTTTTAATTCTAAATTAGCAGGGAAAAGAGGGAGGCACATTTTTTATATCTCGCGGCCTACTACGAGCTAGTGGAGATTTAAGGTGAGAGGAGGGGAGTTACAATTTTGTTTTTAACTATTTTTTATTACAGTATGTACTCATTTGTACGTGGCTAACCAGTGATGGTCTATTTAAGCAGTTTTGTCTGAGGTGTCTGCGTGAACATAAAGATGCCGAGTCTTCGTCTTAGTGTCTCCAGCATGGTGTGTCATTTTCTTTCAGTTTGTGACGGGAATTGTAATCTAACAAATAGATAAAAAAAACAATACATTCTGTGCCGAACACGCATCAGTATCGGACGTGTTTGGTGATCGCTCCGATAGAATATAAAACAAAAGACGTGTGAACAAGTGTTGGCATTGTTTGCCTGGTCGAGTGAAATAAATCCGGGTTCAAGGTTGCGCCTTTGTGCAACTGTTTCGCATCGTGACTGCCAGCTGGTGCGTAAGCCGATTTGGCTGCTGGCTGAATTGAGCTACAGCAGTGGACGAGACACAAAAGAGGAAAAAGAAGAAGCCATCAGTTGACAGTTGAGTTGTATCGCTGTGTGGAGTGATCTCACACCTGGCTCGCTGCTGGTGGCTGTTTGGTGCTGCTGTATTGGTGCTGCTGGCTGTAACGGCTGCAACTTCGAACGATCGGACAACCAACCTTACTGGAAGGGAGAAGTAAAAAGGTACGTGCTCTTGTCGGCGCTAGTGCGCTAGACTTAGCGGGATGAATGTAGATCCCTCGCCTCCCGCGCCACCATCCCCGAACCCCTCTGACCCTGACCCTTCTGTTACCCCCTCCCCTGTTCAGTCTTCAGTCCCCCCTCGCCCCAGGCTTTACCCAGACGGAGCCCAGGGCAGCTATACTGTCTATTTTCGGCCAAAGGCGGGACCGAAATCGAAACAGTTGAACATCTTGCAGATTTCTAAAGACCTGACGAAGGAGTACAAGGGCGTGACCGAAATTTCCAAGGTCCGGCCTAACAAGCTCCGTGTCGTGGTCAGTAACCTGAAAGAGGCCAACGATATAGCTTGCTCTGAGCTTTTCACACGCGAGTATCGCGTTTACATACCCGCACGAGACGTGGAGATCGACGGTGTCATAACCGATTCAAGTCTGTCCGTCGAGTGTATATTGCAAAATGCCTAAGGGTGCTTTAAGAACACACATGTCCCGATGTAAAGGTGCTCGACTGCAAGCAACTGCGGTCAGCATCGGTGGCAAAACAGTATACACTCCGTCAGACTCATTTCGAGTTACGTTCGCCGGGTCAGCACTACCAAGCCACGTCTCGATCCACCGGGTTCGTCTCCCTGTGCGATTACATGTGCCTCGCGTCATGAACTGCCTGAATTGTAAGCAGTTAGGCCACACCGCCGCCTACTGCTGCAATAAGGCACGTTGTGGCAAGTGTGGGGAGAATCATGCGGATGATTCCTGCAGTAACAATGCTGAAAAATGCATTCACTGTGGGGAGAGTCAGCATGAGCTCTCGACATGTGCGGTGTACATGCAGCGCAGGGATAAAATAAAGAGGTCTCTCAAAGAGCGTTCGAAGCGTTCTTACGCTGAGATGCTGAAGAAGACCGTTACCACTTCTCCCATTACATCAAACCCTTATGATCTGTTGTCCTCTGATGAAACCGATTCTGACAATTCACCAGCGGGAACATCTTACGCCAATCCTGGGGAGTCTAGAAAGAGGAAAAATATTTCCTCTCCTAAACTTCCCAGAAAAGGTCCTAAGATTTCTCAAAGTGAAATGAAAGTTACAAACAAACCAAACAGTGCTGCGGAAAAACCGAAGCAAACTCCTCCTGGGCTTGCAAATTTAAAGTCCCAGAAGGAGTTCCCAGCACTGCCAGGAACATCTAAAACCCCAGTTGTTCCTTTTGCACTCCCAGTTGATGAAACAAACTCTGGATTAGTGAAATTTTCTGACATTGTGGACTGGATTTTTGAAACTTTCAATGTACCCGATCCAATTAAAATTTTTCTTACAGCATTCCTCCCAACAGTTAGATCATTTTTGAAGCAGTTGACTGCCCAATGGCCCCTCCTTGCAGCGATTGTATCCTTCGATGCCTAATTCAACTGCGTAGATGAAGGATTCTATCTCTGTCTTACAGTGGAATTGTAGAAGTATTTTACCAAAAATTGATTCGTTTAAAGTTTTGATAAATAAAAACAAATGCGATGCATTTTCCCTTTGTGAAACTTGGCTTACTTCAAATATTGATCTCAACTTCTATGATTTTAATATAATTCGCTTTGATCGAGACACCCCATATGGAGGAGTACTTTTAGGGATTAAAAAGTGCTATTCTTTCTATCGTATTAACCTCCCCTCGATTCCAGGCATCGAAGTTGTCGCATGTCAAATGACAATACATGGTAAAGAGTTTTGTATTGCCTCAATATATATTCCTCCCAGAGCACAGGTTGGGCAACGGCTGCTCTTTGATTTAATAGAACTTCTTCCCTCGCCACGTTTGATTTTGGGAGACTTCAACTCTCATGGCGTGGCTTGGGGTTCCCCTTACAATGATCCTCGCTCCTCTTTAATCTATAACCTTTGCGATGACTTCGACATGACTATTTTAAACAACGGTGAAATGACACGTATCCCGAAACCTCCAGCGCGCCTAGGCGCTTTGGATCTATCCTTATGCTCGACGTCGCTACGGTTGGATTGCACATGGAAGGTAATCCTCGATCCTCACGGTAGCGACCATTTGCCTATTCTTATTTCAATTAATAACGGGTCAACTCGCATGCGACCAATTGACATTCCGTATGACCTCACACGGAATGTCGATTGGAAGTTATACGAGGAAATGATTTCAAAAGCGGTCGATTCGATTCAACATCATCCACCACTTGAAGAATACAACCTCCTCGCGGGCTTGATTCTCGACGCCGCGTTGCAAGCCCAAACGAAGAAATATCCCGGCGTAACGATCAAAGAACGGCCTCCCACTCCGTGGTGGGACCAAGAGTGCTCCGATGTCTACACGCAAAGATCCGACGCGTTTAAGGCCTACCAGAAGGGAGGTATACCTGGCGACTATTTACGGTATTCGGAGCTTGATACCAAGCTTAAAAGTTTGGCTAAAGCAAAGAAACGCGGATATTGGCGTCGGTTCGTAAACGAGACGTCGAGGGAGACATCAATGAGCACTCTTTGGAACACAGCCCGAAGAATGCGGAATCGCGTAACGGTCAACGAAAGCGAGGAGTCTTCAAATCGGTGGATATTTGATTTTGCCAGGAAAGTATGTCCGGACTCTGTTCCTAAGCAAAACATTGTTCGCGATGCGTCTCCGGGCCACGACGCGATAGAATCACCTTTTACGATGGCAGAATTTTCAGTTGCCCTCCTATCCTGTAACAATAACGCGCCTGGGTTAGATAGAATCAAATTCAACTTGTTGAAGAGTCTACCCGGCAATGCCAAGAGGCGCTTGTTGAACTTGTTCAATAAGTTCCTGGAGCAAAACATTGTACCGCAGGATTGAAGGAAAGTGAAGGTGATCGCCATCCAAAAACCAGGGAAACCAGCTTCTGATCACAACTCTTATAGGCCGATTGCAATGCTATCCTGTATCCGGAAATTGATGGAAAAAATGATACTTCGTCGTTTAGACCACTGGGTCGAATCAAATGGTTTACTATCAGAAATTCAATTTGGCTTCCGCCGTGCCAAAGGAACTATTGATTGTCTTGCGTTGCTTTCAACAGATATTCAGCTAGCGTATGCTCGCAAAGAACAAATGGCGTCTGCGTTCTTGGACATTAAGGGGGCTTTTGATTCCGTTTCTATTGACATTCTTTCGGGTAAACTTCACCGACAAGGATTTTCTCCAATTTTAAACAATTTTTTGCACAATTTGTTGTCCGAAAAGCACATGCATTTTACGCACGGCGATTTGGCCACATTTCGCATTAGCTACATGGGTCTTCCTCAGGGCTCATGTTTAAGCCCCCTTCTTTACAACTTTTATGTAAATGACATCGACGAATGTCTGGCAAATTCATGCACGATAAGACAACTTGCAGACGACAGTGTAATCTCTGTTACAGGAGCCAAAGCTGCCGATTTGCAAGGACCATTGCAAGATACCTTGGACAATTTGTCTGCTTGGGCTTTACAGCTAGGTATCGAATTCTCTCCGGAGAAGACTGAGACAGTAGTTTTTTTTAGGAAGCATGAACCTGCTCAGCTTCAAACACAATTAATGGGTAAAACGATTTCTCAGGTTTTGGTACACAAATATCTTGGTGTCTGGTTCGACTCTGAAGGCACCTGGGGTTGTCACGTGAGGTATCTGATGAAAAAATGTCAACAAAGAGTGAATTTTCTTCGTACAATAACCGGACAATGGTGGGGAGCCCATCCAGGAGACCCTATGAGGCTTTACCAAACAACGATATTGTCTGTTATTGAATACGGGTGTTTCTGCTTCCGCTCCGCAGCAAACACACATTTGATCAAGCTGGAGCGAATACAATATCGTTGTTTGCGTATCGCCTTAGGATGCATGCAGTTGACCCATACGATGAGTTTGGAGGTCTTAGCTGGAGTACTACCATTGAAAAATGCTTCTGGAGCCTGTCTTCTCGTATTCTAATCGAATGTGAGGTCTTGAACCGTCCCGTGATTGAAAATTTTGAAAGGTTAATCGAACTTAATTCTCAAACCCGTTTTATGACATTGTATTTCAATCACATGTCCCAAAATATTAACCCTTCTTCGAATATTCCAAATCATGTCGACTTATCAAATACTTCTGATTCTACTGTGTTTTTCGATACATCCATGATAGAAGAAACTCGTGGAATCCCGGATCATTTACGCGTGCAGCAGATCCCCAAAAATTTTTCCAATAAATATCGAAACATCAACTGCAACAATATGTTCTACACTGACGGATCACTTCTTGATGGGTCCACTGGCTTCGGTATTTTCAATAACAATTCAACCGTCTCCCATAAGCTCGATAATCCTGCTTCTGTTTACGTCGCAGAATTAGCTGCAATTCAGTACACCCTAGGGATTATCGAAAAAATGCCCACGGACCATTATTTCATCTTTACAGACAAACTCAGTTCCATTGAGGCTCTCCGATCGATGAAAAATGTTAAGCACTCTCCGTATTTCCTGGGGAAAATACGGGAACATCTGAGTGCTTTATCCGAAAAATCGTTTCAGATTACCTTAGCGTGGGTCCCTTCTCACTGCTCGATACCGGGCAATGAGAAAGCGGACTCTTTGGCTAAGGTGGGCGCAACAAACGGTGATATTTATGAAAGACCAATTGCTTTTAATGAATTTTTCGCACTTGTACGTCAGAATACGATCATCAGTTGGCAAAATGCTTGGACCAGAAGGGAATTGGGAAGGTGGTTACATTCCATAATCTCCAAAGTATCGACGAACCCGTGGTTCAAGGGGTTGGATGTAGGTCGGGATTTCATTTGCGTGATATCCCGGCTTATGTCCAATCACTATAGATTTGACGCGCATCTCCGACGTGTTGGGCTCGGGGAAAGTGGTATCTGTGCCTGTGGTGAGGGTTATCACGACATAGAGCATGTGGTTTGGTCATGCCCTGTACACCGTGACGCCAGGTCTAAATTAATAGCTTCCCTGCAGGCCGAAAGTAGGCAGCCGGCTGTTCCTGTTCGTGATGTCTTGGCGAGCCGTGACCTATCCTACATGTCCCTTATATACGTTTTCCTGAAATCCATCCACGCCCCAGTTTAATCCTATTCCCTTCCGCCTACATCCAACCAAACGACAACAACACGTTAAGACCCCGGATCCGGAAACAGCAATCAGACCCGCACGATACTCTCAGGTCCCGAGGGAGACAACCCAATATGCCAGTCCGTAATATCTTGGCCCAGCAGCGGAACATATTCAATATGCTACTTACCTATGGCGATGGAAAACCATCAAACAACAAATCAGTGCTTTTAATACAAAACATTCTAGCTTTAAGTTAGATTTAGTTTCAGCTCGTAGTCGGCAGCGAGGATAAAAAATTTGCTTTTAGTTATTAAGATACTTTAGAAAGTAAGCTACCAGATATAATTGGCGCCGTTAAACATTGAATTGTATTTGTGCCGTGTCAAATAAATTATAGATGAAGAAAAAAAATAGATAAAAAATTCAAATTTTAATGTCAGCATTTTTTATAAACCGGTATAGCTGTGTCATGTACTGGAGATCACCGCTTCCCAGAATGTCTCTAATGGGTACGTTCGGTTGTTTTCCACGGGCCCGAAGGGTATCTATAAGCTTGGACCTAACACCACAGTATTCGGTACACGACCAAACAACATGCTCGATGTTATGGTAGCCATCGCCACAAACGCAGTGATTACTGTCTGCAAGCCCTATACGAAAGAGATGCGTGTTTAACGTGTAGTGATTGGACATAAGTCTGGACATCACGCGAATGAAGTCCCGACCTACATCCAACCCCTTGAACCATGCTTTCGTCGATAGCTTAGGAAAAATGGAATGTAGCCACCGTCCCAGTTCATCTGAGTTCCATGATGATTGCCAACTGTTGAGTACTCCCTGACGCAAAATGCTATAAAATTCATCATAGGCAATTGGTCTTTCATAAATATCGCCATCAATAGCACCCACCTTAGCTGAAGAGTCAGCCTTTTCGTTACCCGCAATCGAGCAATGAGAAGGGACCCACGCTAAGGTAACCCGGTAATTTTTATCTGTTAAAGCACTTAAAAACCGCCGTATTTTCCCCAGGGAATACGGGGTGTGCTTCACAGGCTTCATTGATCGCAGAGCCTCAATGGCACTGAGACTATCTGTGAAGATGAAGTAGTGGTCTATGGGTAGGGTTTCGATGATTCCAAGAGAGTACTGAATAGCAGCAAGTTCTGCGACGTACACGGAAGCAGGAGCATCGAGTTTGTAGGAGGCGGTAAAATTTTCGTGGAAAACACCGAAGCCAGTGGACTCATCTAGATTAGATCCGTCAGTGTAAAACATTTTATCATAACTAACATGTTTAAACTTATTGGAAAAAATCTTAGGGATCTCTTGGGGTCGCAATTGATCCGGGATACCAGAAATGTCTTGTTTCATGGTGGTGTCGAAGAATATAGCATTATTAGAAGTATCTAAAAGTGCGACATTGGAGGAATCGTATGAATCTTGAGCCATATAGTCAAAATATAAAGTCATAAATCTGGATTGAGATTGAAGGTCGACCAACCTCTCGAAATTTTCAATTACTAATGGGTTCATAGCTGTGCATCGAATTAGCAACCGGTAAGAGAGATTCCAAAAACGATGTTTCAAAGGAAGAATACCCGCTAACACTTCAAGACTCATCGTATGGGTCGACTGCATGCGACCCAAGGCAATACGCAAACAACGATATTGTATTCTCTCTAATTTTATAATGTGCGTGTTCGCGGCGGAGCGAAAGCAGAAACAGCCGTACTCAAGAACTGACAATATCGTTGTTTGGTATACCCTTTGAAGGTCTCCTGGGTAAGCACCCCACCAAGTTCCGGTAATCGTACGAAGAAAATTAATCCTCTGTTGGCATTTTTGTGTCAGATACCTAATATGACAAGCCCAGGTGCATTTAGAGTCGAACCAGACCCCGAGATATTTAGCGACTAAAACCTGAGAGATCGTTTTACCCGTTAGTAGGAGCTGCAGCTGAGCTGGGTTATGCTTCCTAAAAAAATCGACCAGCTCAGTTTTCTCCGGAGAGAATTCGATACCCAGCTTAAGAGCCCATTCAGAAAAATTGTCTAAGGTATCTTGCAATGGTCCTTGCAGATCGCTAGCCTCGCTACCAGTAATGGATACAACGCTATCGTCTGCAAGTTGCCATAGCGTGCATGAATTTGCAGGCATTCATCGATGTCATTGACGTAAAAATTATATAAGAGAGGATTTAAACATGAGCCCTAGGGGAGGCCCATGTAACTAATTCGGGAAGTTGTCGAATCGCCATGTGAGAAATACATATGCTTTTCTGACAACAAATTGAGCAAAAAGTTATTCAAATTTGGTGAAAGTCCCTGCGAATGAAGTTTCGCGTTTAAAACTTCTACAGAGACAGAGTCAAAAGCCCCCTTAATATCCATGAACGCAGAAGCCATTTGCTCTTTTCGAGCAAAGGCTAGTTGAATTTCAGTAGAAAGCAACGCTAGGCAATCATTCGTCCCTTTGCCCCGGCGAAAGCCAAATTGAGTATCTGAAAGTAAACCGTTTGTTTCGACCCATTTGTCTAACCGTAAGAGGATCATTTTCTCCATTAATTTCCGGAGGCAAGAGAGCATCGCAATCGGCCTATATGAATTGTGATCAGAGGCAGATTTTCCGGGTTTCCGAATAGCAATGACTTTTACCTCCCTCCAGTCATGCGGAACAATATTTAGCTCAAGAAACTTGTTGAACAAATTCAACAAGCGTCTTTTTGCAGAGTCGGGTAGATTCTTCAACAGGTTGAATTTTATTCTATCTAACCCTGGAGCCTTATTGTTGCACGACAGGAGAGCCATTGAAAATTCCAACATCGAAAATGGAGGCTGTTCCGTAGTCACTAATAACGCGTCGCGAAAGGTTTTCTGTTCCGGTACAGAGTCCGGACAGACCTTTTTGGCAAAATCGAGTAACCAGCGATCTGAATACTCCTCACTTTCATTCGAAACGTCACGGTTCCGCATGCGCCTGGCGGTATCCCAAAGAGTGCTCATCGCTGTTTCCCTCGACAACGCGTTTACGAACCGCCGCCAGTACCCGCGTTTTTTCGCCTTTACTAAGCTCTTCGTCTGCCTGCCCAGTGCCTCGTACTTTCGAAGCAGGTTGACAGTGCCGTACTCCCGGTAGTCCTTATACGCCGCGGACCTTCGCGCGTACAGCTCAGAGCACTCTTTTTCCCACCATTTGTTTGGAGGGCGCTGTCTAATCGTTACCCCGGGTATCGGTTTCGTCTGAGCTTGAGTCGCGGCGTCGATTATCAAGCCAGCTAAGAACGCGTATTCTTCCTCCGGAGGAAGTTCCTCGTGAGTCTCGATAGATTGCGCTATAATAGACTCATAATACTTCCAATCAATATTACGTGTAAGGTCGTAGGAAATATTGATTGGGCTCGGGGGAGTTGAACCATTAGCAATTGATATAACGATTGGAATATGATCACTACCGTGGGAATCGTTGATTAATTTCCACTGGCAATCTAACGCTAGTGATGTCGAGCAGAGGGATAGGTCAAGCACGCTTTCACGTGCTGGAGGATTAGGTACACGTGTCGCTTCCCCAGTATTCAAAACTGTCATATTGAAGTCGTCGATCAAGTTACAGATTAAAGAAGATTGGTTGTCGTCGTACAGCGACCTCCATAGCGAACAGTGAGAATTAAAATCTCCCAAAATCAAAAAAGAAGCGGGAAGCAATTCTGCTATATCAATAAGTTGCTTCTGTTTAATCCGCGCGGATGGGGGAATATATAACGAAACAAGGCAAAGGTCTTTTCCATTCATATTCGTTTGAATGGCAACAACTTCAATATTCGAGATCGAGGGGAGGTCGATTCTGAAAAAAAGAATAGCACTTTTTGATCCCTAAAAGTACCCCTCCACCGTGTGAGAGTCGATCTCGACGAATGATGTTGAAATCGTGGAAATTAAGTTGGTCATTTGAATTGGGAAAAGTTTCACAGAGCGCGAACGCATCAAAATTGTATGTGTTTATCAAATGTGAAAATAAATCGAATTTGGGGATGATACTTCTGCAGTTCCACTGTAACACAGTGACAAAATTCCTAACCTCTTTCGACGTATTAGTCATCGAAAGATACGATAGCTGAAATGAGAGGCCAAGTTGCTGTGAGTTGCTTCAAATAGGTTTTCACTGTAGGGAGAAGGGCAAGAAGAATGTTTTGAAGGGGAGCTGGTATGTTGAATGTTTTAAATATCCAGTCCACGAATTCAGAGAATTTTATGAACCCTGTTTCTTTTATGTCTTCTGATCGAGAAATGGGTGCACGAGGGGTTTTTGGGCCCCAGGAAGCGGTGGGTACTCCTGATTTGATTTGAAATTAAAACCGGGGGGCACTTGCTTCGGTTTTTCTTCACCGCTTTCTTTTTGTGTTGTCTTATTGGTCATTCCGCTAGGGGTTATCTTACGACCTTTGCGAGAAAGATTAGGAGAGTTGATCATTCTCCTCTTCCTAGATCCTTCTGGCATGGCATAAGAACACCCTTCGACGGGATCGTCAGATGTACCCTCATCGGTTGGCAAAAAGGAAAAGATGTTTCCTGTCGAGGGTGGCTCAGCCTCTTAAGCATTTCTGCAAAAGAGCGCTTTGATCGTTCCTTGAGGGAACGCTTAATTTTTTCCTCGCGCTGTTTGTACGCGGGACACGCCGAAAGGTCATGCCGAGTTCCCTCGCAGTAAAGACACTTTTCAGTATCCTCACTGCAAGCGGTCTCAGCATGATTGCCTCCGCACTTGCTGCAGCGTGCCTTGTTGCAGCAGTAGGTGGCTGTATGACCTAACTGCTTGCAGTTTTGGCAATGCATGACCCGCGGTACGAACAGGTGTACAGGCAGACGAACCCTGTCCAAAGAGATGTAGTTCGGCAGTGCGGATCCGGCGAATGTTACACGGAAGGAATCAGAAGGGAGGAATTTCTTCTTCCCTTCTTCGATGGAATTGCGATGCAATTGCTTGACATCCAGTATCTTTACATCTTGAATCAGGGGGTTCTTGAAGCAGCCAATCCCGTGACGCGCTCCACGTCCTTGGCAGGGATGTACACGCGGTACTCTCTCGTGAAGAGCTCGTAGCTAGCAATTGCGTTTAATTGCTTCAAGCTACTCACGACAACTCGCAGTTTGTTCGGTCTAACCTTTGTAATTTCGGTTACGTCCGAAAACTGTTTTGCCAGGTCCTTGCCTATTTGTATAATGTTAAGAGGCTTTTTTATGGGCCTAAAGAAAACTACGAACGGACCTTTCAAAGCATCTGGGTGAGCTTTCACCCGTGTTGCCGGTACTTTTGGTACGGTGCTAGGTAGCGGGGAAGGTAGAGGGGAATTGATGGGGGAGATCTCAATCTCTTCCCCATTTGTTTCCACATCTAGGAATAGTTGCACCTGCATGTCGTCCATTTTGCGGGAGCGTTACGCTCTACCGCACACAAACGATAAATATTCGAATGTGGTGGGGTGGGGGGATCAAGTAGTTGATATTAAATTTTAAAAACAATTTTTCAAAGTACAATGGATCAAAATAAAAAAAGACAGTAATACTAATACTAATAACAATAGTAATAATAGTAATAATAATAATAATAATTATAACAATAATAATAATAATAATAATAATAACAATAATAATAATAATAATTTAAATAATAACAATAATAATAATGATATTAATAATAATGATAAAAATTCTAAAGTGAATACTTCACCGAACGTCTGAGTCACGAACTCACGGCTGATAGTAGGATTAATCGAGCGTCTCCGCAGAACAAACAATGACGATCCAGTTTCGTGTTGTGACACAGTGGCCGTGTCCTACACGCGACCTTGTAGATGCCACTTGTAGTTGACTTCCACTCGCTCGATCGTATGGTGGTCCGTGCTGCTAGCGGGGTAACAGCGGTGCGGGAGAATTATTCTTGCTGGTATATCAGCTGCGTATCAGATCACTGGCGGGGTAGCCTGCCCCTACCAGTGTGCAGAAGATGTTTCTGCCGATGTACTGCAGGCTATTGTTATCGCACACAAGAACTAATCGAAAAAAACACCCGTACGATAACTCGTATATTGTTATTTTGCGAATCAAACGGAGATAAACAATTTGCGTCTAATCAAGACGAAAGCAAAACAACGAATGTTTTTGCTGTTTTGAAATATAATATTTTTGTATGGTCATTCGATTGCAGCCTTCCATAGCGGTAGGACCAGCGGAGAAAACCGGGGGACCGCACTGGTGTTTGGAGATCACCTTCCACAGCGGTTTTGAATCTTCCGTCATTGTAGAAAACACCGTCACACAGGCATGTCTGTGAACATCTTCGAAAACATAATTAAAACCTTCCGGATTTAGTGCGTTCATTTTCAGCTATCCTGGGCGTTGCTGATAGTTAGTTGTGTTCACTTTTAATATGTGTTGTTCACCTGTTTGCAGTGTGTGAAGAAATAATTAGAGAGCTATAATATTAACGATCAACTAAACGAACTCACCGGTACGCTTGTCGTTTCTCCTCAGAGAATCACTAGCGTGTAGGAGAATATCTCTCACTGCGAAAACAAATGCTCTCACACTAAGGGCAAAGCGACGCATGAGCTGGAAGAAAGCAGCGAATCGTATATATCTGAGAAGGTCGATGCACAAGAGCCAAAACTCGCCTCCGGACCCAATTTTTAAATTTAAGATGGGAACTTCTGGTTTCTAATATAAGAGTTTCCAGAACAAGGATGACGCCCAGAGGCCAGAAAATGTCTCCAAATACAATTTTAAATCCAAGAATACGACTTCCGGTTTCTGGAAACAGCGGAAAGTGACCAAATACCACCCTATATGACGACTTCGGGTTTCTGGAAAAAAAAGCCGAAAATGACCAAATAACACCCGATATGGGTGTTACTTTAACCAAAATGACGCTCAGATGCCAGAAATTGTCTTAAAATGCCATCTTGGAGATGGCGACTTCCGGTTTCTGAAAAACAGCGGAAAGTGACCAAATACCACCCAATATGGATATTTACGGAATCGTAATGATGCACTGAAGCCACGAATCGACCTCAGACAACATTTTGAATTGTAAGATGGCTACTTCTGGTTTCTGGAAAACGTTCAAAAATGGCCTCTTTCCATTCAATATGAGTTTCTCCGGAACCAGAATGATGCACAGAAGCTAAAAACCTATCACAGACACCATTTTGAAGTCAAAGATGGCGACTTCCTATGTCTGGCAAACAGTCGAAATTTTCCAAATAACACCCAAAATGGGTGTTTCTTAAATCAGAATGACGTTCAAAGACTAAAAATTGTCTTCAAATGCTTATTTTAAAATCCAAGATGGCAACTTCCGGTTTCCGAAAAACAGCCCAAAGTAACAAAATACCACCAAATATGAGTATCTCCGAGACCAAAATGATGCAAGAAGCTAAAAATTGACCTCAGACACCATTTTGAATTGTAAGATGGCAACTTCTGGAAAACAGCAGAAAAATACCGATGACCAATTTCAGTTTCTTGAAAACGACCAAAATAACTGAATACCACCCAATATAGGTATTTCCAGGATCAGATTGATGCCAGAAAAACAGCTGTAAATGATAGAATACTACCCAATATGGATATTTTCAGAAAAGAGGTGATGTACAGAAACCAAAAGTCGTGGATGTTGTTATTCCGAAAAACAGTATAATTAACTTATTTGGAAGTCAAAAATGAAGCAAATGTCCTAATTGTGGGTTAAAATATATATATCACAACTTGTGTAAATAGCTTTATTAAGGGTCAAAATAAAGCAAATGTGCCGTATGTATCTAAATCGTTGTTCATAAAATAGGGGAAACAGCAATTTTCCCAGGATCAATATCTCAGTTGGGGGCCAAAACTATGGTTAATTGCTTAATTGAGTTTAAAATATAGCGTTAATGTGCCGAAACTAGTGTCTTAATTGGGGACCAAAAATAAGTTGAATCTTTTAATTAAAGTTCAAAAACAAAATATAAGTGCCGAAAATAGAGTGGGTATCTTAACTGGCGATCAAAATAGGTTATCCAAGTTAATGTAGGTAGCTGAATTGAGCGTATGATTAAATCGGGGTCTAATTGAAATATGACGAAACTGGGGTCAATACCTCAGTTGGTGGTCAAAAACAAAGAAAACGGTTCAATTTGGGACCAAACACAGTATAAATGTTCTGGAACAATACTGAACCAGTTGCTGCAATTGTTGGTAATGTTGCAGTCGTTTCGTGGGCACTTTTCTGTAGTCCGGGTCAGGAATTATCAGTAAAGAAGTGGAATTGCCAGCAAAAAATGACCGGAAATATTGAATTCGCCCAGATCTTCCAAAGGCTAGATGAGCGGGCGCTAATTCATCACCGCTTCGAATTGGGTAAGGAACATTACCATGTCTTCAAAAAAGAATTGTCGTGGACTCAAGACACAGATGAACGAGATAATTGTTGCTTTTACTGCCGTCTCCCGAAGGCCATCGAAGTTGGGTGCTCGCGGCGAGATATACTTCCAAATGATGCAACGCTGGGAAGTTTAGTTAGCGGCTTCTTTTGTCTCAATTCGACGCCAAGAACAAAATAAATATGCCAAAACCTGGATAAATGATTTATTTGGAAAACAAAAACAGGGTAAGTGTAAACTATTGTGAATGGCTTGATTGAAGGTCAAAAATAGGATAAACGAGCCAAAAATACAGATAATGGTTTAATAGAGGGCCAAAATAGGGTGTCAAAACTCGTGCAAATGGCTTAATTGACGGTCAAAGGGTAGGGTAAATGTCCCAAAACTAAAGGAAAGATCATCTTTAGGTGAAATATATATATCTTAACTATATCTTAACTGGGAGACATTTTGGCTACTGTTGAGGAGCCAGAAGTATAAAATCATGAAGATCTTTTCTTGATGATTTTTTTCCGAAACAATGTATAAGATCTTAAATTTTTATCCACGGATTAAAGACTCTACAGATCCTACCATAGTTTCATGATTCCTATACTCTAAGCTATAGGTTATGAACTTGTTTGTTTGTCGACTGTAGCGGTCAATTTTGTAGATTTATCGACTTAATCAGTCCGTGTATAGAAGCAAAAACGATTTTTTGTTTCTTAATCCGACAGTTCGGTGACTTTCTACTCCTTGAAAAAGGTGAAATGAAGTCTTCGAAACTGTCGGATTAAGAAACAAAAAATCGTTTTTGCTTCTATACACGGACTGATTATGCCGATAAATCTACAAAACAAACCTATAGGTTTTCTAATATTCTCAGCACTGCTTGCACGAATTTGTTTCTATACTGACACTCACAATCAAGCAACGGCGCTAATGAACGTTAGTGAAGCTTGCTACTGTCGAATTCACTTACAAAGTCAGTCAAATTTACTAGTAGTCAGTTATCGTGGTAAAATTTGGATTATATCCGAATTACACTACAGACTGGTAACAATCTATATTGTTTGTATTAAGTTAAATTCTGTTTTAGAATTATTTTTCGAATAATAAGTATTGTTATATCGATTCTACTCTCAACTCATCAGCATCACATTTAAATTTTCTACATATTTGCGTCGGTGCTGATAGTTGAACAGTTGTCATGTAATTTTTAACATATTTTGTGCGGACATACTGTGAAAGAGTATGTGTGCGTTAATTCCTAGAATCGTTTAACCACTTGTTTTTTTTTTGTCAGAAAAATTTGCAGCTTGTACATCTTGTGAATGCCTAAAAAATATTTCTTCCTGTTTGTTTTTTTTTTTCATTGAAATTTAATAAATGTTGTCAAAGGATTGCTTCCTTCACTCTTTGATATTTTCAAAAAACATCTGCAGCAATTTGTTGGTAAATGTTCAATCGTCGGTGAACAGTTATCAAATTGTTCTCCACTTCCATTACTTATAAATCGTTAGCCCGGTAGTGCATTTCAGGACAATTTCACAGCCCAAACAAACGGTTAGTTCGTGTGAATAGCTTTCGCTGTACATGTCATTACGGTTTGGCCGCGAAACCACTAACGGCAACCGTATTCAAAACACGTGTGCCGTTCGCTGCAAAATAAAAACCACCAACCGAAGAGAGAGAGAGAGTAAGCGGGAAGTATAAACGAATTCCACTATGGTTACAATAAAAATTAAATAAACATTTCTACGTACATATCCAAGTGCCATTGTGTTCACAGTAAAAATAAATATTTGATTGGAATCCGTTTCGTGCTCGGCCCAGCGCCTGTACGAGACTTCCGACCCTTGCCGGTACGAAACTGAAAGTTCGGTATCTCCGGAGAGACGTAAGCAATAGCACCACGAAATGTTGGCTGTCTTTCGCGTCGGGTGTCAGATTCCAGCAGTGCCAGTGCGGAATGCGCCGATGTATAATTCCGAGAGGCAGTTGTCTATTTTAGCTTCGACCGGAAAAATGGCTTGTAAGGATCGGATATCGTCAGGACGATTGGAAAGAACGAGCGCTTATTGTTGGCCTCCAATTGGATCAGGATCGGTACTAAACTATGAGATGAAAATTATGATAATGCAATCTGATGTTTTAGTGCCATTTGAGAAAAGTTCAGCAATTACCGTAGGTGCTGATTTTCTTGGATCTGTAAAAGATTGTTTTACAAACAAAATTATTGAAACATTTTTGCAACGACAATTCAATTCAAATACAACCCGTCACCCAGAGTCCGACCGCTATTATTGATTCGACAATAGAAACAAGAAGAAACCCATCTTTTCCCGATAGCCATCGGAATGAGCGTCAGGTTCCATCCATTTCTTCTGCCGGATATGTTTTTCAGGGCATATAAGAGGAACAACAACCACATCGGCCTGAGCAAGTTTCCTACGCCGCCGTTCAGTTCCTTTGACAAATTGGAGTTCCTTCTTGATGCTCCGGGGCAGGGCATCCTACGCCTCGCAGTCTTCTGATAGTGTAATGGCCACAATGCTGTTCCAGCACTGAGGCACACCGGTCGGTGAAGCAAAGGCGCTGAGGCAAAAGAAAACTATTTCTTATATTTGTACTTCGTACCGCCAGCTTCCCCTTTTGGATCCGGTAGTTGAGGTCGAAGGCGACCGAAGTGATACATTTTTCCTTTTCTGGTCCTCATAGGCAAACAGAAAGATATGTACTGTAGAGTCAACATTGCGACCGAGATACACACAACACATGAACGGATTTCTGAGGGCAATCTTATTGATACAGGAAGGGCTCGATTGCGGGTACTGTGAATTTGTTAATCGTCATCATTTTGTGGTGCTGCAACAACTTTCTAATTAAGGCGATGATAGTTTAGATAATGGAAAAATAAAAAAATTCGTTAACATGAACAAACTTTATTATAAATCAGATAACTACTGTTTGATTTTTTAACAATAATAGGAAAAAGTCGTTAGTTGTAAAACTGAGTAAACAAACCGGAATTCAATATACGTGTGTTTTGGGCCCCAACTGTTTGCACTCTTCGTAGCGATTGTATTTCTGCCTCTTTTCAGTGGTGGTTTTTCTCTTCCCCTTTTTCATCTTCTTTCCTGTCCTCTCGCTGTCTGTCTAGCATAATAGAAAGCGGGAGGGGTAGCTCAGGAAAAACGAAACCTCATGAAGGAGGTTACACTCGAAAAGCACTACTCTGTCGTATAATAGATCTCATGACGCGGCGGGCGTGTGTGTACATTTTGCAGCAATGAAGAAAGCCCTCATATTCCCTCATATTCCGAGCCAATACATATCGAATTTCGTTCACGTTTCGACGATTTTTATCAGAAATGAACTTTTATCGTTTTCCGCTGGAGCACGGGATGGCAAACTCTCGGGAGGATATTAGGTGCCTGATGCGTGTGGCAATTCATGACAAATGGCAATAATGTGATGAGAAATGGCTTTCCCAGCGACCGAGGAATGGGGCCTTATCTTGACCTTTCAGTGTTTGTATGGTGCACATTACTTACTTTGATTGGAGGTTTAATATTTCGATTCTATATGGGGCTTTTGTGTTACCCTATTGTATTGTTTCCGACAAGATGTCTCTGCACTTAAAAAAGCTTTCATTTTGCCTTTCCATAGTAATATTTCTCTATTATTAGCAATTCCTATCCTGTTATGATAGCCTAATAGCTAGAGAAAAACATTCCAGGTATCCCAGCTGTTACTGTTACTGTCCAACCTTTATAGGGTCCAAAGGCAAACGTTACGGCTTTTCTCCTACGGGCTTCAATAACTTTTCACCGAGTTCAACCTGGATGGCGAAAAAGGATGGTTGTGGAGCAATAAAATCCGAAAGAAGCAATATATTTTCGATTCAATTATTCAATCTTCAATTACAAGCAATCTCTTTTCTACCAAATAAGAGCATGTTTGGCAAATGGCCAATATGATAATGACAATCGTATACGACATTCTTCGGTTCGTTCTGCCATCGGAAATGAACAAAACTAATGTCCAATATTTACATTATCTTTATTATTTCCAACGGTTGATGAAAGTGCAGCTCATAACTGTAAGAAGTTGAGTTTGCGCCACGTTAGTGCTACTCTAGTGTCATAGGGATCTGGAATAGAATTTTTCACACAGAGCAAAATGGTTTTTCGATTGTTATGAGGCGTCTCATAAAATCGAATTCAAACGCTATTGAAAATCTAAAGACATTGAGAGCAAAAGTGGTACAAATGCCATGGTGTAAATTTTCCAGAAGACGCAATAAATGAAGACACTTGAATAGTGAATTATTTCATACGTTTTATTTTAACAAAACTACACAGAATAATTGCTGGAAAAGTTTTGAAACACGGTGCAGGGAAACAGAACAAGATTTGGTTAAGAAACTTGCACAAACTTTGATAGAAAAACATGTACCACTTTTGTTCTATGGGAAGAATAATGACATCCAAAAAACGTTGAGAAAAAAAGTTGTACATGTGTTTGAATATATCTAACTAATGGTAGCAGTGGTTATAAGCTCCTACAAGATGTAATATCCAACGCTGAATATTTCGTAATCTTATTATCCTAGAGCCCTCTTCTAGCTGGTCTTGAGGAACGATACTGGTTGTATGTCGTTGTATGTTCGAGTTGATGACACCCCGTTAAGCATACAGACGCGAGGCATACGGACGCGAGGCATAGTACGCTAGGCATAATGGACGGCAGGCATACGGACACGAGGCATATGGACGCGAGGCCGAATGGACGCGAGGCCGAATGGACGCGAGGCCGAATGGACGCGAGGCCGAATGGACGCGAGGCCGAATGGACGCGAGGCCGAATGGACGCGAGGCCGAATGGACGCGAGGCCGAATGGACGCGAGGCCGGATGGACGCGAGGCCGAACGGACGCGAGGCCGAATAAACGCTAGGCCGAAAGGACACAAGGCCAAGGGGAAGTGATATGGAATGTGTTATTATCGTCATCATCAACACAGCATTCGATAACATGTATTTCGCTTCAAAGTGTCATTTGAAAAGCAATACACTCGCGGCCTTCGGCCGACTCGCTGTCCGGCCGAATGCTGTCCTTACTCGCTACCACTCGTTCGGACTTAACTAAGGGAAGAAAACTCTGTTTGAGTATACCTAGCAAACCAGTAGATCAGTCGTTTGGGTGCGAGAGGCCGCCGCTTCCGACGGCGGGTCGGCGGCCGGCTCGGGCTGCGGAAACCACGGCGGCTTAGTGCCGCCTCGTTTCCTTGCCCTCGATTATGCGTCTTCGCCGCATGATTTCAAGAAAGGTATTATACCCAACTTAAACTCTTTAGGGATATAATAACACCTGAACTACATAATTGGATCTCATGCGATCGTACAACATCGCATTCGGTCTCGCGTCCATTCGGCCTTGCGTCCATTCGGCCTCGCGTCCAATCGGCCTCGCGTCCATTCGGCCTCGCGTCCATTCGGCCTCGCGTCCATTCGGCCTCGCGTCCATTCGGCCTCGCGTCCGTTATGCCTTGTGGCAGTATGCCTCGTATCCATTATGCCTCGCGTCTGTATGCCTAGCATACTATGCCTAACATCCATATGCCTAGCGTCCATATGCCTCGTGCCCCGTCCCCGTTCGAGTTTCGGCTCTGGAGATACTGTTGGTGTCAGTAGGATCGTAGTGCTAGCCCCGCGATTGCCCTATCCACTTAACAGTTCGCTGCGGAGTCTGTATATAATAAACAGAAGGTCGAGCTCCGAATCGGAATGTAGAATCAAGGCTCCGTTTTGCCTTAATGGTCCAAGGTGACCACCGGTGGACTTCGGTAGATGTGTAGTATAAAAAGCTAAATTTTTAAGCTCTGGAACCAAGCTACCGATTTTCTTGGAACCCCTTCTGAAAGATCAACTAGAGGGGAATGATAGTTTAGTCGAAGTAGGTTCAAGGTGACTAACAGGTGGATACAAAACTACCATGAAAGAGGTCAATTTGAAAAAAGTGATTCTAGAGCTTTCTGAGTTTTTCAAAACTACTTCAGCGGGGTTAACTAGAAAGAAAAAGATTTTTATACGAAATACCACCAGATTATTTGCCGGAAAATCTTGTACTAACTCTTTATAGAGTTTGCCGGTTTTTTTTGAATCCACTCCTTGGTGATGCTGCGTAACAGTGTAATATAATGTAAGCTATGTAACGTCACAGCGTTACATAACGTAACATTATTACACACCGTCAGAGTGTTGAATAAGGTCATTTGCGCTCTACTTGATCGCTTAGGTGTGGTTTAGAAAAAACTGGGAATATTTTCGAAAGTTGTTCTTATGATCATTTGAAGTGAGCAGGTCATCCACAGGAAATTAACTCCTTACAGAAAACAGCATTGCTCAAGGCCCTCTGATTGACGAAACTAATTACCTTTAGGGAACGTACATTCAGCAAAAGTTGCAGTTTCAGTGTCTACTTAAAGTTAATATTTGTGTGGAACTCATTTGAAATAACCGTGCATTTATTAATTATTTGATGATTTTTTAACAGTAAAGAGCTTGAAAAACAGCACCAAATATTTGTTATATGGATTGAAGAAAAAAATATGGCTGATTCAATCAACAGTAAAGCAAGAAATAAATGGAATCTGATGTTTAACTCAAAAACGATGAAAATCCATATGGGACTGGTATACGAATATAGGCAGTGTAGGAGACATTTACTTTTTTGCATGAAAGTATAGCCTGTGACACTTCCAACTCTTTAGAATTTTATCAATTTTATCATGAAATTTTTTGAAATTTCATAATTGAGCAAATCGATTCTTTTTTTCGATGCCAAATCATTAAAAATGCGTGAAAAGGTCGAGATCTGATGTTATCCCGAATAAAAAAATTAGCTGAAAATCGTTCTTCTGAGGCTTAGCTGTTTTTTGAGCAGCCGAGGGCTCAAGCATAAAATATTATAGAATTGGCTTCTAAAACAACTATCAACTTTAACCAAATAACATGTGAATCTTTTATGAACAGTAGTTGCTGTTTTCACGAAATTCTGGGTTTAACCGTCTGACAACTTACCTACCTCGTTAGTTACCCTGCCAAGTATTGGTAATGTTTTAAAACTACGTGAGGAAAAGGGCAAGAGAGGAGATAAGAGGAAACCTGAGAGTGAACCAATGCATAAAAGTCACTCTGGCGGTCGAACGGTTGAAGTAGCTATGGAGGAAAATATTACGGACAAATAAGGTATCGTTTTTCAGTATCAATTTTGGTACTTTTAACTTGAAGAAATTACTCATTAGCACATACAGGCAGATTTAAGTAGTTTTAAAACTTTTTTTGATTATTTGACTCAAAATTTTGCACAGATGTTCCTGTCATGTTTATTTGTTGTTCCTGTCCTGTTTATTTGTTTATTTTTACTTTGACCTGACAACAGTCCTAATAATATGCAGATATCAGGGTCAAGTCAACATAATATTTTATTGATTTAACCTATGCACAAACCTTCTAGATGATTCGCCGAAGTCAAACAACCTTAAACACTTAAAAAATCAGATTTCAGCGATGACTAGCTCGTGGAAACCAACAGATAGACGATGACATGCAGTTTGAAGTAGGCCAGTTGGAAGAGGAGCGACGGCGAATCGATTGCGCCATTCCAAATTTTCGCAACAATCGTAGCTAGCTGAAATTTTCGACTACTTTCAAGTGTGCCAAAGCCAATTAATCGACAGTGATCAGGATGGTCCAGTGAACAGTACAGCGCTTTCACGCAGTGAGGATCTCTGAAGCCTCGGCTGATTTTTGTAATAAATCCCAGTTGTCGATTCGCTATTAAGGTGGAACGGTATTTACGCCACAAATATCCGTTTTCCAGTCACCACTTCGAATTTTTATAGGCACAAAACTTAACAAAAGATAATGCGTTTCCTATGAAAACACAATTTAATGTTTGCTTAACCGCAGCAAACATTAAATAGCGTTTTTACAGGTGACGCATTACCTGTTAGCGAGTCTTGTACCTTTGAAAATTTGAAGTGGTGGCTCGAAGTCAGCCATTTTTGGCTTCAATACCGCTCGCCCTTAAGCTCATGGTGCAAAGGAAAAGAGCAAGATCGCGCCAAATCGCCTATGGTCGAATATCGACCATTTTTGATTTGAATGGAACTTTGCACATGTATTTGGCTTAGCAAACTGAGCATTTTTCACAGATGGAGAGATTTTTTACACCCATGAGTTCATTCTAGAAGGGCGTATGTCTTTTGGCATAGGTTTTATTCGAAGCATTGTAGCCCAGAAACCGTTTGTTGTATAGAAAAACTGTCTGAGAATAAGTTGTAGGGAATTTAAAATGCACCATAAAAAAATATACACTGTACAAAAAAAAATATTTTTGACCAAAAAAAATTTAAAATAAACATTAAATTTCAATTTAAAAAAAAAAGAGCTGAATTTTTTTTTATTTTTTTTTAAAGAAGCTTGACGTTAATACGCAACTTTTGAAAAAAAGTCCAGGATGGAGAAATGAAAAATATTTTTTTTATGGTAGATTAATTTTTTATAAAAATTCTAATTTTAACATTTTTCAAAATATTTGTATTCTGATGATTTTAAAAGATGCAGAGAGTCATTTTAAATCAAAAAGCTCTTGGTAGTAAACATTCTAAAGGCATCGGTTTTCAAGTTATTTTGAATTTAAGCTCAAAAAGCTCTTGGTAGTAAACATTTTAAGGCATCGGTTTTCGAGTTATTTTGAATTCAAGCTCAAAAAATTATTAATGTTTCGGAAAATACACGTTTTTCTTAATTTGTCCATGGTTATCCAGCAAAAACCATACGTTCAGTGGAATGCTTGATCAAAAATATACCATTCATTCTCTGACAACAAAACGATTGGATAAATAACTCAAGCGCTAAACCTTAGCCTACCTACACGTTCCCCCTTGCCGAATGTTTTATAAAAAAATATGTTTGTCGTGCAACACTACCTACTTGTTTACTAATAATAACTGTTTGTAAAGTACGCAACCAATAACTACTGGGTTACCTATAATATCTGTTTTCGTTTATAAATACGATTGCACTACTCCAGATGTGTTAGTAACAGTTTGCATTTTGTGAAGATGAATAAAGTGAAAATGGAATACACCAAGCCCAAATGCTGTTAACCCTTTCCTGATCATCGGTGCTCATCAAGCTTACGCAAATTAAACGAAAACGTTATCGCAAAATTAAAAACAGTCAAGCTCATTTTAATACGTCTTTATCATGGGCGTAACTACGGGGGGGGGGCTAGGGGGGGGGCTACAGCCCCCTCTAGAAAGTTTTAAGCCCCCTCTAGAAAGTGTTAAGCCCCCTCTAGAAAGTTTTAAGCCCCCCCTAGAATTTCCCAGAGAATAATTGTAGTCAATAAAAACACATTCCATTCTGCTTAGTAGAGCATCAAAATCATCACAAATTGAGATGTCATCATTCATTGGCTGAGAACTAGTACTGTGCTCAGGATCGATTCTCAAACCTAGGTCTCACCAATACTTTGCCCCTTTGGTACCGGGGCGTTAAGCGATCTACTGTTACATGTACCGAGCTTCTAATCCTCGTCCTCATTTCGTCACTAGATCATTGCGGGTAATTCCGGTTCGTTTTCAATTCTTGATTGTTCATAGTATGTTTATTTAAACATTTACTTGGGCTGCGATACCTAGTCTCGCGACGAGGCCGCCGTCTTGGGTGTAGAGGCGAGACACCGCATTTCATAGTTCACCGTTCACTTCGGATCAGTTGCTGTTCGAGCCGCACCTATCCTGGAAAACAGACGCTCAGACAAGCTGCTCTCCAAGGAAAACAACTACCGCTTCCCTGTCAGCATACGGCCGAGTTCCAACCGGTTCCCCAATCTTCTCTTGGTTGCTCGTATTCCAGTCGGTTTCACGTGGAGTTAGGAATATGGCATTATGCCTTGAACCACACTGGGATCTATTTTATGCCGACTAGCACAGGTGTACTGTTGGTACGCACTGCCCAGTCGTTAACCAAACCTAGTTCTCCTCAATATCGAATCAGTGTCAGCTGAAAGAGGTGGTCAAGATATTCAATACATCTTCGGAGATTTATTCCCGATTGAAGTGATTCTGTCTTTTGTTACGACACTATTTTATGCGTTTTTAAATAGGCGCATTGTAACTTTTTTTCCTATTTTTTTTAAATGAAATGTATGAAAACTAGCCCCCCCTAGAAATTTTCCTTAGTTGCGCCCATGGTCTTTATCAATTTGTGATTCGTGTAGTTATTGGAATGATAGTCAAGCCACCATTCATCCCTTCGTTGTTTACTATTCAGAATCTGGAACACTTACTGAATCAGAATCTCATGATACTGTTGCGGTTCAGGTGTTCATTGCCAAATTAATGAGTTTTTTGAAAACAACAATAGAGTTGAAAAAAGCGATATTAATGTCTGATGGAGCTGCCTCACAATATAAAAATAGAAAAAACTTTGCAACAAAATAAAACGTCGATGCAGAGCGGCATTTTTTTGCAACTTCTCATGGTAAAGGCCCATGCGATGCAATTGGTGGCATATTAAAACGAATGGCAGGAAATGAAAGTTTAGCTAAAGAAAATGAACATCCCATTACAAGCGCAAAAGAATTGTATGATTGGTCTAATCGGAAAAGTAATAAAAATTCATCAAAAATGTCATTTAGTTGGGTATCATATGAAGAATATGAACAAGGAGTAACAGAATGGAGCAATATTTTCAAAAAATCTATAATAATAGCTGTCACACAAAAGTATTACTCTTTTGTACCGATTTCAGAAAATAAGATACAAACGAAGATGTTTCCAAAAGATGACCAATCATTTACTTATGATGAAAATAAAATATAAAGTGAAACTAGTTCTGAAAAGTATCTATGTCATAAAAAATGACTCTTAATTTCGAACCATCTCAATCACGAGGTATACCGGGAACATTCAAATAGTACGATACCAGATTTAAATCATGTTGAGGCCATATAGATTGATCAAAGCAGGTATAGTTTTAAATAGTCTTTAAATTTCCTTTTTCTATAACTTTTGAACCACATATCAAATTGTTATGAAGTTTGTTATTTGTAAGTTTGAGAGATGACTCGCTTTTATGACAATAGTTATGTTTAAAGTTGTGTAACCTATAAGATAATAGACACCCACATACACACACATACACACACATACACACACACACCTACACACACATACACACACATATACACACACACATACAGACACTTATACACACACTTATACACACACATACACACACATACACACACATATACACACACATACACACACATACACACACACATACACATACACACACGCACACACATCCATACAGAAAATGCTCAACTCGTCGAACTGAGTCGAGTGATATATGCCATTCGGCCCTTTTGAGCACATTTATACTTTCAGTTTTACCAGTGATTGCTATACCTGTCTAGGAGAAACGCAAAACAACAACTCATTAAATGAGTCCTCCTTGAGCTCTGATGACAGCTCGGTGACGCTATATATAAGACTCAACAGCGGCCCGAATGTCATTTTGAGCAATTTCCTTCCAGCAAATTGAGCAAAGACTTCTTTAACTCGTCCAAACTTGTATGTTTACGTGAGTTTGGGGGCACTCATCTTTGGTGATGACAGAGGAAAAGTTGGACACCAGTCTTGAACGGTCTTCTTTTTGTGAGCAGGGACACCATCTTGCAAGAAGGTTCAGTTTTGATTATTATTCGTTTTCTGGGCTCAACAAATTTCGACCCGGAATTCAACTTTGCATTTTTGTTGCAATAATTATGGCGCACCCTGTACGATGTAGATTGACCAACACATTGGCACATCGAGTAATAATTATGGCAGGGATGCAATCAGGTCCCGGAGAATGAGAACGTTTAAGTTTACGACGATATTTTCGCTGAGAATTATTCCGAGATCAGATCGCGCAACTGACGTGTAGAGTAAGGACCCCAGAATTCGCCCATTTTATCCGAGTACCCAAAATTCGCCCACCAATTTTTTATATTGTTCGCAATATAGTGTCAACTCTTAGAACCGTGTTTTAACATAAAAAAGAAATAGCTGAGATAAAAAATAAATTGTTATTTGGCATAATTCAATAACAAACCCCGTAAACAATTAGTTGATTAGTGGGCGGGCGAATTGTTGGGTCAGGGCAAATCGTGGGGTCCTTACCCTATACTCAGCAGAACTAATTGGTGGCTTCGCTAATATTGTGTTGTTATTGATTTTATTTAATCACGACTACTTTTGATAAGATCTACGCATACTAATATATCAAAATAATCAATAATAACGTATCAAAAGACGATTTTATTGTTAATATGAGAGATAATTTAAATTTTTCCGCTACGGCCATTTAATACCAGGTCAACTGATGCTCACCCCTGTAAACACATCGCATCACCGTTAAATGCCGCTCCGTACCAGAAGCCACGATAACCCTATCAAAGCCATTCAAGCCATGACACTAAAATAGATTTCTCCGGGTTCAAGGGGGACGAGAAGATTTTCCATGACACCAGCAGCCAGACAGTGTTTCGTTTCGCTAGCGATACCAGGCTCCGGTGCACCTGAAACCGAACCGGAGAAGACGAAAGGCAAATTTCGTTATAAAATTTTAATGAACGCTACACAACAGCTCCCTTGATACCTAATTAAATATGGAGAAAAATGTCATAATGCGCTATTTGTGGGGCACCGAAGTACCGCACCAAGCCAGCAGCGGCACGGTTCGCTGCTGTCCCAAGATACGGACGACAGAGACGACACTAGAATCAGATTTCCGCGCCGACGATGCGCTTGGGGAAACAGTCTTGCAGCAGAGATATGGAACATTTATGACGGTTCCGCCACAGCGCAGCCCGGGTCCCAGGTGGACTCAGTTGCGGCTGGCTGGAGAAACCGTTGGTTGGTTTGCAGTACTATGCTGGAACTTTTTTTTCGGCATGTAAAACAGTGGCCATGGCCCATGTTTGTTAAGCCTCAAATATATAATGCTCATTTTGATAAGGACGGAAAAATTGTTTTCATTCAAAAAACAAATAAATTGAAAGACCATCAGTATAGTCAGAAACACATTTTCTAAAACGAAAATTCCCAACAATGATGATCATCTCCACACCCTTATTGAATTTGGTGCTGTTCAATTTAAGCAATTCAATAACATTTTGTTTAGCCGCATCGCGTTTTCCAATCAATAGAAATTTGACGATGAGAAAACTCCAATCCCTTTCAAACGCACGAACACGCAAAATAGAGTAACATCACGCGAGAAATGGTTTCATCCCACATTCCGTGCGCGTATTTTTCTACGTGGCGCGGTTAGGGGCCGTTCCTAAACCACGTGGTCATATTTTGATCACTTTTTATACCCCCCGTACCCCTCCGTGGTCTTTCGTGATCTTTTGGCTAACCCCCCCCCCCTCCTTCCGACTTTAACCACGTGGTCTTTTCATTTGTCAACTGCCAAAAATACGCTTAAATTTTTCAGATTTTCATTATTAAACTTTCAGTACCTACATTCTATATTTCTTAAATGCAAAAGCTTCATTCTTGACTTGGTGGCAACTATAAATTATAAGTCAGGAAAAAATACCACGTGGTCATTTCGTTAACCCCCCACTCCCGTGCGTGGTCTTTCGTGGTCTTTTGACAAACCCCCCCGTCCCCCTCTTTATGACCACGTGGTTTAGGAACGGCCCCTTACGATGCTGTCGAAATTAAATTCACTGCTAGAGCTAATCCTCCTAGTGATCCGGTTTTGACTTATGTTTTGCGGTGTCTATATACGCTAATATTAGAAGTCGAGTAAGGGAGGTGCATCGTAACCTTTTTAGAATCTAGAATCCATGCTTTCTTACACTGAAAAAAAAAAACAATAATAACTAGCGCATTCAAAATTTACCTGCCAATCTTTCATTTATGATTGATGGAAGTTTGATTCTTCTTCCAGCCGTGCCCAATATTTAATTCCGTGAAATCGCAGAAGCGGAAAAAGCCGGCAGAAGAGCAAGTGCTAATAAAAAACGATTGACAGGCACTCGGTCGTGCAGCATCCTATAGCTAGCGTCCGACCGAATCAAATAGAAAAAGTCGGTGTTATCTGCTATGTGTGGGTCCCGATGCGGTTAGGGTGGCCGAGAGACAAACGTCAAATTTTATCATAGCAAAGAAAAAAATGAACTTTAAACGCGTATTACCAAAACGTTTACCATACCTTACTGTCAGTTGATATATGTTAGAAAAAAATACATCCCTATGAAAGGTTCCGGCTGAAGAACCAAATACTCTCTGTGAATGTTATCGTTCAGCCCCGGTTGGTGTCATATTTGTCGAAATTGTGGTGTGCCGAGCCCTTACCGGAATGAAACCTTCGAGCAACAACGAGCGCCATGAGTAATAAACGTGTTGAGAAGTATATCGTGAGTTTTTTTTTTCATGTATTTTTTTTTGTTTTAGATATCAGACGCTACATCTACGAAACTATTGCAAAGAGGTGCGAATATGACAACCGCCAGGAGATGTCGCATTATTTTCGCCCAATTATTTTAGATTTACGTTTTTTTGTTGTTTGTCCTATTTTAAGTAACCTTCACCAGTAAAAGCACATCGCAGTTGCGACAGCTCAGCGTACAGAAAGAAGTCAACCAAGAAGTCTTCTTCAAATTTTAAAATGCATTTACGAATATCCTTAAGATATTGATGAAGACACCTACAATAGTTGCAGTGGTATAATGTCTCCAACAAGGAAAAAATGAAACGCTCAAAACTCTTTCTGTTGATTTCCAAAACAATAAGAAAACAATAAAAATAAAAGAAACTGATCAGAATGACTAGAAAGACAGTCTTTAAGTAGATTTATACTGTATTTTCGATATTTTTTGTCAATGAATTAAATTTTTGTAAACAAATTGTAGAATATGTATAGAATTGTCAAAACACAAACAAACAAACACTGGGACTTGTGGCCCCGACTTGTCTAGACAGTTTTCCTCGTAAGGGTATTACAGAAGCTCATTTGTATTGCGAGAAACTATGAGTGCTCTACTTTCCATCGCAGCCCTACTAGTGTGGACTCTATTCCGAGAAATCATATTACTTTATTATTACATTACGGACTACTGGCAAACATGTATACCACGGAAAAGGGGCTGCGGAAGGGAACTATCGTATTCCAACCGCTGTACCTGGGAGCAGTGAATGACGTCAGAATGGGCTACGCTATGTTGCCAGTTGAATTATTGAAGAGCATGAAATGTGGATCTTTAACCGACTTCTTGGAAGCTTTGAAAAGGACAACTTTTCGCTTTGTTATGCCACGGCCCAGTGAGCCTACGGAATACGAATCGGTTGAGTTGAGTTCTTCGTATTGAAATTGAATTGAGTTATATACGCTACGGGGAAGCAGATAACTTTTTATCGAGTGCGGTTTGCTTCGGATTAGAAGGGTATTCGAAGTTTTCAATAGCTTAGCGAATGAGTTGTACAACTACGTGGTTATCAATTTTTAATTGCAATAACCCTTTTTATGGCATCATTATTTTCATTGAACATTTCTTACCGAGCTAATAAAATTTAGGTACCGAGCTTAATAAAGTATACTCGCAACTAGCAAGTAATTAATTTTAACCCAGCAATTTGCTCGCTACAAAACCCTAATCACAGACGTGACATTCTGGTGCACCTTCATGACCAGTAATTATCATCCACCGAATCGAACTTCCAAATTGACCCTGTTTCACACTCAGGGTCTATTATTATTCTCCTTTAGCTGTAAACCGCGCCGGTAATAGCACCAGCAGCAGCGTGGGCGCAAATTTGCATGCATCATTCAACCCTTGACGTAAAAGCCGGTGAAAATCAGCCAAGCAATCAGCCGTCTTCTCACCGCACATCGGCCATGTTCGTCGGACTCAGCCCCCGAGAAAGCTCGGGAAACTACCAAGATCCGGTGGTTAAAGAAAGAGAAGAGCTGTGACGCAGGTTTTATGGTTCGCGGTTTCACATGGAATCGTGTATGCTGTATTAGTGAAAATCTTTAATTGCAGCTAACCACGCCAAGGATGTGCAAGCACTGCGTCACGTATCCTCTCCAGCCACACATTTCACTGGAAAGGAATAAATCAACGAAACCCCTCCAGCTAGGAGAAATTAAAGTACAATCTAATGAAAAACTTTTTCCTCGTTTCATTGCTGCTGATGGCTTGTGACTGCCTTCAATCAGGAAGCGCTTCTTGAGGCGAAGCAGTGCGATAATATGGTTGGCCCTATCAGATATTGCTGTTGAGTGGAAGCCAACCGCACCGCCGGGGATTTCTGTGGCTCGGTGGACTGGTATTGTGGGGTACGAACAATAGCACATAGAAGCCATAGTCGTGAAGTTGCAATTGTATGATTAATGTTCACGATAAGCAGTAGTGACGTGTAATAATGGTGCGGTTAAACAATCCCTTTCACTCTAACCGCCCTGGGGGCAGGCGAATGGCCACAACAATGGTGGTATACCCAGAAAGTAGCATTTAATTTGGGTTAAAGGATTGACCATTTGGACAAGTGGAAGAAGAAGAACAGGACACGAACAGGTACAAATTGGCTTAAAACTTCGGCACGTAAATGTCGGGTTGTTAAAGACAAACTGTAGTAAAAAAATTAACTACTCAGAAATATTACAGATGAACACCAACCGTCTAATGAAGATTTGGCTTATTTTGCATATCAAAATTGTGAAAAGTATATAAAAGTCTCCAGTTTTTTGCGTTTTCCGGTCTTCGAAGGCGTTGGTAATTAGTTTCTGTCTTAGAACATATAGACCGTTCCGATAATTATAAATACACTTACGATCAACCGTCATTTCAAATAACGTGCAGTATTTAACCAAACGTTGGCTGCGTCCTGTTGTTTACATCCAAAAGAAACAGATGCTGTCATTTTTTCTAACATTTAGTGCGAAATTTTGAAAATGTGTGGTCTTTCTCCCGAGCAAAGAAAGCGAATTGTGTACAAATGGGGCACCGTGTGTGGTCTCTCTATAAGAAAATTAGCCAGAGAAGAAGGTATAAGTGTCGGAGCAGTTCAAACCGCATTGCGGAAGTATTGTGAAGAGTGCACATTTACTGATGCCCCAAGACGTGGTAGACAACCCAAGCCTGTTGATCCCACAATGGACAAAAAGGTTAAGGAATACTACAAGCGGCATCCTTCAGTATCAGTACGAGATGTGGCGAGAAAGCTTGAAACCTCGGCGAGTAACGTTATGCGTGCCAAGGGAAGAATGGGTCTGCAGACCCGTCAGAAGCAGTAGCAGCCAAAAGGAAATCCAAAACAAGCTGAATCTGTGAAACCGAGAGCTCGGAAGCTTTATGACAAACTTCTGACCAAAAAAATGGGGTGTGTTATCATGGATGACGAAACCTACATAAAACTGGACTATAAGACTCTGCCAGGACCGCAATTTTATACATCACCGAAGGGAAAGGATGTCCCTGGACCAGTGAAAGCCATTTACACCGAAAATTCGGCAAGAAGGTAATGGTTTGGCAGGTCATTTGTGAATGTGGGAAAAGATCTCGTCCATTCATTACGAATGACACAATGAATGGGAAAATTTACGTGAAAGAGTGTTTGCAGAAAAGGTTGTTACCCATGGTTAAGCAGCATAACAATCCTCCAGTCTTTTGGCCCGATCTTGCTTCCTGCAATTACTCTAAGGATGCACTAGGGTGGTATAAAACAAATAATGTCACATGTGTCCCAAAGGAGATGAATCCTCCAAACTGCCCTGGAATTCGTCCTATTGAAACTTTTTGGGCTTTGACCAAGGCGGACAATGTTGAAAAATTTAAAAAAGAATGGCTTAAAGTGGTAAAAATGGTCGGAGAACACACTGTGCAAAAGCCTATGAGTAGTGTTAAGAGAAAAGTTAGAGAACTCGAATCCCAACTTGAATTGAAACTGGAAAGAAAACACAATAAGTGTATATTTCAGAATAAAATGACCCGAGAAATCCTGTATTATTTGTTTTATTCAAGAAAGAAGATGTATTTATAATTTTCGGAACAGTCTATAATCTGGAATTATTGCCTATTTTCGCATTTTCTGAAGAATTATTTTCCGCAATTTTGAGCTGAAATTGAAGATTTGTTACATTCCTGTAGTTTTCTCTGGCCAAATTCTCTAAAATATTAAGGAAGGTTTTTCGCTTTATGCACGGTAACTAAATACAATTATTTGACCTTCAAATGTGTTTTTCAATAATTTAGCATCATTACCTTCAATTAACATAATTACCTTCAATGAGAAATTTATCGAGCTCAATTATATGTCGATTTTGCCCCAATTCTCTACAATACAAAAATAGGTTCATCTGCTGACGTAGATCAGACACCTACCATTCGATTTCTGAGACTTTTCTACTCAAAATAAGATATATTTTGACTACCACTTTAAGATATTAGCGAGTTACCATTAATGCTCAGAAATAATCGATATTATTTTGCTTTGTGAAATATACTAAAACTATGCCAAACCCGGTTTCGTAGAATAACCGTTTTTAGCTCAGTTTTTGTCCGATTTAAGATGTTTTTTTTTTTCAAAAGACGGGTAAAAAGATGCTAATATGTGGGCAGATTCTTAGAATTTTGATATTTGGTCCTAAAACAAAATGGCGTCGAAAGAACATCAAAAATTACCGGTTTCTCAAAAATTCAAAATGGCACCATTGTTGCCCCTTAAGTTGAAATATGTTCAAACTCGGGGAAATTTAGTTTTGCATAAAAATACACAAAAAAATATATATAGAAGCCAAGGCAGAAAAAAGGCCATTTTTGTTATTTTTTACTATTGTTTACTATTACTATTACTATTTACTATTTACTATTGTTATTTTTTACTACCATACGAAAAAAGTGCATTTTTTACCGCAAATGGTAATGTCTAATAGGAAACGCCACTTTTTTGTTCAGTAGCTTCCTTAACTGTTCACCATAAAAAAATTACATGTCGACCAGAGTTGCCGGAGATGATCGCAATGTCAATGAAAGCGTATATAGTTCTTGTAGAGTAAACGCCACGAGTATTTTACTATCAAACAAATGAGACTTTTTGTAATGAACACGATGAATATAAGGAAGAGACGAATCTAAAGAAGGAAAAAATATATATGGGTTGTACCATACGAAGTGTCCATACCACATGGACACGACCATCATGGATTTGGCTCAAAGTTGGAGGAAATATTCAGCTATGCTCACTTTGAAAAAATCCCTTTTTTTTCAATTCATAGTTGTAAGATGTCTGGAAAATACTGGTAGATGATTTTTAAGGATAATCAACAAACCCGGAAGAAATATAATTTTTGACCGGACGTGTTGCCGAAAAGATAATTTTTTATTTTAAACCATTTACTTTTTTTTAACTACATATTTTATTTTGAATTTGATAATTTTATCGTATTCCTTGGAAATCTTCACGATAGAAACAACATATTTAGTCACATTTATTGAAAAATGTCTGAAAAACAAAACAGATTATTTTTGAGATTTTACTGATTGTTGAGGAATCTCAAAATAATTTTTCCTATTTTTGTATGCGCGTTAAAAGCTGGGACCTCGCTGCGTCGAAAACGTATATAGTGCGGTGCTTTGTGGACGCCGGATACGGCCTTCCGGCATCTACAACATCTTGGCACTTCTGGACAACAAGACGGCCGATGACCCAGAGCGACAAAGATCCAAAAGATGCTGTTGACGAAGACCGACGAGACCTATCTCTGAATGGCAACGAATGGCAGGGCGCTTCATATTTTTCTACCCCCACGAAGGAAGTGTGGTCCGAGGTGAAGTTAATTTCAAACAACAAATTTCCCAATAAGGAGCTGCTGTGACCGAGAATCAGTAAGAAGTGGATATCAAAGTCGTTCTCCTTTTGCTCCGGACTGGCCGTGAACGGGGGAATTTATAGTACGAAGTACCTGTCGGAAGTTGCGTCGTTCATCAAGGAATACCTTAAGGGGAACACGCGATGTCCTGGCCGGATCTGGCGTCGGCCCTGTACTCGACACGACCATTGGAGGGGATGAAGCGGCTGAACATCGATAGGTACCACATCGTCGGCGAACCCACCTAACGTTCCCAGCTGTGTTCCATCGAGAATTTCTGGGCAAACCTAAAGAGTTGGATTTACTCCAACAATTTTGTCGTGAAACTGATGAGGAACCGATAAATAAAACTATGAACTTAAAAACATCCCTACACGTTTGTTTTCGTCCGCCATGGCGAAAATTTCGGTTACTTGTAGTAATCCCGCTCGCAAGAACCGCTTTCGCAAATAAGCTAACATAATTACCTTCCATGGAAATTTATCGAACTCAATTATCTGTCATAGTTTTTTTACCACCATTCGAAAAGAGTTCATTTTTCACCACAAACGTTAATGTCTTATAGAAAACATCACTGTTTTATTCAGTAACTCTTTTAACTGTTCACCATGAAAAAGTATTACATATCGACCAGAGTTGCCGGAGATAATCATTGGAACTGAATGTAGGTCTTGTAGAATAACACGAGTTTTGTGCTATCAAGCAAATGATTTGTCTTTGTAGTTGACACGGGAAATATTAGGGAGGGACGAATATAAAGAAGAAGAAAAATATATATGGGTCGTTCCATACGAAGTGTCCATACCACATGGACGCGACCATTAGACTCAAAGTTGAGGAGATTATTCAGCTAGGTTCACTTTGAAAAATCTCTCTTTTTTGACGTTGACTAACGTCTATATCGAAGTTAGGCCCCTGAATTTGAAAATCTAGTAATTCAACCAGGGAAAACCAGAGAAAAGTGGTCAAGTTTTGAGCGCTTATTTTGCAGTCATCTATAATCAGGTTTTCGAGGTTTTGGCATCAATCGATCAGAAATTCTTTTACGGTTAAATTTATGTAACAAAAACAAACTTTTGTTTGAGATACACTATTGAAAAATTGGTAATTAATATCGATTGTCTAAATCATACCGCGCAGCCAATCACTACCTCTCTTCCCAAGCACAGTCGACACTAACGGATACAATCGATCTGACTTTGTTGTTATTGTTGTTGTCACTTTCTGTTTCCGATGTTTATGCTGCTGCTAGCGGAAAAAACCTTGCAAATATGCATCTTTTTGTTGGTGTTAATTTTACGACAGCGGCCGGCGCCCCATAATTCTGATTCCAAAACCGCACCAGTGACATGCGGACGCTAGGTGATAGCAGCTGAAAGGAGGAAATACAAAATAGTATCGGTCATCTCGTGCCGGTTTCACCCGTTATGCTGGTGGCTTTAGTAGTAAATGGCTACTGCAAAACACTTAAATGGCTGGAATTCTGGACGGACTAACCAGGAAACTATAATCGGCAGCGCCAGTTGCCTCGAAATTTTGGTACAGAAGCGGCTAATTGAATTTTCTGTTTTACCAAATGCTGCTGCTAGCGGAAGAAACCTTACCAGCTACATACGGACGCTATCTTGAAAGAATTCTGGACGGACTGACCAAAAACACGGATATATTCGGCACCTGGCCCCTTTTGGTGCCTCGAAATTTTGTTACAGAAGCGGCTAATTGAATTTTCTGTTGACGTTGACTAACGTCTATATCGAAGTTAGGCCACTGAATTTGAAAATCTAGTAATTCAACCAGGGAAAACCAGAGAAAAGTGGTCAGGTTTTGAGCGCTTATTTTGCAGTCATTTATAATCAGGTTTTCGAGGTTTTGGCATCAATCGATCAGAAATTCTTTTACGGTTAAATTTTTGTAACAAAAACAAACTATTGTTTGATATACACTATTGAAAAATTGGTAATTAATATCGATTGTCTAAATCATACCGCGCAGCCAATCACTACCTCTCTTCCCAAGCACAGTCGACACTAACGGATACAATCGATCTGACTTTGTTGTTATTGTTGTTGTCACTTTCTGTTTCCGATGTTTATGCTGCTGCTAGCGGAAAAAACCTTGCAAATATGCATCTTTTTGTTGGTGTTAATTTTACGACAGCGGCCGGCGCCTCATCATTTTGATTCCAAAACTGCACCAGCGACATGCGGACGCTAGGTGATAGCAGCTGAAAGGAGGAAAGACAAGAGTACCGGTCATCTCGTGCCGGTTTTACTCGTTATGCTGATGGCTTTAGTAGTAAATGGCTACTGCAAAACACTTAAATGGCTGGAATTCTGGACGGACTAACCAGGAAACTATAATCGGCAACTGGCACCTTTTGGTGCCTCGAAATTTTGGTACAGAAGAGGCTAATTGAATTTTCTGTTCTACCAAATGCTGCTGCTAGCGGAAAAAACCTTGCAAAAATGCATGTTTGTGTTGGTGTTAATATTACGACAGCGCCCGGCGCAGCTATCAAGAAACATTTGTCTCTACCATTCCATCATCTATGTAGCCCCTCCTTCTTTCTAATTATCTGACGAAGCCTTGGTATAAAACGTATCGTTCGAACATTTCACCCCATCAGTTTCATTAATAAACCGTACCGGATACATACGGACGCTCGGTGTTAGCAGCTAAAAGGAGGAAAAACAAAATAGTACCGGTCATCTTGTGCCGGTTTGACCCGTGATGCTGGTGGCTACTGCAAAATACTAAAATGGCTGGAATTCTGGACGGAAACCAGTAAACAAGAAATCGGCAACTGGCACCTTTTGGTGCCTCGCAGTTTTATAATAGATGCGGTTAGTTGAATTTTATGTTTTACAAAATGCTGCTGCTAGCGGAAAAAAACCTTGCAAAAATGCATGTTTATGTTGATGTTAATTTCACGACAGCGCTAGGTGTTAGCAGCTGAAAGGAGGAAAGACAAAATAGTACCGGTCATCTCGTGCCGGTTTCACCCGTTATGCTGGTGGCTTTAGTAGTAAATGGCTACTGCAAAACACTTAAATGGCCGGAATTCTGGACGGACTAACCAAAAAACAACAATTTAATCGGCAACTGGCACCTTTTTGTGCCTCGAAATTTTGGTACAGAAGAGGCTAATTGAATTTTCTGTTTTACCAAATGCTGCTGCTAGCGGAAAAAACCTTGTAAAAATGCATGTTTGTGTTGGTGTTAATATTACGACAGCGGCCGGCGCAGCTTTCAAGAAACATTTGTCTCTACCATTCCATCATCTATGTAGCCCCTCCTTCTTTCTAATTATCTGACGAAGCCTTGGTATAACGAAGCCAGTTTCATTATTAAACCGTACCGGATACATACGGACGCTCGGTGTTAGCAGCTAAAAGGAGGAAAAACAAAATAGTACCGGTCATCTCGTGCCGGTTTCACCCGTGATGCTGGTGGCTGTTAGTAATAAATGGCTACTGCAAAATACTAAAACGGCTGGAATTCTGGACGGACTACCAGTAAACGAGAATAATCGGCAACTGGTACCTTTTGGTGCCTCGCAGTTTTATAATAGAAGCGGTTAGTTGAATTTTCTGTTTTACAAAATGCTGCTGCTAGCGGAAAAAACCTTGCAAAAATGCATGTTTGTGTTGATGTTAATTTCACGACAGCGCTAGGTGTTAGCAGCTGAAAGGAGGAAAGACAAAATAGTACCGGTCATCTCGTGCCGGTTTCACCCGTTATGCTGGTGGCTGTTAGTAATAAATGGCTACTGCAAAATACTCAAATGGCTGGAATTCTGGACGGACTAACCAGTAAACGAGAATAATCGGCAACTGGTACCTTTTGGTACCTCGAAATTTTGTTACAGAAGTTTTGTAAAATAAGCGTTGCATTTCCCTCTACTATTTGCTTCAAAGGAATATTTTTTATTTTTTTTTTTTTATAAGAATACGGTAGTCAACGTCATGCGGCCGTGTCTTGAATACCACCCTCCTACTTTTTTTCTCTCAATTCATAGATGTAAGATGTCTGAAAGATACTGATAGATAATTATTAATGATTATAAATCGAGGAACGTGAAAAAAAAAATTTTTTGATTGGAAGTGTTGCCAAATAGATTATTTTTGATTTTAAAACTAAGTTTCCATTTTTCGACAAATCCAGCTATTTTTATTTTAAATTTGACAATATTGACGTATTCCTCGGGAAATTTGAGGTCAGAAAAAATTATCACTCCAAGGTAATATGAGTCAATCTCGTGTTATACCATCTTTACGAAACTAATTTTAACTTTCTCCACATCATATTCAATCATATTTATTTAAAAATGATTGAAATACAAAACAAATGATTTTTGAGATTTTTCTGGTTATTATGGGATCTAAAAATAACTTTCCTTTTATTGCAGCAGTGTTGCCAGATTTTTAATTTAATTCAGTCAATGATTTTTAGCCTTACGAAAATATTAAAACACGCAAAACTAAATAAAAATAAAATTGTTGAATTACGTATGGGTCATTCCATGTCTAGTGTCCGAGGAAATGCATCGACCATCTCCGATTTCGACCAAAATTTGTGAGTCGATGTATTTCGAGCCGGAACTTATAAGTACAAAGTGTTGTACCGATTGGTGGACCCCACGGCCAATGGGACTGCCTCCACTTTTTGCGAATTTAGCAAAACACCTTTTCTATTTTATGAATATCTCGGGAACCTGAAGAGGTGATATTGACATATCATTTCGAAGAGTTATAGATGTAGAATCGAACTAAGTGATCCATTTTTTTCGGCAATGTTGCCAACATTGCATTTTTCCGATTCAGAACTTAGTTTGCATTTTTCTCAAAATACCCCCCCTTCGATTTTGATTTTGACCACGCCAAAGAATTTAGCAGACGATTTTACATAGGAATCACTTATCAGCAAAAAACAAAATGTAGCGTTCCAGAGATACAGCATTTTCAAAATTGCAAGATTTTGGATTTTGTCTACGCACGAAAGCGCTTCTACATAAACTGCTGCTATCCTTATGGTATCCTAGCAAACGTATGTGTAATCGAAGGGTTGTTTCTTAGAGGAGTATCCGTTAATGATGTAACCCAAAAAACCCCGTTCTAGGATCATTTTCAGGAAAAGTTACAGGAGAGTTTTGGTTGAAATCGGAGATGGTCGATGCATTTCCTCGGACCCTTGACATGGAATGACCCTTATGTTTTATATTTTTTTCATACTTGTTCTTTCCATTATGACGAGAAAACTAAAATAAAACTATTTTCAAATTTATATTACCGTAAAATAAAAGAATATAAAAAAATAGCGACGAAAGTGCGATGAAGAGAGAAAAACAAAATATGAAAGAGAGATCAACCCATAAATTCTGATTGAAAAAGTTCATTGTTGGGAAATAATCAAAACAAATGGCTGCTGCAAAACAGGAAAATATTTGGATTTCTAGATAGGGAGAAAAACTTAAAAATCATTTGTTGGGTTGTTTTTTTGGGTTAGAAGGTCCCAAACATTTTCCAATAAATATGATTGTTCGATACAAAATGAGAAATTCAAAATTTTTTTTTGAAATAGTATATCTCGAGATTGACTTATATTACCTCGGAGTGATTTCTTACGCGATATCTTCCAAAAAACACGATGAAATTATCAAACCTAAAAACAAAATTTCTGCATTTACCGAAAAATGTAAATTAAGTTTTAAAATACAAAAATAATCTATCTGGCAACCCTTCCCATCAAAAACTTTGTTTTTACCTGGATTCCTTCGTTTATTTACTTTGAAAATCATCAATCAGTATTTTTCGGACAGTTTATATTTATGAATAGTGAAAAATGAACTATTTATCCCCACAAGGAGTGTTCAATCGACACCAAGATTAGGATTTTTAAAAGTGAACCTAGATGAGTATCTCCCCCAACTTTGAACCAAATCCGTGATGGTCGTGTCCAAGTTTGTGCCTTCTCGTGGTCACTTAGTTTGGAATGACCCATATGCGGAGCTTCAAATCAGTTTGGTTTCCATAAGCGGTGAGCCTGTGATTTTATTTATTTATTCACTTAGCATCATCGGACAACAGCGTCTACTTGTAAGTAGCTTAAAATCTAACAAATTTAAGTGATCTCCGGTTACGCAAACGACACTTGAACGTTTCGCCGCTAATATTGAAGACAAACAAACAAATGGAATATGGAATTAAAAATTTTAAACATAACAATAACTGGTTGTTTTGACCGTATACATTCCAATGGAAAGGAATTCTGAGAAAGTCAGTTGTTCGAAAAATTTTGGAGGGTGCGTTCACATTGATGTTGGCTAGAATCCATGGGGCATCTATGGATCCACAAAGCACTTTACCAACCAATACAGAATTCGCAAATTTTTGTTATAAATCCCGGGTTTTTGGCGCTTTGGAAATGATACTGCTCTGATGATCGTGGAATATGAGTTCGATATCCAAGAGAACACCAAGGACTTTAAAAACCGTTACCGTCAAACGGGGCGAATAGAAACAGTGGGGTGAATAGAAACAAAACTTCCGAACTTGAAAAATACGATTTTAAGTCTTTGATTCCATTTAAAAACCATGCAAAAAATATTTTCTTGGATAGTTCAATAGTAAACAAGTCCTGCAAACCCATTTATGGGTTAGCAGCACTACTGTCGGTTTGCTTAAAAAATTGCAAAATTGAGGCTCGAATTCTGAACGTTTCCGAGTACCAAAAAACTTTGTCTGTGGAAGCCATTCTGCTTCACTTAGAACTTGTTCGTGTGATATATTGGGTCGGTAGTTAAGCATTTCAAGTTTTTACGGTGAATTATAGGATTGCCGTAAGGTATTCATCACCACGTTACCTATGTTTCATGGAAAACTCGCGGTTCGCAGATTACGGGGCGAATAGAAACAACGCCGTAGCGGATATTTTTTGTACTAAAACATGTGGATTTGAGAAATGCTATAATGTTTTATATGTAAAATGATGTCTGGAACACGTTTTATGCATTTTCAGCCCATCATGGTCAGGACTTACAAAAAAAAAAGTCCAAAAACTTATTCGCTCCTCCTGATGCTGTTGAGATTTTACGCAAAAAAAAACTGTTTCCTTGTCAAGCGGTTACGAAATATAGAATCAACTACTCTGTGATAAATCGGATGTTACCATTAGACTTCAATCCAGTAGACAACCACGCTATTTGCCAAAAACGTGATGAAAGTCCGATTTATCTACTGCATGATGCTCGACATGGACTGACCCGAGAGATATGGATCAAAATTTCAGTTCCACCAAGACAAAATGTTCCCGGATCGTATCCTAAACACCGGAAGATGCAGACAGGTGGAAATGCTAACCCCGGCTCCGAGTCCTTCTGTTCCTAATAAGGACTTTAATAGAACATATTCATTCATAAGATAACAAACATGAAGTAAAAAACCGAACATTTCCACTATTTTGATATTTTATATAGTTTTCTTGCCTCTCATTTCAATAAATATGATGCATTTGTTCTGTTTTCTCCAAATTCAAACTAAAACTTTCTATCAGAACAAGGAAAACGTATTTTATTGGCGAGTGTTTCTATTCGCCGCCTTGCGGGGTGAATAAAAACATGCAACATTTTATTCAATAAAAAAATTAATTACTTATTGTATCAAAATGGACGTTACACCCTTGATAAAGGGAGGCAAGACCCATGTTTTAAAACTTTCATATTCATTCTAGACATTATAGTATTTTTTTTACACTGCAAGATATATCGCAGACTGTTTCTATTCACTCCGTTGTACGGTACTCGTTCAATATCCAGACCGTAAATGCAGTAGCTGTATTCGATAGGGTTTTTTTCGGCTGAAGCTGATTACGGAGAACCTGCCAACACTGATACTAAGACGGTTACAAACGCACTATTCATGGAATATGTCCGTGAGTTTGAGTTTGAGATCATTAGCGTACACGATTCTACAACCTGGGAGAAGTGCCAAGCGGACAACGTTGTAATACAGTGGGAACAGCAAAGGTCCAACACTGCTACCTTGTGGTACGCCTGAAGTACTTCGGAAACCGCAGAATTCTGTGTTTCCTAGTATCACAGAGAGATAGCGGTTTTAAAGAAACGATTTCAACCACCGGACGAAGGTGGCAGTTGTACCAAGATGCTTTAATTCGGCTAGCAATATAGTGTGATCAACGAGCTTTAATGTCAGTATGCACCTTGTCAATTTGTGCTCCATTTTTCATATATCGCAAACAATAAGAACTGAACTCAACTAGATTTGTGATAATATCGCGACTAGGAAATAAGCCATGCTGATCCGTTGCTTTGCAACGAGCCACCGATCAAAATCTGGAACAGTTTTGGGCCAACAGAAAGTGATGTAATCCCCCGTTAGTTGGAAACATTGCATTTGTTTTCTTTCTTGAACACAGAAAAAATATAGGACCTTTTCCAGCATTCAGGAAATGCTTGCTGATAAAGCAACAGGTTAATAACCATGCAGCGCTTGTCACATTGTTGCTCTATTCCATAATGTTTACGACGAACAAAGTAGTACTCATAAACTAGTATGCATAATATATGCACTGCATTGCATGATGTTGTTTTTTACAGAAAACTATTGTTTTTGTTTTAACGAAGAGGTAACAAATTGGAGATACCCCTAAAGTAACTAATCAAAGCTTTGCATGTATCCTGTTTTAACCTTCATTAGAAGAAGGATAAAAGGTTTTTAGAGGTTACGAGTGATATTACTCTTTTTTCAAGCCACTTTAAACATATTTTGACGCTCGGATATGGTTTTCGGCAATCCAATGCATTAATTTGTAATTGATTCTTGTTTTAAACTTTTCCAGTCTTAGGAAGTGTGTTCAATCAAGTTGAGGCTAGATAAGGAGTCAGTGTTTCTTTTGGGTAAATCTTAAGAAAGCATTTGATGTTATTTTCATACTAATTATAGTGAATTTTGATGAAGAATTAACACTTACGCCAAAAATTCTAAAAGAACTTCACAAAATTTGTCCAATTTCAAAAGCTTATAACTCAGTTTGTGTCCAACGGATTTTCTTCGTTCCTGGAGTAATCGATCGCAAAAATTAGATACGCGTCCGCCAAAATGCGGAAAATTGCGGTTTTATAAAGCTAACCATTGTACTACTGAAAAGTTTTGTTTTTAACGCAGATTTCGACCAATCAGCACTAAGAATAAAATCAAACACCATCCAATATGAGTATTTTCGGAACTGGATTGATATCCAGAAGGCAGAAATCGACCCAAGATACCATTTTGAGTTTCAAGATAGTGTTATGCGGTTCCTGAGAACCGAATACTTATTCCAGGAATCGAAATGGTGTCCAGAGACCAAAAAACAACTATTGACGTTATTTTGAAATCCAAGATGGTGACTTTGGGTTACGGGAAATAACAAAAGATAAATATCTGAGTCAGGGAGGCCACATTTTTTATTTCAATGCGAGATCACATATATAAACGCCTTTCAAAGCAGTTGACAAAGCTTGAAGTACGGTTTAAACTGTATTCTTCTATCGCCTTTTAAATTTTATCGTTTAACATTTTTTTACAATTTGTTCGTGTCTTATCTTTAAAACATGCTTGGGATTTTTTCCTAGACCGCATTCGATAAATTCTATCTTTTCAGCCTTAGTGATTTTCTTTTATTTTTAAGCGTTTATTTTCATATACTTTCAAAAGTTACTATATTTGGTTGGAGCTGCCCGATCAGAAAGAAAAAACAAAAATGTAACAGAAGCTGTTAGTTTGTTACGGGAAAAACCTTACAGGCTGTGTTTTCAATTGGATCCCGTTAGGTGTTAAAATAACAGAAATTATAACAGAAATGATTCTACTAGTATCAAACACATATTAAAATTTGTTACTAATGTATCAGCTTTCCAACAAAATAAGATAGTATATAGAACAATATAATAACAAACTTTGTTAGAAACAACAGGTTTTGATAAAAACGAAAAATTAGTTAGACTTGTTTCAGAACTACTTCATTTTAGGTTTTGTTATTATAACACATTCAGATTCAATTTTGTTATCAAAATTATATGGAAAAATACAAAATTGTATCAAAATATGTTATTTGTATCTCGCGTTAATAGAATTTTGTAATTTTTTAGTTATGCTCTTCTGATCGGGTGGTTGTTTGATTTTGAAGAAATATATGAAATATAACTTTAAATATACATGCGATAATTTTCCCAGGAAAAATTTAGAATAATATCATGAACCCAAGATCCTTCATTTTTTGTTGAGGTTTAGTTTTTGATGCACCTTTGCACCTGAATAAAAAAAATAATTCAATTTAAAACTAAAATAAAAACCAAAGCAAAGCTACGATACATTCAAAATTATATTTCCGCACAACCTGTGAGTGTAGTATTTATCATTTAATAATTAAAAACCAAAATGATGAAGACTGCTGAAGCGTAACGTTTCCAAAACTTGGATATTCAAAATAGAAAACGCACTGAAAGATCAAGAAGGAAATTAAATTTTCTCCTCCCAGCACCTCAGGGCAGGCCCATTAACACCGGTAATAGTGCCATGCTCTTGCAATCTCCAACATAAGCCGAGTTTTCCGCTGAATGATGTGTACTGCAGTACTGCGTTTGTGGCTTCGTTTAGATTCCTCAAGTCATAGTCTTGCATATGAATGCCGCTGTTACTGATTTACAGCAATATCGCTATTAATTGAATATAATTATTCCTATGCGAATTGTATTTCCTGATGCTGGGAAATGATTTAATGTGGTAAAGGAATTAAAAAAAAAATAGAATTGTATCTTAGTTTCACGATCCCCTTGTACATTTTTAGAAACAATTGAAGTAAAATTTAAGTTGAAAAAACAGAGATCAAAACTAAAACGCATTAAATTATTTTAGGAAAAAAGCAAGAAGCTTTAGAACTAATCTAATTGATTACCTACACGCAAAATAATAATTTCCTAGTGTTTGATCAGACGTTTAATTTTTACGATGACTAAAAAATTACTAAAATTACTCCCAAAGGCAACGTTTCGATGCAACCATAAAACTTGCTATATGTAAGACATTATACCTACCAGAACACAATTCCGCTTCTGCTGCTGTTGCCATTCTTCAAAAATTTTCTTTCACTTAATGAACGACTATTAAAAATCCATCATAATTTTCTATGGCTACCCAATGAATACGTTGCATTGCCGCAGGCAGAGGGCGGCGAGGTTTTTGTTCAAATGGCTCCTACCTTGGTGCGAAGCGTGTCATTAAAAGTGGATAAAATTATGCTTCATGAAAAAACGACAGGTCTTAGCTTTGATGTTAAATACGCAGCAAAATGTAATAAACCATAGTGCAAAGCATTCATTAAAAAAAAAACATTACACCATGATGGCTTCAAAAAGGTTGGTTCTATCCGGCCCTTGAGATGATAAAAGTCGTTACGTCAGCAGGGACATTTTTCATTTTAATGAAAATACAACTCCTTTTTCCCACGGAAGCCAAGTCAAGTCGATCTAACTTATTTCGCTTATATAGACGGAAAACCATTGACACTGAAACAGGTGGCGTCGATGACATGTGATAGAGACTTGACTGATATCAAAACAGGGTACGATACTTTTAAAAATAGTTTTCTTGCAGTCGGTGTGTCCATTATCAAGAAGAATAGAAAAATGTCCACCGCACCTGGTTAAAAATTGAAGTAATCAATCGCGTCTTAGCATAAAAATTAAAGCTTACAAAGCTTTTTCCAGAACCTTCTCGTTTCCCGTTCGTAACGCTTGGTTAAGTTGAAAACTGTGGCCGCATTGAATGGAAGGAGAAAGTGGGACAATTTTCTTCCTCCCGTAACCTAGCGGATATTGTTTCCACTTTGCGGAACAATAGAGCTGAAAGCTCACAATAGTGAAAGAACTTTTCTTTCTCGGTCTTTTGTTACTCGGTGGAATGAAACATATTTTCCATCACAATTGCCGACAGAAGTCGCACTTTCGCCGTAGAACCTGTATATTTTTGGCAAATTTCTTCCAACCAGCGACGTAGTCTGAAATTTTGGTTTAGGGGGCAGCCAAATATGATTCAGTTCTACATCACTACATGCAAAAATCCTTCGGTGGCCACCCCAGTTATTCAAACCCTTAGCTACGGGCTTGCTTCTAGCCTACGGTGGCAAAAAACTATTCATATTAAATGTCTACAGGATTTCTTTCTTATAATTACGATTCTTTCTTCCAAGAGAAAGTAAGCACAAAAACCCGCTATTGAAATACTGATGAAGGAGTAGATTAAACTCTTCGTTTTACGTTGGCGCCTTCCATAAGGTAGCTGAATAGCGTTTAACAATACGGAGGGTATCGCAACTAAATGAAAGCCGAAAGCCCAGAAAGTGAAAACGAGCGCGTAAACTCGTGTCTATCTTTCCATTTCGCGAAACTATATCTGTCGGTGCCTTGTACTCAACATTCATCGCTTCGCGATCGTGGAAAAGGTGAAAAACTTCAGTGAACAGTTTTACAAGTAGTTTTTCACTGTAACTTCGTTATTCAAAGTTATTCAAAGTAACAACAAGTGTCACTCTCATGCGTGAATTCTAAAACCATCGAACATTAAAACGTTCCAGTCAGTTCGCGCTCTCCAGTAACGCCGCCTCGTAAATGAAACCATAAATTGAGAATTCCTAATTATTTCCGATCAATCTTATTGATTCGATAAATGATGCACATCAATCATGCAGTCAGTTGTATCTAGTTGCGAATGAAAAGTTATCTACCCCAATCGCTGATTCAACATAACATTCATCGATCATTATTTTCCTAATCCTGATATGAGGCGTTCGGCCTTTATCTAGCGCTCGTTTCATTTCCATCAGCTTTCTGACTAGAAAAAAATATTCAAATGTTTTATATCGAATTATTTGAGGTAGCATTCACATTGTGGTTATTCGACTAGCTTTATCATTTGTTGAAGAACGTGAGTTTTGTAAAGTTGAATTGTACGTGGCGTATATTGATGACCATTAGAGACACTCAACCCTACCCTGTTGATTCAACCGGCTCGATACTTCGACGGTCCGAGAGGCAACGGCGGCTCCCCTTTTACGACAAAGATAAATTATTTGATGTACGTTAGTAATGCGGAAAATTATAACCTCCGGTGACCAAAACAGCGAACAATTTGAAGCTCACAATCATTCGCTTTTGCCACTAGGCTACCGGTTAGGGTGTTGTATAATAGTGTGGTGTGCGATTTTGGAACGCAATCATTAACTAGTCGAATCAGACCATTTGGCTGGCTTTTATCAGGATGCTGAAATCAACAGATACGTAGGAATCGAGTGTGTGTGCCTGAGTTGATGAAAACAAATTAGAATATTTTGTCATGGCCGTTTCTGAATAGCTGGAGATGCAAATGTAATTACGTGCGTGAATATTTTACCTTATGTTTACAGAGCATAAAGCTGTACTGCTTCTCATGAAAGTTATGCTTTAAACTAGTTCTGAGTATCAGACCGCTGCAAGACACACTTGAAAATTAGAATATAACAGCAAAATTGGTTGAGTTAATGTAGTACACAAACATACTGGGCACAATCATAATAGCGTATTTATCGCTAATAATGTTTTTCTCGAACCCGTATTGTAAAAAAAAATGAAATTATTATTATTTTTAAACGAGATTATTTTGTCATAATTCGACAATTTTCTGCATTTACACCCATGTTTTCTCAATTTCCTCAATTGTTTTCACAATTTTAGGGTCTTTCAAAGAATGCTCCTTCATAATAATCCAGTATTTCTCAATTGGGCGCAGCGACTGTGTGTATGAGAGATTAAGAACTTTCGGCACGAAATCGCAATTATTCGTCTTACAGTACTCCAGCCCGTGGAGTCGTCTAAGCCGCTTTTGAGACACTGTTCCAAATACACCATGGTTCATGGTTGCAGGTCGCCAGCCAGCTTTGCAGTCTGTGAACCTGATCGTTCCACCTTGCCCGCTGTGAAAGGTGGATCGATCACGTTTCTGACGGAGTGGTTGCAAGAACCATCTTTACCGGTCTGACATTCTAACGCCATGCCCAGCTCTCGCAGCATGCCAGACTGAGCGATGTAGATAATATATGGCTCACCAAGCAGCTCCTGCAGTTCGTGGTTCATGCGCATGCTTCACGTTCCGTTCTCCATTTGCAGTCCATCGAAGATGGTACGCAACACCCTCTGCCTGAAGACCGCAAGGGCGCGTAGATATTCCACAAGCATAGTCCATGTCTCATGGCCGTAGAGGACTACTGGTCTGATCAGTCGTAAGGATGGCCAACACGGGTGGTACAATCTTCAGAAATTACGGTCAGTTGCTTGGGTTCGCCGACGATATTGGCATTATGGCGTGTAATTTTGAGACGTTGACGGAAACATAGCAGACTTAAGGCAGAGGCCAATCGGGTTGAACTAGTCATAAACACGTCGGAAACAAAATACATGTGAAGTAGAAACTTCGTAAGCCTCCCATTACGGATTGTAATTGATGGTGACGACTTCGAGGTGGTACTTTGTACTGCGGAAAATGCTTATTACACTTACTAGACCGGTAGTCCTCTACAGCCACGAAACATGGACCCCACTTATAGAGAACCAGCGTGCCTTTGGGATTCTCGGACGAAAGGGGCTGCGTACGATCTTCGGTAGATGCATCTGGAACATGGAGACAACCAATTAACCACGAGTTGCATCAGGAGCTGGGGGAACCCACTATAGTCCTTACGGTTGAAGTCGGAAGGGTATAATGGGCTGAACATGTCATAAGAATGTCATTTAATCTCATCTGTCTTAATGAAATATTCTTAAAATTATTCCAAAATCAAAAATTTAGAGCGTAAACGGTGCCTTAAACTGTCACTAGATACATTGAAGTCGAAAACGTGATAACCTTCTTGAAATCGTCTGCGAATAGTGTTTACTCGATCGTTGTTACCATACACGGTGTTCCATAAGATACACATAACATAATATACACGGTAGAATACATAAGTTGTCGTGGACGCAGTACTCGTTCGGGAGCATAAATTCTCATGCGCTCTAGCATGCTGGAACTATCGATTTCACCACGCAAAATTTTAGCACCAAATACAGCTTGATTTATGTCTTGACAAGTTCAAGCACATCTATGTTCAAAGGCTAGCATTTCGTTAGGATTACGCCACGGAAGTCTTCTTAAGGCACGACGGATAAACGCCGATTCTGGATTTTTACACAGTTTCATATGTATTAATAGTTTGAGTATTGTTCGAACTAAGGGTGTGCGAAACTGGTTTTTCTGGTGTCGAAACGAAACGGAACGAAATTAACCCTTAATTTCGGTTTCGCCAAATTAGTCGAAACGAAATCAAGGTGGATTTCAAGTTCTCGAGACGAAACGAATTTGGTCTCCAAATTTCGCGAAATTTCGCGAAATTTCGAAAAATATAAAAAATGTTTCTGAAACATAGCATTACAATGATTTGAATCAAAAGATGCTTACCTGGTTGACGAAGATTAACTTGGTTGCTGATTTAAGCATGGAAAACGACAAAAATTTTAAGCTGTTTTCAGTGCAAAACTTGAATTAACTATCTACAATTAAAGGTACACTTTTCACAAATTGAAAAGTTTATCGTATAATGGTGAAAAACACAAATTAGATTCATGCATGAAACACTAGCAATCAGTCGATGTGTAGGGCACAATGAGCACCCCACTGGGGCATAATGAGCACCCACGGGGTATAATGAGCACTCTTATAGAACATATGGTCGGCGTGCGACCAGACCGAACCAAGCGCCATTTTTTTGTAAATTGAGTTTTTAACACTAGTGGATGTTGAATTGATAATCTATGTATTTCATGAAGAAACGAAATCATTTTAACAGTTCATAATGAAATTACAACAAAATTTCTCTGCAGCAGCTTGCAGGAAGCATACGGGGTGAGTAAACTTTGATCGCCGATTACTCGAAATAATGTTTTTGGCGTTTGGTTCGGTCTGGTCGCACGCTGACCATATCTTGGAACTGTGTAGAAGTACAACTAATGAACCAACGTTTGTCGCGAGATGCCGTGGTACTTGGCGGCTTGTTTCGTGAATGTCCCGTCGCGCCTTATGGTGGCCAATTTTGCCTGCAGTCCCTTTTTCTGACCGATTCGGTCTCAAAGATTTTCTAATATGTATATGTTCGCACCATCACTGTAAACAAACACTTACTATGGAAACAGACAAACTCACAAGTCTACTGGGATGAATTTCATTTATGTGACGAGATGAAGCTTATGTGACAAGGTGTGCTCATTTCACCCCACCCAAAGGTGACCATTTCGCCCCTATCGAATTAGTTAAAGTTAACATGAGATTTTAACACTAATTATAGCTTGAAATCAAAACTTCAATGATGGTGAAATTTGGGGTACGACCCATACGTCATATTGAAGTGTCTACATACTTGATTGAGCCATTTAAACGACCGTAGAAGCTCATTTTGTACAGATACAGATTTTAAACAGATTTTAAACAGACAAATCACTTTTGTTCTACATAAAGAGATACTGTAGTAACTACGGAAGAGTTCCACATACTATATTGTTTAAAAAATGCATAGTTTCGCATAAAAGAGGGGTGTCCATTTCGCCCCGTGTGCTCTTTATGCACCTAAACCCCCTATCAGATATCGAAAAACCGACAATGACGAGAATATCAAAAATGGAAAACTATGATCTTGAAGGATATACCTATTCATTTATATTGTTTATATTGCAGGTAATAAAAGCGCGATAGATACAGATGATTTAAAGTTCACACTTGAAATATCTTCGTAAATAATAATTTAATAAACTTCTGAGCTGATTCTTTTGGTTTGAATGAAACTATGTTCAAAATAGTAATCCTTCTTTCATAGCACTTTCATTATTCAAAACCCAAGTTTTGTCCTAAAGCTCAAACTGGAAAACATGAGAGATGGTAGGTAGGTTTTCAACCGTTCCTGTGAGTTTTGGTGTCCTTAGCAAAGATAACTTTTTTGAAGACTTGACTAAGTTTTCCCTAAGCAAACGTGGAAACGGCGAATCCGATAAGCAATTACTCGGCGGCCTTTTTATGCATTTCTGTATTCTCTAAAAGCAGCAAAATTCACAGAAATGGTTAAAAAGCTGTAACACCTTTTAGGAGCAACCATTTTGAGCTTTAGGGAAACTTTTTTTCGCTTTTCTCGACCAGTGTTATTGAATTTTTTTTAACACCGTTCAGTCAGATTAGACTTTAAGTTAACTATTCTGTAAACTTTGAAGTTGTCAATATTTTTGCGCATTTTCAAATTTAAGTTAAAGTTACTTTTTAACTGAGCAGTTCGACAAAAAATGTCCAGTTTCAATATTTTTTGTCATTTTTGATTTGGCCCAAACTTTGCATAGACGTTTCTATAGGCTGAGAAGCTATTTAAAATGCTATTTTGGGAGGATTATTGTGATTACAAATATTTTCAGAGCCAAAAGTGTTTTGATCAGTATGACATCTTCGGCAAAGTTTTAGATAATAATTTTATCTTTCCGATAAAAAAAACTGAAAAATTCATTTATTTTAAATGAAAGAGAAACATTAAAACTAATATGAAAAAGCTTATTCTTCAAAAATCTTTTTTTTTGTATAAAAATTACAAGAAAAATACTGGAACGATGAAGATATCTAGCAAAAAAGTTATATATTTTCAAAAAAAAATTTTTTCAAAAAAAAAATGCGAGGATGTGTATGTTGAGAATTAAGGGCCGATTCTTTAACTATAGCATCATCAACGTGCACTGCCCACACGAAGGAAGAGCCGACGATGAGAAAGAAGCGTTCTATGCGCAGCTGGAGCAGGTGTATGATAGCTGTCCGCAACGGGACGTTAAGATCGTCATCGGTGATATGAACGCTCAGATAGGACGGGAGGCAATGTACAGACCGGTGATAGGGCCGAATAGCCTGCACGCCGCATCAAATGATAACGGCCAACGATGTGTGAACTTTGCAGCCTCCCGCGGTATGGTAGTCAGAAGTACCCTCTTCCCCCGCAAAGACATCCACAAAGCCACCTGGAGATCACCTGACTTACAAGTGGAGAACCAAATCGACCACGTTCTAATCGATGGTAAATTCTTCTCTGACGTCATTAACGTTCGCACCTACCGCAGTGCGAATATTGATTCGGACCATTTCCTTGTTGCAGTATGCATGCGCTCAAAACTTTCGACGGTGCGAAACACGCGTCAAAGTCTCCCACCGCGACCAAACATCGCTCAACTACGGGACGCCGAGGTTGCACGGGAGTACGCGCAGCAGCTGGAAGCAGCATTACCAACGGAAGAGCAGCTTGGCGCAGCTACTCTTGAAGATGGCTGGAGGGACATTCGATCAGCCATAGGTAGTACTGCTGTAGCGGCGCTTGGTACTATGGCTCCGAACAGGAGAAACGACTGGTTTGACGACGAGTGCAAACAGTTAGTGGAAGAGAAGAATGCAGTACGAGCGAGAATGCTGCAACACCAAACGAGGGCGAACGTGGAGCGCTACCGACGCGCACGGAACAGGCGAAACTCGGTCTTACGGAAAAAGAAGCGCCAGGAAGAAGATCGAGATCGCGAGGCGATGGAGGCACTGTACCGTGCGAATGACACACGAAAGTTCTACGAGAAGCTGAACTGTTCCCGCAAAGGCTATGTACCACAAGCCGACATGTGCAGGGACCTGGGCGGCAACCTTCTCACGAACAAGTGTGAGGTGATTGACAGGTGGAAGCAGTACTACGATGAGCACGATGTAGCAGAGGACGACGACGGAGTGGTAGTAGATCTCGGTGTACGCGCAGATGACGACAGAATCCTAGCCCCTGACCTCCAGGAGGTTAGAGAGGAGATCGGCCGGCTGAAAAACAATAAAGCCGCTGGAGCTGACCATCTCCCCAGCGAGCTGTTCAAACACGGTGGTGAATCACTGGCTAAGGCGCTACACTGGGTTATTGCCAAGATTTGGGAGGAGGAGGTAGTACCGGAGGAGTGGATGGAGGGTACAGTGTGCCCCATCTACAAAAAAGGCGACAAGTTGGATTGCTGCAACTACCGCGCAATCACGTTGCTGGACGCCGCCTACAAGGTACTCTCTCAAATTCTGTGCCGTCGACTATCACCGTTTGCAAGGGAATTCGTGGGGCAATACCAAGCGAGATTTATGGGTGCCCGCACCACCGCGGACCAAATATTCGCGGTACGGCAGGTTCTACAGAAGTGCCGTGAGTATAATGTGCCCACACATCACTTGTTCTTCGATTTTAAATCGGCATACGACACAATCGTTCGAGACCAGCTATGGCAGATTATGCACGATTACGGCTTTCCGGATAAACTGACACCGTTGGTCAAGTCGACGATGGATCGGGTGATGTGCGTAGTTCGAGTTTCGGGGACACTCTCGAGTCCCTTCGAATCTCGAAGAGGGTTACGGCAAGGTGATGGATTATCGTGCTTGCTATTCAACATCGCTTTGGAAGGTGTGATACGTAGGGCTGGTATCGACACGAGTGGCACGATTTTTAGAAGGTCTGTTCAGCTCTTTGGCTTCACCGATGACATTGATATTGTAGCACGAACCCTTGAAAAGATGACGGAGACGTACATCAGACTGAAGGTTGAAGCCGGACGAATTGGACTGGCCATAAACGCATCGAAGACCAAGTACATGAGAGGAAGAGGTTCCAGAGAAGACAGTGTCAACCTCCCGCCACGAATTCCATTGGCGGTGATGAAATCGAGGTGGTAGACGAGTTCGTGTACCTGGGCTCACTGGTGACTGCTGACAACGACACCAGCAGAGAAATTCGTTGACGCCTTATGGCAGGAAATCGTGCCTACTTTGGACTCCGGAGGACACTCCGCTCGAATAAAATCCGCCGCCGCACGAAGTTAACCATCTACAAAACACTGATCAGACCGGCAGTCCTCTACAGCCACGAAACCTGGACTATGCTCGTGGAGGACCAACGCGCCCTTGGGGTTTTCGAACGAAAGGTGTTGCGTACCATCTGTGGTGGAGTGCAGATGGAAGATGGCGGAGGCGGATGAACCACGAGTTGCATCAGCTGCTGGGAGAACCACTCATCGTTTAAACGGCGCAAATCGGGAGACTACGGTGGGCTGGGCATGTCGTTAGGATGTCGGACGACAACCCGGTGAAAATGGTTCTGGATAACAACCCGACTGGAACAAGGCGACGGGGCGCGCAGCGAGCAAGGTGGCTCGATCAAGTGGAAGGCGACCTGCAGGGCCTCCGCAGACGACATGGCTGGCGAGCTGCAGCCATGGACCGAGTTGAACGGAGACAACTTCTTCGAACAGCAAGTTACACTTCGGCCTGGAGCTGACTGGTAAGGTAAGTAAGCATTTGGGGCCATTCCTAAACTACGAGGTCATATTCTGATCCCTTTTATTCTCACTACCCTCCCGTGGTCGTTTGGTAAGCCCCCTCCCCCCCCCCCCCCTCAGTCCCCTTCCAACTTTAACCAGGTGGTCTTTTTATTTGCCAGGTGCCCTAACGAAAAACAGTCTGATCATACATGTTTGGTAAACATTTTGAAAAAGCAATTCTAATCAGACTGTTCCAGTTCGCAATATCGATTGAAATTGAATAATTGATTAAGTGAAAACGACAATATTTATGTGACAAACTCGATGCGAGTGAAACTTTGGTTGTATGTTAGCTGATTCTACACTAACAATGATTTTTGCCTTGGGCTTGAATCAATAATGTTTTGCCTAAAATGTATGACGAACGGGCCTTTCAAAAATGCACTATTTTATTACCGTAACTGAATAATTAAATATTTTTCAAATCTCGTTGTTTTTATTTTTATTGTATTTAATACTAATTGTGGATAGGCCCGTTATCCTAAATTCTCCAGAACAAATAAAGATAAAAAAAGGAAAAAAAAACGCCACATCTAAGTAAAAACAATCAGAAACTTTGAAGAGCAAAATGTTACTCATTTTGATTTTCATAAAAGAATTGATTTATGATCTTATTCTGCAAATATATGTACAATAAAGTATGAAAAATTTATAAAAAAAATGAAGGTTAAAGAAAACTGATTATTAGTCATTGCGCAAATTGTAAATAGAATTTTCGGTAATATCATTTTCTCAAAAACAAAAATAACAAATAGATAATGGTTGTTTAATTCTTAATAATATTTCATTGTCTTTAACAAATAGGGTATCGAACGCCTTCGTCAGTGGTTTTCTTCGGCCCCCTTTTGCATAAGATTGCTGCAGAAAAACTGCCGAAGAAAACCACTGACGAAGACGTTCGATACCCTATAATGATTTCCTTACATGGAAGTAATTAAAATACGCTATTCTGTTGAGTATATCCTGAATGATTTTCAATACAATTTGTTGTTGAGTATAAAAATAAATAAAATTTGTTTAAACAGTTTGATCATCTACGATAAATTTTACAAAGTTTTTGAATGTCAAATAAAATATAAACATCTTTCTTTCTTCCTTTTGTTCACGAGCATCCAGGTCTTATATATTATTTTTAACACCAAGGCGTTGATTTTTTTGTACCGGTCGTTGAGTATTGAAATATATACTTCCAGGGAAAATGTCACAAATCCCGACGCATTGCAAAATAGAATTATTATTCTGTAGAAGTAAATGCCATATAAGGCAAAGCCTGTTTAAAACCGAACAAATATTTTCTTCATTCGGATAAATTTGAAATTTGTTTAAAAAATTTGATTTCAGCTAATTGCTGACAAATCGCAAACTTTCCGTGACACTTATGAATTATCAAGTCTTGTCAAATAAATTTATTATTCAGAAAGAAAATGCGAAATTATAAGTCAGAAAAAAGACCACGTGGTCTTTTCGTCTTCTATGTCTGACTTTTATTAGTAAACCAAATATCTGTTGAGATTTATTCAATTAAATTCATAGTCGCAACGAACACAAACCAGAAAATAATGTATAATGTGCATCGGAAATTTGGTCCGAAATTTCGCGAAATTTCGTAATCGTCGAAATTGGAAGTTTAATTCCGCGAAATTTAAGGCGGAGTTTAGCGAATTTCAACGAAACTTGTCGGTAATTTCGCGAAACCGAAATTTCGCGAAATTTCGGGAAATTTCGAGTTTCGCGAAATTATACGAAATCATTCGAAATCTCGCACAGTCTTAGTTCGAACTAGGGTGCAATTAATTGCACGCAAGCAGGTTGGATCACTGGAGTCGTTTGCCGTTTTCAACACAAATCTTAGCTAACGATTGGCTTTGTAGCCTAAACGAGAGTTGTCAGTCCAGCAACACGCCAAGATCTCTCTGACTTCATCTCATCGTTCAAGCACCCGATCATCTATGACGTAGTTGTAGAAAGTCTTTTGAGTAGCCGATATGAGATCACGCAACACTTCGACATGCCTAATTCCAGGAAATTTGACTTGCACTAATAAACGAAGTTATCCAGTAGCTTTTGAACTTCCCTGAAATTGGATTCATTTCGTATAAAGAAGATTTTCAAGTCGTTAAGAAGTATCGTCACTTCAGTGACGATCGGCCCCTTGAGGTACGCCAGAGGATGAGATGAAACTGTCAGATACTGAATATTGGGAATAGGTTATGTTTCCATTTAATTCTACTACAAAAAAATCGAATACCCTTTAATCGAATTATAATTCCATTCCACTAAGACGCTCAAAAAGAAATTTATTTGACTGTCAGATACTGTTGATCCGACTTTCACGCGAAGCTGTCTGTTGCTCAAGTAATAACTAAACCAATTGCAAATTCTATCGAAAATTTTTAGACGGTGTAGCTTAGCAAGAAGGAAGTGATTAATGGTGTCAAACGAGGCCTTAAAGTCGGTGTATATGGCGTCTACCTGAGCTCCACCGTCCATTGCGGTCAGATACGAAATAATATAAATTCACACAGGTTATTGTCCTTAGAACGTTTGGGATAGAATCCATGTTGAGAGATGCTAATATCATTTTTACACGAGCTGAACAGCATATTCTCGATGATGATATCGAAGCATTTCAACCCAGACAAAGAGGTTTTTCCACGATAGTTGGAGATGTCAGATTTATTACTTTTCTTATGCACCGGCCAATTTTAGCCATTCCCGGAAACCGAAAGCCACAATCTCAAATTTCAAGATGGCGCCAGGAGTTGATTTTCGGTCTCTAGGCAACATCTCGATTTCAGAAATACCCATATTCGATGGTATATTTTTTAGATATAGGAAGTCGCCATTTTGGAATCCGAATATATATCATCCCGGTTCTGAAAATACACATGGTATGTGACGTTGTATTATTTAATTGTTTCTGTGGCCAATAGAGTAATCTGTTGCGGAAGGACCATATTAAGGGCATATCACTATAACACCCAAAACCATACATATGGCCTGTAGAAGTGATTTTTTTAACTTTGTACCAATATTTTTAGGATTTTGTTCAAATATTTATGAAATTCCTCAGTTTCGGAACATATCTCCGAAAAACCGGACATTTATTTACCAAGCCCGAAAACCGGACATTTATTTACCAAGCCATAATACAAACCAATGTTCTTGTTTTAGCTAAGCTTTTTAACTAAGTATCATACTCCGAACACCGTATATAGCTTCATCTGAAAGGTCTTAAAAATGGTCGGGTCTTATTTTCTTGGACCCTCCACAGAGTGGGAGACCGTTCGTTATTCGTTACACCGGGGTAGCCAGCGAGGTGGTGGTGAATGATATTGAATCGACTTGACAGCTTCTGAAATCTTAGGGCTATTTGTGGGAAACTTAGAATAGGAAATGTTTCTCCTTTTTTTAGACTCCTCAGGATTGGTGTAAAACGTTTCCGCTGGTGGATCATCAGAGTCCGTTTCATCCGAAGACAGCAAATCAAAAAGGTTCGATTTTATGGTAGCGGGCGAGGTCTTCTTAAGAATGTCTGCGTAGGAACGCTCCTTAGGAGAGACCGCATGCATGTCCACCCTACATATGAAGAGCTCATGCTGATTTTCCCCGCAGTGAATACATTTTACCAGTAATTCTATCCTCAGATATCCTCAGCATTTGCCACACCGTGCCTTATTGCACCTTATTGCTTGAATTGCACAGAGCACATACAGGGCCACAAGAAGGCAAACCCAGTGGATCGAGACGTGGCTTGGTAATGCAGATCCGGCGACTGTAACACAAAAAGAGCCTGAGGGAGTTATACTTTTGAACCGCCGACAAATGATACGGACCACAAATGCTTGCAGCCCAATATCTTCATAGCGGGGCGTGTGGTGTCTTTGAAGCTACCTATATCGTTTTCCAAAATACACTCAACAGACTGACTCGAGTCGGCTATGACACCAATTATCTCCACGTCTCGTGCGGGTACATATATGCGGTACTGCCGATTAGAGAGTTTGAAACAGGCTGTATTGTTAGCCGGGTTGCAAAAGTGTCTGCCTCCTCGTGGAGTAACTTGAGTAACGCTGAATGAACTCAACAATCGCGTGCTTGATGCGAATCCTAGCTAATCTCCGAATATCTTCCAATTTCGTAGTACTTACGGGAGTGTCGCTGAGTCGTTAGCCTCCTATTGAGTTAGTAGGTACCGCATCATCATTATCCTTTGTCATATTATATTAAGTTCTAACCATTTAAAAATTGACAAAAGTTTTCCTACCTCAATCATTTTGTCTACCCCTTGTACATATGATTGTTTCAAGGAATATGATTACAGTTTTTAGTAGAAAAATGTCTATGTATTTTATACACTCGTATTATTCTGAATCAAGTTGCTTGTAAATACTTCAGGAATAATACAACCGCAAATTTTTATTGTCATCGCAAAAAAAGAAATTATTGATTGGTATGCTCCTACCGATGAGAGTTTGTTACACATTTTCAATCTTCAATAACCAGTTTGTACCTTTCGTAATACCCACATCGAGATACACTCGCGCACACCCCCACTGACTGACCGGATGAATGTGCATAAAAATGCAATTTATCAAAGTGTCAAACTTCGAGAAGGATCAATATTAATAAAGTCGGTTTTCGTCGTTCACACAAAAAAGCCAACCTGAACATTGTTCAACTGCTCCTCTGATACATCGCCGAGAGACAACAGTTCGTACCGATGCGATAGCAGGAGTAGATCACTTTGAATACCTGTGCTACACTTCACCCCCCTTCCCTTCACAGCACATCACGCTCCAGCGTATGAAAGTGCAACCAGCAATTCCAGCATGATTGATTACATTGCGTGAGAAGTAGCCGTGAATATCCAAATATAGCGGCCATGTCCTGCAGAATCAAACGGGAGTGCCAAACATCGAGCGTCAGTTCCGGAGCAGCAGCAGCATCATGCCCGTCACAAAAAGCGATTCATCATCGTTCTTCACTGCTTCCGCCCAAGGAGAGGCAAGCGGATGCGGTGCTTGCTATCGAGTGCACAAGTAATCTTCGAAACTAGCATCGGATACCTCACACTCACCGGCCCGCCGCTTGTGCTGCCAGTGTGGAACGAAAGAAACGCAACTGGTGAAACGATTCGGTCGCCTGGATGTTGATCAATTTGAACTGAATTGAATTAAGGATTGTTTGTTAGTTTAGTGTGAAGTGCGGTAACCAACGAGATGAATTTGCTGTTTTTTTGTTCTTAGCAGTGAATAAGGGTTTTTTCCTTTTTCGATTATGAGTGTAAGACTTCCGGTATGTTTTTTTACCGAAATTAGTTTGATCAAACCGCAAGCATGTTGCAAACTACTTCAAGTTTGTTTTGAGAAATACCGGATTGAAAAAAGTAAACATGTTCGTCGCGTCTGCATAATTAAAACTGGTATTAATATTAATGACTCCCGAAACCCAGCAAAACACGCAACGGTCTGTGACTTTACTTTCGTTTCTCGGTATAATGAAATGTCAAGCCACCTGTGAAGTACGCAATAATGGAAAGTGATCAATTAATTATTTACACAGAAGCAAAAGTGGCTTTCATGTTGATTAAACCCGCAGTGCGAAACAAAATTTTGGTTCCAATTATTTCGGGTCACCATTGCTGGCTGCTGGCATCAAAACAATCTATTCATCTTGATTACTCCGCTCACGGCTGATTAAAACAGTCCTTGGTAGTTGGTTGGGAGCATAAATTTTCATTTCGGCGCAGGGCGCCACTCTGGTGTGAGTACCCCAAACCACACTCATACACAGAGGGCTACAGTATATTCATAGAGAGTAATTCATCCCGGCAGCCTTTTTAAAATTTAGATGAAAACATCAAATTAAAATAAAAATATTGCCTGCTAAAATGAAAAATAATGCTAGCTTTCCGGTTGCAACAAAAAAGTATATTAATGGAAAAACTCTTTTCCTCGAAAACCATGGTTGACCTATTAGGGTGATTTTCATGGACGCGTACAGTATTCATAACCTTTCAACGAACCACCCTGAATTTGCCAGATAAAAAAATTCAACTCATCCTATTCCAACTGCAAATTCTCCTGGATGCTGTCGCTGACTGGCCCAGGAAAGTGTTCATTTGTTTTGTTTATTTATAGCTGGCGGTAAAAGATATGTGGCAGAACGGGTAGAAATCTACATACATACCAACACTATGCTAAACTACGCAAACTGCTCAAGAGAATCCATAGGCAATGGAGACGCCGCTGCTGGTGTCACATTCACAGCAAAAGGATGCAAGTGTGAAAACTAATATGGAACGCTTTCCGGTTGCTGCAGCGGTGGGGAACGTGTCACACACGGCAAGCGTTGCGGGTCAGACCACCGTTGGTGCCAACTATGGTTACGACCGGGATGAGATCTTCTCCAACCGGATGAAGAAATTCCGGGTTATTTTTTGGCACTATATTGTCCTCGTCGCCTCACTCGCACTCGTTGGACGGCAGTACAGAAGTCGCGTACACATATCCACACCACTCTGCCTGGCGTCAGTGGCGAAAACAAACACCGCACAGAGCAGTACGACAGGAAATCTACTCTTACCGATGGAAACGATGGAAACGATGGAAACAGCCGCATATTGCATTGCATTGCTACTTCGCTGGAACTGGGCTGAGCTGAGCGTAAGGGAAAATAGCCATTGGCAAGTAGGAAATTGCTGTGTGAATTTCCTTTACCGAGTTATGTTCTGTGTTTAACTGTTATATTCAGTATACCATGCGATTGAACAAAAAAGGTATTTTGTTATTAAATACGTTTTAAATATATTTTCGCACAGTTTGTATACATTTGCAATGGTATTACAAATACAAAATTTTAGAAAACATAATTTGAAATCAATGATATTCATGACTCTAAAGATATTTATTCGTGCGATTTTGTTGAAAGTTTATGCTGAAAACCATCCTTAAAAATCCAAAACAAGGTAAAGAAAATCTTGTATATAACTTGTGACTAAAAGCATGTTGAGGAAAAAAAAATTAAAATGCAACAACGTATCGAAGGTAAGAAAAATTTTAAAACAGAATGAGTTATAAAATTTCCACGAAATAGTTCGAACCTATTCTAAACCAAAAGGAAAGCTCTATTTTTGATTCAAAAAATTAAAAAAAATTACTTTTGAAAGACAGTTGAGACCAAAAACAAAAATAATAACAGAGCAATTCAATATACATTCATTCGCAAATAGATGCCGATTGTCATTCATAGAATGTTCATACATATTATCGAACGCATTTGAAACTTAACCTTCATTGTACCCTTGTGTGGAGAACCACACAAATGAATTTTGTTTCGATTTTTTTTTCGAAAACTTCTCGATCGATTTTGACGAAATTTCTTGACAATTCCTAAACCATCAATCTTACACAAAATATATATTTTCCAAGGGAAAAATATTTTTGGTTGATGAGATATTTAAAAACTTACGTTGTTTACCCTGGTGTGTGGATTCCCACACATACAACATTCGAATTATTTTTGGACAAGAAATAACTTAATTTTGCCCCAAACATATTTTTTTAATTAAGTGCTTTCATACCTGAAGCTATAGGTACCAATGAATCCTGTTTCTAAAATCGAAAAAGTTGTGTATGTGTGCGGAAGTATGTGTATGTGTGTTTATTTTCATTCTTACGACCAATATATCTCGATTTTCTCAGCACCGGCTGAACCGATTCGATTGTTTTTAGTCGCGTTTGAAAGAGCTTAAAGTCTAGTTAGTTGACGGTAAATATCGTTTTGATGCGAAGGTTCATTCAAAAATGACGTAACAAAATGTGATCTGTTTATATGGGAACTGATAAACTAATTGATTTTTTTTCAACGATTTGATTGAATTTAGGAATGTATATAGGTGCATTCTTGTAATTCGCAACATGAATATATAAATCAAAAGGCTACGTGAGACATGTGTAAAAGTATGTGTTTATTTGTTTCATCCCAGTGTGAGAATTTTCACACATATGGGTTACGAATACGCTAATGCAAAAAGTACCTATTTAGTGTTTGCACAGCTTGGTTGAGCAGTGTTCAACATTTACGCAGTTTTATGTCTACTGCAAGACAAGTGTACTCGCACTTTTAGGTATATTGAAATAAATTTAGAATGGATCTCCCGAGATGGTCTAACAAGCCAGTCGTCGGGTTCGGCTCGGCTCACGGCTCGGGATAAACTGTTAGTGTTAGTAGGATCGTAGCGCTAGCTCCGCAATTCTAGAGAAACATTTCAAAAGGTCCTATCTGACATCGATCAGAGAAAAATGAACTTGAAGTTTTGTGAATCCTTTTCAATTGCCAATTAAAACCAAAATAAGATTCCATCCCTTTTATTATCTCAAATGTAATAAAAGAACATCATCAGAACTTCCAGTGCTTTCTTAATCGTTTTAATTCTTTTTTCCAGTTTTTATTGATGGTTTTGTTACATAGGACCTATGTTGTTTTCGTTATCACATAGGACCTATCTGATTGGTCTCTTAGGGGGGGAGGGGGAGCGCTCTGCCCGTGGAGTTAGGGTAGCAGCCTCGGAGAAGGAAGGTGCCATAGTTACAACCAACATATATGGTGTCATATACGTTGAAAATTTTCTGAATAGTCAGAATTAACAGCAATATTCTTCATAGAATCAGTGTTCCTTGGCTGGCATAGGAATGATTCAATAAACCCCTATGACAGCGAACGTTTAGTAAATTTTGCTTCTACTCGAATGAGTTCATGAAACGTCTGTTTCCATCTGGAAAATTCTTCATGAACAAATAATCGCGACGTGAACGACTATATGAGACTTCGTGAGGGGAACCAACAACGATGACGAGGAGATGTTCGAGATCTGTGAATCATATTGGAGGTAATAATGTAATATCTAGGCTAAGCATTTTAATTATGATTTAGCAGGTGCACGCTAGTCGTCCGTACCGCTACGTTTTCGGCGTCTTCTGGGGATCTCGATTGCGACTTTATTTTTACTTTTTTTCACTTTCTTTAACCGGTAAGAAATGTTACACAAATTTTTCAAGCTCGAGGTCCAAACTGCAACTGTCAAAGTTTTTGTTCGTATAACAGATTGGCCTACTAGTAGACAAACGTCCTATCAGAGAGCTGTGCGATATTGTATTATTATTCAAATTGGACGTTTTCTTGTAAGCTCTAGAATTTTTATGGATATCAAAAATCTATTTTTTTCTCAAAGGAACTTATAGACAAGAAACTCTTTCATGCGAATAAACAAAAAATAGGTTCTGTTTACAAATGTCAGATAGGACCTTTTGAAATGTTCCTCGAGAATTGTCCTTTACACTAAGCAGTTGACTGCGAAGTCTGTGTATAATAAACAAAACGTCGAGTTCCGAATCGGAATGTAGCACCAAGGCTTTGCTTACTTTGCTTAGCATGGATTTCAGAATATTCTTACGAACATTCCTAGCACCGAATTGCCACATTTGGTCAAACCGATGTTAAGATTTTTTTTGTTCAATTGCTATCATAGCATGCTTAGTTGGTCATATCATGTAAAAACGTTTTGTTTCGTAACTTTTGCATGAACCATCGGATCAAACAGATGAGATAATCTATTTTTCAAGATTGTTTTTGTACACTACGCATAATATCATTCAATTAGTTACCTCCAAGATACTGCAATGTACTAGGCGTTTCCACAAGTTTTTTTTTATTTTTTCGAAATTATTATTTTTTCGTTTTTTTACATGTCTTTCGAAATTATCATTTGATTTTAAGTATATTTTTGAATAAAAATCTACCCTCCGAATCCCAATAAACGCATCTAGCACCAAAAGAACTCAAATCAGTCAAACCTCTGGAAAAAAACCGGTTGGTTTATCAGTTCCTATATAAGCTGATCACATTTTGTTACGTCATTTCTGAATGAACCTTCGGATCAAAACGATATTTACCATTAAATAACTAGACTTAAGGTTCTTTCAAACGCGACTAAGAACAATCGAATCGGTTCAGCCGATGCTGAGAAAATCGAGATATATTGGTCGTAAGAATGAAAATAAACACACATACACATACTTCCGCACACATACACACCCTATCCGATTTTCGAAATAGGATTGTTTGGTACCTATAGCTTTAGATATGTGAGCACTAATTGAAAAAAATATCTTTGGGGCAAAATTAAGTTGTTTCTTGTCCAAAATAAATTGAAAAGTTATATGTGTGGAAAACCACACACCAGGGTAAACAACGTAAGTTTTTTTAGGATTCAATGAAGAGTAAAAAACAGAATACAACAAATGGAGCTGAAACCAGTCTTAAGCATTTACGAAAAATATAAGTGCATGATTTCAAGTTTTGCAGGAAATAAGCCAAAGCGTTCAGAAGAAGAGTACAATTTCAATCAACCTGAAGCACTCCTAAAATCCAGAAAACCCAGAAGTTGGAAATAATAGAAAATGCACCCTAAAATAGCTCGAAGTACTTAAAAAGCTTACGAAAGCAAAAAAACGCGAGAAGATCACAACAGAAATCAATTCCAAATTGAAAAAAATAAATCGAAGCAGCAGCAAAACTTTAAACCAACAAAAACATTTGAAAATTTATCTTAAATTAGTATCTAATAACCTCAAAAAGTAACTATAATCCAAAAAATGTCTTGGTTGCGAAACGTCTCTGAAAGCTAGAAATAGTCAACAATGGAAAAATGGTTAAAAACGTTTTAATTAGACTGTGAAAGTCTATTATATTTTGACTTTCGCAGTCTAATTAACCAAACTTAGACAAAATGGGTTGAAAAATCGTTCATAGGTACAGAAGAATGAAAAACTCATCCTAAAATATATAAAAAACTAATAAAAAACGGATGAAGCAAACTAGGTATTTCGAACTTACTACAAATGCTTGAGAATGTTTAGGAAAAAATAAAGAAAACAATCTTAAATTTGGTTCAAATTAATCAAGTAACTCTAACGAAAGGAAGAAGTCGAAAAGAAAATGGTTCAAATTTAGCCTTAACAGACAAAAATTTAATGCAAATCAAGAAAAAAGTGGTTCGATACATTTATGAAAATGATTCCAATTTAAGCCCACACGTTTATTGAAAGTGCCTCAAAGAGTTACAACAAAGTTTATATTAAATGATCTCAAATTATCCTAAAACTAAAAGTACTAACGAGAGAAACAAAAAAAGATATATATTCTATTTCACCTGAATTTTGAGAGGTTCTCAACATATTGGTATTTCTACAACCGAGCTTAAAAATATCAGAACAGTGGAATGACAATTACGAAAATAACGAGGAATAAGGAAATCAAATGGAAATGTGCTCTAGGGTAAAATCTGTGTTTATCAATGCATCTAATAGAAAGGGCAGATATAAATAGAGGTAGGTGAGGGTTCATAGGAAAAAATTAGTAGTGGGAAGACAGAAAGTGTTAAAAATTAGAAGGTGGAGGAATTTCAAAAATAAAAGAAGGGGATCTTTTGCTCAAAACATTTGAATAAATGATGTGAAAAATTAGGACAAAGCTGGAAAAAGTAAGACCGGTGTAGGTATAAATAATCCTGGCAGACACACTCCAGGTATTCGATACATTGTGTAAAATATTGCACATTCAGGAGGAGGGTACTTTAGAAAAAGAACGTTCTTAAATTTAAAATTACTTCAAATAAGGATGTTCCATTCCTTAAATATAATATTGAAGAACATTTTAGCATGTTTCAACAAATAAGGGAAGGGGGTTAAATAAGTAATTTTTGGACGGGATTTTTCAAGTATAGAAATTGGGTACTTCTCAAGTCAGGGAAAAGCATACTTTTACAAATAAGATGGAGGAATGATTTTCAAAAAAAGTTCGGGAGGGAGAGTTTTATTAAAAACCTAAATTAATCCACCTAGCGGTCAGACCCAGCCTTTCTCATTCAAACTTTTATTTGTAAAAATAGAATATATATTCACTCTTTAGGTTCTTGAATATTGATGCTGTAATCTATACATATAATAGGTTCTAAAATATTGATGTTTTAATTTATACATATAAAAATGCAGTCCGGTCTGTCTGCCTGCCTGTCTGATCCAAATAGGCTCGAAAATTACCGAGTCGATCGACGTGAAAATTTGTTCAGGGATTTTTGGAGCCGATAAAGATTCCTATGATAGTTTAAGACCCCTCCTTCTTCTGGAAGGGAGGGTCCCATACAAATGAAACATAAATTTCTGCACAACTTAAGAACAAACCAAGAAAATTAAACCGAAATTGGCATGTGGATGTTTTAAGGGGTTACAAATATGTCCATAATAGTTGGACGCCACTCCCTTTTCTGGAAGGGAGGGGTTCCATACAAATGAAACACAAATTTCTGCACATCTCGAGAACTAGCCGAGTAAATGGAACCAAATTTAGCATGTGGATGTTTTAAGAGGTAACAAATATGTTCCATAATCGACCTTAGGCAACATTTTAGATTGTAAGATGGCAACTTCCGGTTTCTGGAAATCAGCCAAAAATGGCCGATTTTCACCCAATTTAACATCCGGATCTAGCATGATACACAGGAGCTGAAATCGACCACAGATACCATTTTGAATTCTAAGATGGCGACTTCCAGTATTGGGTGTTATTCGATCATTTTCGGCTGTTTCCCAGGAACATGTGATTCTAGTATATATATATATATAGAATTAAGGCGATGTACAGAAGCCAAGAGTCGAGGATGTTGTCATTTCGATAAAACCAATCATTTCAAACGATTTGTTGTTTTCGTTGTTTTATTAACAATTTGATACATAACGGTTGCTTAAGTTCGATTATAATCAAATGAAAATAGGGCAGCCTAACTTTGAAACCACGTGTTCAATCATAATTCATCAGTTTTCCTTAAACTAGCCCGCTTATCTGATAATAATATTGATCAAATCCGTTGTGTAGTTTCTGAGATAATGAAGTTTCGTGATTTTCACATTCCGGTACATTACAGACGAAGTTACAGTTCGATTACAGCAAAATTCAATAGGGTGTCATGAGGCAGCTAGACCTTTCATTTGACACTAATTTTGTGGAAATCGGGTCAGCCATCTCTGAGAAAGGTGAGTGAGTTCAAGTAGTCTTCGGAATATGTTCCTTTTCATAGCTGGATTTCACATTTTTAAACATAATAGGCAAAGTAATAGTCTGATTGCAAAACAAATCAATAGGGTCTTATGGGGCAACTAGACCTTCCATTTGACGTTGATTTTATGAAAATCGGTTCAGCCATCTCTGAGAAACATGAGTGAGATTAAGTAGTCACGTTTCTTGTCATAACTTTTGAACTACAAGTTCAATCTTCATGAAATTCAAAAGTTAAGGGTATTTTAGGTAGCCCGTTCACTTGAATTTTGTTCAAATCGGTTGTGTAGTTTTTGAGATAATGATGTTTCATGATTTTTACATTTTCATACATTACCTCTGAACCAAAAATCCGATTACAATGAAATTTAATAAGGTCTTATGGGACAACGAGACCTTTCATTTGCAATTAATTTCATGAAAATCGGTCCAGCCATCTCTGAGAAAAGTGAGTGAGAATAAAAATCTGCACATACACACACACACACACACACACACACACACACACACATACACACATACACACACATACAGAAAATGCTCAGCTCGTCGAGCTGAGTCGAGTGATATATGCCATTCGGCCCTTTGGTGCACTTTTTTACTTTCGGTTTTGCAAGTGATTGCTGTACCTTTCTAGGAGAAAGGAAAAAAATATATAAAATATCCTGTTTTATTTTACTACCTGAAAGTTAGAAGGCGATTGGTTGAATGAGTGGAAAATACCAATTTTTTTGTGATGCAATTTGGTCCCGGACACTCTTTACCCAATCCAACGAATCTGCTTCAGAACAGTCCTGTCGAAGATTTCTGTATGATTTCATGTTCCTTGGTGTGCAAAAACAACTGGAGAGCAACAAAATTTCAGTTGTCACCCGTTAGCTAATAACTGCACTGGTTACCTCGCAAAAACTACTACGATAGATCATTACCATGTCCAATGTAAATGTTTCATCGCATAACGTTGATTTGCAAAATTCTTGCGATAAATCTTCTTCTTCTTTTTCTATATCTATAAAATAGATGATACCCAGCCCGCGTTGCTGCGCCTCTTAGTTTGTAACGACAATTATGTATTTCTGGAATGTGCCATAATTTCAAACATGTATTACCATGCAATAAAAACCTAAATTAATCCAGCTAGCGGTCAGACTTATTATTTGTAAAAATAGATTTACATGAATGCTTAAATCCAATAAATGTTTATCCACTCTTTGGGTTCTAAAATATTGATGTTGTAATTAAAGTATAAGATATGAAATTTGACGTAATGTTAGTACTTAAGAAATAGCGAAATAAAAGCAATGACTCTTAATTTCGAACAATTTAATCACGAGCGATGCCGGGAACGTTCAGATAGTACGATACCACATTTAAATCATGTTGAGGCCATATATATTGATCGAAGCAGGTAAAGTGTTGAATAGTCTTTGAATTTCTTTTCTTTCTAAAACTTTTAAACAGCATATCAAATTGTTATGAAGTTTGTTATTTGTAAGTTTGAGAGATGACTCATTTGTATGACACTAGTTATGTTTAAATAAGTCGTGTAATACTTGAGATAATAGACTTTCGTTGTTTTACAAATTAAAACATAACGCTTGCTTAAGTTTGGTTACAATCAAATGAAAAGGTAACGTATGGGGCAGCCAAACTTTGAAACCACGTGTTCAATCATAATTCATCAGTTAACCCTTAACTAGCCCGTTCATCTGATATCAATATTGCTCAAATCGGTTGTGTAGTTTCTAAGATAATGAAGTTTCGTGATTTTCACATTTCGATACATTACAGACGAAGTTACAGTCCGATTTCTGCAAAATTCAATAGGGTGTCATGAGGTAGGTAGACCTTTTATTTGATACTAATTCTGTGGAAATCGGGTCAACCATCTCTGAGAATTATGAGTGAGTCCAAGTAAGTTGTCTTGGAATATGTTTCTTTTCATAGCTGGATTTCACATTTTCAAACATAACAGGCGAAGTAATAATTCGTTTGTAAAAAAAATCATTAGGGTCTTATGGGGAAACAAGACCTTTCATATGACACTAATTTTATAAAAATCGGGCCAGCCATCTCTGAGAAACATGAGTGCGATTAAATAGTCTCTAGAACACGTTTCTTTCCATAACTTTTGAACCACATGTTCAATCTTCATAAAATTCAAAAGTTTAGGGTTTTAAGGTAGCCCGTTCACTTGAAACTAATTTTGATCAAATCAGATGTGTGGTTTCTGAGATATTTATGTTTCGTGATTTTTACACTTTGATACATAACCTCTAAACTAGAAATCAGATTACAATAAAATTCAATAGGGTCTTATAGGGCAGCAATTAATTTCATTGAAATCTGTTCGGTCAGACCATCTCTGAGAATAGTGAGTGCGAAAAAAGGTGCACATACACACGTACACACCCACACACAAACATAAACACCTATACATGCTTATATGCAGAAAATGCTCGATTCATCTAACTGAGTCGAGTAGTATATGACATTCGGCCATTTGGATCTCTTTTCTACCATTTCATTAGCCAGTGATCGTTAGAAGGAAGTCAATATGATTACTTTCATTATGTGATTTCACATTTTCATGAACAACGGACAAAGTTACAATCCGATTGCAATGAAATTCAATAGCAACGTATGGGGCAACTAGACCTTTCATTTGACACTAATTTTTTGAGAATCGGTTCAGCCATCTCTGAGAAAAATGAGTGAGTTTAAACAACCTCAGGATAACTTTTCTTTACATAACTTTTGAACCATATGTTCAATCATTACGAAATTCAAAAGTTAAGGGTTCTGGAGACAGCCCGATCATTTGAAACCAATTTTATTAAAATCGGTTGTGTGGTTTCTGAGATATTGATGCTTCGTGATTTTTACATTTTGATACATAACCTCTAAACTAAAAATCCGATTACAATGAAATTAAATAACAACCTATGGCGCAACTAGACCTTTCATTTGCAATTAATTTTATGAAAATCGGTCCAGCCATCTCTGAGAAAAGTGAGTGAGAAAAAAAAGTTGCACATACATACACACACACACATACACATATACATACATACATACAGAAAATGCTCAGTTCGTCGAAAGGGGTCGAGTGGTATATGACATTCGGCCATTGGGACCACTTTTATACCTTTGGTTTTTCCAGTGATTGCTATACCTTTCTAGGAGAAAGGCAAAAAGGAAAAGGGGTTCTTATATATATATTTTTTTTAAATTAGGAGAAAGATGTTCTTATTTAAAAACTATTCCAAATTATTGTTACTGCTCAGCCTGAAGGGCTTTTGTCGAAGCCTCTATTCCTTGGTCGTTCCTCTGGGGACTGTTTGGGGTTGGGTTCCCAAGACCTCTTTTCTTTACTCCCTGTCGGCCGTGAGAGACTCGAAGGTCCTCAGGGTCGGCTCCGGGTCTACTTCGGAACCAAGAATTCAACTAAATTATATTTTTACTAGTGTTTATTTTAAACAACCACTCACTCTGCTTGTCCGAATGTGGGGAAGGCACGTGGCCTGCGCTGGTGGTTCTAGCGGTACCGCTGCTGCTCTGCACGATGCTCGCCGCGATGTTCGTCGCAATGCTCGTCGCGATGCTTGTCGCGATGCTGTTGGTGGAGGGGACAACAACCCGTCGTAGTCCCTGCCCAGGATGACTACGACCTCAAAAGCTGCGTCAAACCGGGGATCCGGTCGGTTGCTCTTCCGCGTGGATTCAGCCAGACTATGGTAACGGGTCCTGGTGGGTTTTTGTGGAGAGAAGCTTGGGGTTAGATGAAATACGCAGTTGTTCGGCGTTCTTCTGTCGTACCTGACTTGTGACTTAACCGGCTCGCTAACTTTTTGGCTTCTAAGTTTTACTAAAGCAGCCCGGAATGGTCTTTACTTAGACACAGTTTTATAATTTTATCGTTCAATAGCTTGTATCTCGTTTACAATCCTATCGAATAGCTCTTCACTCGTTGCCGGTCAGATTGAGAAGACTGTATCCGGCTCCCAAGCTTCTCTACCACCTATCAGCATATCCATCTGCCACTCTCTCCGTGCATAGTGCAGCAGATTTCGTGCGGTGCATCAGCAGGGTTGTATTTTTATATTTTTAGTACAAATATTTTTTTAATTATTTATGACGTTATTGTACACTGGAGTTTTAATATTAATTTTAATCCCTACATTTAATTATTTCAACACTCTGACTTTATTATTATTAGAATTTTAACAAACATAAATATAATTACAATTAAACGCATGCCCAACCTAAACATAAACAAAAATACATCAAGATCGTAGCTACTACACTACACTACTTATTCCCTTGCTTGCACTTACCTACATGGGCATTGTAGGGCAAGAGTTGCGCAACGGTAACATTATAGCTTATACAAGTAAGGAGGAGAAGTAATTTTCAACTAAAAAAAATTTTGTTTATTCACTAGCAGACTCGGCAAACCTCGTTCCGTCCGCTTTTCCTTTGTTTAGTTAGTTTTAAATATTTTTAATTAATTCCACATACATCCGAAGATTAACCTTGCGATTTGTTTATAGTCTGCAAATGCTGGCTTTAATGGCTTCCGTACATCACTTTGACTCTGGAAATACCTATATTGGGTGGTATTCGGTTATTTTTAGCTGTTTCCCAGAAACAGAAAGTCGCCATTTTAGAATTTAAAATGGTGTCCAGGTTCGACTCTTGGCTTCTATACATCATCCCGATTAAGAAAATACTCTTATAATTAGTTTCGGTTGTTTTGCAGAAGCCGGAAGTCGCATCCTGAATTTCAAAATGACATGTGGATTCAATTTCAACAATTCAACAACGACAAGAGTTTTGAAAAATCTACCTCATCATTCAACAGTTTTGCCAGAAATACCTAATACATGTTGCATCTTGCGGCTGCGTTTCAAGGTATTCAGATTAAGTAAACGACAGCGGTCTGCATACGGGGACAGATTGTCAGGCTGTGTCCAAGGTAAGTCCCGTATATTCCAATAAAACTTGTATGGAATCCAAACAAGGTTGGCGTTCTCGAGGATAGGGCGGACAAGAGCACAATAGCGTGATTTAAAGCAGTACGGGTCTTCGAAACCACGTCCAATTTTCGATATTGAACCTAACTGGCGGGTGGCTTTTGAAATGATTATAGTGCGGTATCGTTCAAAAGTCAGTTTTGAATTGTGAATCACGCCAAGATCATTCACAAACTCAACTCCATTCGATGCTTGACCATCTTTTTGGTGGTTGAATTAATCGGGTGATTTTATAATGATAAGTCATTACGTTATGAACGTACGTCAGACAATTCAATTTACACCATACACAAACGAACTTAACATTCCATAGAGACGATTACAATCTTCCGATGCAACGAATCGTCAAAAATGTTTTAAAATCATAAAAACATAAAGCAGCATACAGCCAAATTAATAACAGCAGCATCGTCGTTGAAAAACAGTAGTGCTCTCAAATTGCTGCTTTGAGGTACCCCAAATCTATTAGTGAATTCACTAATACTGGATAATTGGCAATAATTATGACCCTCCACTCGCTTCACTCGCACTACGAAAATATGAGAATAGACATTTCACGAATTGTTGCGAAGCACTCATTTGTAAAATCTCACCTACAAATATCCGGCGATGTTCGAAAGCAATATATGAAAACTGTGTCAGTGTATACACGTCCACCCGCACTTTGCATTCCATTCCGTTAATACAACTAGGGGTGGAGTCAGGGAACTTCGTAGTAACTAGAGTGTCCATTTCGCGACCGTTTCCAACTTCTTGGGATTACGCAATCTTGCTCAACATTGTTCAGAAATGTACACAATTTCAATCAGCACTTTTGAGAACTAGAGAAAATATGGAATTTTTGCAAACCTCCGGGAATTTTCCTAATATTGTTAGAAGGATTTATTAAACATGCGGTATAGTGGCTAAGCAAGCAATTTGGCGCATCGGCGAAATATTATAGCTGGAATCCCATCAGGTCCGTCGGAAAAACACGATTCTAATTTCTTGGCAGCAGTGATGATCATTTCGGGAGTAATCGCAAAATCGACGAGCAGAGCGTGACGAACATCTCACATGCAACAGCATTAGTTGACGACTTAGTTTCATCAAAAACACTTCCGACTGGATGGCTGAGCTTTCTTTTTCGAGTTTACGAAACTCCAGCACTACGTCAATTAGCCTGAGCGCGCAAAACATATGATTTATGAGGACTAGCGTTTAATCACCGGTTATTTTCACTGGCGCGCCTAAAATCATATCTACTTTGAACGGTCCGCCTTCTGTGATGTTTACTATGATATAGTTAACCGATTCTGTCTCGAAAAAACTAGACCAATCAATTCTTGATAAATACGCAGAAAAGGCATCGAAGTCGATTTTAAAGTAATTTTAAGTGGGATTTCTTAAAACACCAAAACAATAAAACAATATATAAGGGGAAGCGAGCAAATGACAAGAGGTCCGGAACCCAAAATGTTTGAGAATGCATGAGCAGACGATGAATCACATAAAAGTATTAAACAAAACAATAACAATAACAAAAAACATATGTTTATATTTAACATATAGCACAAGTCAGCACAGGTTTTGCCTTGAAGCTCAAACTGGAAAAATAAGAAAGATAATAGCTTTTTGACCATTGTTATGAATTGTGAATTCATAATTTTTACCCATTTTCATGAATTTTAGACACTCAACGAGCTTGAAAGTGCGTCAAAATGCCGCAAAGTAAAAGTTTGCCGGGTTCGTCGCTGCTACGTTTGTTTACGGGAAAACTTCATTCAAGTTTCTGAAGACTTCACGCACTTCCAAGTAGACCAGGAGCACCAAAATTCACAGGAACGGCTAAAAAGCTATAATCTTTAATTTATTTTTAGTTTGAGCTCTAAAAAATTTTACTTGAGCTCACACTAGAAACAAAACGATTGATCTTTGCTTTTCAGTGACAATTTTGGTGCTCTTAGCCGGGAGTGCGAGAAGTCTCTTAAGAACTTGAACAAAAGTTCCCCGTAATCAAGCGTAGAAGCGATGAACCCGATAAACTTCTACTCTGCGGCCTTTTGCCGCACTTCTGAGCTCTTCAAGTGCACTAAAATTCACAAAAATGGTTAAAGAAGTTTCCAGTTTAAACTCTAGGGCATTTTTTTTTGTTTTTGTAGAACAATGTGAACAGCGTTCCACTCTAAATCTAATTTCAAAAAACAACAAAGGCTTGAGGAGTTGAGCCTTTTAAGCTAAGGTCCACAACCGGAATCGGGAACAAGGACCTTGAGGCATCACCCCCTCGGAGATCCTGACCAGCGAAAAACCAATAACACACGGCCGGAAAAACGTTGACGGGGATCGAATCAGTCTGCGGACCACACGAAAGGCGCTGTAACAAAGGTGTGCAGTATTACCCAATTCTCTTCTCAATAAAAGTACAGAAAACAATTCTATCTGCTGTCTCATCACGGTCTCATGTCCGGTCCAAATCTTTGAGAGGTTAAGTGATGATAAAGAAATGAAATTGGATGCAGCCATTAGACAATGTTTCAGCAAATGTGCAGTGCAAATATTCAGCAAAATAATTGAAACCACAGCAAGAGCTGTATACAGCATATAGATTATCAGCAACGACTCGCGGGTTGGAATCAACTTTGGCGAGTTTGCATTGACAGCACCGTCCCGTCAATAAGAATTACTGTGAACAGATTATTAGAGGTTGGAGCAGCCCACATCCACAAAATCAGACAAAGACACAGAATCAACATACGAAGGTGGGACTTCAAGCAGATCTTCAGACGAAACTGGGGAGGAAGAGGTCAACGATGAATCTTAATACGTAACACCAAGACTTCAGCGCTAACCAAGTAATCCCGCAGTCAAGATAGATATCTCTTCGAGATACTTTTGTCTCATTAGGTAGGAAGAGATGACTTCAAGAAGCTATAATCTCACATTTTTTTCTAGTTTTATTTTTTTATAGAAGAAGATGCAACGACCCAGATCTTTGCATCTGATTTTCTGCCGGTCGTTGACATTCGGCGGTATAAACAATAGTAAGTAGGTCAGGTAGGAGTTAAACTAAGTCAGCAGATCGCCTGAGGTCGTAATTGTGGAGCCAGTTGTCGACATGAATTTATATTTAATGAAAATGAGTCTTCTGTAAGCACTTGTACAGTATAGCTGTCTTTTGATTCAATAGTTATTCGTTTTCCGTTCTATTTTTAACATACAAGGATATTTGATTCCATCTGGTGTTTATCACTCTCTGGCCATTACCTTCTGTTTCCTTGTATCTGTGAATTTTATTCCAAGTGAACGTGTCAAGATTATCGGTCAATATTGATATATAGTTAACTGATGAAACTGTGTGATATGAATTAGCAACATCTGACATAGCGCTACATAAGATTTAAACTTTGTTGAAATGAATGAATTTTTGAAACGTTACGTTACACGAAATAAGAGATGATCAAACTATGAGTTGAGCACATATTTTTAATATTTAATTTTGATTAATAATTCGAGAAACATTTCAAACACGACGAAGTATGGAGAGGAAAGTACTGTTAAAATAAGAAACTAGGAGTCGATTCTTCATTATTTCGAGTCGAACTTTCATTATTTCACTGTGAAATAGCGATTTGTAAATCAAAAGGCTTATTTTTTTCACTTTAATTTTATATAGAAAAAACATACAACTGAATGCGGAGGCTATGTCTAATGAATATTACATCTGGGCGTAACAATAAATAAACAATAATTAAATATAACACTGAGTTTACCGCTGCATCTCCACGACTGCAACGGAAAGGTAGGGTTTGGTCACCGCGGTGAGTGACGAATCGAACAATGTTGCACGCGAAGTTAACTCTCAACGAAGGCAAGCAAATGTATATGCGCAGCCTTTGGATTAATAACGATATTTGTTGACTGAACGTAACCTTCTCCGATTTGTAACACGACCATACACAAACGATGGGTGAGCAATCTCCGGCTAAACGGTCACCGTGAGACATAAATAAATGTCTTGATACACCTCACAAAGCCACTACACTCCGAAAACCCTTAATTGAACAAAACACACCCGGGCCTAAGACGCGTTTATACTGGACCATTATGGACGACCGCTCTCTTATACGTGACCGATCAGATCTGTTGAAGAATGAGTTATTATGTGAAACTTGTTTACAAACAGAATGAGTAATTTGATAGTATAGAAAACGGCTCCAGGCATCATTCAACGTCACTCTGAAGATTACGCTTCAGCAACGTTTCGCGCTGTTTGCATAGCCAGTGTGCGGTTGCTCGGTTGTTGTTCATTGAATCTCATCGCGGCGGTGTTTATTTGCTAAATCCGCTCCAAGTCAATCAATCGGTAGCCACAATTTTGGACATCCTTTCATGGGCATCAAGCATCCACCGCATCCATTGAAGGGTTTTTCTAACCATATGCGGACAGTTTATCCTAAGGCTTGGTTATCCTTTCACAAACCGAGCGGCGCTCGTGAATCGGTTCAGTTTGAATGGGAAACGCAAATCCGTTGGAACACGGTACGAGCTATCGAGCAGGATTGAACAGTGGTCTGATTTTACGTTAAATGATTTTTCTCTGCACTGTGTATATTCCCCAAACGTTGGATTGGGACACTGTGGACTTCTATGCATGGGTTGACCGATGGTCGACGCGGTAGACGGCCGTCAGTAAAAATTCAAAGCAACCAGAAGCTGCAATGTGCATGCCAAATTTGGAAACACGAACAATAGCATTATTCACCAAACCGAACGCAATCGGGTTGAGCCGGTTTGTCAAAGCAGCAACAGCTTTGTTCTACTATTTTGAAGCCGTAGACCACTTTTGTGCGCTCTGTGATTGTGGCCTATCAATACGGGAGGAATAGCGTAAAGTTTCATTTATCAAACCAGGTGTCTATTTCCCCTCTGGAATAATGAGCATTGGAGTATAATTTCGTATAGTCTCATTTTTCTATAGAAAATAATATAAATCCGCTTTCAGAAAAGAACGTCTTAATTACAACCAACTCCGAACACACAAAACATACCTACTTGAAAAAAAGAATACGATAACGGTGCAGCTCTTACGGCCCTTCAGAAGCGGATGGAAACCATCGCGTTGATTTATTTCAATGAATACTGCGGGATTGACGAAGATTAAAAAACGAATACCCCGTGTGCGCAGCACTTCAATCACTCTCCAAAGAAATCCGTCAGAACGAATCGATTAAAAAGTATGCCAACCGAGTAAGCTACAAGTGTGCCTACTTGCATCCAGAGTGCCGCCACAGCATGGACATTGCTAACCGTGAAGTAGCGATACATGAATATAAAAAATCGAATTGAGGTAGACCATATTTAATTTTCCGGTCCAATTACAATCAGTATGCACCAGAGCACGGATGTGCACGCACGGTAGCATTTCTATAGTATTTTACCTGCATAAGTGAGTCAGACTCTAGGCCATTTCGAGCGCGATGAAACAAATCAAATGGGCGAAACTAACTTGGAGTATCAGAACAACACTTGATTAAGGATACATGATTTAGATGGAATATGCGAGAGGAAAAAAGCATACATGTTTTTTTTTTTTTCAATGTGGGTCTATCCTACTGTGGTTAGACTTTCGCTACTTTCGACCACTGGAAATATCACTCGCTGAATGGCGTTTGGGATGCGGGAAATTAAACAGAGAAAAATCTGGTTGCCCGTCGAAATACGCTGTTGACATTACGCCCGTAGGGGGTGCGGTTTGGCGTGGCAGATAACACAGGTATCTGCCTAATGAGAGGAACACTAGCCTACGGTTGCCCATGTAGCCAAACGTAAAGTGCATCCGCCATAAACATTAACCGCATAGGTGTAGGCAAACACGCCCGGAAATGATGCTACATTTCGCTGCAATACGTGCGTGGTTCACGCCTGACAAACAGTTGCAATTTGTTGCATCACGAGCATTGAGCGCATGCATCCGGCTGACGGTGAAGCTTCATTCAGATCATGCGATCCGGAAGCACGGTTTTACCTGATTGTCCCAGATTACCCCAAGCGTGTGCGAGTAACGATGGAAAAAGGAAATAGCACGCATAGAGTGTGTAGTCCGCTAGCTGCGTTCGTAGTTAGAATTGTTCTACGGAATAGGCTTTGTTATCATTTAAATTTAGTAAGATAGACTTTACTCTTGGTTTGAATGTCGATAAAATCAAGCCAATCGTTACCAAATGACTTAAGCATGAGTTTGGTTCCCCAGTAACCAGTATATAAAAAACAAGTAGAATAACTCACTGGTGAAATAGTGAAACATTTCCAATGTTTTACCATTCTGTTTCCATTAGCTGATTCAATGGCGACCGTAGGACCTGGCACTCAATTTTTTTGAAAATTTCATCCCAAACTGTCGCGCAAAGTTCGTAGAAAAAAGGGAAAGTTTGAAGAGAAATGTCTCTACACTCGGGAATCATAGCGGTAGCTAGAAGGGGGCGTGGCTTTAACTCATCACGCACAATGCGTTTAACTACTGCCTGCTAGGTTATCGCACAGTGGGTACATTAGGGTGGCAGTGACTGAATGGAAAAAATGTCACTCAAGTTTAAGATACCATGGAACGGGGTGAGATTGATCAATTTTTATAACAATTTCCAATTGACTAGCTTCATGTACATTTTTCCTGAAATAGTATAATTTTAAAACAAGTACTGGTATGTGCTCCAGTAAACCTCAATGGCTATTGGTAAAATATTTATCGTCTACTTCATGAAATAAATTCGATAATTCTATAAGGTACTATGAGGTAAATTGGGGTGAAATTGATCACCATTGAAATCCATACATTCTTTTCGCAATGTGTTTTTTTCCAATATGCTAAAAATAAATGATGAATTTCTGTTCTGAAAAATATCATTTACAGCTAGTTTGGAAACAAAAATAACGATATTTCAGGTTAAAATTTGTTTATTTTGGTTCACGAGCTGTTTGTTGCTAAATTTGCTCTTATTTGATCGTCGTTAGACCGATTTCAATTCGGTTTGTTGCAAAAGCTCAAAAACTAGCTCTGAAATTAAAATCTTTGTGGTTTATTGCGAATTCATCAGTATTTCTTTAATGGTATGGAATGATCATTGTTAAAAAATACATTTTTTGAGCTTTTATCAATCTTTACTCACTTCTCCAAATTTAACGTAATTAACCCTCAACTACTCAACTTGATCAAATTTGATTGAGTTTTGAGTGAGTTAGAAGAATTTTTCGAAAATATGAAAAATTGAACCGGGCATGCAAGGGTTAACTTTGACAGGTATCTGAATCATGCAAAAGTTGCGTTTAAGGACACGTTAACATTGCCTAGTGTTGTAAGAGCAATATCTTTTGATTAGTATCAATTCACCCCACTCCACGGTACCTAATGAACATTGAAATAATTTACATCTAGTTTGGAACGAGTTGTGAAAATGACTAGAAACCAATTTTAGAATATTCCATATTTAGCCCAGAAAACGGTCCAGAAGGTCTATTTTCAACCAAAAATTTGTTTTCCGATATAACACTAAATCTCGACGTTTTATGCATTTTAAAATCAATTGGCTTCAAAAAAAATTTCGATTTTGCCAATTTCATGTACTCCTTGGTAGATTTTCGAGGGTCGATAATCGGCCCCTAAAACATGTCCGATTGAGCTGAAATTTGATGTTTTGGGCCAATGTACATGGTCGGTTCGCGAAATTCGACATGACCCTTTTCACTGCCACCCTAGGGTAGTAAAACAACAAGATGGTATATTCATGGGCGCAACTACGGGGGGACTAGGGGGGGCTTCAGCTCCCCCTAGAAAGTTTTAAGACCCCCCCCCCCTAGAATTTCCCAGAGAATGGTTGTTTTCAATATATATACATTCCATGCTTCTTATCAGAGCATCGAAATCAACACAAATTGAGATGTCATCATTCATTGGCTAAGAACTAGTACTGCACCCAGGATCGATTCTCAAAGCTAGTAAACTTACGTTACCAATAAGACTAGAGCCGTAGTGGCTCGTGCTGTAACAAGAAGTTGATGCCGTGCTGCTCGATTTTGAGCTGTGTTTCGCCAGTTCTCCAGACGTCTCATCACCCGCAAGTCTCTTTCGATCTGGTCGTGCCGGCAGGGTTACTGACGAGAAGTGATTTTACAGAGTTGTCGTCCGGCATCCTTACGACGTGACCGGCCCACCGCAACCTAAGACTTTTGGGGTTCTCTACAAGCAGCGCGGACAGCTCATGGTTCATGCACTGTCGCCATTATCCGTCGTCCGTATGTACTCCATACTATTTAAGTTGAAGCCCTCCGCTAGAAGCGTCGTTGTATCGGTTCCGTAGAGGACTACCGGTCGTATCAGGTACATCGTCTACTTTTTGCTTCGTCGCACTAGACTCGATCGAATTGGTCATGTCCGAGCCAATATCCGCACCGCAATTGGTGCGCACGTACCTATGTCTAAGAAGAGCGGGCCGTCTATGAGAACATGGTCAATATGGTTTGTTGTACGTTGGTCAGGTGATCTCCAGGTGGTTTTGTGGATGTCCTTTCAGGAAAAGAAGGTACTTTGGACTGGCAGGAACTGGAACTGGTGTGCAGGCTATGCGGGCCGATCACCGGCTTATATATGTCTTCCCTACCGATCTGAGCGTTCATGACCTCGATGACGATCTTGATGTCTCTACGCGAGCAGCTATCGTAGACTTTCTCCAGCTGTGCGTAGAACGTTTCTTTTTCTATATCCGGTCGTCCTTCGTCTTTACCATATGTGAAGAAAAAAACCAGCCTTTTATTCTCAACAAACACAACCTGTCGCTGATCGCCTGCCACTTGATCGTACGATTCTGCATCCTGCCCAGCACTGTAAAGCCGGTACCTAGCTCATTGGTCTAGCAAGTCGCGTTCAAAAGTTAGGTATGCCGCCCTCTGTTCGGCGAAATTTGTAACTGATTCCATTAAGCCATATGAAGGACAGCAGTGAACGAAGCAGCTTTCTAGAAGATAAGGATAACATAGGACTTGAAACAATAGTTTTACCGTCCGTTTCTCGATTTAGTCCCACAGTGCGCTGTGGTCAAGATATTTAATACATCTACGGAGATTCAATCCCGATTGAATTGATTTTTTCTAATGTTACGACACTATTTTATGCGCATTTTTACTCTTTTTTTTGACGTAGGACTACGTCTTACAGCACTTTATCGGGATACATTCTGCAAAAACTAAAACCAAGGTGTAACGTTGGAATGAAATATTTCAAACGGTAATACTGTTGTAACCACATGATGGATCCCAATAGTCAATATGTCGTTAGATTGATAAAATGATGAAAAATTTTTTAATACTTTAGTTATCATTGTCACTTCATTGCTTAACAGTTAAACAGCTGTACTGATGATTATATTTTCTAGCTAAATGAATTTAATTGAATATGATAATTTTAGTTGCATACCCCGGTTGCGGTATAGAGAAAAAAACAAATCCATTTCATCTTGATATTAGGGTTCCCACAATTATACTTGTAATCTTCAAATCATTTTTTTTTTTGCATCAGCATCTGCAAGAAAATATTACCTTCCATAACCTTACTTGTAGTTGAACAACACTATGCAAACATTAATTTCTGAGGCTAATGTTGTTTATCACTCTAGCCCAGTTTATTTTTGAAGATAACAGACAGATGACTTGAAAATAAGGAATCTTCGAGGTTTTTTGAAATCTTAAAACTGAAAAAACTATTCTCTAAGTCTGCTTACTAATAAAATGTTTAAATTGACCTGAATTAAATATTAAAATGTTCAAAAAATTCTTTGTCAGTTTTAAAAATTCCGTAGTATACATTTTTGACTAGAAACTGTAATTTTTTATCGTTACTTTTCCAGCGAACTTGTAAATGCAGGAAAATATTTTATGTGACAACTTTGCTTGGCAATTGTGAGATACAGACATACTGCTTTGAAATCGGTGAGTGAGCCATCTTTCAAAGGACAATTCAATATAGAAGTAAGTTTACTTTCTACTAAATCGTACTCAATTAAAATCTGTATAAAAGGTCGCCTTTTCGTGTACTGACGAAAATCGAGAATTATTCATCAATGTTAAAGAGAATATTTTTTCTTCTAAAATAGAGTGCTGCAAATAAATAATCAAAATACAGACCCCCGTTCGATTTTTGCAACACGCCAAAGATTTTTCTGTTACCAAAATCTAACCAAGCCTAAAATGAGCGGATCTCTTTTCATTACTTTTTTTCCTTTTCAAGTGGTTTATGACGACCTTAACAGAAGATATGGCCACCAATGAACTAGTTTTAGTTCCAAGTCATTAGAGGTCTCGCTTGACGAATTTAAGCTCAATAATTTGGGAGTATCCGTAACTTAACGGGGACAGGTCCGCATGTTGCCAATGACGACCTAGATACTTAATATGACCACTAGACTGGGACACGGTTATATGGGAAAAAAGCGATGGTGTTATTTTATCTTCGCTCCCATGCACTTTTCGTGTTTCTTATGGGTCCAATAACAACCGTGTAACTTTTCAGATCGATCGGTAGAACTTTTTGCGCCCGATTTTTAAAGTTTCCATACCCATATTTATATAGGAATATCCACCTTTCAAAACTTATTCTCTAGAGATGTCCAGTTGGCTCCTAAAAATTTATCAATACATGATATTTGTAGGAAATTTTCTTAAAAAAAACTCTTCTGAAGACCGTAAGGCGCTACGATGCTTGTAGAAAAAGTTACTCACCCCAAGCTGATTTATTGTCTGGCGAACGGCTCACCATTGAATTTTTCCAGCAACACTGCTACAGCATGCTGCTATTGCAAACTTGCTTAAGGATGAGAAATATTTTTGCATTGAATTAAGTTTCAAAGTGTAATTTTTGCTCATAGTATCTTCGGAGAAGCCTCCAGGATAAATTTTACACGATATCATTTCTTATCACATGATTGAATTTGCAACAGCAGCATGCTGCACCAGTATTGCGAGTAAAATTCAATAGTGAGCCGTTCGTCAGACATTCAATCAGTTGGGGTGAATAACTTTTTTCACAAGCATCGTAGCGCCTCACAGTTTTCAGAAGAGTTGTTCCCAATATCGTGTATCGATATATTTTTAGGAGCCAACTGGACATCTCTAGAGAATAAGTTTTGAAAAAGTAGATTTTCCCACATAAAATCGTATGGAAACCTTGAAAATCAGGCGCAAAAATATACTTCCACCGATCGATCTGAAAAGTTACACGATTGTTATAGGACCCATAAGGAACACGAAAAGTGCATGGGAGCTAGAATTTATTTTTTGTCCCACCCTAATGACCACCCGAGTGATTAGATACATAGTACAATTCTTGGTACTACGAATCCAAATATCTTTCTGTTGGAGGATGTTGAGCTTAAATTGGTAGAAAAAAAGCAAGTAAATTCAAACATATGATTAAACATAATCGCTCGTTTTTGGCACATGTGTGCCAAAATCGAAGGGTGCCAAGTAAAAAGTGCTCCAATCAAATATAGCCTGTAGTTTTAAAATGAAACATAAAACTATCATAGTCCTACGTAAACTTTGCGGTTGTGTCTTGGATACCACCATCCTACTTTTTTCCCTTTTTTTAAATAAAATGTATGAAAGCTCTGCCTTCTGTTGAACCAGCTAAACCTCTTATGATGTTGTACCACATATAGAAGATATTCCATACGATGTTCCGTACGATGAAATAACTATCTTTAGACTTTCAATTTAAGGTAGAAACTTTTGTATGTAAGAGTATATAAGCTGCCTTTTCGCCTGTTTTTTTTTTATTTTCAAAGCTATACGATGCCGATTTTTGTATACGAAATTATGAAAATAAAAAAGTTTTGAGCTTCGAAGGTGGCACTAAACGATTATGAGCTAAACACGCATGCATGCTTTGATAGGGTTAAAAGTAATCCTAAAACCCTTAAGCTAAAATCCTACAACACTATCCAAACATCTTCAGCTTCCCAAATTTTTGATTCTTTCAATCCTTCAAGCTGATTAAAAAGTGAATTTTCAATCTCACTTTTAGGTGGATTGATCACTCATCTTCCTACCTCGAAAGATGCATTTTTGACTATCTTGAAACTTATATGAACATACATTATGGCTATAAATAACATTTGAATCGCTATTTAATTAATCGCTCGAAAACGGCAAAATAAAACACTGTGCTATCACATACATAAGACATACGTAACACTCAGAAAGAAATCTTCCAAAAAAGTTGGTACAAAATGAACTACTCGAAAGTACCAACCTTTGTAAAAAAACCTCCGTTTGAGAAGTTTATGGAGGTTGTGTACCTGCGCAGCCCTGCATTTGTCTCGTTGCCACTCGAAAAATGCAGCATTGATTTTGTAAACAACTTTTTGACAGTTTCGTAAGGGATTTTGTTGAGGGCTCGAGTAGAGCCGCTATGACGAAAATTCATTCCGTTCGTTTTCGTCGAGCAGTTCATACTGGTGTTGGTACCGGGTGATGTGGGGCAAAGAGTACCAAAAAAAAATCGCCATTGTTACGTATGTCTAAGTATGTGGTGCTATGCTTCCAAAACCAATAAATCCGCTTAAATCCCATATTCCCCAAATCCCCAAATCCTAAAATCGATCACTCTTCAAAACTAATGAATGTTCAAAGTTAGTTTAGTTTCCAAATTAAACAGATATTTGAAATCCTCCGTTCTAGAACAGGAAGGGGTCTTTTACTACCATAAGTTTTTTTATTGCTTCTTAAAACATCCACATGCCAAATTTTGTACCATTTGCTTGATTAGTTCTAGAGTTATTCCAAAATTTGTGTTTCGTTTGTTTGAAAGCCCTCTCTTCTAGAGGAGGGAGGGGTTTCAAACTATCATAGGAAACTTTCCCGGCCTTAAAAACCCCTACATACAAATTTTCATGCCGATTGGTTTAGCCATTTCCAAGTCTATATGAATCAAACAGACAGTCAGAACTCCATTTTTATATGTATAGATTTACTATTTACTATCCTCCTCGGTTTCTTAAACTCTCGAAATCTTAAAGCCTCAAATATTCCAATCACTTCATCTTCAAACTTTTAAACCCTCTAACCCTAAAATCTTCGAATCCTGATATCCCTAAGTCCAGAAGGTCCAAAAACTGTCGGTGAGGTAGAAACAAAAACGGATAAAAAGAGCGAAGGCACTGGAGAAGAGGACCGTGAAAGAATGGTTGAAGAATTTATTACCGACGAGAAACTTTTCGTTCGAGAAGCGAGAAACGTTCTTATGGCCACCAGGCAACAAAAACCAAGATCGGTTATGGTTTGTACTGGAATCACCCGTGATGGCCTGACGCATTAATCAGAATACATATCAAGAATTAGTTCTACAGAAGGTCGACGAGCCGTAGTAGGCACGTCGTCATTTTGGTACCAGCGTGGGATTGGATTTTCCAACAAACACGGCGCCGGCTCACAAAGTGAAGAAAACCCAACTGTGAACATTTTCTAGGCTTCATTTCGAGCTCGGAATGCCCAGCGAGTTCACCGGATCTGAACCCCTTGAACTTCGCCGTCTGGGGTATGTTGGAGGCCGAAGTATGCTCTAAAGACACGAAGGAGTAAATGTTCTGAAGTGACATCTAACGGAAGCCTAAGATAAAATACCGCAAGAGCACCTGCAGGCCTCCTACAGTGGTCCCGAGGGCGAACAAATTGAATTTGACCAAAGATTTTTAAAAGTGAAATGTTTTCAAATGAAATTGAAAGATTGATGAAATTTTTTGTTTCGATAGATTCATCTGTTTGTTTCAATGTAACACTTCAACTGCCGAACCCTGTACAACTGCGAATTCACATCATATATTCTTTCATAAAGCATAGTATACAGTTCCAAGCGAAGTGAAAAATTTGAAAAGTGAAAAAGGGTAAATTTTCGCCTGCGAAATCTGTCGTGAAAACCCGTTTATGGAACACGCAGGTATTCCACCAGCCTGCAGTTTACAGTTTAAGTGAAGCGAAATTCACGAGTTTACACTCCGAGCGAAATGAAAATTGGCTGCAACTGACAGAATATAAACGCACGAAAAGTTTTCGCTTGCTGCTGCTTTTTTCACTAGCGTTTGCATGCGTGAAATAAGTAAACCCCAATGAAAATGATGAGATCCACAACCTTCGATTTCACTGGATCGAATTTGTTTACAGTTCCAAGCGAAGTGAAATTTTTGCAGGTTGCATTTTTCATGAGCATGAAAAAATGAACATTTTGTATGAGATTTTCACTTCGCTTGGAACTCTAAATAGGGCTTAATGTACAAAACAAACTTAAGAAAAAAATAACGAAAAACTCGTTTAAATAGAATATTTAGGATGTGAAAAACTCAAATCAATAGTGATACCGACAAAAAACAATTAATATTGTTTAATCGCACGCAAAAGAATCAATACTTTCCGCAGTAACTTATTTGAGGCAACTCCTAGCACGCCATTTCACAAAACCGGATTTTATCAATATAAATCAAATGATACAAGACAAAAAAATAAAAACAAAAGAACGAGAATTTAAAACTAAACGGTTTTCATTACTGTTCGACCTATCGACTTGGTTGCTCAGAACCACTGTTCAAGCACGCTTTGTGAAGAACTGCTGGATATTACGATAAAAACATTTCGTTTTTGTAACAAAAGCAAAGCGTCAAGTATCATAACGAAAACCTGAAAAAATACCCAAATATGAACATAATCGTTAAGACGAACTTAATGTAAAACAACAAATAAATAGTCAAAATAAAAACATAAGAAAATTAGCCATATTGAAATCTCTATCGATTTGGTCAACAAACAGATGTTTTAAGCTTTTTATATGAATAAAACAAAATAAATTAATTACTTTTAATGCGTAAAAACAACAAACAAGTATATTTCACATGATAACGAGAGGATTATTTGGCAAGTTGGACGTCAGTTGAAATATAAATCCAGCGATCCCATGTCGAACTGTAATGCAGTTAACCAAGATGAACCCTCCCGAACTGAACACTTCACTCAGTTTCGCTTCGAGCTTCCAAATCCCACCAGAGGAAAATTCCGTTTTCGGGGGGATCAACCGTCAGCCCAATTGGGCCACAAAACGGCATGCGGTCAAGTTGTCCAATTAACGCAACCGTTCAGCAAATGCGTGCGTGAGTGTGTTGCACTGGAAGCGACCAACCGAATCCGAATCTGACACCGCTGATCACGCACAGCCAAGCGGTCGATGTGTCGGTCGCTATATCCGCTCTGCTAACTTCCCCCTCACACACGCTTACCCGAAGGGATCCTTTCTCGGATCCGCACTCAGCGGGCTACTGGACTGAAAGCGGTTTGGCCGAAATTTGATCGGCCAAATTCAGTTATCTCATGATACGGAGCAAATACTGGGTGCGGTGTGTAACTTTATTTCGATTGATTTTTTTTTTCATTTCATAATGCGAGCTAACGGGTGGTCTGATTTCATTGCAGATACTCATTGGCTGCGAAAATTGCGAATTTTAAAAGGTGGGTGAAATGTTATTACAAACACATTGAGATAATAGGTGAACTCCCATACTTGCAGCTCGCAGCCGTTTCAGGGGTCCCCAGAGATGAGACAACAATTCTGTAGTTGGTTTTTGTGGTTTACTGTCAAAGCGTAGAGAAGCTCTGTACCCTGTACGGCTTTAGAACTTGGGCATTAATGCAATTTAAATTTTGATTGTAAAGGTAAAATGTAAGTGCATCCAGTGGTGTGACAATACATTTCGGAAGGCAATATGAAAAGAGGACTAAAAAGCATTGTCCACCTGCCACAAACAAGGTACAGTTTGCAATAGTAGAACTTTTGCTGTGTTATTGGAATTCACAGCTTGAGCCCAAGCTTTTACTGCGGAATGCGTATTTGTATAAATGTTACTCTCAGCTTCACGCTATAAAGAGCACAATTGGTGGCGTTTTTTTCCTAACAGAGCCGGACCGACACCGGTAGCAGTTGCGTTTCCAGATTCGGTCACTTTATTCGATTAAATGCATTTGTCGTGGAGCGGATTAAAACGATTATTTCGTTTAATTAAAATTTTCCAGATACAATGAAATGCTTTTCGCTTACCGTAATTTACTCGGCTTCATGGGTCACCGGGGGAAACGAGAACAAGCGCGAGGTTCGCTTATTGTGATTGTGTATTTTTCCTGTTCAACATTAATTTGGCGAAAGTTGAAATGTTGGCGCGGGTTTATGTGACAGCCCGGACAGGCAGGTATTTTTAGGCTTGAATGGATGGAAACTTTCCCGCCGCAATAATCGCCACAGGAAAGTATATCACTAGTGACGTGTTGATTGGATTTTTTGATTCCCTGTCATTTTCACTCTTTATATACAAATGGGTTTCGTTGTTTATCAGCACGTTTTATTTCGCTGGGCTATGATAAAATCAAAGCCAGTGTACTTAACCTTGATGTAAAGGAGGAATTAACATTTTTCGGTGAAATACAATTCATAGTTAATACTTTATTTTGGATAAAATTTCTATTTACTTAACTCAGTTTATTTATGATAAGCAAAATTTAATAAACTCACAAAATTACAATGAAATATTTTAATATATGTTAGAACCAATTATGATAATTAGATGAAAAACTGACAATTATAATGATGATGTTTTTTTTTTTCTTCATCTACAATTTATTTGACACGGCACAAATACAATTCAATGTTTAACGGCTTTATATCTGGTAGCTTACTTTCTAAAGTATCTTAATAACTAAAAGCAAATTTTTTATCCTCGCTGCCGACTACGAGCTGAAACTAAATCTAACTTAAAGCTAGAATGTTTTGCATTAAAAGCACTGATTTGTTGTTTGATGGTTTTCCATCGCCATAGGTAAGCAGCATATTGAATATGTTCCGCTGCTGGGCCAAGATATTACGGACTGGCATATTGGGTTGTCTCCCTCGGTACCTGAGAGTATCGTGCGGGTCTAGTTGCTGTTCCCGGATCCGGTAATGATGATGTTGATATATTTTTATATACTATAAGTAATCGACTCAATACCCGCCCAAACCTTGTATAACTAAAAGCTCTTCGACTAATGTCCAATTACGTGAAACCGTGCCCTATGTTCTATATGAAAATTCAAAGAGCGTGTGTTGTCAACCGTAGTAATGCGAATGATCTGCAATCGGTACTGGTTCAAAACCGACAAGGGAACGGCATACTTCATAATCGTATTTTTTTCGGATGTTTCGCATGTTCGCCTTGTCAACCAGACTGCTGCAGTTGCCGCGTACACTGTTCGGTGTAGATTACACAGCGCGGATACTGAACCCCTCATACGCGATCACCCTTGCCATAGCACCGAAGTGCGACGTAAGTGAATCGACAACGAATTCAGATTGTAAAACACCAGTAACAATTTGCTCCATAATCATGCATATTCATAAGGTAACAGTTTTCCCACTTCCCACTTACAAAACAATATTTAAATTTCACCCGGTTCCGTGTCGGTCCAGCGAAATGTTGGTGTACCGCACTGAAAACCAGAGGAAATGCATTTGGGATGTGGCCTGGTCCTCGGTACGACTGCTACTCGATTTCATTCGAAAGGGTGCAAATGATGACAGTATCAAGATCTCATTCGGGCTCTACTAATGGTGCCAATGAGAATGACAATTGTAACCAACGAACTGAAATAGAGTATGCGCTAGATTTGTTGCACGATTGTGTAATTTTGAAAGTTAGTTCACAGGATGCCAAACAACCAATTCAACAGTTAGCGTTGAATTTCGTTGGTTAAATTAATAGGAAGAATAAAGAGGCATATTGGCGTTTCACGAATTTAAAGTAAACAGAAATTTATGCTTTCCAGAGGCTGCTCCCGTTTGCCGAAGCATCCGGTACGGCTTAAAATGTTTATCCTGAAGCTTTAGCTGTATTCCCAGCAAAGCCAATATCCGCTGCACGTAAAAGAAATCGGTGCAAAAACCACACGAAAATAAAAGTCTATCATCACCGGATGGCTCGGATATCCATCCATACCCGGTTGGTCCCGGGTTGGGAGTCAGGATGTTACCTGCTGTAAGTACATATCCGCCACCAGGAAATGAAGTGTGGAGGAAAATATTAAAAACGACTACCGAGATGCTCCCTGAGACCTACTGCGGTGCCACCCGAACGAACCGAGTAAATACCAGCTTCTCGCAGCAGAAGAGGTGCAAATCCGCCATCTAATACTTTTATCTGTTCAATATATTCTCATACGAAAAACAGCTCATGGGAACGAGCGCGCTGAATTATGCATGCAATCGAATCGAAACGAAGTTGACGTGAATGATCCAAAAGCTCCCCAAGTCCCGGTCCTCAGGGATTTTGGTGGATTCTAGAAACGGGTCAGGGTGGACCACAGACCACGAATACTAAATGACACAAGGAGTTTAATATGAATATGAACTATCAACAGGAATCAAAAATATCTATGGTATTACTTGAAAAATATCTATACTGAATCATTTGTGAAAAATTTTAAAGCATCATCTGCACCTACTCTCCGACTTTTATGAGCAAAACATAAAAGAAACCTAAGCTCGAGTGTAACCCACCTTAATCAGTAACGTGCACCGCGTACCGCTCTTCCCGGTTAGTTAGCAAGACGAGATGCAAAATCGAGCCAAATAAAGATGATGCTAATATCAATAAAAATAAATAATTCAACACGGAGCAAAAGCGAACCGACAATAACCGGAAGTCGCAATCGACCGTCGTTGGAGCATTTGCACACCAGCACACAGACTCCATCACAGATCCATCTCATAACTAGTAAAAGCAAAGAGATGAGTCTCGATATTGTTTGTGATGGATATTTTACGTAGCAAAATATTTGTGTTCAGCTATAAAAAGTGGGTTTATTCGTAAAAAAAAAACAAACAAACATAAGTATACATGATTTTTTCTTAACGTAGTTTTTGATTGTTTTTTTTTTAAATATTAAAAACAGTTTAATAATATGTTAACTAGGTTCTCGCTGTTTTTTTTTTTAATGAGAGTTCAACCTAATTTTAAAAATATAGTCACCTGTAAATTATTCAAAACAGCTGCAACTTTGTCCCTTTCTAGTGATCTCGAATACCGCTACGATAACAGAGCTCGTCTTCTGGGTTTATCCACGTATCAAGCCGTTTTTCGATGTCTACATATGAGCCATCGAACGGAACAAGTAATAATCGTATGTGCGAAATCTCGCAAATATGGCGAGTAAGGTAGTTTTTAATGTTAGTTTTAACGACTTCGGCAGTATGAGATCGAGCATTGTCATGCAGTAGAATCACTCTTTGTGCATTGTGGCCGTTTTATGCACACTCTCGGCTTAACCGCATCAATCGTAGTCGATACCGTTCCCCAGTGATGGTTTCGTTCGGTTTCAACAACTCATAATAAATAATACGACTTGGTCCCACCAGACACACAACATAGCCTTCGCGCCGTGTAGTGAGCCGACAACGTAGATGCATGATCGGACAGCTCCCGTGATTATCTTTTCCTCGGGTTGTTGTAAGGAATCCTTTTTTCATAACTCGTAACGATCCGACGATAAAAACTCTTCCTTTTTTTACGCTGGAGTAAAATCTATCTACGCTTAAATTAAAAAATCTAAGGAAAAAGTAGTCATGGTTTGAGCGCTTATCAAAACAAAGCTTTGGTGCTACATTCCGTATCGGAACTCAACCTTCTGAGCGAAATCATTTCAAATCGCCTGGAAATACGCGAAAATTTAATCGACCATTTTGATTTGAATGAAACTTTGCACACGTATTTGGCTTAGCAAATTGAGTATTTTTCACAGGGTGGAGAGATTTTTTACACCCATGAGTTACATTCTAAAAGGGCGTATGCCTTATGGCATAGGTTTTATTCGAAGCATTGTAGCCCAGAAACCGTTGGTTGTATAGATAAACTGTCTGAGAATGAGTTGTAGGGAATTAAAAATGCACCATTAAAAAATATACACTGTACAAAAAAAAAATTTTTAAACAAAAAAAAATTAAAAATAAACATTAAGTTTCGATTTAAAAAAAAGAGTTGAATTTTTTTTTTATAAAGAAACTTGACGTTAATATGCAACTTGTAAAAAAAAAGTCCAGGATGGAGAAATGGAAAAAAATTTTTTTATGGTAGATTTATTTTTTATGAAAATTCTAATCCAAACAATTTTCAAAATATTTGTATTCTGATGATTTTAAAAGATGCAGAGAGTCATTTTAAAGGTTTTCGAGTTATTTCTAATTTAAGCACGAAAAATTATAATTATTTAGGAAAATACACGTTTTTCTTAATTTGTCCATGGTTCTCCAGCAAAAACGATACGTTCATTGGAATGCTTGATCAAAAATATACAATTAATTCTTTGACAACAAAACGATTGGGCGAACGGTTCTCAAGAAAAGAGTTAAATGTTCTAAGTGATATAAATATATATAAGAATCGAATATTTATTTTCGAGTTTTATTATCTTAGGAACATATTTTTTTATGACATAGATTCTTTACAGAACTAGTTTCACCTTATATTTTATATACACCATTAGTAAATGATTCGTCATCTTTTGAAAACAGCTTCGTTTGTATCTTATTTTCTGAAATCGGAACGAAAGAGTGATACTTTTGTGTGGCAGCTATTATTACAGATTTTTTGAAAATATTGCTCCATTCTGTTACTCCTTGTTCATATTCTTCATATGATACCCAACTAAATGACATTTTTGATGGATATTTATTACAATCATACAATTCTTTTGCGCTTGTAATGGGATGTTCATGTTCTTTAGCTAAACTTGCATTTCCTGCCATTCGTTTTAATATGCCACCAATTGCATTGCATGGGCCTTTGCCATGAGAAGTCGCAAAAAAATGCCACTCTGCATCGACGTTATATTTTGTTTCGAACTTGCAAAGACTTGCAAAGTTTTTTCTATTTTTATATTGTGAGGCAGCTCCATCAGACATTAATATCGCTTTTTTCAACTCTATTGTTGTTTTCAAAAAACTCATTAATTTGGCAATGAACACCTGAACCGCGACAGTATCATGATGGAGTACTTTCGATATAATGATGAAGCTGATACTCTTAAGTGTTCCAGATTCTGAATAGTAAACAACGAAGAGATGAATGGTTGCTTGACTATCATTCCAATAACTACACGAATCACAAATTGATAAAGACGTATTAAAATGAGCTTGACTGTTCTATATTTTTGATTTTGCAATAACGTTTTTATTTTAATTTGCGTAAGCTTGATGAGCACCGATGATCAGGAAAGGGTTAACAGCATTTGGGCTTGGTGTATTCCATTTTCACTTTATTCATCTTCACAAAATGCAAACTGTTACAAACACTTCTGGAGAAGCGCAATCGTATTTATATACGAAATCAGATATTATAGGTAACCCAGTAGTTATTGGTTGCGTACTTTACAAACAGTTATCATTAGTAAACAAGTAGGTAGTGTTGCACGACAAACATATTTTTTTACAAAACATTCGGCAAGGGGGAACGTGTAGGTAGGCTAAGGTTTAGCGTTTAAGTTATTTATCCAATCGTTTTGTTGTCAAAGAATGAATTATATATTTTTAATCAAGCATTCCAATGAACGTTTGGTTTTTGCTGGAGAACCATGGACAAATTGAAAAAACGTGTATTTTCCGAAATATTAATAAACTATCGAGCTTAAATTTAAAATAACTCGAAAACCGATGCCTTTAGAATGTTTACTACCAAGAGCTTTTTGAATCGAAACAACTCTCTGCATCTTCATCAGAATATAAATATTTTGAAAAATGTTTTAATTAGAATTTTCATAAAAAAAATTAATCGACCATAAAAAAATTATTATTCATTTCTCCATCCTGCACTTTTTTTAAAAAGTTGCGTATTAACGTCAAGTTTCTTCGAAAAAAAAAAATTAAAAAAAAATTAACTCCTTTTTTTTCAATTGAAGTTTAATGTTTATTTTTAATTTTTTTTGGTTAAAAATATTTTTTTTTGTACAGTGTATATTTTTTTTATAGTGCATTTTTAATTCCCTACAACTCATTTTCAGACAGTTTTTCTATACAACCAACGGTTTCTGGGCTACAATGCTTCGAATAAAACCTATGCCAGAAGGCATACGCCAGTTCCTCCAGTTTTGAGTCTTCGATTTTTTTTGCCTTCCTTCCCGAGAACAGTCGTCAACATCGAAACTACCGCCTTTAAAACAAGAGAAACTTATTAACTCTCGATGCGTTTCGGCTACCGTTTTCTTTGAAAAAATAGAGAAATATATCACTAACGTGTCGAAGCGATTTGTTTACCTATGTCTCAGCTTGGTTCATCACGTTTTGGAAATGTCGAAACCAGCACTTACTGCTGGCAATTTATTGGCGAACATCGAGAACTAAGTGGTATGCCGGATACTAATAATGATTTTAGTAGAAATTCTTGGTTTATATTTTGCTTAAAACCGGCATAGAAAAAAAGCCTGACGACTTCACATGTCATTTTGAGGTAGAGAGTCATTTCATGTTTCCTAAAATTTTGTTTTAACACTGTTCATTGAACACATTGAACACAAAAAATACCAACCAACACATTCGAATTTTAGAGCGCCGAAAAAGTGCTTCAAGCGCCATTTCATTGCGAATGTCTCACGGCGGGCGAGAGAAACTATTTAGAATTAAAATAGCAGATGATTTGAAATTATGCTAGTTTTTAGTATGTCTTGGTATGTATATTTGTTTTTTTTTTTTAACTTTGGACACATATAACTTTGTCAATTTTCATATTTAGTTAGTTCTTGCGTCGATAAGTAATAACTGCGAATACTTTAAAGAGGGGTACACTAAAGTCGTTTTTCAAGTGGCATGTTTTAATTTTTTTCTTTTTACAAACTTTTAGAGTGTAATCCAATTACTTAGACTCCGCTGATTTAACCGAACCTTTAGAGTTTTTTTCCTGATTTTCATCTCAATTCGAAGGTGGATATAATAATGCTCTTGATTATTTTTCGAAAGTATTGAGCAGAAAAAATTAAAAACTGTTATCGAATGAACAATTCCGGAATTAAACCGATTTATTTTTACGCTTTTTCTATACACTATGTATCCCCGCATAAAAAGCGTCGAGATCAATTTTTTGCTTCTGAGCATCGTCGCATTCTTAAAAGAAAAGTTTCGTAAGAAAACCTTTTTTCCTCAAGAGTGCTAATTTAAAATGTTTAGATGAGCTTAAGCAACAAAATTGTATACCTTAAAAACCTGATGTGGATGAAATTTGAGGTGACCATTTTACCAAAAAACTCTTTTCGTTTTTACAATTTTTTTTTAGTGTAGGATCTCGAATTCAATTCTAACAATATTTTCAAACGAAAATTTATACAATTTTTCTAATAACTTTTCTCTAAATCTTGCTATTACCGTACGTTCATGAGACGTATGATCGTTCACAAGTAAGCAACGTGAAAATACTAAACATAAAAATTCGGTCGTTAGAAAAATAATTTTTTTTTTGTGAGAGTGGATTTGTTTGAACAGTAAAACTTTCGCATACAAATTGTCTATTTGAAAGGCAAAATTTGAAAAACAACTAAGATGACCGTTTTTTTAAATTACTATCGGTTTTTGAAATCATTTTTTCAGTGTTAGATCGCAAATTTGTTGTTGTCAATAATATTAAAAGAAAATTCAAACAATATTTTTTTTGATGTTAAAATATACTGCCATTACCCGGATAACTGTTGCATAATGAAAATCAAGATGTTGAGAAAACGGCGATTTAATATTATCCGTGATTTTTTTGGATTTCCAGCACTTACATCCAAAACCAATGACCATAACAGTTTCATGGCATCACAAGTTAATCGTTGAGAACAAAAAACCATGGATGGAATTGTTTTTACGTTATATAACTTGAGAAAAAGACAAAATGGGACTAAATATGCGGGTACATTTCAAAAGTACTCGCATATTTTGTCCCATCGCATACAAATTCAACCAGCGACCGGCAGTATCATTGGCAACGTAGATTGTACTACAGAAAAACAACATTAGTTTAGTTAATTAAATGACATACTTCTATATGCCTAGAATAATCCTATATACACTAATCTGGAGCAAAATTATATGTTTGCAGTTTGTACCACTATGCAGTGGGACTGTTATAAGGGTACTTTCAATATGGGACAAAAACAACTTGGTATTTTTCCCATGTTTTTTCATACAAAAGTATCAATTTTGATTTTTTTCCAGAAAATATGATAACAATTAAGTCGATTCCCGATGATAACTCAAAAGTGACCAAAATCAGTATGGGACAGTTATGCGGGTACCGGCAGTATAGTCATTTGCCGAAAAATATAATTTGATGTTTTTAATACAAAAATAACATATTTTGCAACACTGCCGCCTAATACTCATATTTTTGAAGTCCTTGACTAATTTTCTTTAAATGCAATTTCTAGGATGTCTATTCGAAAATATAATGAAATAAAAGGTAAAATCAAACACACAACCGCATTGTTGACATAGGACAACGAGGAGCTATTATTCATTAATATACAACACAGTGAGTAAGAGAGTAGACAACTAAAATTACCACGTCCTTATATGTTACTCAACATATGCATCGTTCATGTCTCGTTTTGTCATAAATTGAGTTCTATTCTGTAGAATAGAGGACGGATAGTGTGCCAATACTCGAGCTATCACCACTATATATTAGAGCACTTTTCTTCAAGCATGTGAGAATTTCTGAATTTTGGCACTAACGACATATACAAAATGATTGAGACACATTCTGTGCCGAACACGCATCAGTACTGGACGTGTTTGGTGATCGGTCCGATAGAGTATAAAACAAAAGACGTGTGAACAAGTGTTGGCATTGTTTGCCTGGTCGAGTGAAATAAATCCGGGTTCAAGGTCGTTCCTTTGTGCAACTGTTTCGCATCGTGACTGCCAGCTGGTGCGTAAGCCGATTTGGCTGCTGGCTGGATTGTGCTACAGCAGTGGACGAGACACAAACGAGGAAAAAGAAGAAGCCATCAGTGTCAGCGAGTCGTATCGCTGTGTGGAGTGATCTCACACCTGGCTCGCTGCTGGTGGCTGTTTGGTGCTGCTGTATTGGTGCTGCTGGCTGTAACGGCTGCTACTTCGAACGATCGGACAACCAACCTTACTGGAAGGGAGAAATAAAAAGGTACGTGTTCTTGTCAGCGCTAGTGCGCTAAACATAGCGCGATGGATGTAGATCCCTCGCCTCCCGCGCCACCATCCCCGAACCCCTCTGACCCTGACCCTTCTGTTACCCCCTCCCCTGTTCATTCTTCAGTCCCCCCTCGCCCCAGGCTTTACCCAGACGGAGCCCAGGGCAGCTATACTGTTTATTTTCGGCCAAAGGCAGGACCGAAATCGAAAAAATTGAACCTCTTGCAGATTTCTAAAGACCTGACGAAGGAGTACAAGGGCGTGACCGAAATTTCCAAGGTCCGGCCTAACAAGCTCCGTGTCGTGGTCGGTAACCTGAAAGAGGCCAACGATATAGCTTGCTCTGAGCTCTTCACACGCGAGTATCGCGTTTACATACCCGCACGAGACGTGAAGATCGACGGTGTCATAACCGATTCGAGTCTGTCCGTCGAGTGTATACTGCAAAGTGCCAAAGGGTGCTTTAAGAACAAAACGTGTCCCGAAGTAAAGGTGCTCGACTGCAAGCAATTGCGGTCAGCATCGATCATCGGTGGCAAAACAGTATACACTCCGTCAGACTCGTTTCGAGTTACGTTCGCCGGGTCTGCACTACCAAGCCACGTCTCGATCCACCGGGTTCGTCTCCCTGTGAGGCTCTACGTGCCCCGCGTCATGAACTGCCTGAATTGCAAGCAGTTAGGCCATACAGCCGCCTACTGCTGCAATAAGGCACGTTGTGGCAAGTGTGGGGAGTCTCATGCGGAAGATTCTTGCAGTGTTAACGCTGAAAAGTGTATTCACTGCGGAGAAAATCTGCATGAGCTCTCGACATGTGCGGTGTACATGCAGCGCAGGGATAAAATAAAACGGTCTCTCAAAGAGCGTTCAAAGCGTTCCTACGCTGACATGCTGAAGAAGACCGTTACCACTTCTCCCGTTACTTCGAACCCCTTCGATCTGTTGCCCTCTGAGGAAACCGATTCTGACGATTCACCAGCGGGAGCATCTTACGCCAATCCTGGGGAGTCTAGAAAGAGGAAAAATATTTCCTCTCCTAAACTTCCCAGAAAAGGTCCTAAGATTTCTCAAAGTGAAATGAAAGTTACAAACAAACCAAACAGTGCTGCGGAAAAACCGAAGCAAACTCCTCCTGGGCTGGCAAATTTAAAGTCCCAGAAGGAGTTCCCAGCACTGCCAGGAACATCTAAAACCCCAGTTGCTCCTTTTACACTCCCAGTTGATGAAACAAACTCTGGATTAGTGAAATTTTCTGACATTGTGGACTGGATTTTTGAAACTTTCAATGTACCCGATCCAATTAAAATTTTTCTTACAGCATTCCTCCCAACAGTTAGATCATTTTTGAAGCAGTTGACTGCCCAATGGCCTCTCCTTGCAGCGATTGTATCCTTCGATGCCTAATTCAACTGCGTATATGAAGGATTCTATCTCTGTCTTACAGTGGAATTGTAGAAGTATTTTACCAAAAATTGATTCGTTTAAAGTTTTGATAAATAAAAACAAATGCGATGCATTTTCCCTTTGTGAAACTTGGCTTACTTCAAATATTGATCTCAACTTCCATGATTTTAATATTATTCGCCTTGATCGAGACACCCCATATGGAGGAGTACTTTTAGGGATTAAAAAGTGCTATTCTTTCTATCGTATTAACCTCCCCTCGATTCCAGGCATCGAAGTTGTCGCATGTCAAATGACAATACAAGGTAAAGAGCTTTGTATTGCCTCAATATATATTCCCCCCAGAGCACAGGTTGGGCAACGGCTGCTCTTTGATTTAATAGAACTTCTTCCCTCGCCACGTTTGATTTTGGGAGACTTCAACTCTCATGGCGTGGCTTGGGGTTCCCCATACAATGATAACCGCTCCTCTTTAATCTATAACCTTTGCGATGACTTCGACATGACTATTTTAAACAACGGTGAAATGACACGTATCCCGAAACCTCCAGCGCGCCCAAGCGCTTTGGATCTATCCTTATGTTCGACGTCGCTACGGTTGGATTGCACATGGAAGGTAATCCTCGATCCTCACGGTAGCGACCATCTGCCTATTCTTATTTCAATTACTAACGGGTCAACTCGCATGCGACCAATTGACATTCCGTATGACCTCACACGAAATGTCGATTGGAAGTTATACGAGGAAATGATTTCAAAAGCGGTCGAGTCGATTCAACATCATTCACCACTTGAAGAATACAACCTCCTCGCGGGCTTGATTCTCGACGCCGCGTTGCAAGCCCAAACGAAGAAATATCCCGGCGTAACGATCAAAGAACGGCCTCCCACTCCGTGGTGGGACCAAGAGTGCTCCGATGTCTACACGCAAAGATCCGACGCGTTTAAGGCCTACCAGACGGGAGGTATACCTGGCGACTATTTACGGTATTCGGAGCTTGATACCAAGCTTAAAAGCTTGGCTAAAGCAAAGAAACGTGGATATTGGCGTCGGTTCGTGAACGAGACGTCGAGGGAGACATCGATGAGCACTCTTTGGAACACAGCCCGAAGAATGCGGAATCGCGTAACGGTCAACGAAAGCGAGGAGTCTTCAAGTAGGTGGATATTTGATTTTGCCAGGAAAGTATGTCCGGACTCTGTTCCTGAGCAAAATATTGTTCGCGATGCGTCTCCGGGCCACGACGCGATAGAATCACCTTTTACGATGGCAGAACTTTCAGTTGCCCTCCTGTCCTGTAACAATAACGCGCCTGGATTAGATAGAATCAAATTCAACTTGTTGAAGAATCTACCCGGCAATGCCAAGAGGCGCTTGTTGAACTTGTTCAATAAGTTCCTGGAGCAAAACATTGTACCGCAGGATTGGAGGCAAGTGAAGGTGATCGCCATCCAAAAACCAGGGAAACCAGCTTCTAATCACAACTCTTATAGGCCGATTGCAATGCTATCCTGTATCCGGAAATTGATGGAAAAAATGATACTCCGTCGTTTAGACCACTGGGTCGAATCAAATGGTCTACTATCAGAAACTCAATTTGGCTTCCGCCGTGCCAAAGGGACGAATGATTGTCTTGCGTTGCTTTCAACAGATATTCAGCTGGCGTATGCTCGTAAAGAACAAATGGCGTCTGCGTTCTTGGACATTAAGGGGGCTTTTGATTCCGTTTCTATTGACATTCTTTCGGGTAAACTTCACCGACAAGGATTTTCTCCAATTTTGAACAATTTTTTGCACAATTTGTTGTCCGAAAAGCACATGCATTTTACGCATGGCGATTTGGCAACTTTTCGCATTAGCTACATGGGTCTTCCCCAGGGCTCATGTTTAAGCCCCCTTCTTTACAACTTTTATGTAAATGACATCGACGAATGTCTGGCAAATTCATGCACGATAAGACAACTTGCAGACGACAGTGTAATCTCTGTTACAGGAGCCAAAGCTGCCGATTTGCAAGGACCATTGCAAGATACCTTGGACAATTTGTCTGCTTGGGCTTTACAGCTAGGTATCGAATTCTCTCCGGAGAAGACTGAGATAGTAGTTTTTTCTAGGAAGCATGAACCTGCTCAGCTTCAAACACAATTAATGGGTAAAACGATTTCTCAGGTTTTGGTACACAAATATCTTGGTGTCTGGTTCGACTCTAAAGGCACCTGGGGTTGTCACGTGAGGTATCTGATGAAAAAATGTCAACAAAGAGTGAATTTTCTTCGTACAATAACCGGACAATGGTGGGGAGCCCATCCAGGAGACCTTATAAGGCTTTACCAAACAACGATATTGTCTGTTATTGAATACGGGTGTTTCTGCTTCCGCTCCGCAGCAAACACACATTTGATCAAACTGGAGCGAATACAATATCGTTGTTTGCGTATCGCCTTAGGTTGCATGCAGTCGACCCATACGATGAGTTTGGAGGTTTTAGCTGGAGTACTACCATTGAAAAACCGCTTCTGGAGCCTGTCTTCTCGTATTCTAATCAAATGTGAGGTCTTGAACCGTCCCGTGATTGAAAATTTTGAAAGGTTAATCGAACTTAATTTTCAAACCCGTTTTATGACATTGTATTTCAATCACATGTCCCAAAATATTAACCCTTCTTCGAATATTCCAAATCGTGTCGACTTATCAAATACTTCTGATTCTACTGTGTTTTTCGATACATCCATGATAGAAGAAACTCGTGGAATCCCGGATCATTTACGCGTGCAGCAGATCCCTAAAATTTTTTCCAATAAATATCGAAACATCAACTGCGACAATATGTACTACACTGACGGATCACTTCTTGATGGGTCCACTGGCTTCGGTATCTTCAATAACAATTTAACCGTCTCCCATAAGCTCGATAATCCTGCTTCTGTTTACGTCGCAGAATTAGCTGCAATTCAGTACACCCTAGGGATTATCGAAAAAATGCCCACGGACCATTATTTCATCTTTACGGACAGTCTCAGTTCCATTGAGGCTCTCCGATCGATGAAAGATGTTAAGCACTCTCCGTATTTCCTGGGGAAAATACGGGAGCATCTGAGTGCTTTATCCGAAAAATCTACCCAGATTACCTTAGCGTGGGTCCCTTCTCACTGCTCGATACCGGGTAATGAGAAAGCGGACTCTTTGGCTAAGGTGGGCGCAACAAACGGTGATATTTATGAAAGACCAATTGCCTTTAATGAATTTTTCGCACTTGTACGTCAGAATACGATCATCAGTTGGCAAAATGCTTGGACCAGAGGGGAATTGGGAAGGTGGTTACATTCCATAATCCCCAAAGTATCGACGAACCCGTGGTTCAAGGGGTTGGATGTAGGTCGGGATTTCATTTGCGTGATGTCCCGGCTTATGTCCAACCACTATAGATTTGACGCGCTCCTCCGTCGTGTTGGGCTCGGGGAAAGTGGTATCTGTGCCTGTGGTGAAGGTTATCACGACATAGAGCATGTGGTTTGGTCATGCCCTGTACACCGTGACGTCAGGTCTAAATTAATAGCTTCCCTGCAGGCCGAGGGTAGACAGCCGGCTGTTCCTGTTCGTGATGTCTTGGCGAGCCGTGACCTATCCTACATGTCCCTTATATACGTTTTCCTGAAATCCATCCACGCCCCAGTCTAGTCCCGTTCCCCTCCGTCTACACCCAACAAAACGACAAGAACACGTTTGAACCTTAAGCACAAAACCAGCAACCAGACCCCGCACAATAGAACCAGGACCCAAGGACTACGAGCCTCTGTCCCAACTCACGACATCGTGGCTCAGCAGAACGAATCCATACATGCCATTCGACGATTATCAGACGACCATTGAACAACAAAACACTGATTGGAAATCCCATGCTAGTTTTAAGTTAGACTTAATTTCAGCTCGTAGTCGGCAGCGAGGATAAAAAATTTGCTTTAGTTTTTAAGTCATCAGATATAATTGGCGCCGTTAAACATTAAATTGTATTTGTGCCGTGTCAAATAAATGTTATGTGAAGAAAAAAAAAAAAAATGATTGAGACAGGCAAAATTTTCAATCTTAAAATAGTCAGAACTCCACGGAAAATGAATTAGTTTTGATGATGGTTTTTCGACAGATTTTCAACCTTTGGGTACCAATAAACTCGGAATAAATTCTAGTTTATTAAAAACATATAAACCTAAAAGAAACAAGATGTCAGAAAAAGTTCTAAGCGTTGCAAGAATCCACATTTTGACACACACTCCGAAAATTTGGATTTTTCCCGGTGTTCGTTGGTCCTGTCGAATTCCCTAGTGATTTTTGGAAACTAGAATAGTTTTCCAGTAAAATGAAACCGGTTTCATCAAAATTGATTCATTTTTCATTTTTTCTGGCTATTCAAAAATTGACAAAATTTTGCCTGTCTCAATCATTTTGTCTACCCCCTGTATTATAGAAAGGAGAAAATCAATCCTTCAATTTTCAATCCTATTTGTCCTGTGAAGGATAGTGTGCCAGTTGACCAGCAAAAGAAAGAATATTTATTCATCAACTTTTCAATTGTGTTCGTTGCTTTAGAGAAAAAACGACCACTTAGTAAATGACGGGATTTGAAAAAGTTGTACAGTTGTATGTGTTTTATATGCAACATCGTAAACGCAGAAGAGAGAATGACGGAACTTGAAAAAGTTGCATAGTTGTATGTGCTTCATATGCATCATCCTTCAGGAGTTATTAAAAAATTACTGCTGATGCTTCTCTTTCTAAAGCCAGATTGAAAATGAACGCGTGTCGCATGCCTGTGCTGCTTTTATGCAAGCCGTTCTCTTCCAAGGGAACAGTTGAATGGTTGATGAAACGACCAATCACGTGGTGGCGATGAAGATGCGAGATGTAAAAGCAATGTATGATACTTTTTTGCAATATCTGTGTATGGGAAGTATTCACATGGTTGGTTGAAGGATTTTGATTTTAAATTAAATTTTGAATTTGACTTGTTGATTGTTTTCTGAAACTATTTTTATTTATTTTATTTGAATAATTCCATCTGATCAACAACGATCTACATGAAATGTGATGTGGATGGGGAAAAGCTCATTAGAGGTGGTCACAAGTTAACCTTCTTCAAATGTGCGTAAAAACCCCATCATCTTTTGGCAAGTACATACAATAATAACAGTCAGTATCTTGTCACTTTCTAAGATTCTACGGCGAAACACAAAATAAGGTATATTGAAATCAAATAGATCACTGTATTGATTAGACTGGCGTGCCATAAATGAAACTGGAGCATGAGCAGCATATTGCGGCAGGTTTTGCGGATCGTTCCATGGGAGATGTCGTAGTGCATAGCGGACAAATTTTCGCTGAATGCTTTCCAGTCTATCAATCCAACTAGCCTGATAAGGATTCCAGATGACACTGGCAAATTCTAACTTCGAGCGGACTAGCGAACAATATAATGCTTTAAAGCATAACGGATCATCGAACTCACGAACAATTTTAAATATGAATTCCAGCTTTCGGCTTGTATTATCAATTGCCATAGATAGATAAGGCATAAACGATAGCTTCTCATCCAGTATCACTCCCAAATCCTTAACTTGATTGACTCTGGTTAACTTAGTTCCAGCTATATCATAGTCATACAGGATTACGTTCTGAGTGCGGTGGTAACTAATAACGAGGTATTTATCAATACTTAGCATCAATCGATTTTTCATACACCAATCGTAAAACATATTCAATAGGTTTCGCAATTCTCTGCGGATAACCAGAAATATTTTTGAATCATCGGCAAAAACCAATTTGCCGCCGCGATTGAGAACAGTTGCCGTATCGTTGAAAAATATTGAAAACAATAATGAGCCTAGGTTACTACCCTGTGGTACGCCAGAAGAATTTGTAAATTCGGCGGAGTTACAATTTCCAATCTGTACACAGAGTTGTCTGCCTACCAAGTAGGATTCCAACCATTCGCGAAACCTTTGAGTACATCTAAGCTTTTCCAACTTGTTTATTAGAACTTGTTTATTAGTTAACGTTGTCGAAGGCGGCTTTCAGATCAGTGTATATCGTATCTACTTGGGCTTGGGAGCTCATATCTTTAGTACAGAAGGACACGAAGTTCACAAGATTTGATTCAACGGATCGACCACGAAAAAATCCGTGTTGTGTAGTACTTATATAATTCTGCTATTATAACTATCATAACATATTATGTCGAGGTGACAAGCATTTTTCGTATAAAGTTTTCTCGGGAAGACTATGAATTCATCAAATGAATCAAAAAAATACTCATTTACCAAAAAATGTTACTTGATTTTTCAAATACAAAAAGAACATATCTGGCAACACTGTCTCCAAAAATCGAATATTTTTAGTTCCTAGACTAATTTTCTCCAAAAATAATGTGTAGATATTATATACTTGTAGCCATAACCAAAAGAACATAAAGGTTTTTGGCGAAAAGGGCACCAATCAGGTGGTCCGATCAGTACTAAAGTTGCAGCACACTCGAAGTGGAATGACCCTCATGTATTTCTCAACACAAGTTAAAGGACATTGACTTTATCATTTCATTCTAGAAATGTTTTTGTAGTAAAAGTTATCTATCGAAGAAATATTCTAAGAGGGTTTTTTTTTAAATTTCTTGGTAACAATTATTATGGTATAATTGAAATATATATATATGAATTAATGCAGAGAACTTAAAAATCAACGTTTATATCTGTTCTCGCTTACAATGTCATGCTGAAAAAAATGCTATCTTTCTTTGATTTCTTCCAACTCTACAACTTACTATATTCTAAATCCTGATCAGCTATCATTTACAAAATGAAACCGAACTCGCCAAACCTTTCTCCGCTTCCCAAAACAGATGGCGCAGCACAATCATCCCCACAAGACAAAGACAGGGAATGTAAATCACGACCATGGAAAGGACCTTCCGAAATATTGAACTCAATTACAGCCGAATCCCCCGCCGTTCCCAAAGCGTACCCAAGTGCGGCAGCATTTCCATAAAAATGTTCTTCCAATCAGTTGGAAATCAGCATTCACTCCACCAGTAGCTCAACGTCAAGTGACAGTCACTGCCAAACGGCGGCGCTGACATCGTACGGAATCGAATCCGATGGCACTTTTCTCGTCCGGCGAACGAAAAACTATCATAAAATTCACTAGCTATTGTCAATCTTCGATCCAACAGACTTGTCACTTTATTGCTTTCTTGTTCTTTGAGAGTTCAAAGTCGTCCCCGGTTCTTGGCTTGGTAGTGCCCGTGGTGCCTTGTGCATACCTAATAGAGCTCTCAAGCGAGTGAAAATTGCTTTTGTGCTCGGAGCTCTGATTTGACAGAGCAGAAAAACTTGCGCAATACTTTGGAGCTTTCAGGCAAACTTTCTATAACCCCCACATACACAACGGTGCTAGCAAGCAAGCAAGCAACCAACCGAAAACTGATGGGAAGGCAAGAAAAGAGCAAGAACTTAATAATTCAATTCCTCACTTGCAATTTTATTTTCTGGGAAAACTTTACCTCCTGCAGCCAGAGTGCGGTGGAAGTTTGCCATTGATTCAATCGAAAAGCGGACCAGCTAGCCAGCGAACTGTGCAAATCATATATGACTTTTGGAGAAATAACTGTTGACTGCCGCTGACGCTCTGTCGGTCCCTGTCGAATGGCAGATTGGGAAAATGATTTTTCGAAGCACGCCACACGATTTCAAAGAGTTTCTTTCTTCGCACTTTGTGCACATGGTTAGTGGGTGATGGGAGGGAAGCGGTACCGGTCGGGGAGAGGGGGTAAACATTTCCAAATACGCCTGGGACTTTGAAGTTGAACTTTACCCCGAGCAATATTGATTGAGAGTGATTATTGCCAGTTTTCGTAGAAAAGCTGAACACCGATTATATGTAAGCTGCACTGCCCCTGTTTACATAGTTGACTAAGAGCCAAAATGACCAAAATGCACTTTTTCGTTGATTCAGCTTCTTTTCCCTAAGATACATACACTACAAACAAAAAGAAAACCATTTTGTTTGCAACTTTTGAGAAATATTGGAAAAACGTTTTGGCGTAACTGCCAATTGGTTGCAAAAACTGGCGTCACTCCATACAAGGGCAATTGTTTATGTTAAGTCGTTTTATTCGACTGTCTAACTACTCTGTTTGTCTAAGTTAAGTCATTTAATTCGACAAATATTCCTTGGAAAGTGGTAAAGGGGAAAGTGGGATTGAATATTGAATATTTTCACAAAACACTCAGCCTCAGGAAGGTGTATAGTCACCGTGTCCTTTCCCCCTACTAGTAGATATTTGCATCAGATGAAATAATTAAAATGTGTGTGTGTATAATACGGTGGGTAAACTTAATCGATTTGCCAGAACGTTTTTAAGGTTCTATTTGGGGCCCCAAACAATCCTGACACTACCGGAAGTGGATTGATCGATAGCTCTCTAGGAAGAAACATACGCAAAAGTTTTCCTATACTAATTTTCATACAAATTTATGTACATGCATATGTAATGCACCAATCAGAGGCACGAGTAATCGGCATCCAGCAGGTTTAGCATTGTCTGGGAGCCTAAATTGAACCAAAGAAAAACTTTGTACTGGCTCTGTGCTGTCAAGTTTGCATTTTTCCATGTAACGATTACTCACCTTAGCGTAAATGTAAGTCTTTATGCATGTGTTTGTGTGTGTGTGTGTGTGTGTTTGTATGTGTGTTTGTGCGTGTTTGTCTAATTGAAACTGCCGATGGACGATAACTGACGTTTGACCGAAACACGATTGATAAAACTGAATCAACTGCGAGGCAGAGTAGGAAGTAGTCAAGTTTTTACGCCAAGCTATGCGAACAATCTGTGAGAAAAAATACATATTTATTCGCATAAACTGGCGTAGCGGTTTTTCTGTATCAATTACCACGGGCCGACTCGTATAATCCATGGGGCGTCTTTTCAAACATCAATCTTCATAAAATTGACAGACTATTTTGTTGAAATTGTATCTCAGTATGATGATTTGGATTAAAATAACAAAAACGCGTTTTTCTCGCAATGATGGTGTTGGTTGTTACGTCAACTATGTAAACACAGGGGCAGGCTGCACTTGCTTTATTAAAAATTTAGGACAGATTTTGTTTTTAATCAGTTTGTTTAGAAAAAAAGGATCGTCGAAAGTTGCGCTCTAAAAAAAGTAGGAGGGTGGTATTCAAGACACGACCGCATGACGTTGACTACCGTATTCTAATAAAAAACCGGCACGAGATGACCGGTACTATATTGTATTTCCTCCTTTCAGCTGCTATCACCTAGCGTCCGCATGTCACTGGTGCGGTTTTGGAATCAGAATGATGGGGCGCCGGCCGCTGTCGTAAAATTAACGCCAACAAAAAGATGCATATTTGCAAGGTTTTTTCCGCTAGCAGCAGCATAAACATCGGAAACAGAAAGTGACAACAACAATAACAACAAAGTCAGATCGATTGTATCCGTTAGTGTCGACTGTGCTTGGGAAGAGAGGTAGTGATTGGCTGCGCGGTATGATTTAGACAATCGATATTAATTACCAATTTTTCAATAGTGTATCTCAAACAATAGTTTGTTTTTGTTACATAAATTTAACCGTAAAAGAATTTCTGATCGATTGATGCCAAAACCTCGAAAACCTGATTATAGATGACTGCAAAATAAGCGCTCAAAACCTGACCACTTTTCTCTGGTTTTCCCTGGTTGAATTACTAGATTTTTAAATTCAGGGGCCTAACTTCGATATAGACGTTAGTCAACGTCAACAGAAAATTCAATTAGCCGCTTCTGTAACAAAATTTCGAGGCACCAAAAGGGGCCAGGTGCCGAATATATCCATGTTTTTGGTCAGTCCGTTTAGAATTCTTTCAAGATAGCGTCCGTATGTAGCCGGTACGGTTTAGTAATGAAACTGATGGGGTGAAATGTTCGAACGGTACGTTTTATACCAAGGCTTCGTCAGATAAATTAAAAGAGGGATGGGCTACGCAAATTATGAAATGGAAGAGACAAATGTTTCTTGAAAGCTGCGCCGGCCGCTGTCACAATATTAACACCAACACAAACATGCATTTTTGCAAGGTTTTTTCCGCTAGCAGCATCATTTGGTAAAACAGAAAATTCAATTTGCCGCTTCTGTAACAAAATTTAGAGGCACCAAAAGGTGCCAGTTACCGATTATAGTTTCCTGGTTAGTCCGTCCAGAATTCCAGCCATTTAAGTGTTTTGCAGTAGCCATTTATTACTAAAGCCACCAGCATTACGGGTGAAACCGGCACGAGATGACCGGTACTATATTGTATTTCCTCCTTTCAGCTGCTATCACCTAGCGTCCGCATGTCACTGGTGCGGTTTTGGAATCAGAATGATGGGGCGCCGGCCGCTGTCGTAAAATTAACACCAACAAAAAGATGCATATTTGCAAGGTTTTTTCCGCTAGCAGCAGCATTTTGTAATAAAACAGAAAATTCAATTAGCCGCTTCTGTAACAAAATTTCGAGGCACCAAAAGGGGCCAGGTGCCGAATATATCCATGTTTTTGGTCAGTCCGTTTAGAATTCTTTCAAGATAGCGTCCGTATGTAGCCGGTACGGTTTAGTAATGAAACTGATGGGGTGAAATGTTCGAACGGTACGTTTTATACCAAGGCTTCGTCAGATAAATTAAAAGAGGGATGGGCTACGCAAATTATGAAATGGAAGAGACAAATGTTTCTTGAAAGCTGCGCCGGCCGCTGTCACAATATTAACACCAACACAAACATGCATTTTTGCAAGGTTTTTTCCGCTAGCAGCATCATTTGGTAAAACAGAAAATTCAATTTGCCGCTTCTGTAACAAAATTTTGAGGCACCAAAAGGTGCCAGTTACCGATTATAGTTTCCTGGTTAGTCCGTCCAGAATTCCAGCCATTTAAGTGTTTTGCAGTAGCCATTTATTACTAAAGCCACCAGCATTACGGGTGAAACCGGCACGAGATGACCGGTACTATATTGTATTTCCTCCTTTCAGCTGCTATCACCTAGCGTCCGCATGTCACTGGTGCGGTTTTGGAATCAGAATGATGGGGCGCCGGCCGCTGTCGTAAAATTAACACCAACAAAAAGATGCATATTTGCAAGGTTTTTTCCGCTAGCAGCAGCATTTTGTAATAAAACAGAAAATTCAATTAGCCGCTTCTGTAACAAAATTTCGAGGCACCAAAAGGGGCCAGGTGCCGAATATATCCATGTTTTTGGTCAGTCCGTTTAGAATTCTTTCAAGATAGCGTCCGTATGTAGCCGGTACGGTTTAGTAATGAAACTGATGGGGTGAAATGTTCGAACGGTACGTTTTATACCAAGGCTTCGTCAGATAAATTAAAAGAGGGATGGGCTACGCAAATTATGAAATGGAAGAGACAAATGTTTCTTGAAAGCTGCGCCGGCCGCTGTCACAATATTAACACCAACACAAACATGCATTTTTGCAAGGTTTTTTCCGCTAGCAGCATCATTTGGTAAAACAGAAAATTCAATTTGCCGCTTCTGTAACAAAATTTAGAGGCACCAAAAGGTGCCAGTTACCGATTATAGTTTCCTGGTTAGTCCGTCCAGAATTCCAGCCATTTAAGTGTTTTGCAGTAGCCATTTATTACTAAAGCCACCAGCATTACGGGTGAAACCGGCACGAGATGACCGGTACTATATTGTATTTCCTCCTTTCAGCTGCTATCACCTAGCGTCCGCATGTCACTGGTGCGGTTTTGGAATCAGAATGATGGGGCGCCGGCCGCTGTCGTAAAATTAACACCAACAAAAAGATGCATATTTGCAAGGTTTTTTCCGCTAGCAGCAGCATTTTGTAATAAAACAGAAAATTCAATTAGCCGCTTCTGTAACAAAATTTCGAGGCACCAAAAGGGGCCAGGTGCCGAATATATCCATGTTTTTGGTCAGTCCGTTTAGAATTCTTTCAAGATAGCGTCCGTATGTAGCCGGTACGGTTTAGTAATGAAACTGATGGGGTGAAATGTTCGAACGGTACGTTTTATACCAAGGCTTCGTCAGATAAATTAAAAGAGGGATGGGCTACGCAAATTATGAAATGGAAGAGACAAATGTTTCTTGAAAGCTGCGCCGGCCGCTGTCACAATATTAACACCAACACAAACATGCATTTTTGCAAGGTTTTTTCCGCTAGCAGCATCATTTGGTAAAACAGAAAATTCAATTTGCCGCTTCTGTAACAAAATTTAGAGGCACCAAAAGGTGCCAGTTACCGATTATAGTTTCCTGGTTAGTCCGTCCAGAATTCCAGCCATTTAAGTGTTTTGCAGTAGCCATTTATTACTAAAGCCACCAGCATTACGGGTGAAACCGGCACGAGATGACCGGTACTATATTGTATTTCCTCCTTTCAGCTGCTATCACCTAGCGTCCGCATGTCACTGGTGCGGTTTTGGAATCAGAATGATGGGGCGCCGGCCGCTGTCGTAAAATTAACACCAACAAAAAGATGCATATTTGCAAGGTTTTTTCCGCTAGCAGCAGCATTTTGTAATAAAACAGAAAATTCAATTAGCCGCTTCTGTAACAAAATTTCGAGGCACCAAAAGGGGCCAGGTGCCGAATATATCCATGTTTTTGGTCAGTCCGTTTAGAATTCTTTCAAGATAGCGTCCGTATGTAGCCGGTACGGTTTAGTAATGAAACTGATGGGGTGAAATGTTCGAACGGTACGTTTTATACCAAGGCTTCGTCAGATAAATTAAAAGAGGGATGGGCTACGCAAATTATGAAATGGAAGAGACAAATGTTTCTTGAAAGCTGCGCCGGCCGCTGTCACAATATTAACACCAACACAAACATGCATTTTTGCAAGGTTTTTTCCGCTAGCAGCATCATTTGGTAAAACAGAAAATTCAATTTGCCGCTTCTGTAACAAAATTTTGAGGCACCAAAAGGTGCCAGTTGCCGATTATAGTTTCCTGGTTAGTCCGTCCAGAATTCCAGCCATTTAAGTGTTTTGCAGTAGCCATTTACTACTAAAGCCACCAGCATTACGGGTGAAACCGGCACGAGATGACCGGTACTATATTGTATTTCCTCCTTTCAGCTGCTATCACCTAGCGTCCGCATGTCACTGGTGCGGTTTTGGAATCAGAATGATGGGGCGCCGGCCGCTGTCGTAAAATTAACACCAACAAAAAGATGCATATTTGCAAGGTTTTTTCCGCTAGCAGCAGCATTTTGTAATAAAACAGAAAATTCAATTAGCCGCTTCTGTAACAAAATTTCGAGGCACCAAAAGGGGCCAGGTGCCGAATATATCCATGTTTTTGGTCAGTCCGTTTAGAATTCTTTCAAGATAGCGTCCGTATGTAGCCGGTACGGTTTAGTAATGAAACTGATGGGGTGAAATGTTCGAACGGTACGTTTTATACCAAGGCTTCGTCAGATAAATTAAAAGAGGGATGGGCTACGCAAATTATGAAATGGAAGAGACAAATGTTTCTTGAAAGCTGCGCCGGCCGCTGTCACAATATTAACACCAACACAAACATGCATTTTTGCAAGGTTTTTTCCGCTAGCAGCATCATTTGGTAAAACAGAAAATTCAATTTGCCGCTTCTGTAACAAAATTTAGAGGCACCAAAAGGTGCCAGTTGCCGATTATAGTTTCCTGGTTAGTCCGTCCAGAATTCCAGCCATTTAAGTGTTTTGCAGTAGCCATTTACTACTAAAGCCACCAGCATTACGGGTGAAACCGGCACGAGATGACCGGTACTATATTGTATTTCCTCCTTTCAGCTGCTATCACCTAGCGTCCGCATGTCACTGGTGCGGTTTTGGAATCAGAATGATGGGGCGCCGGCCGCTGTCGTAAAATTAACGCCAACAAAAAGATGCATATTTGCAAGGTTTTTTCCGCTAGCAGCAGCATAAACATCGGAAACAGAAAGTGACAACAACAATAACAACAAAGTCAGATCGATTGTATCCGTTAGTGTCGACTGTGCTTGGGAAGAGAGGTAGTGATTGGCTGCGCGGTATGATTTAGACAATCGATATTAATTACCAATTTTTCAATAGTGTATCTCAAACAATAGTTTGTTTTTGTTACATAAATTTAACCGTAAAAGAATTTCTGATCGATTGATGCCAAAACCTCGAAAACCTGATTATAGATGACTGCAAAATAAGCGCTCAAAACCTGACCACTTTTCTCTGGTTTTCCCTGGTTGAATTACTAGATTTTTAAATTCAGGGGCCTAACTTCGATATAGACGTTAGTCAACGTCAAAATAAATCCTAAATTCAAGATTAAATGCGAGGCAGCCACAGCCAATCCTTGCTCATAGAGAGCATGCTGGAGTGAAAAGTGAATCGAATTTTAAACGAATCAAAATCCCATCACACAGTTTGATTTGGTATCTGCGACTCCCATTTGCAGGGACTGTCCCTTACACTTCGCTTCATCTATATTTTGTGCGGCACTAAGTTCCACTCCAACAAGCTGACGCTGATGGTTTGTCAGAAGATGCCTCCAATCGGGGGAGGATTATATTTTGTTGAGTATGTCATGCATTCCTTTTCAATTAGCTTAAAGACCCCGAATGCGAACTGATTTGACCAATGCCGTACGGAGCGAAGGGAGTATTATGGCCCTTAGGGGATTCAACGAGATTGAGTTGTTTCCAGTCGACCGTAGAAATTAAACCGATTCACGTTAAAGGGGCAGCTGTGTACTGGGAAATCACTGGAAAATTGCCTAATGTGTGAGTAAACTGACGACTCGGAAATTTTTTAAGCTTTTTATTGCAGCTAATACGCAAATCGAGCGCCATACTGTTTCATTATTTGATAAATAAATAACGTTTTATTACATGAAGTTATTATCAGAAAATGAAACAGCAACTTTAAACGAGCATCCTACCCTAAATATATTCTTAGTGTAATTATTTTATTTTTTTTTTGCTATAACCAACATTAAATCTCGAAATCGAATATCAACCATAACTTCGATTTCAGCTCTCCAACTGGACTTTTATGTTATAATAGTCCAACATTACCAAATAATTATGTGAGTGAAGTCACATTACATACCACTAAACGACGTCTTGCTTAATACAGTCGTGTATTAGCTCTTCGCATTAGAAATTAATGCGTCCCCGCAAAAGGCAAAAATCAAACGCTCTGCATTATTCACCACTGCAATATTTCCACCAACTCGCCTGATAACGCACAGGGAGTTTCTTGTCACAGCGTAAAGCAAAAAAAAGAAGCATATGCTATCTGCAAATACTCATAACAACTGGCGACACAAAGACCGCATTTGAATGGCAAAGCCCAACTAGAAAGCCCGGCCCGACAAATGGGCGCGGCACAGCGCCAGCAGAACGCTACTAAGAAGGAAGTCGGAAGTGAAGCCTGAGCTAGTGTCGCAGTGTGCGAGACCGGGATAGAAGATAGACAAATAATCTCAACCACAATGTGTACTGGTGCCCACCAGGAACACCAGAGTCAGTTTTCTGCTGCTGGCGATTTCGGAGGGAGGACAATACGTGCAGCGCCTGGAGGGAAGGGAAAGCTCACAGAGATTAGAGGCGGGTTAATCTGATTTGCGACTGAAAGAGGGAGGAGATACTTAGCAGAACGGGTATTATATAAGATCCTCTTATTTTGGGCTGAGTTCCAAAAAGACTCTAAGTTCCAGCCTGCTGGTTGTTTGTTGTGTTAGTTGATCGATAGCGCATTTGAATCAAAACTAGTTTAGATTTAGATTTCCTTTTCTCGTTTGTGCAATTGAGTTTTTTTTAATCGATTTTTTATCTGTTGTGACTTTGAAGTCTCTAGTATGTGACTGGAATTCATAAACTAAAACGAAACTGGATAAATCACTCTAATTTGTTTATGCGCATCTATGGGAGAAGTTCCAGTTATGGCCTATGGAGTTTAAATAAGGTATTGCCATCATTGGTACCATTGCGCTTATGAGCAAGATCGCGCGAAATGACCTATGGTCGAATATCGACCATTTTTGATTTGAATGAAACTTTGCACACGTATTTGGCTTAGCAAACTGAGCATTTTTCACAATTGGAGAGATTTTTTACACCCATGAATTACATTCTGAAAGGGCGTATGCCTTTTGGCATAGGTTTTATTCGGAGCATTGTAGCCCAGAAACCGTTGGTTGTATAGAAAAACTGTCTGAGAATGAGTTGTAGGGAATGAATGCATCATAAAAAAATAATAAACTGTACAAAACAATTTTTTTTGTACCAAAAAAAATTACAAATATACATTAAATTTCAATTTAAAAAAAAAAGAGTTGAATTTTTTTTTTTTCAAAGAAACTTGACGTTAATACGCAATTTTTTTCAAAGAAACTTGACGTTAATACGCAACTTTTAAAAAAGAGTCCACGATGGAGAAATGAAAAATGTTTTTATTTTTATGGAAGAACAATTTTTTTATAAAAAATTCTAATTCAAACATTTTTCAAAATACTTGTATTCTGATGATTCTAAAAGATGCAGAGAGTCATTTTGAATCAAAAAGCTCTTGGTAGTAAACATTCGAAAGGCATCGGTTTTAGAGTTATTTTGAATTTAAGCTCGAAAAATTATTAACATTTAGGAAAATACACGTTTTTTTTTAATTTGACCGTGGTTCTCCAGCAAAAACCATATGTTCATTGGAATGCTTGATCAGAAATATACAATTCATTCTTTGACAACAAAACGATTGGATAAATAACTCAAGCGCTGTACCTTAGCCTACCTGCACGTTCCCCTTGCCGAATGTTTTATACAAAAATATGTTTGTCAGGCAACACTACCTACTTGTTTACTAATAATAACTGTTTGTAAAGTACGCAACCAATAACTACTGGGTTGCCAACAATATCTGTTTTCGTATATAAATACGATTGCGCTTCTCCAGAAGTGTTAGTAACAGTTTGCATTTTGTGAAGATAAATAAAGTGAAAATGGAATACACCAAGCCCAAATGCTATAAACCCTTTCCTGATCGTCGGTGCTCTTCAAACTTACGGAAATGAAACGAACACGTTATTGTAAAGTTAAAAATATTGAACAGTCAAGCTCATTTTAATACGTCTTTATCAATTTGTGATTCGTGTAGTTATTGGAATAATAGTCAAGCCACCATTCATCCCTTCTTTGTTTACTATTCAGAATCTGGAACAGTAAAGAATATCAGCCTCATGATAATAGGGGCCATCAACATACATATGCGATATAGCCATAACTGATGCACTTGTCATACTTTTAACTGGCGCACCAACCCTACTCACTATCAAGTTTTAAGTAAAACAGCGTTTGTGAACGTTTCAGTTTTGGCGAAAACGTAACTTATTATTTACCCCTAAAAGCTACAAAATTTTTATGACGTGTTTTAAATCACTAGATTTACAAAACGGTTGATAGTAGTAATTATTTATGTTACCGACATACATCGATATAACATAACTAATTTTTTTTTCTGCTACGTGATATCGAAACAGAAAATAATATATGCTTTTTATATCGTTCAAAGAGCTTTACCTTGATTCAAAAGGTTATAAGATCAATCCTGTTTATGTACCAGAGTAACTCAACCATTCTTATGAATTTTCATATTTATTATTTTATTACTTCATTTTTATTTATTTTTTTTTGCAATCATTTTTATAACGAATATATAAATTATTCAAATTAATTTCAGATGATGTTTTTGCCTTTCTCCTAGAAAGGTATAGCAGTCACTGCAAAAACTAAAGGTAGAAAAGTGCTCAAAAGGGTCGAATGTCGTATATCACTCGACTCAGTTGGACGAGCTGAGCATTTTCTGTATGTGTGTGTGTCTCCCAATCTCACTCGATATTCTCAGAGATGGCTGGACTGATCTTCATGAAATTAATTGCAAATGAGAGGTCTAGTTGCCTCATAAGACCCTGTTGAATTTTATTGCAATAGGATTTTTAGTTTAGAGGTTATGTTTAAAAATGTGAAAATCACGAAAGATCATTATCACAGAAACTACTCAACCGATTTCAACAAAATTGGTTTTAAATAAACAAGCTACTTAAAAACCCCTTAACTTTTGAGTTTCATGAAGATTGAACGAGATGGCTGGACTGATTTCCACAAAATCAGTGTCATATGGAAGGTCTAATTACCCTATGAGACCCTATTGATTTGTTTTGCAATCGCATTATTACTTTGTCTGTTATGGTTAAAAATGTGAAATCCAGCTTCGAAAAGAAACATATTCCGAAGACTACATACTCTCACTCACTTTTCTCAAAGATGGCTGACCCAATTTCCACAAAATAATGTCAAATGAATGGTCTAGCTGCCTCATAGCACCTTGTTGAATTTCACTGTAACTTTGTCTGTAATATATGAAAATATGAAAATCACGAAACTTCATTATCTCAGAAAGTACACAACCGATTTGAACAATATTGGTATCAAATGAACGGGCTAGTTAAGGGTTAATTAATGAATTCTGCAGCTATTAGACACGTTGTGATTAGACAAGTTGTGAAAAGAAACATGTTCCGATGACTTATCAAATTCACTTCTTTTTTCCAAAAATGGCTGGACTAAATTCAACAATTCTAGTGTCAAATGAAAAGTTTGACTTTCCCATAGATTCCCATTTCATTTGACTATAGAGCAAGATCGCGCCAAATCACCGATGGTCGAATATCGACCATTTTTGATTTGAATGAAACTTTGCACACGTATTTGGCATTTTCCACTGATGGAGCGATTTTTTACACCCATGAGTAACATTCTAAAAGGGCGTATGCCTTTTGGCATAGGTTTTATTCGAAGCATTGTAGCCCAGAAACCGTTGGTTGTATAGAAAAACTGTCTGAGAATGAGTTGCAGGGAATTAAAATGCACCATAAAAAAATATACACTGTACAAAAAAAATTTTTTTGACCAAAGAAAATTAAAAATAAATATAAAATTTCACTTTACAAAAAAAGGGTTGAATTTTTTTCATTTTTTTTTTTAAAGAAACTTGACGTTAATACGCAACTTTAGAAAAAAAGTTCACGATGGAGAAATGAAAAATATTTTTTTTATGGTAGATTATTTTTTTTATAAAAATTCTAATTCAAACATTATCAGAATATTTGTATTCTGATGATTTTAAAAGATGCAGAGAGTTGTTTTGAATCAAAAAGCTCTTGATAGTTAACACTCTAAAGGCATCGGTTTTCGAGTTATTTTAAATTAGAGTTCGAAAAATTATTAATATTTATGAAAATACACGTTTTTCTTAATTTGTCCGTGGTTCTCCAGCAAAAACTATACGTTCATTGGAAAGCTTGATCAAAAATATACAGTTCATTCTTTGACAACAAAACGATTGGATAAATAACTCAGGCGCTGTACCTTAGCTTACCTACACGTATGTTTGTCAGGCAACACTACCTACTTGTTAACTAATAACAACTGTATGTAAAGTAAGCTACCTACCTCCTGGGTAACCTATAATATCTGTTTCCGTATAAAAATACGATTGCGCTTCTCCAGAGGTGTTAGTAACAGTTTGCATTTTGTTATTCATCTTCAGTGAAAATAGAATACACCAAGCCCAAGTGCTGTAAACCCTTTCCTGATGATCGATGCTCATCAAGCTTACGCAAATTAAACGAATGTTAAACGATGCCGCTCAAAGTAGTTATTGGAATAATAGTCAAGCCACCATTCATCCCTTCGTTGTTTACTACTCAGAATCTGGAACACTTAAGAATATCAGCTTCATCATAATATCGGAAGTACTCCATCATGATACTGTCGCGGTTCAGGTGTTCATTGCCAAATTAATGAGTTTTTTGAAAACAAAAATACAGTTGAAAAAAGCGATATTTATGTCTCATGGAGCAGCCTCACAATACAAAAATAGAAAAAACTTTGCAAGTTCAAAACAAGATATAACGTCGATGCAGAGTGGCTTTTTTTTGCGACTTCTCATGGTAAAGGCCCATGCGATGCAATTGGTGGCACATTAAAATGAATGGCAAGAAATGCAAGTTTAGCTAAAGAACATGAACATCCCATTACAAGCGCAAAAGAATTGTATGATTGGGCTAATCAGAAAAGTAATGAAAATTCATCAAAAATGTCATTTAGTTGGGTGTCATATGAAGAATATGAACAAGGAGTAACAGAATGGAGCAATATCTTCAAAAAATTTAAAATAATAGCTGGCACACAAAAGTATCACTCGTTTGTTCCGATTTCAGAAAATAAGATACAAACAAAGCTGTTTTCAAAAGATGACGAATCATTTACTTATGATGTATATAAAATATAAGGTGAAACTAGTTCTGTAAAGTATCTATGTCATAAAAAAATATGTTCCTAAGATAATAAAACTCGAAAATAAATATTTGATTCTTATAAATATTTATATCACTTAGAACATTTAACTCTTTTCTTGAGAACCGTTCGCCCAATCGTTTTGTTGTCAAAGAATGAATTGTATATTTTTGATTAAGCATTTCAATGAACGTATGGTTTTGCTGGAGAACCATGGACAAGATAAGAAAAACGTGTATTTTCCTAAATTTTAATAATTGTTCGAGCTTAAATTAGAAATAACTCGAAAACCAATGCCTTTAGAATGTTTACTACCAAGTGCTTTTTGATTTAAAATGACTCTCTGCATCTTTTAAAATCAACAGAATACAAATATTTTGAAAAATGTTTGAATTAGAATTTTCATAAAAAAATTAATCTACCATAAAAAATTTACTTTTCATGTCTTCATCCTGGACTTTTATTTAAAATTTGCGTATTAACGTCAATTTTCTTTAAAAAAAAAAACTCAACTCTTTTTTTTTTAATTTAAATTTAATGTTTATTTTTAATCTTTTTTGGTCGAAAAATTTTTTTTTGGTACAGTGTATTTTTTTTTATGCTGCATTTTTAATCCCCTGCAACTCATTTTCAGACAGTTTTTCTATACAACCAACGGTTTCTGGGCTACAATGCTTCGAATAAAACCTATGCCAAAAGGCATACGCCCTTTTATGTAGCAAAATGTCGATTTTGCCCCAATTCCCCTACAATACAAAAATAGGCTTATCTGCTGACATTTTACGTTGATCAGACTCCTACCATTCGATTTCTGAGACTTTTTTACTCAAGATAAGATATAATTTGACTACCACTTTAAGATATTAGCGAATTACCAATAATGCTCAGAAATAATGGATATTATTTTGTATTTTGAAATACACAAAAACTATGCCAAAACCAGTTTCGTAGAATCACCGCTTTGAGCTCAGTTTTTGTCCGATTTAAGATTTGTTTGTTTTTAAAGATGGGTAAATGATGCTAATATGTGGACAAACTCTTAGAATTTTGATATTTGGTCTTAAAACAAAATGGCGTCGAAAAAAAATAAAAAATTACCGGTTTCTCAAAAATTTAAAATGGCGCCATTGTTGCCCCTTAAGTTGAAATATGTTCAAACTCAGGGAAATTCAGTTTTGCATAAAAATACACAAAAAAATTATATATAGAAGCCAAGGCAGAACAAAAAGTCAATTTTTGTTGCACAGGAATTTTGACCACATTGCCTCCCAAAACTTTTTTTTCGAATTCTTTGACTGATGAAGTAATAAAACATCCGATAATATAAAAAACGAAACAAAAGAGATTGCCAAATAATAGGAAACTTTTGCCATTATTTCTTTAATACATTATAACTCGATTTTTGCTTATAATACCTAAATCAGGATGATGTGTTTTCGTGTAAATTTTTCTTAGGAAAAGGATGAAATTGTCAAATTTAAAATCAGAGATGAGTAAGTCATCGATGAATGCAATTCAATTTTTCAAATGCAAAAATGGATGCTTGGCATCACTGCTGCTCACAATCGAATTATTACTTTAAATTTATTGGCTAGTTTGTTACAAAAATTAGTGCAGTAGTTACTCTCTAGACATTATGCTTCATTAGCCATAATTAAAAGAAAATAAGGGTTTTTGAAGAAAGTGGTACTCTAATCAAAAATAATGTTGGCCTTATATGAACTATTGTGGTGGTTGAATCGTTCCTGTGATGAATAAAACGTTCTGGCTGGTTATTTGCTGGGCCAGAAAAGTTATCGTGATGAACTGTGAACTGTATACATTTATCATTGTTCATTGACATATAACACCTCCTCGTAGTTCCAGCCGGGATACGAGTAATCATGCAAAGATCATGACAGCCAACCCGTTGTGGGACCTCGGTCGTAAGCGGGAGGATGGCTGACCGCCTTGAAGGAAAACCAACCTTTCTAAGCGTCTGTTTTACAGATTAGGGGCGGCTTACGACAGCGTCTGACCCGGAGTGGGCGCGCGAATTAAGAAACGTGTAGTTTCGAACCCTAAAATGACTAATAGCTAAAATGGCAGCCCCATCACGATACTCGGTTGCGTGGCTTAAATAAGACAACCTACCTAAATATTTACACTACGAACAATCAGGAAAATATACTTCAAAACATTCGGCACGGACCTAGGCAACGAAAAACAGACCCCGATTGGGAATTCGGTACCTGAAACTGCGAGTCGCTAAATTTTGTTGGTGGAGACAGAGGGCTGCTTGAGCAGTCAATACCCCGCAAGTTGGGCATTGTGGCTCTGCAGAAGATCCGTCCCAAAGGTGAGAAGGTGTGGAGAGTCCCTGGAGGCGAGGCGTAGTTCTTCCAGGGCGGTGGAGATCGATATCGAGGATAAGAAATGCCCAGGTTGGTAGGAAAGTAATGTATGTAGACCGGTGCGAGGGTCTCACGGGCTACACAACGACACGAACGACAACGGCCAACGATGCATATACTTCGCAGCTTCCCAAGGCTTGATGATTAGGAGCACCTTTTTCCACGCAAAGATATCCACAAGAACAAAGGAGATTACCTACTTACAGAACTACAAATCAAATTAAACACGTTCTCATTTATGGCCGGTTCTTCTCTAACATTACAAACATACACTCCCTTCGAAGTGCGGATATAGACTCAGACCACCACATTTTGTCGTGTGCTAAAATTATCTACGGTATTTAGCACACGACAAAAACGTTCTCCTCGACGAATCATTCAGCAGTTGCACACCCCGCAGTAGGGTGGGGCTCATTTTCAAAAATGTTCACGGGACCCGTTTTCCCAGGCAAAAAGACCTCCTTGGGGTTCAATAAGCAACGTATACAAAATTGGTTGTATTTTATTAAGGTCTAGTGGTGCCGCAGAGGGCCTGAAGATCAAATTTGAAACGAAAGCAATTTTAAAACAAAACATATGCCTATATAGGTAAACACGTGATTTTATAACCCTTTTGGACGTAAATTTTGTCCGTTTTGCGTTAAATCAAACCGTTTTTCAAATATTCGCAATTTCAGTGTACACTCTTGCAATCTCGGGATATGTAAAAGGAAATGCACAAGGTGCCTTTATAAGTGAACACGTCATGTTCACAAATATATTCTTACAATAGGCATCATTGTTCTTCCCAAAAAAAGCAGAAGAGAAAAAATTGCGCGGCTGATGACACACGCAAGTTTCACGAGAAGGGTAACCATCTCCGTAAGGGCTACATACCGAGTCCAGATATGTGTACGAACCTGGTCACAAGGAGTTAACCTTGGAGTGCCTACAAACGATAACAGTGCGTGTCCCAGTTCTCGACATCCTGGAAATCAAACGAGAAATTGGGTCACTAAAGAACATTTGAGCCACAGGTAAGGACAGACTATCGGCAGAGCAGTATAAACATGGCAAACAGGTACTACCAATGGCACTCCACTGTGTAATTTCTGGGATTTCGGAGGAAGAGAGACTATCGGAGGAACGGATGGAAAGATCATCGTTGCGTAAATAGTCGTCTCCCAGATTTTACTCCGCCGTCTTTCTCCTGTAGTTAGCAAAAGGATTTGTAGGGCAGTACTGAGCTGAGGACAGCAAGCATGCGCTATTAAGGATCAAATCTTCACTCTTCAGCAGATCCTTCAGAAATTCCTAGAGTACAACGTGCACATCACAAAACTATTATTCGCCTCCTACAGACGGTGATCATGGACGGTGATGAACTCGAAGTGGTAGATGAGTTTGTATATTTGAGATCTCTGGTAACCGCTGACAATAACACCAGTAAGGAGAACCAACGACTTATTCAAACTGGAAATCGGGCGTCGCACGAAACTGGCGATGTTAAAAATCGTAATAAGACCATGAAACCGTAACGCTACTCACGGAGAACATACGCGCTTCAGCCGTATTTCAACGGAAAGTGTTGCGGACAATATTTGGTGGAGTACAAACTGAAAGTGGACAGTGACGCAGGTGTATAAATCACGAACTACAGGCACTATACGGAGAGATGCTCAATGTGCATCTGACGAAGGTCGGAAAGCTGCCATGAACCGGATATGCCGCGAGGATGCCAAATGACAGTGCGGTAAAATCGGTTCTCTTCAAGGACTTCATCGGCACCAGAAACAAAGAGGCCCAACGTTCTTGGTGACTTGACCAGGTTGAAGCGGATCTGTGAATGTCGCCTAGGTAATTGGCGATGAGTAACCCAGGACCGAGAAGAGATTTGCAACCACCCCAACCCCCCTCCCCTTAATTTCGGGCTGGAATTCAACCGCACGAAAAATTTTAAACAGTTTTAAAATGTATTGAAATCTACAGATTTCTCGCGAAACGTTTAGATTTTCTGTGTAATATATTGTGGAATAATTTGCGCTGTTGCATTATTCCTCCAAAAAAGGGAAGTTGTGGCATAATTATTTTATGTGACACTGTCAATGTCCCCTAACGTTCCAACATTGTGTGCACGTTTGCTCCGGTATCACTTATTTATATTGCTTCAGCAGCCTAAAACCGTGGCGGCTCGTGTCGTATCAAAAGTTTTTCTCCGCTCTTCTCAGTACTGGGCATTTAATTATGCTAGTTTATAAGAAAAATCCGTGTGTGGGTATCATTACAAAATGTATTATTTAATATTGTTATCTATAAATTTAATTGAAGTGTTTCAATCTGTTGTAACCATTCATTGATTAATATTTTTACCATTTCCTTTTTCAACAAATAAATAATAATAAATAATAATAAATATGTAATATGAACTACTTCAATTTATGTTTCTATTTTCTCCTTGATATATGTTATGATAAGCCTTGAATGGTATGACCTATATGGATTATCAAGAATATAGTATTTACATCATTGGCTTTTAGAAATCCACTTCTCATCAAAATTCTCAATTTTCTAATTCTTTATATGAGTAATTTCCCTGTTTATCGATATTTAAGTTTTATTTTTCAAAAATTGTAATATCCTTGAAAATTTATGAATATATGTATTTATTTATTTTAAATTGGAGTTTCACTAAGTTTTTACTTGGAGTAAATTCTGCTAGAAAGCATAAGAATACGTACAACTTTATCTTTGTCACTATTTTGATAGGAATGGTAGTTTTCGTGTTATAAATTTTCCAACGTCAAAAATCCCTTTAAGGGAAAACCATAATAATTGAAACATGCCAAGATGTTAGCGGAGTCCACTATAAGGTAGTATAAAATAGATTTTTTTTTTTTGGATAAAAAATATTCATATTGTATTGTAAATGATAAACTTGAATTATGTAGACATAAATTTCAACATCATCTTACAACATTTAATTCCGTTCAATTCAAGTTATACTGTTTACCCGATACGAAAAAATATTTGCGATTTTCTCAAAAAATATTAACCTTAAAGAGAATCGATTATTTGTAACTTTATCATATATTTTTTGTGGTGATTTATTAAACAGTAAATGTTAAAAGTTCTCCAGTGCAAACCATAATTTTTCCATTTCTTGCATTTTGGGTTGACAGTCCCTCATTTTGTTCGTTTTATGTTTCACAAAAAATGTTGAGACGGTTTGTACTACAAGTGCTGGCAGCGTTGGCAACGTGAATCCTTCGGAATTATTAACCTCCGGAGGCCTGAGTAAGACTGCGCGATACTTCCGACGGCGACTTTGTAGTTATGCACCCGTACAAAAGATTGCACGAGACTGAACGGTATGCCGTGTTTATCTCCGCTCAGCGCTTGTATCAACATCCCGGTTCTGCTTCGGCTTCCGGTTTCCGGTTTCTCGTCGTCGGTAGTCTGCTCTGGTGCCAAGTACGATTTGAACAGCACCGGCAATGGTTACCGGGTGGTGTAGAAGTGTTAAGTGAAATAAACTCTTTTTCCATGTTCTGCCATCAGGAAGGCACCGAAGGAAGTCCGACTGACTGCCTGGTAGTGCCATACAGTCATGGGCAAAAGAGAGAGCTAGTTATAAGATTAAATATTCCGTTGTTTATCTTTTACAATACATTGAGTGGAAATTTTCAGATTATGCTTGCTTCGAATTGGTAAATTGGTCATCTGGTGCAGGGTCGTTTTACCCGAACTCGGGCGTGATGAATTTTATATACAATATAGAAAAGTGAGCGCGCTGGTGGCACAGCTTTTCCGGCCCGCGATGGCACCGCAACAAACAAGAGAGCTTGCACTTCTGCATTCACTGCTTAGCACTGATCTAGCCAGTGAAAAGTGTGCGAAATTCTGTCGCTATAATTCTATCACGAAGTCACCACCGGGGAGAACTAAAACTGGTTTATAAAAGTTGTTCCACTGCTGCTGCAGCCCCCGGTAGGGACGATTTGTTCTTTCTTTTTTGCTGCGCGCAAAACATGTGCGAATGCTGCGGTACATGAATCCGTGAAGTTTCTTCTGCATGCAGCACCAAGATATGTGATGTTTGTTTTATACGTCGTTTTGAGGTTCTGCGATGTGCGGCTGAAAGTCACGATTTTCAACTCGTTTCTCGGTTTCGAAAGTTCTAAATGTATGGTGCTAGCTTAGCATTTCTGAAGGCGCATTCCATTTTTATTTTCGCCTGTTTAGTTGATGCAGTATTGCTAAAACCAGCAACAACACCGCAATTAGACTGAAATGTCTGCAGTGTGCTTGAAACGTCTTTGGCTTTTGATTAGCAGAGAGAACCAATTACACCTTATTAAATTTATGAATTATAGAATAGCGAACTTTAAGATTTCTAATTGCAAACATCGCCCAATTAATCTCATCTGCTAAATGTTGTTAGAAATGCATACATCATAGTAAAACATGACGGTTTCCATGAATCATTGCAGTACAATGCTGCCTTAGCCGATAAGTGCTGTGTAGACCATCGCAATCAATATTTACAAACAATTTAACAATTTATTGATTATGCATTGAGAAAATTGAATCTCTCCCTTCCGTACACGCACCGGAATCAATGGAGCCAATATTACAGGAACGTATAAACTGCGGCCGACTTGCCATCCGGGGTACGTAAACAACATTAATTTGTTTAATTAGGCAAGACTCGAAGCGCCCAAGACGTTCATTCATAATTGATTACCAGCTGAGTACAGATATTCGCAGTAAATATGTTTACGTGCACTTGCGACTCGGTTTGGCAACGAGCCTAACTTTAGGAATCTTGGATGCGCCCCGGCTTTCGATTTCCCGCCTGCTCAACGGAGTTTACCGTGGCCCGGGGGAATAAACAGAATACATAATTATCGTTATTAGATTTGCTCGCGAACGGATAGCTAAGAAATTACGTTTCACTCAAATCAACATAAATTAGCTTGCCATATACTGGGACGGCATACCGACGTGTGTGCGCGTGTGTTTGGGTATGTATGTTTGCTCTGCATTATGGCGTATCTATGTAAATAGTAATGATTCGAGCGCTTTACCGGATGTGATGGAAGCAGGTGTTCATCCGTTGGTGTTACTCAGTTTCTTGGCGGAATAATTGCTCAATCTTACCAGTTCCATAGGTTGTAAAGCAGCTGTCGGGAATTTGTACGTTCAAACAAACTGTTCGAGAATTATTCACTTCAAAAGTCTGCGTATATTCGCTAATAATTGGTTGTTTTAATGATTTTGCAAGTTTTTTCCAAGTGAATTCATTTTTAGGAATTTCAGGGCTGATAAGAATACATCAACTCTAGTCAGGCGACAAAAGAAAGTATAACACAATTTCTTTTCTTTTTTTTCTTTCCCTATTTTCTTTCTTTATTTCCTCATTAGACCAAACTACCAATTTCAATAAAAAAGCAAAAAAACCGCCAGGATGTTTATAACCTGATGTATGAATTTGCTTAGAAAAATTCATAGCAATTGAAAAAATAATTAATCTTGAGAAAAATCGCAGAAAAATGAAAATCTTAAAATTTATGTTGAGAAAAGCAGCTAGATCCTGTATACTTGAAGGGAGAATGAAAAATTAACTAAAAATAAAAAATCGCACACAAGTAACACCCAAATTTTACCTACCTACATCTACTTACCTTGTTCATCTTTCGCTGTAAAACACACAAAAGCAAACAAATCGCAAAACGATTGTCAACAATAGCGACTAACGAGATCTGAGTCACTGAAGTGCCAGGAAGTGTCCATCGTCACTTCAGGTGAGATTTGTATCGATTACCACCCGAAACATTGGTACCGAAGTCTGGGAAGTGGGAGTGCAGCAGCAATGAAGCGGCATGTTTCTGCCCTGCATATGATTCCTGCTGTGAGAAAAGAATGACATTTTTTGATCGTCATGAATTTGAAGATTCTGAGAACTACTAGAATGCATTTTATATAGAAAAATTGAGCCAATGTCTTGATACCTTTAAACTCCGTGAGTAGGAGACAATTGGGTTCGAAGTACCAAAAACTTCTCGGTTTTATCCACAAAAAAACGCGAATTGTACAAACTCTCAAGTTCTCTCAATCGCCAATGTATATCAAGCATCCCAAATCCCGATCTGTCGTTTTCCACGTCACTTCTTCTGACTACGTTACCCAGTGCATCAAGAGTAAGCATGCCTATTCCTATTCCTATTCCTATTCCAGCGCGGTCAGTTTCGAAGTCGCGAAGACATACGAGATATGCATTATCTGTCTCAAGGGAACACATCAAGCGTAGAGCTGCTACAGCGGGTCCTTCAAAAGCTGCTCCAAGAAGCACCACTCGTTGTTACACCTACCACTTTTCTCATCGGCGTCTGGTACACAACCAGCGGCAATACTCAGCAGTCATCGGTGTACCAACCCGATCTACTTAACAATCGTACCAAACGTCCAACTTCGTCCTAAATCATCTTGGAGACTCTCCATCGCAAGAACTCGCGGTGCCTGTCAAAGTGCAAAAATATTCACCCATCCTTGGCAGTCAACAGTCATTCTGTCAACAAGAGCGGTCAGAGTGAAAAATATCGAAACAATAAATACGTCCTGACCAGAACCCTTAGGATAGCGGTTCACAGCCAAGTTTATTCTCCGAAGCGCTATAACTTAAGCATTGTCTGACACGAACGAAACTGTATTAACAAGTCGCAACTGTATTAACAAAACAATTTGAGTTTTAAAAAATAGATTAAAAAACTGTGTTTCCAGAGTCACCCCAGCAAAATGTTACAGGTGGAAATGCCGATAAGCCAAGAGTGCCGCGATTTACGCGAATAAATATGAAAATGATGAGAGAAGAGTCAAGTAAACCTTGAATGAGTTGAAAGCGGTACTCTCAGAAGTCAGATATCGACGAGATGCACCTAGTCGCCACCAGGAGACATACTCCATAAAACGACCACGGGGGCGGAGGCGAAAAAACCTCTGGAAATGGGGGCGTAATTAATGGGTGAACCGGTGGAGAGCGCCAAAAATCAACCGCCAACCATCGTTTGGATTTGACTAATCGACAAAAACTCTAGGTGAAAGGTTGTACGGTAAACGAACTCAAATTAGGAGTAAAGCGACAGTGCAACTATTGTTTGCTGAAAGGTTTAGAAGAAAAGTTGAAGCTGAGATAAAATAGAAAAAGAGAAGTTAGGAAGTGAAGCGAAGGCATCGTGAAAAAAGAGACTGATCTATCAGGACCTCATGTTCCTGCATGAAAGCTGCTAGGATCCAGCTCTTTAACCTGGAGAGTTATCCCTACTGGAGTTAGCCAGTTCCTCGGAGCACCACGAAAAACTGGGACACCGGAGAGGAGAGTGGCAACGGACTTCAGGCAGTGGCAAACAAAGGAGAACGTAAGCAGACGTCGGAAAAGGGGCCCCGAATGCTAAGAAAGTGAAGAGACGATGAAGATGACGATGAGATAGAGACTAAGGAAGTGGGAGTGACAGACGAAATAAAAGAGTTGTTTGAGACGAAGTTCAAGTGTTTATTTTGACCAACACACGAGAGCCGACCCTGAGGCGGTGTATAAGGGAGTCTCAGCATTGCTGGCTCTACCGGCCCGCTAGTTACAAAAATTACTGTAAATTAGCCAATTCTAAAGCTACCAAAAAGTAGTCTTCTACAAAGTTGCTTGTAATAATGTGATATACAATTTCGTCGAAAATAATAAAATGCTTTTCCGCAAATAAAAATATGAGTTATTTCATTTCGTTGATTTTGGGACCTCAATTTTACTTCAATTTAAATGTACACCTACTTATAAAAATCAATTACTACATAGAGAGTGTTGTTCTAAAATCACAAAAAACAAAAACTCAATTTACTTCTGAATTGTTGCTCTATATATCTGTGCAGAGGGATTGGATAATCCGTAGTCAACTTTCGCTATGTTGTATCACTCGCTTCTCGCTTTAAAATCCTAATTACCCTTCTAGACTGCTCAGCACTCTCGAATCTCCCTCCAACGTCTCTCACTGGAGGATCCCAGGATATTTCCCGGTGAGTGATCCCCAACAACAGCAACAAAATGCAAAGTCGGTTTGCGGGTCGATATTCGTTGGGCCCGAATAACAATCAGAACTGGATCTTCATGCAAGACGGTGACACAAAAAAGACCGCTCAAGACTGGTGCAAGTCCAACTTACCGCATAAGAAATAACTATAAACGGATGATAACCGTGGCTCTGTGGTTAGCGATGTCGGTCGGCTAGCTCTCCCACACGGTTGTGATATCGGGTTCGATTCCCGATCGAGTCGAGAATCTTTTCGAGCTGGAAATTTTCTCGACTCAGCACTGGGGCACGGTGTATCGTTATACTTATCCTACACATACAAAATGTGCCAAAAACAATATCGATAACGAATTCTCTCAACTAATCTAGTTGATCGAGACCGCTATTAGCCCCAAGGCTAAGCGTGCGATATTGTTTGGATGATAACCCATATGGTTTAACGATACCCCATACAGTCTGGTCTTTATCCCGAACTAGTTGTTAGGCACGTTTTATGGTTATTGATTTCCGTCTGTCATCATCAAGGATGACTGGACTCCAAATTCCTAAAAATGATATTCGGTCCGCCGTCGAGCCTTATCCGAGCTGTTATCAGAGCTAAAGGAGGACACATTGAATGAAATGTTGTTTTTTTAATTGTTTTTACTCAATAAATTATTTTTATTTCAAAAGTTCTCTCTAACTGGCTAAAAACATGGTTAACGGTCCTCTGTTTCTTGTTGCAATAGTTTTTACGTACCTTGTAGTCATGGCTTACTCTTCGAGTTTCTCGATAACTAGTGAATTTTTCTCGCCGCTGGCGATCCAACGCGATTCTTGGCTTCATCGTCTGTGGAAAACAAGCAGAAAATGCTAGAAGAACCCTGACACACAGTCCTGTCACAATTGCGTAGAAGATACCATTGATACAATGCTGTAATGTTTTTTAGAAACCGAAAACGTTGATGACGATGAAGCTCTCCAGAAAACAATTCTGCGAAGAACACTTCCTATCCATCATCCCTCGTGACGATACGAGCCATTATGTCGTTCGTCTGCCGCTAAAGGAAAACAAGGCGGAAATGCTTGGAGTTTCGTATTTCTCCGCTCCACGAAAGTTTCAACAGACGGAAAAACGATTCTTCATCGATAACCATCGTCGTAAAATTCATAGAGGAATGTGAGAGGATGAGTGAAAAGGAATTGGGCTACGTCGCATCGCGTAGCTCACAGTTTTTCCTCTGCGTACTAAACCAATTAGCTACCGATGAAGGTCATAACTTTCCAAGAAAAGGCATCCATGTACACGAAGTTCCCTGCGATTGTGACAGCCACCACACGATGGTATAAACATGCAAGTAGTTACTGGAGATGATGAAGTCCGCTGTTGTCATACTTCGCATGTGGGCATTCAACTACAAATCACTCCTCTGCCACATCCCAGAAGAACTCTGGAAGAAGTCCGCAGAATTAGAGCTCAGTCGATGACAAGCCGGTAAAATTTTGGGGTTGTTGTGGGTCTCGTGCTCCACGCACCCCCTCTTGTGAATCAACTGCTCTACTGTCTACTGATCGACACTAAGGTCACTGTATCTGTCACGTTTTGGACCGACTCTACTAATCCAGATCGAATCCCTGTAGGGTTCGTATCAAATCGGGTTACAGATATCCAACCACAAACCAAGGATATCATAGGATATGGTGCGTCCATTAGTTTCCCTACATCTGCTGCAAATATAACGTATGTAACTATCTTCAGCGAGTTCTCGGAGTAAACGACTGCGCATTGCTATAACACTGCATACAACTTTCAATTTTGACTTTCAAAAAACAACACGAATTTTCCCAGAAGTGGACTACGCCCCGAGCTCATGAATTCAAAAGAAATTATGTTACATATTGTGATGTCATTTTATTTTCAAGTAGTTGAGATTTTTCTGCTACTTGCGTGTTATGCAATGAAGAGAAATTAGCTTCTCAGTGCCTCGAAACCATTTGGTTTTGCCTACAGTAAGTAAAAGTTTTCTGCCGCTCGCGCATTGTACTCTAGCTTTTCTTCTTTGTGTTAACTCTTCGATTGCGCTCAGTACAGCTACTAAAAACGGCCAACAAATGTTTCGTGTTGCCTTTCTCGTTTTGTCGTCCACGTAACCCCTCCTTCTCTAAGTGTTTAAGTCTGATACAGAAGGTAGCAAACAAAATTTTTAACTTATTCCTATTCCTAAGACAGGTAGACTCAATTCATAGCTTAGCAATCAGCAATGACGAGAAATTACGTTAAATCGCTCTCTCTTACAAATGGCGCTTCTAAGCGCCCCAAAATCATTTGTTGTAAAGTAGTTTTTCTGCTGATAACCAAAACATTACGATAGTGGCAAACTCAATTTTATCCACAACACTACAAAAGGATATTACACACTTAAAATTTATGGCCAGGTTTCGGTAATTTTGGCTGAGAACGGTAGCACTGAGTGCTCGGTTAAAAACATAATGACAGCTGTCACATATTTTTGTAAATCTCGGTTCGCCTAACTGAAATTTCGGCACAAAATATCCGTAATCTCGGTAGTGAGAGGTCGGTTATATTTTATGCCGAAATTTTAGTTAGGTTGAACCGAGATTTACGTAAAAATGTGACAGCTGTCATTTTTTTGACGTAGGACTACGTCCAACCGCACTATATCGAGATACATTACGCGAAAACTAAAACCAAGATGTAACGTCGGAATGAAAGATTTCAAACGGTTATGCTGATGTAACCACATGATGGATCACAATTATCAATATGTCGTTGGATTGATAAAATGATGGACAATTTTGTGATTCTTCAATTTCCATTATCACTTCATTGTTAAACAGTGATAATTGAATAAAAGTTTCAAGGTTGAATTTTCACGAACAATGTACCAATCATATGCGAGCACGCCTGGCACAGACTTCATGAATAGACACCAACTGCCTGCTGTGATATCCTGTATAGCAGTGCAAAAAAAATTGACAGAATCTCCCTGTCCCAATAGGTCAACTAATGTTAGCTTCCATGAGCCTAGACTATTTTGATGTCTTGAAGGTGAAGCTTTTTTGGAAAGTTCGTAACCACTATTAGACAGTATTACGTTCTGCTGTTAATAAATATCACGGTGCCCCGCTGGACCATTATTATAAAAAAAAATTGTCCATCAAATCCAAGGTCATTTTACACCTCTGATTAAATTTTTAAAAAAATCCACCGATTGGATCTCGAGAAATCTCAATTTTAGTGTGTTAGTTAATAAATTTCAAAAGAATCCGTATTCGATTCATTTAATATCATCGAAATTCATCCAAAAACTTGCCCAAATCATTTTATGTCAAAATATACTTGTTGGTGTTGTTACAATTATGATAATTCACCACTGACTTAACTCTCCAAATTGACTTAAGTATGTTCTTTGTATGGCTCAGTAGCTTTAGTTTATTTTAAATGTTACTCTCTGTGAAGTGAATGGGAAAAAATGAATCATTGTGTTTTATTACAAATCCACACACAAACGCTCACAAACACACATAAATATTCACACACGTATACATATAAACACACAAATTTTGAAAATCATGTATTATATTTTCTCTATTAAAAAGACAAGCGCTGCTAAATGTTTGGCTTCTACTACTCTACTTCTATCAAATTTTTATTTATTAGTGCGATTTCCAGGTTCTGGATAGTGGAAGAACAGTGTATAATAAATGGTTTTCTTTTTGTCTCGACTCTCGAGCATGGGTTCAAAGAGACAAGTTCTGATTTTGCCAGCAGCTGAGAAAAGCTACAACTTCCGTTCTTTTCAAAATACAACATCACTTACCCTAGAAAGAAAGTCTGCGTATCGATGTGTTACCACCATAATGATCACCCAATATTAAATTTTAAACAAAAACTTGCATTTCAAATGATTTGAAATTTATGCATTAATTTCACGTCAAAATAAGATTATCTTTCCAGGGCTAAGTAAGTATCCTGTACCAGAGTTCTGCAGAGACACTGGAAGAGGTCTTGGCCATCACAATGAACAAGCTTCCGAGCCTGCTCATTTCAACGTGATTTGGCAACTGAACAAAACTCCAGATTCACAACGATCGCTTATTAAATAACTTGATTAAGTATAACAGTAATCACAGTAGCCTATACTGCCTTTCTTGCATGCTTGACGTAAAAGCTAATATGTCCAAAATGCACTTTTTTGTTAATTCGATTTTATTGTTCTAAAATTAATACAATAATACCCACTAAAAGAAATTTTTTTGTTCTGAAACATTCGAGAAATATACGTAACTAACGTAACTACCAATTGGTTTTACTCCGTGCCAAATGAAATTGTTTAAAAAATCGTATTATTCGATACACAAGCCAAGAGAAAGAGACTTAATTCTCATAATGTATATAAATTTTTTAAATCACTCTTTCTAATTAAGAAAATATAATACATATTTTTCAAAATTTGTGTGTAATATATATGTATACGGGTGTGAATATTTGTGTGTGTATGTGAGTGCGTGTTTGTGTGGGTTTGTATGAATCACAACAAGTTTAAATTTTTTTTTCCCCATTCACTTCACAGAGAGTTACATTTAAATTAAACTAGAGCTACTAAGCCATACAAATAACATACTTAAGTCACTTTGGAGAGTTAATTCAGTGGTGAATCATCATAATTGTAACAACACCAACAAGTATATTTTGGTATAAAATTATTTGTGCAAGTTTCTGGATGAATTCGATGGTATTGCATGAATCGAATAAGAATTATTTTGAAATTTATGAACTAACACAATAAAATTGAGATTTCTCGAGATCCAGTCGGTGGATTTTCTTTAAAAATTTAACCAGAGGTGTAAAATGACCTCAAGAATTGACCCCTATACTTGGATTTGATGGACAATTTTTTTTTATAATAATGGTCCAGCGGGGCACCGTGAATATTTTAATGTTAATAAAACTGATGTCTTGAAGAAGAATATGATGACACAGGCAACAGTACTGCACCGAGCAATGTATGAATAGAGCGCTGGTTACTCGTCGTCAATCAGTGCAGAAAAACTCGATACTCGTTTTTGTGCAGTCAAACCAAGTGAAAACTACATTGCCGCTGTTGACGCACAGTGGGGCCTGGAACACAATCGAATTGCCGTTTGAATTGTCTTTTTCTTCTTCTTGTTTCGTATAGCAGCAAATAGATATAGAAGGAAGTTTAATTTCTACTAAATCGTACTCAATTAAATATTTTATAGAAGGTTGCTTTTCCGCCTTTTTAAAGAAAATTCGCTGTATTAGAATGAAAGTATTCAACAATGGTCCAGAAACCAAATTTAGGGGGAAATTTAGGGCTAGAGCTCTATAGCGATATTTTAGAGAAAAACTTTCTTCTACAAAGTTGTTACATATGATAAAGCGCTCATTGAAAAAGTATCAAAAATTAGGATGACCAAAATTTTCGATGCTATCAAGTATCTAACTTTTTTATTCTTGTAGATAGAAAACCTTGTTCTACAATTTTATAGGTCCAATAATTTAAGTAACTTTGTAAAAAAAAGTTTTTCTCTAAAACATTGCTATAGAGCTCTAGACCCAAATTTCCTCCTAAATTTGGTTTCTGGAGCATTGTGAATATTAAAGAGAATATTTTTTCTTTTAAGATAGAGTGCTGCAAAGAAATATTCAAAATACAGACCCCGTTCGATTTTGGTAAAACGCCCCCAAACGTCAAGGGTGCGATAGGACAACGACGATCACTTCCATCAATAGTGATATGTCTGCCACGAGTACCTAGACTAAAGAAGAGGTATACCACAAAAGATCAAAATAATGGTCGCAGTGGTCCAAATCTTACAAAAAATAATAATTGGCAAAACGCCTGTTGTTTTCTGTTGCCGAAATCGAACCATGCCAATAATGAACGGTTCTTTTTTCATGACTTTTTTGACTTTTTAAATGGTGGAAAACTCATTTTGCTACACGCAAGAGTTGTATGGTGCGAAACCATATTAATATTGTGCTAAATTAACACAGCTGTTGATAAGTTTTGAAACCAATACAGCGAAGTTGTATTGTTCATAACGCATTTGATGCTCTAGACTATTCCCAATGTATTAGCTTCAAATCATTGCACTTATAAAGTATTAACCGGTGTTTATATCGTCATGATGATTTGTACAGGTATTGGCGATGCTTTTTAGAAGGGTGCTATCGGTAAAGCAGTGCAAGCAGCAATAAATACACGTAGGGGAATTGTGGGTAAAATGAACAGGGGTGACAAATGGACACCCGTTTAAATCTCGACTATTACGTTGAAAAATAGTACAAACTTCTTTGGCACCTTATCTTAGAGGCACTAGAAGCTATTTGAGACAAAGTATGCGACATGAAACAGTCAAACAGTCAAAATAATAAACAAAAACAAAAGAAAAACGTGTACAATCGTGATGGTGATGTTATTTTTGGCCTACAAAAAATAAGGTTTTTTCTAGTGTAAAACAGTATTTTATAACGATTTTTCTGCAAATATCTGTACTCAGACCGCTAACCATTAGAAATCATCAAAAGTTAGTAATTGTTTAAATGATTTTCTGAAAATTTCTCGATATATTTAGGTATTTTCAATAACACAGTCCAACAAAAATTAATTTTTTTTCCGCCTTGGCTTCCATTTATAATTTTTTGTGTATTTTTATGCAAAACTGAATTTCCCCGAGTTTGAACATATTTCAACTTAAGGGGGAACAATGGTGCCATTTTGAATTTTTGAGAAACCGGTAATTTTTGTGGTTTTTTCGACGCCATTTTGTTTCGAGGCCAAATATTAAAATTCTAAGAGTTTGTCCACATATAAGCATCTTTTTACCCATCTTTTGAAAAAAAAACAGATCTTAAATCGGACAAAAACTGAGCTCAAAACGATGATTCTACGAAACCGGGTTTGGCATAGTTTTAGTATATTTTTGACAAAGCAAAATAATATCCTGTTGCAACAAGGCTCTCTATTGGCTGTTTCAGTTGCTGACATTGATTAGGGATGCACAACCCTTTGTTACGCACCGGGTCGCGAAAGTAAACAGCGGTTTTTTGAGCGCCCTCAAAGTGCTCGTTTGCCCGAAATGAAGTTTACCGAATTAGCACGATTTTTGTGTGTATAATACATACTCTAATTTCTATCTCTGTCAATGTGTTCACTGTACAATTTTTACTTTTTGCATTTACACATTTTCTCTGCAAAGTCAGAGCAATGATTGTGCGTTTTGAGAGGACACATTGGATGATAAAGGATTGAACTTTTGCGTGTACTTCAATTGAAAATCAATTTTTATTGGAGAGCCTCTTGACCCCAATCCTGAACCTGACATACTTAACTAGTCCCCTAATCGCATTACCTGCAAAAGGGTACTTGCAACTTGTTAGTGTAAAAATGTTAAAAGGCGTCGTACACAAATCACGTAACGCATGCAGGGGGGGGGGGGGGTTAAGTCTGCGTTACTTATTGTTACGTAGGGGGGAGGGGGGGTAGTAGAGGCAGTTACGTAACTGTGATATTTGCTCGGAATTGAAAATTTCGGAGGGGGGTCAGGCTGATCAACGTTACGTAATTTTAAGGGGGGAGTCATGTCGAACGTTACCTATCGTTACATAGGAGGGGGAGGAGGTCTGAAATCTAGAATTTTTGGCGTTACATAATTTGTGTACGACGCTAATGTGTCGAAAATATCAAAAATGTCACAAATTTGAAGAAATGTTAAAAAATCGGGGAAAAATCACAAAGGTTGTATGCAAAGTCATAAGCGGAAGGTTGACGAGAACTACTGAAACGCGACAACGCTAGGTGCACCCTACAATGCTAGCGCAAACCAAGTAAAGTAATATGTTTCATCTTCAATTCATTTGTTTGGTTGTCCTAATAAGGACAGTTTATTGTTCAATTCAAAATCAGGTATAAAGCTGATAGCACATCTATGATACTCGCGTCTGATAACCGCTTTCGACGCTCGCTACTGCTTAATTATGTTCAACGGTTACACCATCCATAAACTAAAATGATTTGTTTGAACAGAAGCAGGCTCTTTTATAGCCCCTGTTGATGTTGTGTTGTAACCAACCCATTCCTTTTATTGAGTGTTATTTCCTCTCAGTTTCCTAGTTTCGTGAGACGCGATGAATCTTATATCATGTTGACGACCAACGGAGCTCGAGTTCCTGCTTTAGTCAAATTCAAAACCGTTTTTCTCAAGGCATTCTAACATTTTGAATGAACTGTATTGATTTTTTTTTAAGTTTTGTACCAAATAGGACTTGAAATGCTACCGAATTTTAATTTGCACATATGAATACAACATCACTGAACAGAAATGGAAATAACACTATGCGGCGCAAATATTTTTCAACAGTCAACGTGCAAGCAAATTAAAATAACATTTTTCTTTTATTTCTAGCGCAAAATGAGAAAACATTAAATCCACAATCATTTATTTGTTTCATCCTGAAAAGCACGATTTTTGTTGTCCACTTTAAAATCAGATATGATGATGGTGGCATCTCTGTGCTACACCGACAGTGGGGAATGAGGCACTCTGTCAACAAAGTTGAAAGCTATTTTCACACTGCAATTTAGGCTGCCGACAGGTTTTGATTACCTGGATATAGAGAGCATGTGTTGTTGCCAAAACAAGTCAAAACTTCATCGGCCGTCTGTGCTCAACAATCCGCTTATATGATGATTTGGTTGAGCCGAAAGCAGACTCGGCAACCGCTGTTGCTACCTGCTGCTATTATCAACTGTTAATTAATTGGGACCGTCCTCTCACCACCCACTAGAAGAATGATTGGATTGAGTAGAAGCAGGCTCTTATATAACCCAAAGACTACATTTCCAGTGCTATTCTGTCGGCCATGTTAAGAAAAACAAGCAAAGTCTGCGTTACAATAAAGCTTGACAATTTTCAATAGTACAATAGTTTGAATAATCAAATTACAATTTTCTTGGGCGGTGTACAAATGATTTTTCAATCGATTACAGCAAGAATAAAGAATACTAGTTGCAAAATAACCTATAAACATTTGAAATTGGACATATTTTCCCTTATTCCGTTTTTAAATCTTCATTTTACACTCCTAGTTAGCGAAAAAATTTTAGAAACGTAGTTCTACGTCAAAAAACTTAAATATCGAAACGTTAACAATGTTAAAAATTTGAAGGATAAAAGAGGTAAAAAAAAAGAGGTGTTGTGTGCAAAGCCACGACCGCAATGTTGAAGTAGAATACTTTTACAAGAAAGATAACCCGGCTGCTTGCGTGGCAGTCATTTTTTCTAGTGTACAAACGTTGACTAATCAGATCAATCGAATTTTGCGCTTCAACAATGATTGACCATTTTCAATTATCGTCATCGTTGGGGCTTGACATTTTTTAAATTTTGAGATTGTCGGATGTCGAATGAATTTTTTCGGATGTCGTGCTCATGATTGAAGGAAAAGATAATTCAGTACGTTTTGAGACACGGAGATGAAGTAAAATTTATAACTTTTACAAATTTAAAAATGTGAATTAACTCATTAGAAAATATTAACTCTTCAATCAAGTTTTTATTTCATCCTGATAAGGACAATTTGTTGTTCATTTTAGTATGCCGATCACATCTTTGCGTTATCACTGACAGTGTGAATAAAATATTCCTTGTGATAAAATAAACAGTGAAAAGCTTAACTCAAAACTAGACGGCTCACGTATTGTCAAAATGAGTCAATTTTTCATTGAATGCATTTACTAGTACCCACTATCGCACAGAGACTGCATTTCACTAAAGTACCTCACTCACTGCATCAGCCGCTATCGATGCTGAGATCCGCTGCAACTAGTTCGCTATCCATAGCCATGCCACAGTTGTGGCCGCTTTCCGCCATCGCTGGTATCCACTTCACTGCTAGTGCTGCTGCTAAGGGAGGACGACTGCTGTTGTCGCAGTCTAGAACTATTATGAGCGGCTTCGGCTGGAACAGGCTCTTATATAGGCCAAATAGCATGTTTTGAACTCCAAGGTATATGATTCTGTCGACCGTGCTTGGAAAGCAATCATATATCGACCAATCAGAGGTCGAATTTGTCGTTTTGACAAGGCTTGACTATTTTCAATAGTACAATAGTTTGAATAATAATATTACAATTATCTTCTTTTGGGAAGAATCTTAGAAGATTTTCCAATCTATTGCTGCAAGAACGAAGGAAATCCATCGAATACTAACCGATTTATTAGCATTTGAAATTGGGCTTTTTTTTTCACTTTTTTCAGTTTTAGATTTTCATTTCACATCCCTATGTAGCCGAACTTCCTGAGAGAAGTATTCTACTTCAAAACTGCCAGAACAAATAATGTTGCGGTTTTGTATTCTATGAATGATGACATGATTTGAGTTTGTCTATTTAACAATTTCTCCCAGTTCAACGAGAAATGAGCACCATTTTCGAATTTTGAAAGCCGTCTTGCCGTTCATGAGGATTCTGCTCATTGCATTCACTAAATTTTAACGTTCTCTTTTAAAATGGAATTTATCTAATATAAAATGAAAATAAAATGCTTTTCATATTCAGTAAATGATTGATTGCCCATTTCAGTCCAAGTTATTCACCGGAATGGAATAAATGCGGTTTATGTTATTCACTATTTATTGAGTCAGTCTAACGGGAACGTTTTCATCGGAACTAAGTCCCAAATAACGAGATTTTGTTTCCACTTCGATAGGAGTTATAATTATCCCGGTTGGTCCTCAAAGTGATACTTGTACATTCCAATAAAATATATATTGACTCAAGCTAGACTACGAATGCCACCATTTAAACATGAACAAACCCTATTCACAGGAAGACAGACATTCAGTGGCTGTGGTATCGAGCAAACGAATTTCTCTCGCCGTGGATAATTCCCGCCAGCAAATGGTCTGTTGTGCCTGGATTGTAAAACCGCGGCTAGAAAGATTTCAATTTATTCGCGGCGTGCGATAATTTATTTGCCACTTGAACGCTCAACACTGGGCGACTGTTTGCTTTGGGGATTAACTTTCTACCGAGATATTAAGCCGTTTATCCTTGGCAAATAATTCTGTACCATTTGCACAAGGACGCTTCGTGCTGGCAGTAAAAATAGAGAGGGAAAGAGTTGCCGAAATGAAATAATGTTTTTTTTATATATAAATGTGCTGATTACTTGTTTCAATCTGAATTTAAATAGATAGCAAAACAAAAAATGAACTCCCTTTATTTCCGGTTTAATTTTGTGTTTTCCCTTGCGCAAGTAAATCTCCATTTCGTATTTCTGCAGCACACTTGATGCATTCGAAATCGCACGCTCATATCATGTTTATCGCCTTGCCGAAAGCACTATACTGCACCATGAATTTATTATTCGTGAAAATCCTATTATTCTCTCACTATCAAAACATTCTATCAGCGCCAGTCGTCGAATTATGGCGAACAGGGGAATACTTTGCACGCCATTCCAGTTGTGTCCACTCGAGATTGTAGCCTGCCGCATTCGAGGATCATCGGATGGGCCATCGCAGCAGAGCGTCACATTGTGTAGGTACTGCTGGTACTATCATGCGGAGTTTCCACGGGAAAGTCAACTTCAACCGATGGAGGACCAAAGAAAAATCCACTCAAATTTCGTTGGTCAGCTGGGACAAGCTGGAGGAGTGATGCTCAATCATCAAGCAAAAACTAATGTTATCTACGCAGTGTAATTGTCAACTGATCAAGACGATGTGATACATGTCAGCTTTCGTAAAAATTTGAATTTCCTTCAATCTGAAGTTATAACTAAAATAAAGACATCCCTCAGTCATGAAACCCTTGCTCTAGATGCGCGTATTGAAAATGCATCCAGAGAGCCTCTGCTGCCGTATTAAAAAAATCCATAAATTATTCCCCGTATCTGGAATTAAAACAAATAAAATTTGATAACATAAATCATTACACACACAAAAAAAAACCTGAACGTTATTATTAGCAATGCAAGAGTAGCGCATGCATCAGTAACAGCGAATTGTACACACACAAAAAAGGATCCGGGAGTGACTGGATGAACATAGTAAAAAAGTTGACCGCCCGAATGAAAAAGCACAGCTTTTCAACTGTCCGGCGAGAATTCGACTCTAATGCCAATAACTAGCCGGTTGTTTTTGGGGCGCATCGTTTGCCCTGCAGCTTTCGGGCGTTGATGCCCGACATGTGCGGTTTGCGATGCGTACAGTACAGGTCTATCTGCTGGTGACCAACCCACTAGAAGGAATTATTTTTTCAACGGATTATAATTAATCTGTGCACATAAATATGTACATTCGGGGACCGGTTAGCGATTGGCATGTCTACATGTGTGCTCATTTGCCGGAGTAAACTTCGTGGTGGCTGACGCTACCCCTTTGGCCTGACAAAGTACAAACTCGCAGCAGCTGATGCGAGCGGCGGTTGATTGATGCGATTCGATGGGTCGAATTGGGGCGCGTTGCTTGTCTTGCTGTTTTCGCCTGATAATTCCATTAATCGATGGTCGGGATGACAAGACACTTTCTGCCATTCAACTACATTTTTATGTAAGTATCAGTCAGCTGAATTTTTAAAATGTAGTACTCTAATTGTACTCAATGTAGAAACTAGCGCTGAATATTAAAACCAATTAACGTGCCGCTTGATTTGTTGCCAGTTGGCAGCACCGTGCATTATTTGCGCTACAAATCTTTGTAAAACCGATTAGCTCGGTTCGCTCCAGCACACGCACACCATTTATCTTTTTAATTGGCAACTAAATTACACAGATTAATCGAATTAATATCTCTCCAAAGTGTCGTAATTTAAATCGCCTTTCGGCATCTACGTCGGTCGGCCGAAACTGATTGATGGCCAGCAAAACCAGTCTCAGAGCAAAGGATCCGTTTGCTAGAAAGTTTTCTCCACATTCAATCCGGCGATAGAGCAAGGTGCTGAAATTGTACTATCTGTATGTGTACTGTTAGACTTGGATTGCAAACTGACACAGTTTCGAGCGCCCGGTCATCATTTATGATGAACAAATGTGCTTTGAATTCCCCCATGGGGAACGGACAGCCGGTCATAGAGAAACCATTGCTCGCAGTGTACAACCGTCCCTCTCGGTATTAATTTCAGAACTTTAATTAATATCCCTAATGAATGGTATTAATGTAATTACTAGTTGGCCGATCGTCGCACAACACGCATGAACACGTCCGACACCAGCGCGTGGTGTTTTAGTACACGGAAGATGTCCCTTCGGGAGAGTAAATGTTCCGTGTACTGGCAACCTGAAGTCACGTATGGTACGACCCAATTATGAGTTCTTACTAGCAGTTTTGAGTCACCTCGGTCGAGAAGTTAGCCGAAGAGAGTTTGGGTGGAATGATGGTAATCACGTCATTTTCTAAATGACACAGTTCACATGTATGTTCGTGTATTTGACTGTTTGATAATTATTATATGTTGATAATTATTATTCGATTATAAAAAAGCTTCATTGCTCCATCTACTAATACTAACATGATCTCGAAAATTGGAATTACTAACTTATTGAACATAGACGAATCAATTTGTATTGAATTCCGACTGCTCAGTGCTCTAACAACTCTTTAGAACTGCATGAGATAGGTTTTGTCAAAATATCTATGCGCGTTTTCATGCCAAATGACCTACTGACCAACATCGAGCGACCCAGATTTTATTGAAACTTTGTACATTGGGACCACTTTCTATAGCCGCACTCATAATTCAGGTGTAACCAGGTTACCTACTAATTATTGAAATTGAACTTCACATGAAATTCAGAAGCTGTTTTCTATAATGTCCAGATATTTTCCACTGGATTTAGATTAGAACTGCGGGCTGGCTATTCCAGCAAATCGATTTTCTGGATAGCACACCATGATTAAGTTGTGAATACTATCATTACCTTGTTGAGAAACAAATGTGTTGGCTTGTGAACTGTTTCCTTGCAAACTGGTAGATTTAGCGTGGATTTGATCTGCAATAGCGAAATACGAAATCGAATTTTACACCAGTTTCACCACATTCTGCTTTTCCCTCTGTTTTACCTAAGCTGTACTTTTGTGGATCCTCCTTTCAATAATCCATTATCACTTTATCCGATCTCGAGAGTATACGACCGTTTTCTCGAATAGGATAATCACTTGAAATTCTCTTTTTCACTTAAAACATTTTCTTTCGAAATTTTTAAGCTATCTGCTTAAGTGAATCGAATCTAATTGAGGCAACGCTCCATGTGAGGCTGTATAAGATATACGCTAAAAATGACGCAAACCAATACCAATACTAACATACGCACATTCTTTCTTTACTTCAACTGCATTGTAAACATTACAAGAGGCCTACAATTGGGATGCGGCTGCAGAAAGTGGTCGGGGTTTATTTTTCTTTTAAAACTAAGTATGATGTAAGTAAAGGAATTTCACAATATTCCTTCACCAGAATAAAGTGCTAATACTGGACACCATATTTCTCGTGGAAGACACAACCACAACCGCATGGCAGCGAAATGAGTAGGCAACAAAAGAAAAATAATAGCCTTGAAGTTTTCAAAGCCAATACTAAAAAACTAGAAAACGACTGAGAAAAAAATCCGGAGTGTCAATAGGTTAGATTTATGTTCAATTTATTTAAAAAAAGCTAAAGGGTATGTGTCTAAGTACATCAACGTATTCTTGAAGTGGGACTATGGTGGGTGTAAAAATTTAGTTCTGCCATACCAATACTACACAACACTTACCATACGTTTACTATTCACTATACCCGATAAATACACATACCATTCACACTAGTGTGGTCATTTTTGCAATATTATGCAATTTCGATGTGCGCTGTACGGAAGAAGTCCCCTTTTTACTCGAAACATAAGCCATGAAAATTTGAAGTTGATCCGAGTTCATTAAATTGACCCACAAGACGCCTATATTTGAAAAAATAATTTTTTTAAAATAGAAAAAAAAGTTAGATACCTAATTTCATCGAAAATTTGGGTCACTCTACTTTTTGATAATTTTTCAATAAGCGCTTTTTCATATGTAACAACTTTGTAGAAGAAAGTTTTTCTCTAAAATATTGCTATAGAGCTCTATACCCGAATTTCCCCCTACATTTGGTTTCTGGACCATTGTGCAATGGTCCCTCCCAACAAATTTCAATGGTTCCCGGTGCCGGTCTCATCCAGTTTCGCGCTGTATTTCAACAATGATATCTGAGTTGAATTACCATTGGTAGGGTCCAACGCAGTGAAATAAGCCAATCATGTTGAAAATGCATGTGGATATGGACCACAATGAACCTCGAAACTTTTCCATAATTTTTCCAAGTAATATGACAACGGCAAGGATAATTAACAAATTACACAAATCTTTTATATTTTAGCTCTCTTACGGTACTTTAAATATTAAACTCGGTGAAGTTGTTTGAGGGCTATTAGCATTTGAAAACTTCCATTCCGTGAACCAAAAACGTTACATTAATTTATCATTTCAGTTTTCACAGAACGTACTCCAGTATTGTGAAGAAAGACGTAGTCCCACGTAAAAAAATCAATCAAGCAACATACTTGAATCTGGACGGTTCTAATAGACTGCTGACTCTTTGATAGATTGCTACCCCTCTCTACTCTGGAAGGGAGGGGACCATACAAATAAAACATAAATTTCTGAATAACTCGAGAACTAATCAAACAAATGGAACCAAATTTGATATGTAGAAGTTTTGCAAAGCTAAAAATATTTTTGTGATGGCTTGATACCCTTGCTTCCTCTGAAAGGGAGGGGCTCATACAAATAAAACAATACAAATACTCACACAATACTCATACAAATTTATACATAACTCAAGAACTAATCAAGCAAATAAAATCAAATTTGGCATGCGGATGTCTTCAGGGGTAATAAACTCTTGAGGGGTTGTTCAACACCTCTCCCTCTTCTGGAAGGAAGGGCTTCTATGCAACTCAAACATAACATAACATAACATAACTCGGGAACTAATAGAGCAAATATAACCAAATTTGACATGTGTAAGTTTATGAGGGCAAAAAATGTTTCTATGATGGTTTTAAACCCCTCCATAGTTTGATACCCCCCTCAACCAATCTCCCGAAAACTAGTCTTGAATGATCGGGATGATGTACAGTAGCCAAATATCTACTACAGCCGCTATTTTTGAATGCAAGATGGAAACTTCTGGCTTTTGAAAAACAGTTGGAAATGGCTCATTACCACTCAATATCGGTACTCATGGCCAGACTCCAGGATTATTGTCTAGATGCCAGAAAAGGACTGGAATCCAAGATGGCGACTTATAATGTCTGGAAAACAGCTGAATGTGTCCTAATACTACCCAATACCCCCCCCCCCCCAGGTATTTCCGGAATCGTAACGATGTACAGAAGCCAAAAATCGACCTCTGACATCAGTTGAAATTCTAAGATGGCGACAGCCCAAAACTATCTATTTCCATCTCATTCGTTTTTTTTTTTTAACGTAGAATACGTCTTACGGCAACAACTACAGGGACCCAATTTCAATACTGGGATCCAATTTCAAAACCGAAAACATCGAGAGCGTCACAAAAATTGTCCATTTGCAAACGTTTTAAACCCAGTCAGTTTCCAACCGATTTCTGTCATTTTTGCAGCAATCGATTGGAAAATCATTTTAACACCCGTCCAAATGCAGAAAATTGTAATCTGATTGTTCAAACTATTGTAATATTGAAAATTGTTGAACATTGTCGAAACGCAAATGTCGACATTTGATTGGTCGCTTGCTGCCTTTCCCTAAAAAGGAAGACAGAATTGAGTACCTAGTTAGCCGGGAATACACCCTTTGGGCTATATAAGAGACTGTTTCTCCTCAAGCAAATCAGTTTTTTTCCTGCAGGAGACTGAACCACTGCGACCATTGGTAGTAGATCGATTGTGGTATACTCCGCCTTAATCTTGGTGCATTCAACTTCGGCGCATAACTATTATTGAGTTGATGTCCAACTTTGATTTGCACGTGTATCCCAGTCAGATATCACAATTCGAATGAAGTGTAATATCTGAGAAGGGCTTTCGTTCCAGATTTCGGAAGGACTTGGGAATCCTTTACCGAGGATATGCTGTCTGCGTTGTATTAATACTATGCATTCGCAAAGTAGGTGTTCAGAGGTTTTATTCTCAAGTCCGCAGAAGCGGCATTTCTCGTCATTGAGTTTGCCCATCTTCTTCAGATGGTACTTACTCGGACAGTGACCAGTGAAATGTCCTGTTATAGTGCTTAGGTCTTTTTTATTGAGCCTAAGTAGCGTCGTGGTTTTTGCGTAGTTTGGTTTTATATTTTTTTTTTTTTGATTGCCGTAAACCAGATACAGCATTCCAATTTTTACTTATGACCATCCTCTCCCACTCATCTAGTTCTATTTTTAAAGCGCTTGATGAGACGCCACAGAAGGGTTCTGGTCCTATAAAATTTTTAAAAGAGCCTTGTCTTGCTAGTGAGTCGGCTTTTTCATTGCCTTCAATTCCGCAGTGTCCTGGTACCCAGTATAATAAAACCTGTTTTTTTTGTGCTAGCTGCCGAAGTGAAAGAACGCATTCCCACACTAGCTTTGATTTGCAAATGGGTGCTTTAAGCGCTTGGAGTGCTGCCTGACTGTCGGGTATATTTCAGCTTGAAAAACTGTTGGCCAGTTTCCCATAGAGATATATTCATTTATTCCTGGCCCGGTGATGCCATCTCCGGTGGCTTTATTCATTTTTGAACCATCGGTGTAAAACATTATTGAGCCCTGTCGAACTGCTGGAACTCCTGTTTTTCAAGATTCCCGTTCGGTCTCAAGGATTTTATAGGGAGTATCGAAATTTGGCTTATTTTCCAGCCAGTCTTCGTTTCTCACTATAAGTTCGTTTATATGAAAATTTTTCAGTATTTTGATGTGACCTGTTAAATTTTCGTCTAGAAAGTTTTTGTGACGGTTCAGCCTTAGGGCACTCTTTACCGCCTCCAGTTGCACCGTTTGATGAAGTGGAAGGAAATGACAAATTGCTTCCAAAGATTTCGTCGAAGTACTTCTCATAGCTCCGCAAATTGATACGCAAGCTAGCCTTTGTAGTTTGCCTAACTTTGTTTGAGCGGCCGTTTCATTAGTTGTATTTAGGTGTATCATCCTGGGTTTTAAACCCCAGTTTTTACCAATGGTTCTGCTACACACCCACAGAGCGCTAGTTGCCTTTTTGATTGCATTTTCAATGTGTGTGTTTAATTTATGATCAAGCCCTATTCCTAGAAACTTAGTTTCAGTAGATGTGTTCAGATCAGTGCCATCGAGCCGTAATTTCTTTATTGTGTATTTTCTCCTTCGTGTGAAGGGAATAATAGTTGTTTTCGAAGGATTTATAGATAAACCCTCTGTCCTGCACCATTTCAGTGCGAAATTTAAGGCCGATTGCATACGGTTGGATCAACACCGATGGCAGTAGGCGAAGTGGATCAGCAGCGGGCAACAGCGGCGGTGGTAGTGGTTAGGTGCAGTTCCTACCTCTTTCAGTTCGGCTTCCCTTCGATCTGAGTTGGACCCCACCAGCAGTAATCCAATTCAGATATCGTTGGGTGAATACAACCCGAAACTGAAAGAGAATCGCACCGCCAGGTGGTTTGAGAAGCCACCATCATCCAGCGTCGTTCTAAGTCGTTTCTAAGTCGTTCTACGACCAAGATTACCAAGTTCTAATTATTTTACTACTTTCAATCAATTGGACATTATTCACATCTGAATTAAGCCAACACCCAGTTACTTGCTATATAGCGTGTGGGGTTTGCTTTATAGTGTGTGTGGCTTGCTTTATAGCGTGTGTGGCTTGCTATATAGCGTGTGGCTAGCGTGTGTGGCTTTCTATATAGGGTGCGTGGTTTGCATATAGCGTGTGCATGTCAAGCGTGTCTGTTCATTTTTATAGCATGTGTGGCTAGCAGTATAGCGATTAAAATTTTCATATATAGTTGCTAATAAATCAACTCATGTAGAAATTAATTTTTACTGTAAATCATTCAAAACTAAATAAAAAAATTGCCAAATTGAAAAAAAATTATTCAGTTGTCAATAGATGGCATTGACAAACACAATTAACCTCAAAGTTTATCTGACGAATTTTTGAGCTAGTGAGCCTTAATCACATAATTTTTCGCGCTAGTCTTACTAACTGCAGCATTCAGTTGTAAAGTTATCTACGCTATCGTAAAATGCAGAAAATTGTTATTTGAACTGTTATATCATAGATGGGGAATGCACTATTTGCCCTTGTCTATAACCTCTTCGTACCCACTGCCTAAATTAAGATATCTTAGTGCAACTTGATACAAAAGACAGCCTCAAAACAATTCAATTTCTTTTTTGTTTTGGATTCGGCAGCAAGTAAAATCGCGGTGCCGGCTACAGAGGTAAACGTCATCTGGAGCAAAGAGACTATTCAATTAATTAACCCCAATTGAGTGTATTCTCAAACCTATTCCAAGAAATTCATTGACATAAGACAGGCTGTCGTATTCTACGTTACCTCTGCGGTCGTGTCTTATAAACAACCTCTTCAACTATTTTTGAAACCAGAATGATACATAATAGTAAAAAATTGACCACAGACACCATTTTTAATTCTAAGATGGCGACTTCTGGTGTCAAACACCTCACCTATATGAATATTTCTTAACCAGAATGACGCCCGAAAGCCAGAAATGAACTTCGCCTACCATTTTGAAATCTAATATGATGACTTCCGGTTTCTGGAAAACAGGCGAAAGTGATATAATACCACCCAATCTGAGTATATCCGTAATCGTGATAATGCAAAGAAGTCAACAATTGACTTCAAACATCTTTTTAGATTCTTTTTAGCTGTTTTCCGGTTTCTGGGAAACAGCTGAAAATGGCCGAATACCACGCAATATGTTTTTTTTTTTTTTTTTCAAAATAAGGATGATGCACAGAAACCAGAAATTAACTCCACATACCACTTTCAAATCCAATAAGACGACATCCGTTTTTTTTTGCAAAACCGCCAAAAATGATCAAATACCACCCAATATGAATATTTTCGTAATCGGGATGATGTTTAGAAGCCAATAATCGATTCTGGACACCACTTTAAATTCTAAAAGGGCGACTCCCGGTTTCTTGAAAACAGACCAAAATGAATGAATACCACCCAATATAGCTATTTCCAGAAACAACGTGATGTACGGAAGTCGAAAGGTGATGATGGTTCTTTTAACAACTTTTGAACCATATGCCTAATCATTATAAAATTTTTTAGTTAACCCTTAACTAGCCCGCCAATTTGATACCAATATTGTTTGAATAGGTTGTGTGGTGTGTGAGATAATGAAGTTCGGTGATTTTCACATATTGATACATTACAGACGAAGTTACAGTCCGATTACAATGAAATTCAATAGGATGTTATAAGGCAACTAGACCTTCATTTGACACTGATTTTGTGAAAATCGGTTCAGCCATCTCTGAGAAGAGTGAGTGAGTTTAAGTAGTCTTCGGAATATGTTTTTTTCAAAGCTGAATTCCATATTTTTGAACATAACAGGCAAAGTAAAAATCCGATTGCAAAACAAATAAATAGGGTCTTATGAGGCAGCTAGACCTTCCATATGACACTGATTTTATGAGAATCGGTCCAGCCATCTCTGAGAAACATGAGTGAGATTAAATAGTCTTTAGAACACGTTTCTTTCCATAACTTTAGAACCACATGACCAATCTTTATACATATCGAAAGTTAAGGATATTTAAGGTTACCCGTTCATTTAAAACCAATTTTGTTCAAATCGGTAGTGTGATTTCTGAGATATTGATGTGATTTTTACATTTTGTTACATAAGGGGCCATCCACATACCACGTGGACAGATTTTTAACGATTTTGACCCCCCCCCCGTACCCCTCCGTGGACAACTGTCCATATAAATTCTAGAAAAATTATATGGACCTCCCCAAAACTGTCCACGTAGTATGTAGATGGCCCCTAACCTCTAAACTAAAAATCCGATTATAATGAAAATTGATAGGGTCTTATGGGACAACAAGACCTTTCATTTGCAATTAATTTCATGAAAATCGGTCTAGCGATCTCTGAGAAAAATGAGTGAGAATAAAAATCTGCACATACACACACACATACAGAAAATGCTCAGCTCGTCGAACCGAGTCGAGTGATATATGTCATTCGGTCCTTTGGAGCACTTTTATATCTTCGGTTTTGCAAGTGATTGCTTTCCAGTGAAAGCTTTCCAACTTCGTGGAAAATTTCTGTGCGTTGTTTATTATGAATCGGGAATCCAGAATTCATCTTTTAATTTATGTAGGGTATCAGCTCTATTATCGACAGGTTTTACCTATTTTCTTCGGAGGGGGGGGGGTCAATGATTTCCAAGATCGTTAATTTCTTGCATGATGGTTCTTCATAATGCAGGGTACCTCTCTGCAAAATATTAGTTCTCTATGACTTCATTAGCCCCGATAATAGAGCCGATACCCTACCCCAAGCGAACAAACTTCAATATATAAAAATGTACGAATAGCTTTGTTTTTATACTGAAGGTATAACGTTGTGGCTAAGAAAACAATGTCAACTTCTCTTATAAATGTTTTAGCAGTCGAAGTATTTTGTTCATCAGGTTGCAGTTTTTACTAAAAACATTTCACAGTCAACTTATATGCTAACTTCAATTCTGCGATGTACGGTTTCCGAGCTACGAATTATAGTAATCAAACTATACGAATTACTAGACCCCAAAATTCTCAATAAACTAAAAAAAATGTTTTTGTATCAACTGTCGGAATGCAAACTATGGTTGATATCTACAATCAACATAGTTTCATAAATAATATAACGTACAGTTTACGCAAAATTGAAATCTGGTGGAAACATCATAATTTTATTTCATTTGAAAAATTAAAGATCATTAAATAATATAACTTATTGGTTTACAATTATTCAAACTAAATCAATTTTCACACCCAAAATTTCAAATCAGAAACCAACTGACAATTAGTCATTCTATAGTCACACGTTGGCTCAGCTAATGCAAATAAACTCCATTCAATTCAGAATGTGTGTTTGAATATTTTTAGATCAATACGAGCTACCATCCTGCTGGAAACGCTCTCGCCCAATTGTATGCCCACTGTGTAGGAGTTCTTCAGCACAAACAAGATTAAAACTTTCAAAAGTACAACAAATTAGACTTGAAAATAATCTAATTTTAATTATCTAAATGAATAAATTTGCTTTGCGTTCGGCCATCCAAGCGTCTCTACCAGCTAGTGAAACCAGTGTAGAGCAGCAGAGTGGTGGCGCCAGCCCAGAATACTCCAAGTGCAACGCAGCTCAGCAGTGGTTGTTTTTCCGGTGAGCCAAAAACAAACAGATGGTTGTTACCGTACCGGGCTTCCGTACAATACCAACCAAGTGTCTCCGAGGGAAGGAAGGTACTACTCTCATCAGAGCTCTACCTTCGAGCCGAAACTGAAACTACACAGGAATGTGATGAAATAACGGAGAAACATGTACGCTGTGCGGCGTGGTAAGTGGCAAGGTATTAAGACCGTAATATTCACATTGCTTCGTGCAAGTTTCCCCATTAAACGGAGGTAAAAACATGGAGATGCAAAGTAGTCTTACATAGTAAAAAAAGAAAACCGAAAGTTTTAAATTGGGATGAAATTAACTCTTCTTTCTGACAGTGGTGTAAGAAAATGCGTTAAGCCTGCCTGAAAAATCTGTTCTAAACCTGTAAGTTCAGTTAAAATTTAAATTGTCATCAACACAGAATATTCATTTTTCATCCCGTTGTGAACTCGTCGTGGCAGTAAATACATCACTCTAACAAAACAAAACCATACCAAGGAAAAGTTTAGTTCACTTCTTCTACGTGGTAATCATGCCACCGCCCCATCAATCAAGCCACCCTGAGCGCCTTGCAGTCAAAGTTTCTCATAAGATGGATATTTTTCTGTGAAAAGATGGACCTTGACCCAGGGGTTGTAATTTACACTAAAATGTATAATGTTAACTTTTGGTGATCAACAGAGACAGCAGCAGCAACCAAAGCAACCCGAACAAGCTCTTCCATTACTGGGTCCGCCGCACTGTGCTAGCATCTCAGAGTTGAGTAAGTTTTCCTCAGAATAAGCGAAAGGGATTAGTGTAACTTATTGCGACAAAGTTGGTAAGTACGGGAACGCCAACAAATGATGCTCACTTCAGTTGATACTGAAGGAAGGTGGTATTCAAGCAGTTCTTATTTACTTGAATTGTTGGAAGCTTTAGTGTATGTATTCCACTATAAATTAGTGTTAAAAATTATCCCTGAATTATTGCAATGGGTAATTATAAGCAGAACAACAATACACGATAAAGCTTCACGCGTAATGGTACAATGCAGCATCATAAATCCATCCGGTTGCCGGGCACTACTCCGCTGCGGCTAATAAATGCGTTGAACTTTAAAGCTGCGCTTCTCCCGACCCGTCAACCGCATAGGTGCAGCCATCATACATCAGCAGCCAGAGGAGCAAGCACACCTAAATTATGGTGTTTTTATCATTGATGATGCATAAAACGATACATGAATAATGAGTAAACGGGTTGGTTTTGCTCGTCATCAACCGGGCAAAGATTTGATTCCTCGTCGGATGTGACAGTTCAGTCCTGATAAGCCGCATTATGCTGGTATTTTTTTTTCACCATTTTCCATCGCACAGCGGGGCATCGATGGGCATCGACTCAAAATCTGAAGTGCTTATGATACATTTTTTCCCTATTATTATAAACTAACGATTTAAATTTGAATATGAAGCCTGATAAAAAGTTTTCTATACAATAGTGAAGAACAATTCTTTATTTTTAGATGATCCAGACATTCATATACCGGAACACCTATTGTTTCCCATGGGAAACAATAACGGCCAAATGGCAGTTAAACAAATAGACAACAAAAAAAGTAGCAATAAGGTTAAAGAGAACTCTTTCTCTTCTGTTTTTCGGTAGGTTAGGATTGAGTAGGAGTGTTGTATAAATTACAAGTCTCATTTTGCTCTCTTTTTATTTATTTTTGAGCAATTCATTTAGTTTATTTGACAAACACAATCACTTTTTTGCGTCACGATTGCGAAATTCTTTTTCGCAGTGAGCAAAAAGCAGCAAAACAATATACCGATTGTCGAACCCTTGACACCACAATTCAAATTGGCTAAATTCTGCATTATCGAAAGTTCCTCTAGGGTGCACAAAAAACCCACTGCTCGCTTCTGATAGACTCCACAGATGATGTACCAAAACAAAACAAAACAAATAACGATTCTACCAACCGTTTCGTTCTTCCTGATGTAAAAATAACCTAGGTTGAACTTCATCGCCACCTAATCCGTTCATCCTGCAGATGAAGCACGTTTATTAAACTTTCATACTCATTAGCCGATACGAATTATTGCAGAGAAAAACCCTCTGTTTGTTGGGTTTACTTTTACTTTTCGAACCATATGTGTCACCTCTTGATAGTGCTTCAGAAAAGATTGATTATTAAAACAAAACTCCCTGATTTGCTGAAATATGAAGACCTGAGATCGTGAACGGTAACATTCGTACGCGATCACCCGTCTGGTTAACATTCATCCGTTTACGCGTCAACTGTAAGATCAGTTCACCAAAAATGGTTAAATTGGCAGTATTGTTGATTGTTGTCTTCTGTATTGTGCAGGTATGTAGATATTGAAGTCACACTGACACAACGGGCTGCCGTGTCGCGATTTCGACGATTGTTAGGGAAAATAATCAGTGCAGTATTAACTGAAATGATGAAATGAGTGAATTATAACAAAGAGTCGAAATCATTTTTATTTAAAGTCTACCGGTTCATATCTCAAATCAAGTAACTCTCCCAAAAACCTCCATATGCCAAATTTGGTTCGATTTACTTGATTAGCTCTTGAGTTATGAAGAAATTTGTGTTTTATTTCTATGGGAGCCCTCTCTTCCAGAAGAGAGTTTCATTTAGTTCCATTAACTTGAACTTGAACTTGCAGAAATTTGTGTTTCATTTCTATGGGAGCCCTTTCTTCCAGAAGAGGAAGGAGTGTCAAACCCCCATGAACAATTCTATTACTCCCAAAACCCTTAACGTGCCGAATTCGGTTGATTTCTTCTCAAGTTGGAAAAAAATTCATTTATATGGAAGCCTCCCTTCCAGAAGAGGGCATTTAAAAACTTTTACATGCTAAATTTGGTTCCATTTATTTGATTAGTTCCCAAGATATGCAGAATTTTGTGTTTCGTTTGTGTCGGACCCTTCCCTTACGGAAGAGAAGGGGTGTCGAACTACCATGGACATATTTGTTACCCCCAGTCTTGGCATACTCATCGTGTGTAACAAAGAGGCTCATATAATTTGCACAGAACACTGAAGCATGTTAAAAAAAAAAAGGAAGAGTTGATTATTTTTTTCGCGCGCTAAAATCAAATGCACACTGTGTGAAGAAAGCAAAATACGCAACATCAGAAAGCTTGTATTGTAAAGAGTAAGCGCATAAAGCTCCCGCAGAGAGACTTTCTCGATTGCAACTGATAAAATGTAGGTAGCGCACATATATTACTCATTGAGAAGGGCACTATGATGAAAATTCTAGCTGGGGAAATTTTTCTGACTATTCCCTTAATAACCTGTTCTGTAGCGTTTACGTAGGGCTCTGCGCTATACTCACTGTGTTATGCTCACTGAGTTTTTTTACTATCACGGTGCAGGTCTATAATAAATTTAGCCCAGACACAGTAAATTTGATCAACAGCACGCAGCTTTGGCTCGCCTACTCATGTGTGTAGTTATATTCCAAACTCCCTACGCGCAAAGGCATCGCTCAATAAGGTTGTGCTTTTTTTCTTGCTCATCACAATGCCTACTAAAAAACTGATGTGATGCAATATATGTGTTGATAAATGCACGAAGATGAGTAAGTGGACAAGACTGGTTACCCCTAAAAACATTCACGTGCCAAATTTGGTTGTATGCGCTTGCTTGGTTCTCGAGTTGTGTGACATTTCATTTGTATCATTTGTATGGGACCCCCATTTCTTCCAAAAGAGGGAGGGATATAGAGCTGCATTTTTTTATGTTTAGCTAATGTCGCTGTGACCCGTCGCTTTCAATTGAAGAATATTTATTTGATTTTCGAGCACTTTATGAATAAAATAAAAACTACTCGAATTCTCTTGTTTTGATTCTAACAGTTGAAGTGCTAGTAAAGAAAAAAATATTTTTTATTGGGTCATAAAGCTAGCTATACCAGTTTATATATCATTTGAAAAACAACGTTTTCTGAGCAAAACGTGATTTTTTAAAATGCTTATCGTTTACTTTTGATTCTAAAAAACTGCTCGAAATGACTTAAATGATACTTCGCCCACATACGGTATATGAGAAAACTTTCATTAAGGGCACTTCGAGCAGTTTTTTATTCTTCATTTTCAAATCGAAGGACACCGATAATATTTTTTAAATCACGTTTTGCACAGTAAATTGCGCTCATTTAGCTGATACTGGAAAGAGGGAGACAGCAGCTGAGAGGAATAAACTGAAAATAAAACTGTATGGATCGTAATGACTGCGCGTAATGTTCTGTTTGATTGTTATGCTTTGAAATTTCTGTCTGTCTGTCTGCCTGTCTGTCTGTCTGTCTGTCTGTCTGTCTGTCTGTCTGTCTGTCTGTCTGTCTGTCTGTCTGTCTGTCTGTCTGTCTGTCTGTCTGTCTGTCTGTCTGTCTGTCTGTCTGTCTGTCTGTCTGTCTGTCTGTCTGTCTGTCTGTCTGTCTGTCTGTCTGTCTGTCTGTCTGTCTGTCTGTCTGTCTGTCTGTCTGTCTGTCTGTCTGTCTGTCTGTCTGTCTGTCTGTCTGTCTGTCTGTCTGTCTGTCTGTCTGTCTGTCTGTCTGTCTGTCTGTCTGTCTGTCTGTCTGTCTGTCTGTCTGTCTGTCTGTCTGTCTGTCTGTCTGTCTGTCTGTCTGTCTGTCTGTCTGTCTGTCTGTCTGTCTGTCTGTCTGTCTGTCTGTCTGTCTGTCTGTCTGTCTGTCTGTCTGTCTGTCTGTCTGTCTGTCTGTCTGTCTGTCTGTCTGTCTGTCTGTCTGTCTGTCTGTCTGTCTGTCTGTCTGTCTGTCTGTCTGTCTGTCTGTCTGTCTGTCTGTCTGTCTGTCTGTCTGTCTGTCTGTCTGTCTGTCTGTCTGTCTGTCTGTCTGTCTGTCTGTCTGTCTGTCTGTCTGTCTGTCTGTCTGTCTGTCTGTCTGTCTGTCTGTCTGTCTGTCTGTCTGTCTGTCTGTCTGTCTGTCTGTCTGTCTGTCTGTCTGTCTGTCTGTCTGTCTGTCTGTCTGTCTGTCTGTCTGTCTGTCTGTCTGTCTGTCTGTCTGTCTGTCTGTCTGTCTGTCTGTCTGTCTGTCTGTCTGTCTGTCTGTCTGTCTGTCTGTCTGTCTGTCTGTCTGTCTGTCTGTCTGTCTGTCTGTCTGCATGGCATCGCTAACCACAGAACCACGGGGACCGCCAATGATATGACGCACAGAAACCAAAAATCGACTCTTGACGCCGTTTTTAAATCCAATGCGAAAACTTTTGATTTTTGGAAAACAACCTAAATTGGCCGAATACCTATAAAGACCCAGCCGAATTTCAAATTTCGAAAAAATGAAAATCAATGTTTGCTATAAGTCCGGGTTGCATTGACTGACTATCCTATAAAGCTTAGTTTTGGAAAATAGTCCAGTTTTCATTATTCAGGAGTTGGTAAACATCAGCTTTATAATGTCAAAGTATCGATAAAGTTATTGGGCAACAAAATTCACACTCTTCCGTTAGTTTAGAGACAATTTGTTGTTGCCAGCTTTTGCATAAATTCACACCACTGTGCATCGGCGCCATTCCGCTCTACTGTCACAAGTAAGCTTTGCACATCACCAATGCAAACAGTACGATATTTGGTCACTTCGGTTCGTCATTGACCAAACGTGTCCGGAATATTGATCCAGTTTGATCACTCCGATAGGCACGTGTATCTCATTTCCCTGCATAAGTCGCTTCTTTCAGTAAAAATATATGCTGCCGCTCGAAACAATTTCGATTACCTAAGCATTCCAATCTCTGTACAGGGTCATAGCAATTTCACAAACTTATAAAACTACCGGGCGTCCGCATGACTTTTCCCTGTGCTAATAAAGCCACACCGGCTTCACGCACTAATGAGACAACGTTAACGTCTACAAAATCCGATTTCAAACAACAAGGCAACACCACATACAGTGAACAGTGGGACATTAAATTTAAGGGTTACGACAGTCGTGGGTTTCACCGGAAATTTTCATTCCCCGTTTCCTTCCAAAGGTTTCATTCAAGAGAGCCCTCTGATTCCTTGGATGAGCATTAGCTTCGAAATGGTTGAAAATTGCCACAGCATTTGCTGCTACCCCTCTAACCGTGTGGTTCTGTGTCTCTAGAGAAATCGACTTGCCAAAGCATCCGGGAGTAAATTGGATAGATTCCGGCACACAGCACAGTACGTGTACATGTAGGTATGTGATTGGGTACGTATTCCGTAAGTATGCTATATGAGAACGCTAGTATACTATGTCACCGCTCATCCAGGGCTAATGGAACGGAAGATTCCATCAGTGCAGTTGGTTTCCTAGCGGTTAAACTGGTCGGCGGATGCGGTAGCCCAGGGGAAAAAGATTTTCGCGGATTGGAACCTAAATGGCTAGAAATCATTAGCCTATCGGTGCAGACGTGGATGAAGACACATGACTGATACAAGTTACTGCTGACAAATTTATAGGACTTTTTCTTGAACTTCATTGTTCACACGGACTTAGCTATTCGTTTCGCTGTCAATCACTAATACAATCCAGCACGGATAACAGCATTTGTTGGTTTAAAATTGCATTCCGTCACATGTGTTTTCTTGTTTCGGCAATTACTCTGCAAAGCATTACGAACACGCATCAGTGCACGTAGACGTGGTGTAGCTCATGAAGGGGACGAAGGCTCAATCACCAGCGGTAATATTAGTTATAACCACTGCCTCAACCACTCATGTTTCGCTAAATGATTTAACTGGATCGTCAATATCATTAACTTCGCAAAGAGACACTATGTAAGTACTTAGTAAGAACCGTGAGATTAACATGACGATAATTCATATTCCTTGTACTGTCCACTGCCAGGTCAAGACATTTTATTTTTCGGTTTTTTTTTTCGAAAGTTGGAACAGAAAGCTTACTCAGAATTTATTTTCACCGGTTGGAATAAATCGGATAAAAACTCACATTGCTCGGCTGTAGGCTTGACACAATCATTCGCCCCCAAAAACAGTCTTTCTTAACATTCTAACATCAACGGGTACGCATATTTCCTTCTGCCGACAGCGAAAACTCAGTTTGTGTTTTAGAGTAAAACGTTCAAGAAACTCGGTCTTGTTATTTTCTTTTAGCATTCATTCACGAAACCGGAAAAAAATAGCCGCGCTGATTTATTTCTAAATTAGACTGTCAAGACGCGAAATTGGATCGCAAATTGTATTCCGTCCCCGCAAGGGAAATATTTCAATCTCATACGTAGCCAGTGGTTAGCGGTAAGATAAAAAACCGCGTAACGAACTTTTGATGGGATATCCGCGTACTAAAGACGCGATTTGTTCGAATAGGTGCACCGCAACGCCACATTCGAAATCGGATCGCAGCAAATATTTATTTTAAAAGAATACAAAAAGGTTGTTTGCCTAACTCTGGGACTATGAATAGGACATTTTGGTCTTATACTAGTTTTTTTTCTCGCTTTCTTTGAGCAATCAGCGTCGCCTACGAGGGTAAACAATTCTCCTCTCTCTGTTATATCGAAGAGACGAATCTAAATTTGCAATTGCGCCGCAACACCTTCAAACTACTTCGGAAAAAATAAACCACACATCCATCGCCGACTGTGAAATTCGATCGGTTTACGCTTCGCTACGAAGTGGAAAACTAAATAAAACTCTAAATTTCAATTTAAATTTAAAATGTACTTAATGTCGGGCTATTTCCAAGAACGCCATGAGTAGCCTGGCACCGAACGAAATGCACTACGGGTTGGATTCGTTTGCGGTGGAATTCAAATTACTCCTGCCACAAAAATATTTCTTCTACAACCCTGGAACTATACACGAACACGACTACCACGTGCACTTTGAAGCACCGATGTTCCGAATCGCTTCACAATTGTGAGCGAAAAACTGTATCGCATCGTGCGACTGAATAGTGAGGCAAAATCTCAGTTTATTACGCTTAGTGACAAAATTAAACCGAAATTCCGCAATTTACTATTTTAATTGAATGTTTAATTCACACTGACAAGCATTGGCAGGGAAGGTTTTCGACGAAACCGTCGTAAAATGCTGCTAAATGGAACTTATCAACGGCGACATGTGTGTGGACAGAACTAGGTCGTTTTTGGCTTGGTACGAAATAGATTGCCGGTCGCTACCCACAGGTAGAGCTGAAATGTCTAGTTCGAATAACTTATAGAATATGAATTTTAATCTCATTTCATAAGCTTCAATTTCTGCCGGTGAACACATAATTGTATTCTATGTCTGTTACTGTTGTATTCACTAGAAGACTCAATGACTGAAGTCTGCGTACCCTGTCAAATTCTAATGGAAAAATTGATATACACTGTAAAAAAGGGAATGATATATGTTTGCTTACATGAACTCAGACTAATTTGATGTCTCGAAGGTGATTAACAGTTTACATATCTCATGAATATGGTTGCCATAAAAGCCATAAATTACTCTGCAAGAATTGAGCAGTTTTGCAACGGTTGTTTTATAAGTTATTTCTATTTCATTTTGTCTTCGATATTCACTAAATAATCGTAACCGGAATAATATTGAAAGAGTAAATTCCTAAAAATACAAATTTATAAAAAAATTTTTATAATTTTTTATTTTATTTATTTTTTTTTTTATTTTTTGTAACTGAAAACCCCTCTAATAACATTGTTTAGTCCGACATCACCATTTCTGGGCTGTATATCGCGTAGACATCGTGTTGTGATCTGGAAAACAAACGAATTGCCTTCTTCTTTTCTGTCGTATAGAAGCAAAAATCAGAGGGTGTCGCACAGGTCGCACACTACGCTGTGCGGCCGGAGACAAAACAATTTTGTACGCAACAGTATATCACGATGTTGGATGTTGCATCCAGTATGATTACAACGGAACGGATTTTACTCACCAATGTTTTAATTGACTGGCGAACATTGTCAAAGCTTGTGATACAATAATTGGCATATTAAATTGATAAAAAGTGTAGTTGAAAAAAAAACCTCCTCATTTCAGATTAGCAGCGTACCTTAGAGTATTTTTGACAAATTTTAAGTTTTTTTTTCTAGTTTTATTTCTACAAGTACTTATAGCTTACAGCAGTGGTTCCCAACCTTTTTGACTACGAGGCCCCTTTCGCTATATACAAAAAGCTCTGCGAGCCCCTTTACGACGCACAGAGAGCTTCACGGCCCCTCAAAATAATTTCTGATACGGGTTTTGCAATACAAGGTTTCGTTTTGTAGTCTCCAAGTCTAATTTGTTCCACGCCTTTGTTCTAATACGCAGAAGAGTTAAATATCTGCTTCCAGGGAGATATCTGGAAACAAATTGTTGTTACCGGTCAAATTTACCAAGAGCTTTGCGACTTCTCCCAGATAAGCCTCGCGGCCCCCTTGCCGGCTGCAGACCCCCGGTTGGGAACCACTGTCTTACAGTGCAATGTTAGTAGAAAAATCATATTCTTACAAAGTAAGTTCTTTGAGATGTTTAATTTATACAGCTCGGACTCGATTATCCGGAGACTCGAAATGGCTCGATTATCCGGAGTATTTTTTTTTCTCTGCAGTTCTATAATGTACTTTTGTCTTCAGGGTCATTGGGAGTTTCGGGGTTGTTCAAAATTGTAACAACAATGCCCCGTTCTGTTTAGGTAGTTGGTTTTTAGCTGTTTTTTCGTCGTTTCTTCAACCAATTCTTACTCAACAACCTTCAAAAGCAAGGTATTATGGTTTTTAGTTGCCGATGAGGACAACCACTATTGGTCAACCGGTTTCGAATTTATGGCCGGAACATATTTATGCAATATAATGGCCATGATCAATGCAGTACTTAGAACCACAAGCTGGCCTGTTTCGATGGTGTTCCGGATACTCCTGGATTATTGAACCAAAACTCATCAATGAAATCCGCAAAGTAGCCCATTAGTGGCCATATCGAGCGTCTAGGTCGTTATAGGTCACTTAGGAAATAGAAAAAAAAATCATGATTGTTGTCAAAATCGAACAGGGTCTGTATATGCAACACCTCAATTCTTCTTAATATTTAAGATAATAAAACAGATAAATACCGAAATCAAATCAAATATTATTATATTTTCTGGAAAATATTTCCTTTAATCTCTCGAAGCAAAAGCTGTCAATCTAATGGTAGTTTTTATTTATTTTGTTTGGTTCTTACATCTTAGAGATAATCAATATAACATAATTTATTATTACGTGAATTTGCGAGTACTCTGGTTGTAACGCGGGTGACTATCGCAATCGAACGAACGAACAGCCAACGGTTTAAAATGGATTTCGGAAGATATAATAAGCGGGTGTTATCTTTAACAATTTAACTTTGTCTATCTTTTAATATTGGCGGGGATTGGGTTTTTATAGGATTTATAACAATGAGCAATGTAGTTGAGAGAGGGAGAGAGCTGGTAGCTCTACGCCAATTATGTAGCGATGCACTTTCGTCGCGCGGGAAACGATTTATACCACTCTCGATCGAAGATTGTAGGGTGGCTCGACGTTGCGGCGCCAACATTACGTATATATGTATAACAAACGCCGACAAACAGTCTAAAGACATTTTTTAATTTATCTCATCGGCACATGTATTGTGTACAACATACTATAATAGAAAACTCACTGTTCTAAATGAGAGATATTAAAAATAAAAAAATAAGACATGGCTCGATTATCTGGAGCGAAATGTTTTTCAAAACTCCGGATAATCGAGTCCAACCTGAATTATATTTCTGTGTTATTTTTTTTAACTTTGCTTTAGTCTTACGGTGTATATTTTTTCCTAGAAAAACAAACTTACTATTTACAACTTTGGCACAGACATTATACCAATTGATCGAAGAATTTTAAATAGGGGGGGGGGAGGTTCTTCAAAATTTTAGAAGTAAAAAAATGGTATTTAAAAAAATAGAAATAAATACTAGTGTTTAGTGATTTATACATCAAGGCAACCAGTTAAAAATTGTCCTTGACATCAGAGAGGAAAATTTGATTATTCTTTGTCCAACCTCGAATATAAATAGATATTCTTTAGTAAAAACTCTTAAGTTCATTTAAACCTTTGGACACATCATTTTGGCGACGAGGATCTCAAGAATCCACGAACATGGCAGAAGATAGAGTTGATCAGCAGCCGCAACCGGGAATTCAAGATATAATTCTCAAGATGGCCCAACTTTTACAGCAGATGGCAGCCCAGCAGCAGCCTCAGTATCAAACTCCGGTGCTGATTTTGGAGTCCCTTTCATCGAACATCACCGAGTTTGCCTTCGACGAAGAAAACGGAGTTGCGATCGGACGCTGGTATAACCGCTACCAGGACCTCTTCGAGAACGATGCAGGCCAGCTGAATGATGCGGCGAAAGTACGTCTACTTCTCCGGAAGCTGTACACTCATTTGCACAGCCGCTATCTCAACTACATCCTGCCAAAGCTTCCCAAGGACGTGAGGTTTGAAAACACAGTCAAGATTCTCAATAAAATCTTCAGGCATCAAACGTCAATGTTCCGGAAGCGGTTCAGGAGTCGGCAACGTCAATCGAGCCTGTGAAGATTTTCAGTTCCAGAATCTAACACCGGACCATTTCAAGTGTCTCATTTCACACTCACTATCAGCAACACTCAGCAAGCAGACGCAATGTGCTGAACGAGCGTACGATCGTGCATGTTCCACATGGTAGAGTAAGTGCAATTTCAATTGCTTTCTCAGTCGTAGGGGAAAAAACGGGCTTCAGCTAGCAGGTCTATAAGATCCAGCTCTTCCAAGTTCTTACGGTCTACTCTCATGCTGCAGCAATGTTGATACCAAACTTCCACCACTCCAACAAAATTGTCAATTTCGTAAGAAATTACGAAAGCTTCGGTTTTACGTTTGAACTCTTCCAACGACACGCGTATTACGTTAGTGGGATGCAGCAAGGACAACGCGTAGGCAGGGGCAATATCTTCACCGAACCGGGTTTCCAGTTAGGTTACAAGAGAATCAAGGTAAGGAATTGTCATAGCTCGGTTCCAATACTCCAAGCTAGTTGATGCAGGCGGATTTGCCCGGTACTTTTGCCGCTGCAATGTCCTTGGTGGATCAACTGAAAAACCTGTGCAATTCCACGCAACATAGGGCAAGCATTTCAGTCATTTATTTTTGATCTGGCTGATACCACAGACTAACAGACATAACACTTCGAACAAATTTTCAATAAAATGATCGTTCGGAAGATTTAAGTACTTTTACGTTAGTAACACTAGCACCATCTGCTGCCGTGTTCGCGCTGCGCCTTGTATTTCGACTTCAGCGCCGGCGTACTGCATGTGGAGAACCACAAAATATGTATGAGATCGCATAGTAAATGTATATTCAGCGTTAAATGAATGTCTCACTAATCCATTTTTATAGCATTCACATGTACGATGTTTATAGCAAACTTCAAAGGTGACATCTAGTGAAATCCTTATCAAATAACCACGCTTTTCGCGTGCAGTTCAACCTCATTTTACGTTCCTCTTTAAAGGTCCAGAATTCGAATTAACGCCACTTTTAAACATCATCGCTTTAATCGTTCTAGATCAAAAATTGAAGCTGTAACATATTCTTACACGAAAATGTTCGTAAATGTCGAGAGAATATATGTATTTCTGTAAAAGTTGTCGTTTTCTCAATGATGAATAATGTATTTATCACTCACAAAATAACGTGAAATAGTACAAAAAAAAATCGTAACGTTTAATGTTTAAATCACTTTTTTTTTCTGTGTGAACTAATCACTGCGACCAGAGATTAGATCTTTTGTGATATTACCCAGGTGTTTCCTGTACTCCGCACTTCATATTATTGGCAGTATCACTATTGAAGTAAGTGATACGCTTATCATTCATATCCGTGCTTGTGTGTAAGTTTTACCTTTCCGTTTCAAGCTTACTACTCTACTATACCGAGCCTCTGTCCATCCTAACAATATCGCCTAATTACAATTCCCTGGAGAGAACTTTCATACGTTAGTCACACCAGCATTATTATAATAGGGACTTATTTTTATTAGAAGGAGAGTCAACAGAGGTACTGTAGAATTCAGATTGAAGGAAGGATAACATGGTGGGAAACCTGAGAATAAACCCATTCTAAAGTCCTTTAGCAACCAAATGGCCTGATTTTACTAAGATTCGAACCCACGACCATACGCTTACCAAAGCGGACTCTGTAACCTTGCGGCTACGGAGCTCCCCCTTAAATCACCTTACCACTTTAACCACACAAAATTCGAAGTGATAACATATGACTTTTTATGCTTAAATGTTAATTGAAGCTTAGAGAAGACTTTTAAGGAGAAGTCATTGTTATCTGTTACTTAAGTAATAATTAAGATATTAATACACAAAACTATGCAAGACACACAAAATCATGATTTCTTTTCTAGCCTCTGACAGATAATAAAAACGAAGACTTGCATTTTTTTTACAATAAATTTTTCGTTGATGTTCAGGAAAGATAATTGTGCGATAACACTGCGAAGAAAAAGTAAATTCTGATTTTTTTTGTGCACACAACATTTATTTGACACGGTAGAACACAAATTAACAAATTAAGACCTAAATTCTGATGTTCATTATTTATTGTTGTGTTAAGGGGCCATCCACATACCACTTGGACAGCTTGGGGGGGTCTGTGTAATGTCCACGGTCCATACAAAATTTTTAGAATTTATATGGGCAGTTGTCCAGTTGTTCAAAATCGTTAAAAATCTGTTCACGTGGTATGTGGATGGCTCCTAACCGTAATGACCATTCATCACTAATTTATGAAGAAAAACTTACATTATCGATTATTTAAAAGTCGTGCATCAATTTGACGCATGATCATCTTTTTATGCACATTCAAAAAAATGTGTTTTGTTCGTGTTTTGATAATAGCTATGAGCACCAAAATTCACAGGAATCGTTGAAAGCTACAGTCTTTTTAGGGCACCTATTTCTAGCTTTCGGGCAGCACTTTATATCGCTTTTGTCGACCAGTGTTATTGGTCGCTTTTTTCTGGTCAACGATATCACGGCACATTTGGGTTTTTTATGTTTAGTTACTCACGGATTTCAGATTTTTATATATCAGCTTAAAGAGTGTAATTTTCTGAGCAAAAAATTTGTAGTAAAAATCTGCATGCAATTCTTCCTTGCAGAATATATTGAAACAAATCAACATTTTTTGCTTTAGCTTTATTCTTCTTGGTTTCGAACTTATAATTAGACGATAATCAAATATATTAACTGAACACGTTACTGTTTATTCATTTTTCTCTACGTGATGTTTATATGATCTGTTTTATGTTTTTGTTAAATTTTTCTTTCAAAGTTTTCGTTAATTCAATATAAGTAGCTCCTCATGGTCTGCAACGATGGTTTTTTTTAATTGAGCTCATTAGCCTAGGGCCATTCGATTCCTGGCTAATTGACTTGTTACAAACAAATATTGAAAACATGCGTTCTACACAAGCCGAAAACGTAGCATTACTAAAAACAATCGCAAATGATCTCTTGATCTTAGTAACGGAAACATGAATTTATCACCCCACCTGGTGGTGTCCGTCCAGATTTAGATTCGAAAAATCGAACAAAAACAATTGGTCGCACAATAAAATAAAATATACACGGAAAACGAAAAGTACCCATTTTCATGTCGATTTCACTCAACGGCGTCGTTCCGTGCAGGGAGCCACTTTTGAGTGGTTTTTAGATTAATTCAATAGAAGGTATATAGCACTAAGAGTAATAATACGTAAAAAATACCCAACGTTTAGTTCAATCTTTTAAACTATGCCTTGGGTAGGTTTCAGTTAATTTCATTCGATTGAATTAATATTATATAATAATCTATTAAATCTATCTCAAAACCTACTCACGTACCTTCTAATTTGGTGTAGGGGTAAGCGGGGTAAGACCGCCCCCTTAAGCAATTCTGTTTATACAAAAAAAAGTTGCGGCTGCAATTTCATTTTTTCTTCGCTCAGAGGTTCTTCTATTCAATACCCGCATTTAAAAAATAAGAACTGAAATATTTTTGTTTATTTTCCAGCTTTTTTTTAAATTTTAAAAAATCATTGAAAATGTGCAGATCTTTTCATGCGGGGTAAGCCCGCCCACCAGCGGGGTAAGATCGCCCACCATTTTTTAAGGATAAACAATATTTTTAGGGCCGAAACGGTTGATTCTATCGGTATAGTGTCTCTGAAAAAGTTGTAGATGGTATTTTTTTCTTTTTAAATGAAATATACACTGTGAAAACTCTGAAAAAAAAAAATTTTTTTCTAAGTTTTAACTTATTTTGTTTTCTGATTATTCAAGTTCAAATCAATGTTTAGGTAACTTTTTTGGTTTTCAAAATAAATAGATTTTTCAGAATTGGGGTTTTTCAAGATATTGAATTCATAATATACCTATCTTTAAGCTAAAAATTAAAACTCTTTAAACCTATCTGTATGATTCTTTTGAAGACTTATTATGTATAGAAAAATACTAATAATTATTATTTCTTTTATTTATATTTTCAATTTTTTTTTTTTTTTTTTTTTGAAGAACAGAATTACCAACGACTCTATACACCAAATAAACCGTAAAAAAAATTCTTCACAAAAATTGAGCTATTAATATTTCTATTACTCCATGATCCAACAACCATAAAATTTTAGCTTACCTTTTGTAGATTTTACAGGCAAAAACATGTTTTTTCCAAAAATATTTAAGAAAAATATATTTTTAATTCTATTTCTATATTTTTTCTTTAAATTTTTTTAGAGTGTGTACTTTTTTCGAAAGTAAAAAACTACTATTTTCAATTCTGCCGGAGACGTCATACCTATCAAACACACCGTCCTGGCTCTAAAATTATTTTGGTTCATTAACACCATTTTCACACAGGTTTACTTTTTTCAAAAATAAGTCTTGTTAAAATATATTACTAGAAAAGCTTAAACCAAATCGAAAATGGTCGATTAACATCGATGTCTTATGTGGCTTGAAGTTGCTTTACTGATCCTGTAAATATTCCCTTTGTAGTGTCCAGGCATTTGGGTCTTGAAGTAAAACAACAAGCAGTTGGATTCGTGGCGGTTTTACCCCTTGTATAGTGGGCGACTTTACCCCCAGTGGAACATTTTCATATTTGAACGAAAAAGTAGTCAAAATACAAGATTACTCACGGCCTTCGATGTTTCCGAAAGAAGATAGATTCAGGCAAGCGATTAAACGTATATTCACGAACAAAACAATAGATTTTTAGACCGAAAAACCTTAAGTCCCGTTGCCGCAAAACAATAGCGCATTGACTGGTTGCCAGCTGAAAGGTTGTTTTTGATTATTTCTGCGACCGTTCGTGCACTATCAAAAAAGAAAAACGTGCAAAATGTTTTGTAATTATACTGTTATAGACACGTTAAAGAAATTTTTCAATTATTTTATAACTAGGTAGTAAAACTACGGTGGGAGGTCTTACCCCGCAGGGCGGTCTTACCCTGTTTACCCCTAACTGGCTTTATTAGATTCCCCTTTAAGTGCCTCCGTTCCTAGCTCCATTCTCACAATGCAATTTTAATCTTCTTCTTGATTGGCGGCTATTATTCAAAAACAGAAGCACAAAAGCACATTCTTCACCTAATATCACTAATTTATAACCAAAATTACCAATATCAAAGATATCTCTGCCACTTTCGCGAAATCAATTTTTTTACGCGGGTTATGAATTTTCAACCAGTTTGATTTTTCATCCAATATTGGGTTTAAACTACTCATTATTGACTTTTTGTCAAAACACCATCATTGAGTAAAATCATGTTTAAAGTAAATTAAGTTGAAATGACTCAGCAATAGCATTGCAAAACTACCCAACACGTACGTTCTATAAGGTTTACATCATTTCAGGTAGTTTGTACACTCCGGTTGGGTAGATTTCGTTTTCCGTGTACAAGATGATAATGGCAAACTAGATCAGTGACATCTAGTGCATTTCATCTAAAGCTTTTCGCTGAAGTTACTCTTTCACGCGGTGTTTGCACGTGTGCTATTTAACAAAGATTTAAGAATTAACGCAATTTTTAAGAGTGTCGCACAAATGTCCAATTGCTCAATTCCTGAATATTGTATTATTCACTAAACCTTGTATTGATTTCTTTATTTCCATCTTTATTCGCAGATGAAATTTACTCTGCCCTTGCCCGTATCTCCATCGTAAAAAATAACATTAGTGTACTCTGTAAAGCTCCGTGCTTGTGTTGTTAGCCGCCCTTATTATAGCAAACTAAACAGAGCCGCCGTTAACGCTACAGCCGCTGCGTTTGAAATTGAGTCTGTCTGCTTGCCGGAACAGCACGACACAGATTAATTTATTCATTTAAGATTCATGCACTGGTGTGCAGTAGTAAAATTGAAAAAAATCAATAAAAGTCATCGTTTAGATTATTTTAAAAGGAATTTTGTGTTCATTATAATATATCGTTAATTTGTTCTGCATTTTATTTTCAAGAATAAATAATTTTCCGGCAACTCTGCCACTGTTACTGTCAATGATAAGTGTGTGTCATTTGTATTGGCGTTGACGGTGTTGCTGATATTTGTTTGGTTTCTGCGTGCGAAAAAGAAAGAAGGAAATATTTTTGCTTTTGTCATCACGCACATTTTGACAATTACATACGAGAGTTCACGTAGGTGCGAACAGCCTTCGAAATCTCTTTCAACGCGAATAAACCGAATACCTAAAGCAGGCAGTGTTGTTGAAATTCGTTCATTAGTCAGCTGGGAGTTGCTTTGCTTTGTTACTCTGTGTACTGTGCTGTGTTTTGAACTGCATTTATCAAACTGCTGATGTTTTTCATTTTACATCCACCCCGTTAGTAGGTATGACCTAGAAGATTGCAAATCTGTTGTTATCACTAGAAGGCGATCGCATTGTCGATGGCTTGGAGCATTTCATCTCTCCTCGGGTGCGCAAAGTTTCGTTGAAAATTATTACCACGAAGTGAAAGTTTCGTTTTGAATTTGATCGATCCTTTGGATTATTACGGTCCTGTTAAATGGGTTATGCAACTGGCAATACCCACAGACCTTTGCTGCCACTGCAGGACGAGGAGGAAGACGATAGCGAAGTGGCATTTGTTGACGACAGCAATTATGCGGGATCGATCAATGCTGGCGCGGAGGAAAATATTCCCACGACAAAGACGGTGGGAACAAAGAATGCAGCAAGAAGCCGTAGAGCAGACGACGGCAGCCTCCGTATTGCCCCCGTTGATAAGTACAACTTCACCTACGCAGTATTTTATTTGCTCGGAATGACGACGTTGCTGCCGTGGAATTTTTTTGTCACTGCTGAAGAGGTATTTTTTTCATACTTAATTCTGTTAAAATTTCGTCGATAACTGTTTACTTTATTCTAGTATTGGCAATATAAATTCCGTAACATATCAAGCAACGACACCAGCGTGCTAACGCCTCGCCAGTTAGAATTCCAGTCGGATCTCAGCATAGCGGCCTCGGTACCGAGCACATTATTCTTGATACTGAACGCTTGCTGCGGTCACCGGGTTCCGCTGCACGTGCGAATGGCCGGTTCGCTGGTTATGATGTTTTTAATTTTCATCTGGACGACGACGTTAGTTCAAGTTGACACCGACCAGTGGCAGGACACATTCTTTCTTATCACAGTTTGCTCGGTCGTTGTCGTCAATGGTGAGTGTTTGGTGTATTGCAAATGACTAACACTGATAATCAATTTTGTTTCTTCCAGCGTTTTCCGCCATCATGTCCGGCGCTCTGTTCGGAATCGCCGGACAGTTCACGTCGGATTACATGACGGCCGTGGTTAGTGGTCAATCGTTGGGAGGAATCTTCACTGCCGCCGTAGATGTTATCGCGTTATCATTCGGAGCGCCTCCGACAACAACCGCCTTTGTGTTCTTCATCATCGGTACACTGGTACTGTTGCTTTCCCTTGTTCTGTACCTGATTATGGCGAAGACACTATTTTTCAAATATTACACCTCGTCACGAACGCTGATGAAGAGCTCACTAGACGTAGACGAGATGTCCAGAGAGCTGCTTCCTCGGCAGAATCCTACGTTCATTGGAGTACTGAGGAAAATTTGGCTGTTTGGATTTGCCGAATGGCTGGTTTTTGTTATCACACTATCGATCTACCCGGCGGTGACGATCTTGGTTGGATCACAGAGTCAGTCCCATCTATGGTCGAATGTGTATTTCCTACCGGTCGTGAACTATTTACTGTTTAATACCGGCGATTACATTGGTAGGGTATGTGCGGGTATGATCGAGTGGGTAAGTATCACCTAAATCAGTCCATTGTACAGCACCATTCAATAATGATTTTCTTTATCAGCCCTCTAACAGTCCGTTCCTGATTAGCATTCTGTCAATCGCTCGAATCGGATTTGTACCGATCATGCTACTATGCAACATTAAACCGCACCACAACTTCCCCGTCCTAATCCATTCGGATTACATATTCATCGCGTTGATGGCCGGATTTGCGCTCTCTAACGGATATATTACTAATATCGCGTTGATCGGGGCGCCAAAGGCAGTTGATCAATCGGAGAAGGAGCTTGCATCTTCGACAATGGCCGCCTTTCTTGGTATCGGTTTGGCATGTGGATCGACGATTAGTTTTATGATCATCGAGATGATCAAATAGGATCATCATGCACAGGTTACTTTTTCAAGCCCGACTTAGAGGCTAATTCGTACACTGCTAGATCTGCGATATTTACGCTAAGAAGATATATAAATAGGTAATGGGTTAATTGCCAAAAAAGCAATTACTGTAAGGTAAGATAATCGCTTATATGTTGCGAGCTTAATGCTAGACATACCGATAACATATTCAACTAGAAAAATATTTAAAAACGGAACAGATTATATTGACCATAATTACAAGAAATTAGCATGACTGATTCTTCCATATCACGATCGACCTTTGCATGGTAGTTTAAATAAATGCGATTGTACTGTTGCATCATTCGCGTAACCACAGATGAATCATGTAAGCGTGCCTATTGTGATAGGAACAAAGCAAGCGAAAAGACGCAGAATGCGATTGTAAACAGAAACACAATCAATGAGGTTATTGGGTGTGCGTTGTTTGACATGGAAAGTCAAAGCACGTGCGCTAATGAATAGATAGATGGGTAAGGCTTCTGTTACATGTGGTCAAGGACGAAAGTCCGCGTTGATGAATGGTTGTGTTTTCTAAGCAAGTTCTGATAATTTTGAATCTTGCTACATATGAGAGGATTTGTGTATGTTTTACGTTTGTATCTAATCGTACAATCTGTATTATCAAGCTTATATTGGTATTTCATTATTATAATCGTAAATTATGGTATTCTAGCTTCGGCATATGATCTCTATCCCAAGCAGCACCTGCAACATGTTTGGAAATGAGACTGCCCAATATTTGTTGTTTTATGGCTTTTTTAACGGTGCAAGAAACTTTTCCGGTTACTCTGAAATAATTTAAAAGAATTGAGCAACATTATGTTATTTACGTGCACCATTCTCGTAATAGAACACTAGAAATTGCTTAGAAGTTCTCTGCAATCTAGTTCCAACTGCATATTTCATGATGCTTTTAAAAAACGGTAATGTTACATGATGTCGCATATTGTTGTTTCACAAATGTTTTCTTTTTAGGAAAGCGAACTAGTGATGAAAATGTATAGCAACATCTTATTGAACCATATATTTGCTAGAATTACCACACAATGAACAGCCATCTTAAATATAAATGAATGATAAATGATTTCTGTTGGAAATATGGCTTTATTATTTCATATTTCGCATGATTAACACTGCATATTCACTGAGCAAGGTTTTCTGAACTATCTTTTCCCAAAACATTGTTTATAATTTGACGAATTTGAACCATAAAATTTTCTTCTACAATACTTTATAAGAGGCGCGCGATTAATTACGAAGTAAAAACATTTTTTGCACGGTAAATTTTTAATCGCCGGTATACCTATTAAAAGTGTAAGGGGAGAAAAATTTCGATATATGAGGTTTTTTATAATGTATGTAGTTATATGAAACTTCGCGACACCATCACCGAATAATAATGAGAGCTTAAAGGTAAACAAAATAATTTTATATTTCTCCTCTCTTTACTTAATATGCTGCAGCGGTTATCGATGCTGATGATGATTTCACATAGCACTGTGAGTGGCATATAGGCTCCACCTTTTGCTCTTTTTTGTTTATTTACAAGTTGAATAAAAGTAACGGATGCGAATTATTACAATCTTTGAATGCTGCATTGAGAGTTGCATTTGCTTGATTGCAACAATGTGTGCTGCTTGGGATGATCTGACGTTATAGATGTAAGTAGTAACGATATTCTTTTACAAAACGAAATATTGTCTCAGTAACGATGAAACGCGGTTGGCAAATGGTTGGACACGTGTAACGTGAGACCCTAATGTGGTCATTCACCTCTGTCCAGCAACTCCTATCCCAACCTCCACGAGGTGCCGACCGGGATACGAGTAACCTTAGCGGAGATAGGGTAACCGACCCCCGGTGGAAACTATGATCGTATGCTGACTGGGAAGGGGGTCGTACGCGATTGTGTTAGGGGCGGCGTACAACAGCGTCTGACCTGGAGTGGGCAGCTGAATTATGGAGTGCTGCTACACCTAAGAAGGCAGCCCCATCAGCAGGATGTAGGCATCACGACCCTGGTATGGTAGTATACCGAAACCTTTCTTTCAACCACGAAAAACGAAATTAGAAGGCTACTAACACGGAAAAAGATTAAGGTAAACGATTGGAAATTGAGTACTTGAAACGTCCAATCTCTCAATGAACCGGCGCGAGCAGTCTTGCTTGCTCGAGAACTACAGCGGCAGGGAGTCGAAATCGCAGTGATTCAGGAGATTCGGTGGTCAAATTCTGGAGAAAGGGAACTACGCAGTGGCGTCGGGTCCACCTGTGCAACATGTGCACTGCACAGATACCCCCTATTCCCTAATATCCAAGCATGTGCAATTATCGAAATATTGTTACCTACAAAAACAAGTAAGCATACTAGCGAAACCCCTCAATTTGAAGCATCAAACACTTTGGTTTGTTTTTTTTATTTCATGTTAGTAAAAGGACTTGAATCAGTGTTTGGTGCACATGTGACAAAATTAGCCACGCGACGCCTCTAGAATTTCGTGCAGTAGACCCTGTTGCACGCATTTCCTTCGAGTACCACATCTAATACAGTGGCATTCCGACTACAGCGGAACGCGGCGTCGGTTTTGTAGTGCTGGGAAATCAGTGAACAAGAGTAATCCGGTCTTTAACTGCAGTGTAATCAACATCTTCGCACCGACAAACAACAAATCCGATGAAGTCAAAGATGAGTTCTATGAGCAAATCTATGACGAGTGCCCAAAACATCACGTAAAAGTCGTCATCGGAGACGCAAACTCACAGGTTGGGAGGCAAAAATTCTTCCGTCCGGTCATTGAAAGGCACAGCCTCCACTCGTCAACCAATGAAAACGGCCTGAGCTGATACATTTTGCTGCGGCCAAAGGAATGACGATATGTAGCTCCTACTTTCCACGTTTAAACATTCGGAAACACACCTGGAGGCATCCAAACGGAGAAGCCTGCTCCCAGATCGATCACGTACTGATTGACGGTCGGCACTTTTCGGATGTTACTGATGTTAGGTCTTTTCGGGGACCAAACATTGACTCTGACCATTATCTCGTCGTTTGTAAGATCTGTACACGGTTGTCGAACGTGCTGAAATCTCGCACAGAGGGAACGACGCGTTTCAACATTCAGCGGTTGAAAGCTGATGGCCTGGCAGCAGAATACGCCAGAGAGCTGGATCAACGGATCGTAGAACAGCAGGGGGAAGGAGTGGAAGACATAAATGGGCTGTGAAGCAGTATCCACGGTGCCATCGAAACGACTGCGAGAGAGGTGGTAGGTACGAAGCGTGGAAGACAGCGTAACGGTTGGTTCGATGCAGAGTTTCAGAGAGCGACAAATGAGGAGGTGCTAGGAGCCGCAAGCTCACTGCGGCTACGCGTCAGAACAGAGAGAGGTACAGGGGGGCAAGAGCTGCCGAAAATAGAGTCCACCGTCTGAAGAAGCGCGAATGCGAGGAGCAGGCGCTCGCCAGCGCAGAGGTCAGCTATGCTAGAAACGACGTGTGGAGCTCCTATAGAACAGTCAACAGAGTCAGAAGCAGGAATTTCCCTGTGCCGGTCATGTGTAATAACAAGGACGGCAACCTGTTTACTGATAAACCGACGGTTGCAACCAGGTGGAAGGAGCATTTTCGCTATTGAACGGTGAGGTGCCGGATGAGCAGAGCAGGATGACGATCATGAGTGACGAACAAGCTGTGGAGCCACCAACACAGGAGGAGGTGAAAAAGGCATTAGTGAGCTGAAAACGGCAAGGCCCCTGGAAAGGACGGTATCCCGGTCGAACTTCTAAAAGCGGGGACCGCCCAACAAACAATTGGGCTGAATAAAACAGCTAATAATTTTTAAAATAGCTGAATAAAGTCTGCATACAGGTGAAATGGATTGCCACAACGCTCAGGTTGATTTATCAGCTAAACTAACAATAAATTCAGGTTAAAAAAACTTGTGAAATACCCCACGCCATTATTTAATTGTTAGCTGGTCAAGCGCTATTTCGATTTAAAAAATAGCTATTAGACAACATCAATTAAACACTGAGCAAACTGGTTGAATAAACGCTTCTAGATCCTTCCCAAGAAACATTTTTTGGATAAAAAAGCGCTCTTATAACTAATCTTATTCAGCTGACTGAACTGAACATAGGTCGAATATTGTATATCTTAGTGTTTAATCAGCTTTTAATCAGTCGATTTTGGAGAACTAAATCAGCTACTTGTTACATTCGGCTTCTTAAATAGCTGAACAAGGGCTTCATAAGAAATAACTCAGCCATTTGAACAACTTTTATACATGCTGATCGATTCTGTAGAAGCGATTATTCATTCTTTGTACAGCTTGTAGAAAAACTCCTTCACAGCCAACAATAGCTGGCTTATAGTTTAAATAAGCGCCTTTGTGACAATTCCATGGCTAAAATTGTACATTCTGTCTTTCTGAAGAAGTGCCTTTTCAGCTTTATATGATATGATATGATGCAAACGCTGAAACGCTTGTTCAGCTACAATTCAGTATATATATATATATATATATATATATATATATATATATATATATATATATATATATATATATATATATATATATATATATATATATATATATATATATATATATATATATATATATATATATATATATATATATATATATATATATATATATATATATATATATATATATATATATATATATATATATATATATATATATATATATATATACAGCCAATGTAAAATTGTTTATGAAATAAACTGGAACTAGATGTACGGGTTACATCGATACGTATACATGTATGTCAAGATAGACGAATCGGCAACGCGTTCTACCAGCAACCTCAAGAGCATGAGTTCGAGATTCGAGACTGGCAGTAAAGTAATTGGATACTAAAAAGGTAATTTTCACTAACAGTAATATAAAAATGAACGATTGAAAATACACACAAAAATGCAAAAAATCGAAAGATTTAGATGTCTTCGAATCGCCTAAACAATAAAAAAATTGTCTAATTAACACTTGCGTACCCGACGGAATGACAGTTAAATTCTTTTACCTGTCATTCCGTAAGATCTGAACCGATTTCGATCGAACCTTTTTCGAAAGATCACAAATTTATTCTAGTTTTTTGGATAGTAGGAGACCTTTCGAAATTTTCCGTTGTTCCGGATTTATCGAGAGGAACCGTGGGGTAAGTACCCTTTAGATTAAAAACGATAGCACCTTGCTTGCGATATATCAAAGTTTTTGCAAAATAACACTGTTAACGATCATTATTTGGCCACTTGGACGACTAATGGCCGTTCCTGTCCGAGTTCTTTGAAATGCCGCAAGCTAGGTTTCGGAACCATTTCCAGAACCGATTTCCGGAACTCGGCCAGTAGTGCCCAAAACATGCCCAAAATGGCCAAATACCGATCGCCAATAGAGTTGTTTTGCAAAAACTTAAAGTTTGATATGTCGCAAGCAAGGTTTCGTTATCATTTTTAATTTAGCCTGTGTCTCTGACTTACTCCACGGTTCCCCTCGAAAAATCCGGAACAACGGAAAATTTCGAAATGTCCCCTATTGTCCATGGAGTTGTCATACATGCGCTTTTTTAGACTATTAGCCAGCTACTGTTCTACAAGCTGTACAAAGAATGAATAATCGCTTCTACAGAATCGATCAGCATGTATAAAAGTTGTTCAAATGGCTGAGTTATTTCTTACCAAGCCCTTGTTCGGCTATTTAGGAAGCCGAATGTGACAAGTAGCTGATTAAGTTCTCCAAAACCGACTGATTAAAACTGATTAAACACTTAGAAATACAATATTCGACCTATGTTCAGCCGTCAGTTGAATAAGATTAGTTATAAAAGCGCTCATTTAGTCAAAAATTGTTTCTTGAGGCGTGCGGCTGTACTATGCGGATGAACAAATGCTAAACGACTGCTCCCTTTCCACCTCAAGTCAAAAAAAATCACACACCGTCGCATAAGTTGCACATGTTACAAGTTTTTTCAATCTCCAATTCATCCGGTGGGCGTGTATTAGTTCGCTTATTGTATGCATACGGAGTAGCGATAAAATATGACAAGAGCTGCCAAGCAACATTTTCCCCGTCATAGAGTATGCAAACGTTGATGAATTCAAAGACTTGAAATGCGCCTTAAAATGACATCACGATCTGTAAACTGCGTTAGAGAAAAATAAAAACATTCGCTTTCTTGCAAGCTATTTACAGCACATAGTCATGGTCAGACAGAATTACATATTTCCATTTCAAGTTAACACTGGGGGACGAAACGAAAGTGTTTTTAATTGGACATTTGAGGTTGACGGTTGAGATTCTGATTATGTGTGGATGAAGGGAGACAAAAATGAACCAGATCGTTGCATCAATACAAATGCAGCGAGTGAAGTCTTGCCAACACATGCATTGCGGTGCTTGGCTGTATGTTCTCCTGCAGAAACACATACAAGCGTGTGGCCGTCATAATTTTTATTACTTTTTGTTTGTTACTTTTTGTTTGTTACTTTTTGTGGTTGATGAATTCGTTTATCTTGGTACGCTTGTGACATGTGAAACCGATATGAGCCGTGCAGTGAAACGACGAGTTGCAGCTGCAAACAGGGCCTACTACGGACTACGTAACCAGCCAGGTCCCGTATTTTGCAAACTCACACAAAACTAGCGCTGTATAGGACGCTGATACTTCAGGTGGCCCTTTACGGACATGAATCAAGGACGCTGAAGGAAGCTGATCGACGAGTACTCGGAGTTTTTGTGCGTAAAGTTCTGTGGTCGATACTTGGCGGTAAACTGGAAGATGGAGTGTGGTGCAGACACATGAATTTCGAATTGTACCAGGTATACAAACATGCTGATATAGGGAAGGTGATACAGTGGGGCAGGCTTCAGTGGACTGGACATGCAAACGCCAAAACTATCAGGCAGGCCGTCGATTCCGTGGTACACACTTAATCAAAAATAAGTCGTTCGGTAATTTTTTTAACAATAATCCATTGGTAAAGTGAAATAATACCGATATTCCTGCGAAAAAGCATCAAGTCAACGACTGTCCTGTAAAATCTGTAAGTTTTACCATAATTTTGTCAATTTTTACCGAAATATTTGCTTAATTCTACAATCACCGAAATCTGTATAACTTTTTACCGAACAATCTGTAAAAATGCCAAATTGTGAATCTGGCTGAAAATATGAAAATTACAGACTCCTCGGTTGGTGGTTTCACTGTTCGGTAATTTTCAGAAACTCCGAAGATTTCACCAAACGTTCAGCTGTTGAGATTCCTGTGAAATTTTACCGAATACAGGGTTTTTTTTTTTTTTTTAGTGTGTAGGCCTCGCACGCAATAGATATGCGCGGTGAAAGAAGATGCACGATCTGCTGGTGTACAAGGAAAGTGGAGAACGGCTGCCCAAGACAGTAGAAGCTAGACATCTCTTATTCGTTCAGCCCTTTTTTTTTGTCCTCTTTTTCGAATTTTTCATTTTACCATCTACGCCACGCCACCTCATTATTGTGTTAGTTCTCTCCGTAGGTATTTAAGACAATCACACGTTTTGACTTTCTCCTAGAAAGGTATAGCAATCACTGGAAAAAAAACAAAGGTATAAAAGTGCTCCAAAGGGTAGAATCTCGTATATCAATCGACTTAGTTCGATGAGCTGAGTATTTTCTGTATGTGTGTGGTCCCCCCATCTCGCTCGATTTTCTCAGAGATGGCTGGACCGATTTTCATGAAACTAATTGCAAATGAAAGGTCTAGTTGCCCCATAAGACCCTATTGAATTTTATTATAATCGGATTTTTAGTTTCGAGGTTATATATCAAAGTGTGAAAATAACAAAACTTCATTATCTCAGAAACTAAACAACCGATTTGAGCAAAATTGGTATCAAAAGAACAGGCTTGTTTTTTTGAACCGTTTGTAAAATAATTTCATAATGATTGGATATGTAGTTCAAAAGTTATGTAAAGAAACGTGTTTTAAAGACTGTTTAAACTCACTCACTTTCTCAGAGATGTCTGGACCGATTTCCACAAAATTAGTGTCATATGGATGGTCTTGTTATCTCATAAGATCCTATTGAATTTTATTGTTATTGGACTTTAGCTTTGTCCGTTATGTATAATAATGGGAAATAGGCTATGACAAGAAACATGTTTCTAAGACTGCTTGAACTCACCCACTTTTCTCAGAGATGGATGGACTGATTTTCACGAAATAAGTTGCAATAGAAAGGTCTAGTTGCCTGATAAGACTCTATTGAATTTTATTATACTCGGACTGTAACATTGTCTTTTATGTATCAAAATGTAAAAGTTATGAAACTCCATTATCTCAGAAACTACACAACCGATTTGTACAAAATAGGACTGTCTGATCAGTGTAATCGGACTTTTATTTGATTCATTATGTGTTAAATTTAAAAAATATTGGAAGTCTATTCTCTCAAAGATTACATGACTTGTTTAAAGAAAACAGGAGTTAAACGAACGGGTAGTTCCTCAAACTTACAAAGAACCAAAACCCAAAGGCTGTTTAAAACTAGCTGCTTTGACCAAAGTTCGAAATTAGGAGTCATTATGATAGAAAAACTTTTTATTCAGTACGTAATATTACGTCAAATTTCAATTACTATGCTCCAATTATTCCTTCAAATACAACATCAATATTCTAAAATCCAAAGATACCTTTATTGGATTATATTTGGCAATTGAAGGATGTTTTTAAGAAAAAGGAAGTCGCAAATTCGGATTTCAAAATAAAATAAGGAGTTGATTCCTCTGAGCATCATCCCAGGTACTGAAAAACGCACATTGCGTAGTGTTTGTCCCTTTTAGACTGGTTTCCAGAAACCTGAAGCTACTGTCTAGTAATTTAAAATGGCGTCTGAAGATGATTTCTGGCCTTCGGGTGTCATACCGCTACCCCAAATCGTATTGGATAATTTTTTTTTTTTTTTTTTTTTTAAGGGGGGATTTGTTAGTAGCTTAAGTATTTATGATAAATATTAGTAAATAATGAGTATGTGTGTCCAATCACAAATGGTGACTTCTCAACACTGTTAGAAATTTGTAATTTTAATTGTTAGGATTTGTTTGCTTTCGCAATTAGGACTTATCATTCGTAGGGATTTAAACCTACTTGTCAGAAAAGGGGAAGTAAACTTACAACTAACTTAATTGCTAACTTATTGGCTATAAAGAGAGCTTATCGTAGCAATTGAGGATTGCAACGATTTTTGTCGAAAATTGTTAATAATTTTATTTGACATAGCTTCTAATGGTTCAACACCAGTAAGTCTATGTAATTCGAGTGTACCAAACCAAGGAGGACGCTTCAAAATCATTTTCAGAATTCTGAATTCTTATTCTGAATCCTTTGGAGCGTTTTCTTCCTTGTTGAACAGCAACTTGACCAGATCGGTACAGCATAAAGCATTGCTGGTCTAAAAATTTGTTTGTAAATCAAAAGTTTGTTCTTTAAATAAAGTTTAGAATTCCTGTTAATGAGAGGATATAAACATCTCGTATATTTGATGCACTTGGCTTGTATACTCTCAATGTGCTCTTTGAAAATAAGTTTTTTATCATAAATTAGTCCCAAGTACTTAACCTTGTCGGACCAACTTAAAATAACCCCATTCATCTTGACAACGTGATTATTGTTTGGTTTGAGGAAAGAAGCCCTAGGCTTATGCGGAAAAATTATCATTTGAGTTTTAGAAGCATTGGGAGAGATTTTCCACTTTTTCAAGTAGGAAGAAAAAATATCTAAACTTTTCTGCAATCGACTGCATATGACACGAAGACTTTTTCCTTTTACGGAAATGCTTGTGTCATCGCAGAACAATGACTTTGTGCATCCTGGAGGCAAATCAGGAAGATCTGAAGTGAATATGTTGTACAGGACTGGACCCAAGACTGAGCCTTGAGGTACACCTGCTCTGACAGGAAATCTATCAGATTTTGAATTCTGATAGACAACCTGCAGAGTTCGATCAGTAAGATAATTTTTTAAAATTTTGATTAGGAAAATTGGAAAATTAAAAGTTTGCAATTTCGCAATCAAACCTTTATGCCAAACACTGTCGAATGCTTTTTCTATGTCTAAAAGAGCAGCTCCAGTGGAATAACCTTCAGATTTGTTAACTCGTATCATATTAGTAACTCTGAGCAATTGATGAGTTGTGGAATGCCCATGGCGAAATCCAAACTGTTCATTTGCAAAAATTGGATTTTCGTTGATGTGTGACATCATTCTGTTAAGAATAATTCTCTCAAACAGTTTACTTATTGAAGAAAGCAAACTGATTGGTCGATAACTTGAAACTTCTGCTGGGTTCTTATCCGGTTTTAAAATGGGAGTAATTTTTGCATTTTTCCATAATTTGGGAAAATATGCAATTTTGAAGCAGCAATTGAAAATTTTCACTAAAAATTCCATTGTGCTCTCAGGGAGATGTTTGATTAGTATATTAAAGATTCCATCGTCACCAGGTGCTTTCATATTTTTGAAATTTTTAATAATTGATTTAATCTCATTTAAGTTAGTTTCAATTATTTCTGCAGGTAAAAAATTCTGGGAAGAAATTAAAACAAATTGACGTGTGACTTCATTTCAATTGGACTCACAAAATTCAAATTTGAGTTATGAACACTCTCAAACTGCTGAGCAAGTCTTTGAGCCTTTTGTTCATTGGATACAAGAAAACGTTCACCATCTTTTAAAACTGGAATAGGCTTTGAAGGTTTCTTAAGAATCTTCGACAGCTTCCAAAATGGTTTTGAATATGGTTTCAATTTTTCAACTTTAGTCTCAAAATTTTGATTTCTCAGAAGAGTAAATCTATGTTTAATCTCTTTCTGTAAATCTTTATAAATAGTTTTAAAAACAGGGTCACGAGAACGTTGATATTGACGTCTGCGGACATTTTTCAAACGAATTAGAAGTTGAAGATTTTCGTCAATTATTGATGAATCAAATTTCACTTGAGCCTTTGGAACAGAATAATTCCTGGCATCAACAATTGCACATTTTAATGCTTCCAAAGCGGAATCAATATTCACTTCGTTTTGCAAATCAAGCTCATTATTGAAATTTCTCTCAATATGAGTTTTGTATCTTTCCCAATTAGCCTTGTTATAATTAAAAACAGAGCTCATAGGGTTTAAAACTGATTCATGTGATAAAGAAAAAGTTATTGGAAGATAGTCAGAATCAAAGTCAGCATGTGTGATCAAATCACTACATACATGACTTTGATCTGTTAGCACCAAATCAATTGTTGAAGGGTTTTTTACAGAAGAAAAGCATGTAGGACTATTCGGAGACAAAATAGAATAGTATCCTGAAGAACAATCATTGAATAAAATTTTGCCATTGGAATTACTTTGAGAATTATTCCATGAACGATGTTTAGCGTTAAAATCGCCGATTATGAAAAATTTCGAACGATTTCTGGTGAGTTTTTGTAAATCACCTTTAAAATAATTTTTGAGCTCGCGTGTGCATTGAAATGGTAAATATGCTGCGGCAATAAATAAAATCCCAAGTTCAGTTTGAACTTCAACTCCCAATGTTTCAATAACTTTCGTCTCAAGATGGGGAAGAGCACGATGTTTGATTCGGCGATGAATAACAATTGCAACTCCACCGCCGGAACCCTGAATCCTATCATATCTATGAACCACGTAATTGGGATCATATTTTAATTTTATGTTAGGTTTCAAAAATGTTTCAGTAATAATTGCAATATGCACATTATTTACTGTTAAAAAATTAAAAAGCTCATTCTCATTGGCCTTCAATGAGCGAGCATTCCAATTTAATATTTTAATTGTTTTATTTAAAATCATTGCTAAATTTTAAATTAGAAACAATTTTAATAGTAAATGTTGTGCCTATTTGAATGGCTTCAAACATTGATTTTGCCTGCAACATGGCGTTCATAAGATCGAACATTGCCTGTTGCAAAAAAGAAAGTTTACCTGCCGTAATAGGCCCCAGGCAGTTGACATTAGAAAAAATATTTTCGGCAGCAATATTAGCTGGAGTAATAGGTGTAAAATTATTTTCTAGCGTGTTTTGCTTACCCATATTAACGGTCATTTTCGAACTACCAACACTAGGCGGTATAATGTTCGAACTACCTGTAACCTGTGCATATGTTAAACGGGTATGCAAAGGAGTAGGTAAACTATGCGTCACTGGTACGCTTGGAGAATTTTGTTTTGAAGTTGGTTTTAATTGAGAAATTGAATTTTGTTTACCTTGCCTTGCCTTAACAATTGCTAAACGGACTGGGCATTGATAAAAATTTGACATATGGTTACCGTTACAATTCGCACAGCGAAAATTTTTACTCTCTTTCACAGGACATGTGTCCTTTTTGTGAGAAGAGTCTCCACAATAAAGACATTTTGGTCCATGTTACAGAATTTGGAACCATGGCCATAACGTTGGCAAGTACGGCATTGGGTGATATGCTTTTCACCTCCGCCATACTTCCTATAAATTTCCCACTTTACACGCACATTATACAAAGCATGTGCTTTTTCAAAAAATTTTAGGTTGTTAACCTCATTGCGGTTAAAATGAATTTAATAATTAACAAGGGAAATTCCAGTTCTCTGACTGTTTTCGCCTCGTGATTTTTGTTTCATTAGAATTACTTGGGTAGGGGCTATGCCAAGTAATTCTGTTAAAGTAAGTTTGATCTCATCAACGGTTTGATCGTTGGCAAGACCTTTCAAGACAACCTTGAACGGCTTGGCGTTCTTGGTGTCATATGTAAAAAAATTGTACATATTGTCAGTTAAATACTGAACAAGACGATCACGACCCTTTACTGAGTCGGCTAATAAGCGGCATTCACCTCTACGGCCAATTTGATAGGTAACTTTAACGTCAGAAACAAACGTTGAAAGTTCCTTTTTGAATATATTAAATTCAGAAGAAATAGTTACCACAATAGGTGGAACTTTCTCCTTATTTAAAGATTTTATATTTTGTATAGTTTCATTATTGGTAACTTCCATTTCACCAGCTTCATGCTCAAGCAAAATATCAAAAGGATTGTCACTACAGACACTCGAAGCGTCAGAAAGAGATGCCTCTCTTTTCCTCCCCGCAGCGATGCGAGGTTTCTTTTTCCGTCCAGCCATTTCAGGTGATACGAAAAAAGTCAAAACAAATGTTAAATTCAAAAGTAGGTAGTCTTGAGAAAGACTGATGGGAAATAACTTTCAGGTAGTCTTTAAAAGACACACTGACAAAACACAAACTTTGAAGCTATAGGCAGTCAAAGACCAGTCCACAAGCAACCGAAAAAACGTCTGATCTGTAGGACAGTTCAAGACGCACTGGAGTATTGGATAATATTTGTCACTTCAGGCTGTTGATCGGAAACTGTCGCCATCTTCGCCATAGAAATACCCAGATTAGGCGGTTCGGCAATTTTATGATGGATTTTATGATTATCAGGCACCCAGAAGTGGTCATCTGGATTAAAAATGAGGTTTGAGGTCGGATTCTGGCCACTGGGTATAATGCCCATTCATTGGATGCCCCTCAGAAACGATCGGTAATATCAACTGCGTTAAAGAATTTTATTTTCACTGATAAGATCATTCAAATTAATGTATAAGTAACAACATTCGATTATACATTATTTGAAATCCACTGACTAAAGTTGATATAATCTAAATATTTATATCATATACTGCGATATGAGTACCAATCGATTATACCACAATAAAAAAAAATCGCATCATATATTTGAAAGAATTGAATGTTATTTGCATGTATATGTGGTTATATATGTTTATATGTGTAAGAATGTTATATTTTAAATGTTCGGTATAGTTGTGCTGTTGGCTACCAAAAATTTCTTGTTTAGAATGAATAACAAATCCAGCAGAAATTATCAAGGTGTGTTTTTCAAGTGTTGGAGTAAATCTATTTTAACAAATAATGAGTTCGAATGAGAAAGGCTGAGTCTCACCGCTAGGTGGATTAATTAAGGTTTTTTTTTTTTCATCACCACATCGCTACTCCGTTCAATCTAAATTGCAGGTTACAATTAGTGGTCGTGGCGAAGGACACATAGTTAGGGTTACCATTTGGTCGGAGTTAAAAATCAGGGCACCTTTTTTTCTTGCCCAAATTTGATCTAAGCTATTTTCATTTTTTGAGATATCGATAAATGAATCCACAATCTGGGATTTGCACTGCAACATATGCCAAAACACTCATTAATTTATTTAACGTATTTCTCGGACGATTCAATTCTGCAACTTTGATTTATTAGGCGTTAGTAGATACACATACATAATGCCTTGTTCAGACTACGCCGGATATCACCTGATATCGCCAGGTGATATCGGATATCACCTCGAGCGTTCACATTGTGAGCTGATATGATTTGACATTTGCTTTGGTAATTGAAAAGAGAAGAAAACAAAAACAGGTCAAAGCTAAAACAAGACAACAAAAGCAATGGGATCAGGATAAAGATGTCAGCGAGTTGGCTCGCACCAACGCGAACTCGCATATGCAATTGTCAACAAGTGCGGGATGGAAATAGCAAAAATATTTCCTTCCTTTTTTCTCGCATGCAACGCGAATTGCGAATTTGTAGGGTTGCGTCAAATGTCTGTTGGCCGTGTTGCCAACTGCTTGAAATGTGGTTATCATTGGTTTTCGAACATGATATCCGCGATAGCATGTAGCCGTTGACAGCTCGATTGTATGGGATATCAGATAATATGGATGGTGATAAGGCCTCGATAGCACGAATCCCCTGATATCAGGTGATATGCGGTGTAGTGTGAACTGGCGTTTTCTTCTGGTTGCCCCATAGTACTCCTTACCTCATCCTGTCTAACTGCTCGACAAATAATGAACAAAATGAATTTTTTTTCGGCTTTATCGAGTTTCAAAGAAAATCCCATAAAAAACTGTCAAAATGTTCTTTATAAAATCAATGCAGCATTTTTCGAGTACGAACGAGACAAATGCAAGGCTGCGCAGGTACACCGCCTTCATAAACTACTCAAACAGTGATTTTATTCAGAGGGTGGTACCAATTCGAGTAGCTCATTTTGGACCAACTTTTTTGGAAGATTTCCAACTTTTTTGGAGTGTTACGTATGTCTTATGTATGTGGTAGATACCTAAAAATGTAGCACACGTAAACTGATTGAAATTATACTTAACAACTGTCAGACGTTTACGGGTTCAACGACTAGACAATTTTTCCCGTCAAGATTCAACCAAAGGAAAAATTTGTTCGAAATGAGTCCGTTTCTTTCCGGGGTCAAGATGAGTACTGAACAATCTTCACCATTTCTGAATATCTGGCATCATTCAGAAAAATCATGACAAATGCTATAATATGAAAAATGAATCAGGACGCTCTAAACGGGTCTCGAAATCAGGACATGTCCTGCAAAATCAGGACGGATGGTATCCCTACACATAGTCAAGAGAAAGACAAAGTTCCGTTCATATCGCGCTTGGCTTCAATTCTCGATAGGTCAAATTCATCGCCTGCTGCGTAATAGTCACCATTGCCCAGGGAGGTGTTCTGCCGAATATTAAAACTTTTCTGCTCCCTAAGAAAACAGAACAGGGGACATAAATATATTATTCCACAGCTTTGTTATAACTAAAAACAACCGTCTTTTGAGGAACGACCACATATTTTCAATTGAAGTAGTCCAACGTCTAATTCAAATTTAAAACTTGACATAGAGTAGCGAACAGTTTCGGCAGGTTTCCTGCAGCAATCTCTTGCAAAAACCACTGCCTAAGTCGTTCGCTACCCTACATTTTCATCAAGCATTATTCAATTCCACCCACGCTGTTTCGTTCTAACGGCGATGTGGGTACTTTACCTATAACTGCTGTTTCAGCAACCCTCAACGTTATTTTCGAATGACTTCAAGTCAATTAAACAACGCTCCTCTTGAAGGTTACCAATCATTTTTTAAAAACGAGAATTTAAAGAGAATTATTACTGAAATTTACCGCTTCATACCAATAAATTGATTACCCACAATCAAGTTTAATCCCAAACCTATGGCGAGAAATACATTCATATAAGACAGACTGTCGCAATCCTACGTTAACCTAAGTCGGTAAAATGACTGAAAATAAAATCGCGAGCACAATTCATTGGGATCATGGTCGCCAAGATGTTCAGTTATGTTCGTCCGAACAGTTTTAACGACATGTTAGGAATGGATTTTTCTTTTTGTTCCTTTAAAACGCAAACCACCCCTTTTGTCTGCAGGTTTCTGTCTGTTTGATGTATTTATTCTTACAATTTTGCATCACAACGATATTTCATGACTTTTCCTCATTTGGTTGTAATTACATAATTAATGCATTTCCTTCTAATTCCATAACACTAGTCAACACCTAATCAATTTCACTAAGACTTAAAGAAGATCCATGTTGTTTCCTTTATTGTTATTCAGTATCTGTATAGTAGATGGGTTTGTATGTTTACTGTTTGTTTACTTGGTTTCCAATAGTATATTTATACTGTTTCTCAGGCACGGAGGCCTGCACCAGCCAGCGAGTGCAAAACTGTTAATGTTCTGATCGAGTAAGATTTCAATATAATGTTTGTACAGTAGGTAACTTCCATGCTATCGCCAAACGTGGCGAGTCAATGTAACTTTTTATCACTGCTCTAATATTACCAACATTGCGTTTAGTTAGTTTTTTTTTCTGTTGTCACAATTAGATACTGTTATTTGCAGTTTGAAATGTACAGCTTACTCCGCGTCCTTGTCCTGTTTAGCCACATTGGGTCGTAAAGTAAAAGTGTTTGTCTCAAAAGTTTTCTTGTTCTACTTGGCGATGAAACCCAATGTTTTCTGTTTCCACGTATTGTTATGTTAATGTCTAAACGGTACTGTATGTTAAAAATAGCTGCTGATTCTGTGTCGTGAAGGGGAAACATTTTCAGTACAATCATAAGATGTTTGAGATTCGGAGCGATGGATGGGAAAGTATCGGTGAGAATGGTTCAAAGGATGAGATAACGATCCTCGCATTTTTCGTATCACTTAACTAGATAACACATTCATCAACGTACTAAAACCTTAGTGTCACAAGTGGAATGGTGTTATCGATTCTCAAGTTATATCTTAAATTGCTAATGCTATAATTTTTCTCCAACTTTGTCTAAATACGGTTCCACACAGCGTTTATTATATCGGTGTTGTGTTCTCCCTTGTTGATAGATGTGGGTTTTATTTGGGTTTTTTGTTTTGATAATTGTTCTTTAAAGTGAAAATTTTATTTCATACACAAGGCACATAGAGATAGAAAAAGTTCAATTTTTTCCTTTATTTTTTTCAAATTTACAAGTCCAAACTTTTGGATAGCGACAAATTTCAATTTGTTTTTTCACAGCATCGTAGGTGTTTTATTCGTTCGAAAGTTGAAACGATTTATTCTATTGTTTAGCTAAAATAATCAGTTTAGTTGTACAGCAGTCAGAAATGAGCCCCGAATATAGTGTTCATTCTCGGTAGAGTTGTAGTATTTTATAGAGAAAATGAAATAGTGCAAGAAATGAACGCTTTTAATGCCAGTGCTTTTATTGATTGTCATTCGAATTTCTGAAACGAGGGGCGTTACGACAGGTCATTCTAAAAACAATAATAAATAATGTTATTTACACGGTTCCTTAAAGCTAATATTACAGTCGAGATGAATATTCGAGAGAAAAAATCAATCCCAATAAATTCCATTCCCTTCCAGAGCGGGTTTCAAGCTATGCTAACTGTTCGTTCGCTGTCTGTTGCATTGATAATGTCGCCGTGGTCTTGCTCAACGGTTTTAAAATGCTTAGTTGAAAGAATCCAATATCAATGTTGGCACATTTTGCATGTCGTGGGATTAACACAACGATGCATTATACCCTAAACCTTTTTTTTTCAAACTAAATAAAAGATCATCCACCCTCGGAATTCGAGAATCAAATCCAATATCCATATCACGCGGGAGCTAGACAACCTACATCGCTAACCACAGAACCACGAGACAATTGAATCTGCCTCTGCAGTGTATAATTTCTACTCAAAAATTCTTACACGTTATTCCGAATAATACCAATGACATGACGTTTTCTCTATTCCCTACTGGTTAAAATATTCCTTTCATTTTTTTTTACTTTCTACCGAGTAGAACTAGTTTCCACAACTTTTAATCGCGCCTCTACTATGTATATATTTGTCTCGTTACTAATTGTTTTAATTTTTAGTGGAACCTTTCACACACAACATCCACGAAGGCAGAAATGACAGGCAAGTGAGGGATACTTCTGTTTTCTCTGTTATTATTTGCATGCATGTGTGTAATTCCAGATTAATAAATATCGTTATTGTTTAGCGATGCTGACTGTTGAAGACAAGCATCGAAAAAAGTCAAACATTCAATTCGAATAGTGCGTTGCGTTTTGGTTTTGGTATTCTCAATTACCTAAAGGTAGTTACAAGACATCCTTATCCGCTATTGCTAAGTTACTGATTTCATACTCCTGATTGCTTTATTACTATTGGATTACAAACACATCAACTTTAAATAGAACTAGATAATGTTAGGGTTTTCCTTGCGGTGACTGCAGGGCCGCCCAGGCTGCAGCGCTTATACCGATTTGTGCTGGGCTTTCCGCGCTATTGTAGAAAGGGTTCCGATAGCAGGAAGTCGACCCAAAGTTTAGCTCAGTAAATTTACTTAATGTTTGCGTGCCACAAACAAAAAAAAAATCCATAATAAATCAAAAGAGATGAACGTATCAATGCGTTCCAATGCAGCGTATGACTCAGTAAAGCGCCATGAGCTTTGACAGATTATGCCTGAGAACAGGTTTCCTACGAAACTGAACAATAGATGATGATTTGAAGTGAAAACTCTTTGCTGTGGACAAGGTTTCAAAATTTATTATTAAGTGTTGCAAATTCCTCAAACTACAGTCAGGTATTTTTACGCGGGAGATACGTATCTCGTAGAAGAAACCACGGTAATTCAAAAATCTGCGTAAAAATTCACCAAGAAAAACTTAAAAAAACAGGAACCTAAATTTGCTTTATGGCGGTCATTCCTGATTCTTCAGATGGCTACAGTGGCAAGCCAGGAATGTGTCCTAATCAGTTATTCATTTCCATTCCAATTTTTTTTGGGATTCAGGAAAAAGAAAAGCTCTAGGAACAGCCTTAAAAATTGTTCTGTTTTCCGGTCATTCCGGATGCTCCGCAGGGCCACCCACCTTCAATCCTAATCTGAGCACTGATTATCGGAGCATTTAGAATCTTGTTAATAGCTTGAAATAATTTAAAAAACCCACGATGATAGGAAGATATATTCATAACTACTGCACTCATCTTACAGAGTTTTATGAGAAATTGTAAACCTTCCGCCATTTTTTTGAGGTCTTAAGTCACGAAATTAAGCAAATATTTCACTTCCTTGGGAGGAAAGAGGAGAGTTGAAAAACCAAATCACATTTTACAGTGCCAATGGTGGAATAAAAAAAAATATATGACCTACATGCAAATGCCAAGGACAACTTAATCAAGAGTCATGGAAATCGCAAGCAAGCGTATGACAGAAAAGCAAATCACTGGCAGCCCATGTGGGGTGAGTTAGTCTTACCATGGACCACGGCGATCAAGAACGGAAATCGTTTAGAAAAATTTTATAATAACTGAGTTAAACGTTATTATGACGGATGATATGAATTTGAGCTTTCCCAATAAAAATGACGACAATATATTTAATGACATACGATATTGGACGTCCTAAGTTATGATAGGATGATTCTTTTGAATATTACAGATGAAGCGCAAGGGCGCGCAATCAAAGGGGGATGTTAAAGAAATAGTTATCGGTTTCCGTTATACTCTACTAAATTTAGTAGAGTATAACGGAAACCGATCACTATTTCTTTGATTTCTCAATCACTCTGCTAAGACGCTTGTTATAGATTTTCTAAAGGGGGATGTGTTAACCAAGGTTTCCAAAAAATGTGGTGACATCGCAGCGACGATGTGGAATTAGTAAAACACAAAAAAAAACGGAAAAACGGACATATCCTCAATAAACCTTTAGACGTTTTTGGTTCCCAAATCACCTTAATCACCAAAAAATCCACGCAAAAAAGACCGTGATAATTCTACACGTAAATAACCGTGATGATTCGAAAATCTGCGTAAAAATCTTTTAAAAAACCGTGAAAAAATTAGCGTGTTGAAATCTGACTACAAAGTCAGCTGAAGATTCGTAGTTTGGCAAATCGACCTCTTAGAACGCTGATCCACTCGGTGGTTCCTTACGGCCGTGAAGCCTGGACGTTGATAAAATGATCACCTCGTGTGCAGATGGTTGGGCTTAAGGTGCTACATACAACACTAGATGGTAACTTGAAAGATTGGGTGTAAAATGCGACTTTAGTGTTGAGTCATGTTACAAACAGAATGATGTGATTTTTCTTAATGTGAAATCTTTATACCATATATTGTTTTTTTTTTTGCGTGAAGTTTGTCTTTCTTGAATTCATTTTTGGAACATTTCTGATCATCATAATTCTTTCAAATTCTTACCAGAGTAGTAGCAGCTATACACTCGTGGACATTATGCTTAAAAACGAATAGGTTCTCAGTAAATTTTCTGGTAATGTTTGCGTACCACCAAAAAAAAAGTGCCATTCGAAACGGTATTTTGCACTCTTTCATGGCACAGCAACGCATTTTCAGCTCAAAACTGTCAAAACTTATGAAAAAATCTACCGAATGTTGTTTTTGTTACGTCATCACTGTTAACTAAAAAAAACCATTTAAAGCCAAGATTTAAACCATCTCCGTACATTTCTATATTCCATTGACACAGAACATTGGTAAAAATATTGTGACATTTAACATGCAAAATGCATGAAGAAATTGTTTAGAAAATCTAGAAAGTTTAAATTTTAGATAACGTTTTCCCTTAAAAAATACAAAAATTGTCGATTTTTTATGAGTTTACCTTCACACCATTTGCCCAACTCAAATTTTATGGATAATAAGTAATAAAACCCGGACTTATGTCAAACATTACCAAACAGAATAATAAATTATAAATTTAAACCTGTTTCTAGATTGATTTTTCCTTAATAAGTTCTTCACCTTCACAAACAGCAGACCCCTAAAAGTTTCAATATGTAATTGAAGACATTCTGATTTTCAAATGTTGTTAGTCTCCGAAAATGCTCGTTCGACGGCAGCCATTGTTTCCGGAAGGTACAACATAAATTTAACAATTTTGGCGACCTCGGAGAAGGAAACAGCTTGTGCGTCAAAAAATTGAAAATTTTTCTTCATCGTTCATCGCTACTGATTCTTTTTTGATTTCTTTGGTTGTTCTCTCTAGGACTCCACGAAAGTGAACTGGATGAAAACTTTTTGGAAGAAGGACTCCATGCCAATTCTCTGGCAAATTAAAATGAACTGCATTGAAATTTCCACATCAGTCCACAAAGGAGTAACTTTCAATCCCATCCACAAGAATCTACGGATTTTGTTGAATTGCTAGCTCCGTTCGGACAAATAACCATTGGCAGTAACAAAAAAAATGTGGCTAATTTAAAACCATGACATCATGCAACAATTTTGACAGTTCTTGTGTGTCTTTTTTGTGTTATTACACTGAACGAATGTCAACATTTTAACTAGGAAGGATCCCATAAAAAACTGTTACGTTTTAACGATAGAAACTCCGCAGTTAGATCTTAATAAAACTGGAGGTGCATTTGAACTTGATCAAAAAGAGTTGATAGTTGTTTCTATAGGTGAAGTTCAAAAAATCCGGACAAAATTCGAAAAGTTCAAAAAATCCGGACACCACTCCTGAAAATCCGGACCGTCCGAAAAAAAAATCCGTACAGTTGGTCAGCTTACCCATGCAGCATCAATCATAGTAACCCAAAATATTGACAGCTCTATCAGTCTAACCGTGATGGGCAAACAGTGAAGCTATATTGTAGAGGGGTGTGTGCGTTCAATGAACGGTACACTGCCGCGTCGAAAACGGACATCGTGCAGCACTTTGTCGACGCCCGATATGCCCGTTCCGGCATCTACAACATCTTGGCACTATTGGACAACAATCAGAGCATAGAAAGCAAGCCCGGTTCCGGATGGTCGACGACCCTGAGCGACGAGAAGCTCCAAAGGATGCTTGGATGAGAGTTCGGTGCAACCGGCCCAACAGTGAAAAAGTACCCAGTGAACATAAACATTCATGTCAGTACGCGGTATTCCCGTCCACTCAGAGCTGCAGGCAATGACGCAGCGGCAGCGGTTGATATTTAGCGGTTGTTAAATATTTAACCCTCTAGTGCCCAGTGCCGCCTTTAGACGGTCTTCAGCCACACTTTAAAAAAGCTTCAATGAATACTTTAAAAAAATGTTTATAAGGATTCATAGGGATTTTGTCGAAGTCCGTCTAAAAATTAACTTGGGCGCTAGAGGGTTGAAAACCGTAGATTTTTTTCTATAAAATCGGGCTCTGTGAAAAATGAGTATCATCAAATTGCGCAACAAATGTTCTTCAGTGGACATTGAATCGTCGACTCGCAACAGTTTGGTGTCGTTTATGGGCTGGTAGAATCATTGTGCCGTTTTCATCAAAAGACAATCTTAAACGAAACGTGACTGTCAACGGCAAACGATATTGATCCAAAGTCCATAACTTTTTATTGTCCGAATTGGAAGTTCTGCTGAATTTGATTGACGAGTGGTTCAAACAGGATGACACAGCACGCATAACAATGGACATTTGAGGGAATGAATTTGGTTAGCAATTTATCTTTCTTTTTGGTTCAGTAAGTTGTCCACCAAGATCATGCGATTTGACGCCGCTAGACTATTTTTTGAGGGGCTAGATTTTAGATTCTTAGATGTTTTGCTTGACTCTCAACAAAAAATCTCTTGAAAAATCACCCTAATCATGCAGAATTCAATCAAAAATGTGCAAATAAAAATTCCTAAATGCGTGACTCTCTTCTATCGGAACCCAATCACCAATCCTATTGACTACTAATGAGATTCATCTCTGCAATCGTCTAATCCAAATATGATTCAAAATACTTCTTCTTTAGATTATTTCTCGTATCTAACTAGTTTGCTCCAAAATCTAATTTATATTTTTTTTTAAATATGTTTTCCATGTTGTTTATTAGTTTGATATTACTCGTTTGTTACCCGTCAGCGAGTTATTCAATGTTTCGTGAAAATTCCTATTCTCCTTCTATGTTATTGTTTGCTGCTTCGACTATACGGTAAAACCAATATTTCCCCGAACGTTCAACGTTCTTCGCTACTACTACTGGTCTAAGATGAAACTAAAACGAAAGAAAAAAAACCGTCTATCGCAAACGGCCAACTGTCGCCGAACCGTTCCGAGCAAATAAGTCTAGTTAGGCCAACTGATATGGTCGCGAAGAACACTCAGAAACAATGACCAAACAATGCATTCCAAAAACCTTCAGTCAGGCAGGAGGCAGAAATTGTTCTGCTTTGAACCAAGTTGCCCTCTAGGCGTCAAACTCCAAAATAGACCATATACATGTATAGTCTTCATCTACACCGTTTCGTACCTTTTCTAGAATCTAAATGACTAGTTTAAGCATATCACTCTAGCTGCACGTGAGTATTGTTAACATTGTTTTCGTGGGCATTCGACGAGGAAACGGACTTCGTAATGGCCGTGGCTCCAACTCCACCCGCACTGCTACAGATGTTACCACTGGAAAGTGACGTTGGTGGTAGCGTGACCACCGTTGAGCAGCTTGTAGTGCTACTACTGGTGTTCAGATGAGCCAGAAATGTTTCCGATATGCACGCGTGAGATTCAGCTTCCTTCTCCAACATGATTTTCGCCTGCAAGAATCGCGTTTTTGCGTTGGCACGTAAAAATAAGAAAAACTCATACCTTTGTCCGGTGGTCCTCCAGGCCCTGCTTCACCAGCTCATGCTGCCGTTGAAGGTCGTCTCGTTTTCGTTCGTAGGTGGCCGTCAGTCGAACACGCTCCGCTACACCTTTTTCTACCAAAGTGGAATCCACCTCTCGTTTCATCCTAAAATGTGTGGGAAGTTTGCGTCAAAAAATTTGGTCAGAATCATCTGTGAATCATTTACCTCTCCAACTCATCCTTGTCTTTGTGCACTTGCGCCAACTGTTTCACTTCGTTCTTCCTGGACGACTGCAGTTGCCGCATGACTTCGCTCGTTTCGCGCTCTAGTTGTACCTGTAAACCGACCCATGAGTAACGCCATTCCTGTTAATCGAAAACTCACTCACCTTCAGCTGCTTCATCTGGTTTTCCTGTGACTGTCGGAGTAAATCTTCAGCAAGGTTGTAAATCACCTCGTGATACTTTTCCAACACATCCCGAAAGCTATTTGCATGATCTCGACAGATTTGCTTCAGTTTCTCCGCGTGCGCACTGTTATCGCAACTGTCCGCATCGGTTGAGCACGGTGGTATCCTTATGTTCATGTCGGCCATGTTTTTACTGCTGAACCTCTTCACCAGCTTATTGCCCATTCCGAACTTACTTCTCTTGATGCCGTCACTGAGATCGCCGCTTTTCTGTGCAGTCACCTTAATCTTTTCCTTGTCGTGGCTCTTTTTCAGAGCCTTTAGCTCCTTCTCCAGTGCTTCCCGCTTTTTCCGAACTTGTTTATCTTCGAAGATCTTCTCCAACGGATCAGCAACAATTTTACCCGCACCGGTTAACTGATCAGTGGAAGATTGCGCCGATGGTTGAAGTCTGTCCGATTGGATTGTGCCCTGTTTAACCAGCAGCGGACTTGGTTGATCGAGGGAAGGTTGCGCCACCGGTAGGGCGACCACTTTCGAAATCGCTTCCAGCGGTGTTTCGCGATGGTCATGGTCACTATCGGTGGACCCTGCTGCCGCTGTCATTGAGCTCAGTGGCGACACCTGAATGCTAGCTCTATGCTTTGGACTGCCGGGGATCAGGTCTGCAGTCTTAAGCGTATCCTTTCGCGCACCTAGGGAAACAATTACAACTGCAGGATGATATACACCGATACAGATAACGTCCATCAAGCCATGCAGGATATAAAATAACTTATAAACATTTTTGACAACATAAAAATAGTAACTAGCTACGTGGGAAAAATTTCAAAAATCTCTTACACGAATCCTCCTCAACCGGTTCCATGTCTTCCTGCAGGACAGCAAGTTGCTCCGACCGCTTCTCCAGCTCACTTTGATACTTGATCGGATTAGCTAACGCCTCCGCCAGTTCGGACAGTCCATCCGGCACGTAATCTTTCACAATGATGGACAAAAACAATGTCGCCAGTGGTATCGGTTGACCCACCTCAGTTCGCAGCGTCAGGTGCCTAAAACCGGGACACAAACCTATCACCGGTAGCACGCGATGTCCAATCAGTTTTCCACCCTCCTCGTATGCCGCTATCCGAATGCTGGCCAGTTCGGGCAGCACAACTTTCTTAAACACGAACGGCTCCTCGCCGTAGATTGGATTGATTCCGTTGTCGCGAACGATTTTGCTACGAAATTTTTTCCGCACCGTATCGGCCGGCAAGCCAAACATGTCTACCTCCACGTAGGTGCCAACTTTCTTATCCGTCAGAAACTGACCGGACAGTACCGTGACAATCACCGTACCCGCGATTATCCCGTCCACCTGTAAGGTCAAATATTAGACAAATTCGTAGTCTCACGCGCATGCAGTACGACATCGACAAGATAATTACCGTGCTTTCGGCAAACGGATCCAATCGGCGATCTTTTCGTCGCATGAACTCCGGCTTCAGCAGGAACCCACACCGATGATTGTATTCGAACAGACCCAGGTTAAGTTGCATGGCGAGATCAAGCGTTTGGTAATTCAGTGCTACGAGCTGACAGCCGGCATTCCAAAATAACTGTATGAGAAAAATGAGGTTGATTTATAATACATGAAGTATATCTAAAAGTCCTATAAAACTTTTATTAATGATCAATGTTTGTTCCTAAATTCATCCCCTACTAGCAGTGGATGTTAAACCACCCAACATGCAGCGATACACGTCAAAATCTTTAATCTTTCCCAACTGCTTGCCATCCTACCTGTTTACTAGAGCTGATGCCAATGAATACAGTCGACCGGCGCCCCCACACCCGCAACTAACACGAATCTTCCATTTCTTTAATGTGCTGCCAAAACATCTGCTACAGTAATAGCAGCGTGGCCGGGGCACTCACCTGTGGCATGAAGTTGGAACTGTCGAAACGTGTTCCCGCCGGATAGACACGCGACAGCTGATGTTTGTTGTAGTTGACGAACTCAATCGGTCGCTCCTTGAGCAGCGTGGTCGCCTGTTTCTCATCAAACGAAGACATCTCGTAGTAGCGTCCCTTCTCTGTGCAGAGCCGCCGGAAATAGACAAAAACAAACAGAGAAAGGCGAAACGGGGAATTTATTGGAGCATAAAAATTAATTACATCTAGTGGCGGTCCTTTTTTTTTGCACCATCTGCCGCCCATCGCCCGGGGGGTTAAATAATGAAATCTAACCCTCTCCGCGCGTGTAGGACCGCGCCGGCCTGGCGGTGCCGTATACTTACTTTCGGAATTCTCAAAACTACTAAAATGTACAGGTTGAACGTAATTTACGAGGGCGGAGATCTCCGCCCCCGCTTCAGTCTCTTTGGTCTGCGGTACTTTATCCGCTTCGGTGGATCCAATGGGCCCAACTGGTACACCCGGCATCGACTCGTCGTCACTAGAACTATCGGTATCGGACGAACCGGTGCTTTCCTTCGAGCTCTGGCGAATTTGCTGCTCTCCGCGAAGGTAACAGGTTATTGGTTCATAAGATAGGAAAGACAAAATAATATGTATAGGTATGTCAGTGAAAGTTCCATTTGCTAAAGAGTTCTTTCTCTTAATTACACAAAGTAGAGACTTGATATGTTTAGTCTTGTATAAGATATGGAAGTATCAGTGTTTAAGGGTCGTTAAGACTCTCTCAATGGTTAGAGAAAGATTTGTGCTTCGTCGCATCTCATAAATAACAGATGCTGTTCATTAATGCGTTTTGGTAATTGAACCTCTTCAAATCCCCGCAAGGACGTCAATCTAAGATCGAAATACACATAAACGTTGTTCACTGTTACTCATTGGACCAGTATCATAACTGCATCATTTTTCTTGCTTTAAAACTATTTGTTTTTGTTACAGTATTTAATGTTGCAGCTATTGTCATACAACGTTTCAATTCAAACTTTGATTAAAGCTCAGCAATTATACTTGAAAATTTGCACGATAAAACTATTTAGTATGGTTAGAAAACAGATTCATCCTCAATCTGCAATACAGTTTGTGTCAATCGTACATATAGTTGATGATCAATAATAGTTTGAAGCTTTTTTTTCGGTTAAAACTGATTTTTCTCCGCCGGGAATGGGTTAATCATTCTCATTTTTCAATTATATATTCAAAATGTTTGTTTTGGTCACCAATTACCATACTCTAATTACAGCTTAGGCTTATACGACCAATAGATCGATAACAGCGCTGGTTACGTCCTTACTATGGGTTAGGGAATAAAAAAACGAAGTGTTACAATCGTTGTTGTCAGAGTATACCTCTGCATCTCTAACGACTATAACGGAATGGAAGGTTACTTTGATAAGTGACGGATTTTCATACTTTTACCCTTCCCTGTACACGCCTATATATAGTTTCTACTGCTCTTGTTTACTGAGCCTCATTATTCACCCTGCCAAGTATCGGCAATTATAACTACCTAAAGAAGTTTTCATTCCCTGCGTGTAACTATCTTGTGTTATGTCGAGTAGAGGGATGGGAAGGAGCCTGAGAATAAACCCATGCATAAATCCCTCTGACATTGAGCTTCTGAATCTACTAAGACTCGAATTCATGACCAATTGCATCTCAAAGCGAGCTCTGTAGCATTGCGACTGCGAGCTCCCCTTTTTTCCACCATGCTTCAGTTATACGAAAAATTGCCCAAGCATTATGACCCTACAATATATGATTTTATCAAGATTATTATTCTATTAAAAATTTACTGCATGTTTCGTTCTTTCATTCTCCTTTTTGTTCACTATTTCCTTCCTCCACACTCTCAATATCTCTTATTCTCTCTCCTGTTATTCCTTTCTATTGGACCCGTTCCTCTCTTTCAGGTTCACTTTCTTCAATACTTTTTCCACTCTCGCACAAATTTGCTTTCAATCTCACACACACTCACCTTTGGGATCTGACAATTCTCTACTCGCTCATTTTAACAGACTCTTAATCTATCTCCATCTACATTTTGTCACATTATTTTTCCTTGTTCTTTTTCTCTAACTCGTTTTCTAAATTTCTGTAACACTATATCTATTTTATGCTATGTCTCGTCTTTTTCAGACGACCCCAGCTTTTTTATTGCTCCAATTTTCACTTTGACTCATTTTCACCCACAATGTTTCCAACATTGTCAAATTTTATCTATCATTTTCTCTTACTATTTCTCTGTTTTGTTCTCGCTCTATCCTCATTATGACCGTAGCTCATTACCCAGTTGGAAAGAGGATAGTTGAGGCATTTTGATTGCGGTAAAAAATCATCTTCGTTGTGAATTGATCTCTCTGACGAATTGTTCACGTCTTGAGCAGGACGAGGTTCGCATAGAGTCGGTGCACTGTTTGCACTACATAATCGCCATTTACATTGCTCCTAAAATGCCTTTAGATTTGTATTTGACTCATGCTCATGCAGCCGAGAATCTTTTAAGCCGCGCTTCTGTAACCGATATTGTATTGACGTTGGGTGACTTTAATCTTCCTAATTTGAGGTGACAATAGGACGACGAGGTAAACGGTTACATTCCCTCAAATATCTCTACCGATCATGGAAAATTTCCTCTCGACACGATATTTACATGTGGTTTTCATCCAGTCAATTGTTTCGCTAACATTCATGGAAATCTCCTTGATCTCGCATTCACAAATTCACCAGAGCACCTGGACTTAATTGAACCGCCCATGCCATTGTCACGGTTTGAACCCCTACACATGCCATTCGTTTTACTGCTTGACAATTTTAGTTTTGACTTTAATGCGTGTGATTATGATCAAGTGAAACTGGCGTTCAATGAGATTAACTGGAATTCTGTACTGCAAACTGATTCAGTTGACAGCGCTTTTACATCCTTCTATGTTCAACTTCACGTAGTTCGTAACGATTTCGTCCCACGAAAAAAAAAAAAACGATTGTTCAACTCAACTTTCAACCAACCCTGGTGGACTCCTGAGCTGCGTTTTCTGCGGAATAAACTAAGAAAAGCACGCCACTGTTTCTTCCTAACGAAATCTAACAGCGACAGACTAAAACTGCACGATGTTGAATCTTTGTGCAAAACGGTTCTACAGGCCACTCACGATAATTATATATCAAGGATTCAGGCCAGTGTAAAACAGGATCCCTGACGCTTTTGGGATTTCGTGAAGAAACGAAAATCATCTTCTCGCATTCCATCCAACGTAAATCTTAACTGTGTTCAGTCCAGCTCTAATTTGGAAGCAGCAAACCGTTTCGCCCTTTACTTCGAAAGTGTTTTCAGCAAGTCATCACCAGTATCACGTCAAAACCGTTTCGCCCACATTCCCTCACAAGTCATCAACCTTCCCTTTATCCAGTTCACATCGGAGTTCAAAAGTGACGATTGCCTATCGCACTCGAGCTCGATCCCGCTCATTTTGTATCACGTCTGGCGTGCCCCAAGGTAGTGTCCTTGGACCGCTGTAATTCAACATCTACGTGAATGATCTGTACCTGCTCATATCCTCGTTCAAGCTCTCTTTCGCCGACGACCTGAAAGTATTTCGTGCAGTTGCGTCTGCGGATGACCACACTGCCCTTCAGGAAGACATCAACATTCTGCTGATTTGGTTCGGTGATAGCGGTATGCGTGTCAACAGTACAAAGTTCAAAATTATATCTTTTACTCGCTCTGCCAATCCAGTTCACCACCAGTACAGTATACGAGCTGAAGCGCTCCAACGTGTCTCGTCTATCTGCGATCTCGGTGTGACCATTGATAAAGAGCTCAACTTCAATATGGGAATAATGGCTGTTGAAGCTTTCTCTGTACTGGGATTTATTTGTCGTCACGCTTCTGAATTTACAGACATTTTTGCTATAAAGTTACTCTATTGCACGTTAGTCTGCAGCATTCTGGAGTACGCTTCGCCTGTTTGGTACCCGCACTGCCTAGGACAAAATCTCGCTGTTGAGCGCGTGCAGAAGAAATTTGTACGGTTTGCGTTACGGTCACTTCCTTGGAACGACCCAGTCGGGCCTCCCCCTTACCCTGATAAATGTCAACTTATATGTTTGGAGTCGCTATCAGCTAGACGGGATAGCGCAGTGCCTTTTTGTTTTTGATGTGCTTCAAGGAGTAATTGACTGTCCTGCGTTACTCGAGCAAATGCAAATAAATGTTCCTCTTCGTCGTTTCCGGAACTATACTCTACCACGCTACCCCAGAACCAATTATGGATACAACAATCCCTTGGAGAAATGTATTCGCTTGTTCAATGATGTGTACGACAAATTAGATTTGAACATGGCTAGAAGTTTTTTAAAAACCCGCACTAGTAGGCTAGTTTAGTTGTGAGAATATTATAAAATAAGTTTACAGTCTGTGCGATATTTTAGTCGAATACAGTGATGTTAAATAAATTGGTACATCTATTTAATAGTAAACAATGAACAATTAGGTAGCAAATCAAAGATTTTCGTTTAAGGTACGCAGCAGCCAATTATGCTTGCTTGTATAGCTGAATAATGTAAAATTACACGTGCTTTGTTCCGCTTGAAATGCGTGATCTTGAACATTGATGTCTTTATCGACAAATTGAGCCTTCCCCAAACTTTTACCTATTAGGGTTTATCATTTCATTTACAAACTATTAAAAAATGAACTGAAAATGGAAAAGCAGTATTCATTCAATCACGACCGCGCTTTCTATTCGCATACTTTAGCGGTGACGGATGTTATAATATCATTTTCATATGCCTCTAATCTTGCTACCACTGAACGGATCTTGAACACCAATGTCTTAATTAGCAGGTGAAGTAATATGCACAGTATTTTTGGGTATTATGGTTGTAAAAGATGTTATCACGCTTCGCGTTTTGTAAGTGACCCCGCCTTTTTTCGAGTTATATCATTATCTCAGTTCCGTAAAACGCAAAGACATTGCTTTTCGTATTGAATATATAAGGCAAATGAATATCTCATTTAATGTTGGTAAAAGGTGAACGGCTACACTTTTAGCCACGTAAAAATTTAAAAAATAGTTTCGTATTGCTTCCTGGGTTACAGCCAGGAACGATGACAATTAAATTCTTTTTGTGTAGAATGAAAGCAAATAGTTGGAGTGCAGCACTTCCAACCACGCAACAACATAGGGTAACGGGGGTATTTTGGCCCACATGCATATTTTGGCCCACCCGGTAACATTTTACGCATTTTATCTGATAAATTCAATGAATATTAGAAAACTATGCATGCCAATTTGAATAACACACCTAAGAATCATACTACACTATAATTTTCGGCGAAAAACTGGCTCTAGGTAGTGTTATTTTGGAATTAGTTCATACATATTCAAAGTCATGGCTGAGTCAACCCAAAGTCAATAGGAAGTGGTAATATACAAGTCAACGTCCGGAAGCTATTGTAACAAATATGTATGCTTTTGAAACAATTCGTTGTTGTAGTAATATCAATAAAATGTCATAGAAACAGTTTGTATACTTTAACATGTTGGAAGATGTTGAAAAAGTGGTTAAACGCATGGCCGAAATACGTTTTCCTCTTTCTGAAGCAAACATATTTTGGCCATGCCAAGTTTTGACATCTCTTTGATTACCATTCGGCCGTTGCACGTGAACAAAGAAGCAGCTTGTGAAAATTTATAGGTAATTACTTTTTAATTTATCGTATTTAATGATATGAAATTAGATGAGAATGCCTGTCAAACCGCTATAAGCCAAATTATTTCAATTTTTAGATGCCTAAAATTTACAAAAAATCACAGCAGATGGATGTTCTCCTCATACCCACAATTTGTGCTCTATCTTAAATATAATTCGCCCGAACTATTTTCATACACGTCTGTAGATATAAAGGTGGGCCAAAGTAAAAAATTGGTGGACCAAAATATGTTTTTAGTACTTCGTAGAAATTTTGATATTTCTAGGATATTTTTCAATATATTTCATTGCTGAACGGTGTATATGAAAATAGACACTTAGCTTTTAACAATGGTATAATAGAGTAGGTATTTATGTTGAAAAATTGTGTTTGTTTTTAATGAACTGTGCGAACACCTCCCAAAGCTGGCCAAAATACCCTCGTTACCCTATCACTATTGCGTGTTATGTAGGATGCTGGGAGGCCCTGGGCTTTCTTTAAAAAAAAAAAATAAAGATAAGAAAATTTTAAATTTTGAAGTGATTAAACGCTTCGCTGGAAGGTGGCGGGCAAAAAGGTCCACTCTGTCGCACAACTCCACTCTGTCCTCACGTCTGGCCCAGTACTAGGGGAGCCCCTCATGTTGGAAAGCCCGGGGCATTTGATATATGACGCGATTTTTTTTTTTTTTTTTTGATTGTGGTATAATCGAAACGTCACTGTACTTATATTTAGGTTGGAATCGATTATATAAGGACTCGATTATATATCATTCTATATAACACCATTTTAGATTCGATTATTCATAACACGTTTTTTTTCTATTTCAAATATGGCTTTCTTTCCACAACTTTTGAACCACGTGTTCAATCACTATAATTCATCAGTTACCCCTCAACTAGTCCGTTAATCTGATACCAATATTGTTCAAATCGGTAGTGTAGTTTCTGAGATAATGAAGTTTCGAGATTTTCATGCACCTAGACCTTCTATATGACACTGATTTTGTGAAAATCGGTCCAGTTATCTCTGAGAAACATGAGTGAGATTGAACAGACTCCATAACACGTTTCTTCACATAACTTTTGAACCATATGTTCAATCTTTAAAAAATTCAAAAGTTAAGGGTTTTTTAGGTTCATTTAAAACGAGTTTTATTCAAATTGGTTGTGTAGTTTCTGAGATAAAGATGTTTCGTGATTTTTACATTTTTATACATAACCTATAAACTAAAAATCTGATTACAATAAAATTCAATTTGGTCTTATGGGACAACTAGAGCTTTCATTTGCAATTAATTTCATGAAAATCGGTCCAGTCATCTCTGAGACAAGTGAGTGAGAGTAAAAAGTTGTACATACATACACACACACATACAAAAAATGCTCAGCTTGTCGAACTGAGTGGAGTGGTTTACGACATTCGGCCCTTGGGAGTACTTCTATACCTGTAGTTTTTGCAGTGATTGCTATACCTTTCTAGAGGAAAGGCAAAAAGTTATTTGAAAAGGTATGCATGATGCAAGGCTTGTTATTCTCTTCAATATATGGAAAACTCAGAGTGAATATTTATCCCTCACTTCTTGTCCATCATGAATGCTGCGTGTAGTAATTTTTTCACCACACTTCTTTCCTCTGCTTTGTGGTGTGTTTCTGACACTGTTGACACACTTGCCGCATACACCATAGCTAAATAAAACAAGAGTGGTGAATCACTCTAGTGTAAATACATAAAAGTACACCCGCCGCGGTCTGCGCTGCTGAGATAAACTCTACAGCATTTGAAGAGCAAATATGACTGGCGGCAGAATTTTTGCCTTTCTCCTAGAAAGGTATAGCAATCACTGAAAAAACTAAAGGTATGAAAGTGCTCCAGAGGGCCGAATGTCGTATACTACTCGAGTTAGTTCGACGAGCTGAGCATTTTCTGTATGTATGTATGTATGTGTGTATGTGTGTGTGTGTGCGTGTGTGTGTGTATGTGCAACTTTTTTTTCTCACTCACTTTTCTCAAAGATGGCTGGACCGATTTCCGTGAAATTAATTTCAAATGAAAGGTGTAGTTATCCCATAGGTCGCTATTCAATTTCATTGTAATCGGATTTTTGGTTCAGAGGTTATGTATTAAAATGTAAAAATCACGAAACATTAACATCTTAGAAATTACACAACCGATTTTAGCAAAACTGATGTCAAATGAACAAGCTATCTTCAGAACTCTTAACTTATAAATTTCATAAAGAATAAATATATGGTTCAAAAGTTATGTAAAGAAATGTTTTCCAGAAGCTGTTTAAACTCACTCACTTTTCTCAGAGATGGCTGGACTGATTTTCACAAAACTAGTCTCGAATGAAAGGCCTAGCTGTCCCATAGGTTGCTATTGAATTTCATTTTAATCGATGTGTAACTTTGTCCGTTATTTATAAAAATGTCAAATCACGTTATAAAAGCAAAGCATATATTAAAGACTGCTCAAACTCACTTACTTTTCTCAGAAACGGCTAGACCGGTTTTCACGAAATTAGTTGAAAATGAAAGGTCTACTGGCCTCATAACACCCTATTGAACTTCATTGTAATCGGATTTTTAGTTTAGGCACCGTGTATCAAAATGTGAGAATCACGAAATTTTATTATCTCAGAAACTAAACAACCAATTTAAACAAAACTGGTGCCAAACGAACGGCCTGTCTTGAAAATCCTTAACTAATGATTGAACATGTTGTTCAAAATGTAAAAGATATGTATAAAAGAAGGAAATCACGTTTTGAAAAGAAACATATCCCAAAGACTGCTTAAGTTCACTCAATTTTTTCAGAATGGTTGGACCGATTTTCACTAAATTAGTCTCATCTCAAATAAAAGATCTAGTTGCGCAATAAAATCCTATTTAATTACACTGTTATCGGACTTTAACTTTGTCCGTTATGTATCAAATTGTAAAAATCACAAAACTTAATTAGGTACTACAGAAACTACACAACCGATCTGAACAAAGTTGGATTCAATGGACCAATTAAACTTGTCTTTAACACCATCATAATGTTTGAGCATGTGGTTTAAAAGCTATGGAAAGAAAAGTGGCTCGGGGACTGTTTAAACTAAAGCAACGATCAAAATATGTGACCTTAACATTTTTCAAATTTGATGTTGTACTATAACTTGATTAGGCAGAATTTGGCCATTTTAGGAAGTATTCCGGCAACCAGTGAAGTAGTCAGGGAAACTGCGGGTTCAAGTCCCGTCTGGATGCAGTATGTTTTTCCAAATCTGTATAATATTTTCAGTTCGCTTTTTTTCGCTTCCCCGGCTGCACACACTGTCTGCCTTTAATGAACTTGAATGTTAATGGGTAAAAGCCGTTGTTAAAGATTGAAATTAATTCGAAAAGATTTAGCCCTACCTACCCGTTGTTGTGTTGCACTCGCAGGCATGACCCAGACTGGCTTTGGTCTCGATCATATACTGCCGGTACCCGGATAACTGTCCCATAATAAAAAACAACATGTTGAGAAAACGGCGAATCAATATTATCCGTGAATTTTCGGATTTCCAGCAATAATATCCAGAACCAATGACCATAACAGTTTCATGGCACCACAAGTTTATCGTTGAGAACGAAAAACCATGGGTGGAATTGGTTTTACGTTATATAACTTGAAAAAAGACAAAATGGGACAAAATATGCGGGTACATTTCAAAAGTACTCGCAAATTTGTCCCATCACATACAAATACAACCAGCAACCGGCAGTATCATTGGCAACGTAGATTGTACCACAGAAAAACAACATTAATCTAGTTTATTAAATGACATACTTCTATATGCCTTAAATAATCCGATATACACTAATCTGGAGCAAAATTATATATGTTTGCAGTTTGTACCTCTATGCAGTGGGACTGTAATGCGGTTACTTTTAATATGGGACAAAAACAACTTGGGATTTTTTCCATGTTTTCCCATACAAAAGTATCAATTTTAATTTTTTCCCAGAAAATATGATAACAGTGAGGTCGATTCCCGATGATAACTCAAAAGTGACCAAAATCAGTATGGGACAGCTATGCGGGTACCGGCAGTATAGGTCTATAAGAGTTATCAGCGTCAGCTGACTCTCCTGTGTGTGATGAGACATTCCTTTCAGTCGCATAAACAACGCCTGCACAGCAGTGTGTGTAGTTAAGGGTGACCAATAGAAAAAGTTTGCAGTGGATTTTTCGCGGGATGTATATGAAACATATTTGTTTCATGGTATTTGCATGTGTAAGTGTTAATGTTCGCTCATATGTGTGTGAATGTTAGGTTTTGAATGGTCGAATTGTGCTGTTGGTTACCAGAAATAAGTTAGTTAAAGTGGAAAATAAATCCAGCAGGAATTTTCAAGGTGTATTTTTTTTTTAAATGGGAGTGTTGTGTAATTCTATTTGAACAAATAATAAGTTCGAATGAGAAAGGCTGGGTCTCACCACTAGGTGGATTAATTTGGGTTTTTTTTAGTAAATGCTTACTTATTTGATATAGGCTCAAGAGACGCACAATCAAAGCACCGCAGTGAGATCTTTTGTGTAGTTTGAGTGCGTAATGACCTTTCGTGTCAAAAAGCTCACACCACTTTTTTATCTCTCTGGAGAGATATTTCAGATCTCAGCTCCTCAGATACAAACGATTTGCTTTTTCTCTTTAAGCAAATCCGACACTTAGCACACCAGTGCGAGAGCAGTTGTTTTCGCAGTGAATGATATTCTCCTACACGCTAGTAATTCTCCGAGGAAAAACAATAAACCTGCATGATGCTTTTCGAAAAACTATAAAGTAACATCTGAGCAGTTCCATGAAAAATGTCCCATTTTCAATGTATTTTTTATAATTGTCATTTTTGATTTGGCTGAAACTTTGCATAAACGTTTCTATGGATAGAGTGCTCTAATGTTGATTCAATTGGTTGCCCGTTTATTGTGGATTGCCGAAATTGCACATCTTTTTAATGGAAGCTAACATGAATTATAAACTTGTTCGTAAAAATGCAAGCTAGTGAATTTGTAAAATTGGATATTTGAGCAAAGTTGCTAAATTCAATAAATTCAAACCAGTGAATTCCTCTCTCTCAATCTGTCTACCAACTTCTGTCATTTATCGTTTTCTTTCTCTTATTCTATCTCTTTTTTCTCACTCTCAATTCGCTCATTGTTTCTTTGAATTTTTCACACTCCATACCTCACTTTCTCTCGACGCAACTAAGCTCCTGCTATTTGTCAATAAATGGCACCAACCGTAAGTACTAGTCGATTTTAATGTACCTAGATCATGATCAATCAAGCTGAGACATATGATAAAAAACCGCTTTGCCACGTTAATGATTTTATTTTGCTGTCATATACTTTTAGTTGTGTGAAAATACCCGATTTTGTGCCAATTCTTCGTGGGACGTATTACTTTTCGCATTTCATTAAAAGAAAACAGCGACTGAAGCGCAACGAGTGTTAAAAAAGATTTACGCAAATGCTGCTCTAAGTGAAACAACGTACCGTGATTGGTTCCCTCGTTTCAAAAACGGTTATTTTGATGTAGATTATTCGCGTAAAGGAAGGTAAAACCCCTCAAAGACGCTGAGTTGAAGGAATTGCTTCAAAGGATTCATGCCAAAAGCAGAAACAGCTTGCTTTGGTGTTTGGTGTATGAGGCATGAAACCAAGGGGCGTTGAGCGTTTTTTTTTTTGTCTGTGAACAACTGCCCCAGCGGCAAAAGGATGGTGACGGGTGATTAAAAATGGAATCATTACAGCGACACAAAGGAAAAACTCACGGAGAATACCTGGTTAAGTTTCTACGTTGTCGGCTCGGCCGAATATACACACTGCAAAGATTATGTTATATGTTTGGTGGGACCAGGGGTGTGTTGTTAATATCGATTGTTGAAATCGAACGACGACTTCACTGGGGAACGGTATCGACTACCATTGAAATGAGACCTTAATACGAGTGAAGGAACGAAAAAGTGATTATACTACGTGACAACGCTCGGTCTCATACTGTTAAAGTCGTTGAAACTTACATGAAAACGCTCAAATTGAAAGCTTTACCGCCTTAGTGTTTGCGTCGTCCGATTATTACTTGCTTAGTTCTATGGCTTATTATAAACTTCTTAGTTTTGGTAATTCCAGAACCAGAAAGACTCTAAGAAACCGAGAATATGTCTCCGATGTCATTTTGGAATTCAAAAAAGTGATTTCCGGTTTCTGGAAATATGCGGAAATCGACCCTCAACCTTGCTAGAAATGACGTATGGAGACTCGATATCGATACTCGACGCCATTTTTAAGTGCAAGATGGCGACTTATGGATCCAGGTGATAAAAATGTTCAAATACCACCCAACCCGACCTCGAACTACGACTAGAAACCAGAAATTTGTTTCTCATTCAAGATGACAACTTCCAGTTTCAAGAAATGACGTCCACAAATGAAGACCATAACCAAAAAATGCTAAAATCCAGATCTGAGACTCAAACTAGAAACGGAAATTTCGGTGTTCGATTTCATTTCGATATCCAGGACATTCCGGTGTCTGAAAAACTGCGAAAAGCTGAAGAAAATATTTAAATATTCCCCAACTACGGGATCCGGAAATGGGTATCTGTTAAATTATGGTTGTTTTTTCAAAGTTGGAAGAGATTCAAAGCAGAATGGGAGAATAAAAGCCTCCTACTCTCTGCCATCGGATCTGCCGATTACGTTTAAGAAGCTTCATTCCCTTGTGGCATTTGCATTTTCTATTGCGATCAATTACTCATAGAGACCATTCATTAAACTTATACAAAATTAAATTGTTTTTCGCTTCATGATTCATTCATGTTGGCTCCTGATAATGCAATGAGAAATATTGTCAACAAACAAGTTTTGATTTAAAGTTGATTTCAAGATTTTAAACATTATATTTGACAGAGAAGTAGGTAGACAGACAGTTTTATCTAACTTGTATTAAATAAATGGCACATCAAAGTGGTGAAATGCATAACCAAATTTTAGGTAACGGTATAGCAAAACAATATGCAGTATAATGGTGAAAATGAAAATGAAATTCGTCATTAAACCACTTAAAATATAAGCACAAGCGCTCCTTAAAAAAAACTATCCAGTGAGGAGAAACAATTCTGAGTAGCAACCAATGGACCAATTTCGCATGTGTTTCTAACTACTTAGTGTAGATGTTTGATATGAGTAATAAAAATGCATGAACGAATGAAAAAATCCTATCAGAACGCTACTGAACAGTGCCCAAGCGGCACACATAGTTGCAAAGTAGCAAACTTCATTTTGAATCAACCTAACTAACAACGCAAAAAAGCTGGAACTCATGCAATTAATAGTTACAATGGTGAATTGAGAGACTGTTCTGGAGAGAGAAGAAGAAAAATAATATTATTATGTTTACTTCTACTGACATTGCTTTTCAGTGTTTGTTCCGCAAAATTGCATATATCTACATAAAACATCGAAAATTTTATCCTTCAAAGGAATTCAAATTTCACTTCACCCACACTCCTGACATGTAATTTATGATGTTATTGAAGATTTGTCAAACGCAAAATGTTTTATTTCGTATTTATTTAACCCCTCTGTGTAAATAAATTGAAACAAGATGCCAGCAACAAATAAAATCATATGTCGAACAATCGCGAAAATATAGCTCAACACGTTGTTGCTATCCATTGTAACTGCACCATAAAACAACACGATGCGCCGTCATGTAACATTATCGTTATTCAAAATTTATTTTAACTCCAAGTGCGGAAAAAAGCGCTCAAATTCAACACCCGCATGGATTGGGCGTTCGGAATTTTCCAAAACAACATATGATGCCTCGTGTTGGAATCAATAAAAACCAACACTGAACTGAACTGAGTGGATCTCAAATCCACTTTTAGCCGAATCCCTCACAGCACATCCGGCATTCTCTCTGCGGGAGCAGGTTGAAATGGAACACACAAAAAAAAAGGTAGCTAGGAGTACGAAACGTGATAATGTATGTCAGTGAACGCAAACATCATTAGCATTGGAAGCTCTCATGCGTCCACTTGAGGGTCCTGCCAGTGGCAGCAGCAGCATTCGCTAACCGTTTAGTTCAGTTGTCTTTGCTTCAGCGGAAACAATGATCGTTACCTGTAGTGGAGGTGCATGGTGCGGTACATCACCATTTCCGGTCACCATTGCTGGTTGTGCACTAGCATCGTTAGCGGGGGCGGTGCTGGTGGTGCTGTTGGCGGTAGGGGGGTTACTGTTGCAGTTGTTGACGCTGTTGCTATTGGTGCTGGGCGTAATGCATGTGACACTATTTTCCTCCTGGGATTGTTGCACTTGTATGCTTGCACTGGCTGCATGTAGCATGAAGTATGTGTGCACAAGGTGCAGCAACAGGGGCGCAGACGATTTCGAGAGAAAGAAACGTGAAAAAAAATTAGTTTTTAAGTTGAGTGTTTTGAGTGGAGCTTAAAGTTGATAGCGAAGCCGAGAATTAGTTTGGTTTCAAGTTGATATGCGACTATCATTTCAATACGTGGTTTATTGGTATGGTTGAATTTTGTGACTAGTGATTAGTGCAATCATGCGGTTTAATATAGGCGTAAAATTCTGTGGTAATTTGAACTCAAACGTCTGCATAAAATAGAATGCCAGTATCAAAAATATGATTCATAAAAATTCCTGCTGAAATTAACACGTGTGGGATTCATGCCGATGCAAGTCAATAAAACATATATAATTGCGTACCTGCCACTATACCGCTATTGCCGCTGCCGGTGGTAATCAGAGTTGCCGTTCCGGCCGCTGCGGTTGCCATTAGTGTAGCGGAAGTGGTGTTTGCGTTAACGTTATTGCTGACATTATTGTTGATGGCACTGTTCGTTGGCACAGCTCCTGCCGCCGCCGGTGCTGCCGTCGGGCTCGTGGCGTTTCCTTTCTTGTGATGATGATGGTGGTGGTGGTGCTTTTTCTTATTCTTAATGATGATTTTCCGTTTCAACAACGACGGCGGAGGCAGATCCGAGCCTGGTCCCAAGGGGTGGGAATCTAGGGGCCTATCTAGTAACATATCTCCAAAAATATCACGACAATAATTTGCTATTTTTGCCTGCGGAACAAACAAACACGGGTAGATGAGTACAGTGATTGAATTTGGATTGACAGATTGATTACATGAAGCAAATAATATTCGCAAATCATTAAAAAAATGTCTCCTTTAACTAACCTGCTGCCTCGGGTTACAGTGGTTTTCGAAACTCAGTATCACAGGAAATTCGGATGTCTTGAATGCTGTTTCAGCTATTGCTTCTAGCACATCTTTGGCGCAGATCTCCGGGACGAAAGTGTAGCCGTGGACTATCACAGGCTCCTCAGTGCGGCCGTTCCAGAAATCCAACTCGACACATCTAGCCAGCGGGAAGCAGAAATGTGTTACGTGAAAAATCTACATTTGGGGTGAACGTTTGGATCAATGACTTCTAACCTGCATCCAGCCAGTAAGCTTTGACGGTAAATCTCCACGGAGCTCTTGCCCGTCAATTGGTGCCCTGTTAAGTAGGTGTTGTGCGATGAATTGATAAAGTAGTGTGAAAGCGGTTGATCCATGTCGTCGCACAGATCTAACTTGCTAGCTGCCATGATTGGATTATCCTCCGACATTAGATATCTGTAGAAGCCACAGAAGAAAATGAAAACTCTCAGAAAAGAAAAAAAAGTAAAACGTTTTGGTAGTATTAAACTTTAATTTCCCCTAACCAGCAACTTTTTCCACATCATTGGGAAACGAAAATAGGACGGGATACGGAAAAGTTTGCTCCCACCACATTCCACGTCGCGACCAGGCGATTTAAAGCCACAATTTCCCCTCCGCGTGAACTTACCTCAGAAAGCCATCGAAGCTTAGCTGACCTTTCTGAGCGTTGAACTTATTCGGCTCGTACTCCTGGATGATGTCCCTTGCTCGGGCCGTGTTTGCATACGGATGTAGGATTTCATTAAGCCTGGGATCGCGTTGCGTTTTATTTAGGAAGTCGACTAGCTGCGATGTGGACATCAGCCGTCGTTTGGATGTGCCGACCCTGCAACGGGGGTGCGAGTAAGGGAACAGAAATAAAAGTAAAGGTTGATTAATGCTTCTGCAAATTAGGCGACTGTGGTGTTAAGCTGTCGAGTCAAGTCGAGTCGGGGGAGAGCGAGCAGGGTGGAAAAGTGAATCATTCATTTCCCAAGTGCCTGTTGAGATTGCGTCGCTATCAACGCGACAGTTTCCAGCGCGAGACGATCTAGCATAAAAGTTTAAATTAATTACAACTACCGCTGGTAATGAAAACGGTCCTTCATCCGGAGTGGGAGAGTGGAATCAATCACTGTCAGCAGATGTATGTTGATTCATTCGCGTATTCGTGCTGTAGGCATACGAGGGCTTAGCTCTCGATGTAACACTGGTTGGCACGGTTCTTTGTATCCAGGATTAAAACATATTCTCCGCGTATGATATTTTGTACACTGGTGTCAATCCTTTTGTTTGGAAATGAATAAAAAGTACTAATTAATTCACACCCTTACATGTGTGAGGCGCTTCCATTGCCTATTGCACTAATGGAGGCGCATAGTTATTTGTGTACAATTAACATCAGAGTCAGGGAGGAACTTCTATCAAATCTCGGCATCCGTTGTAATCCAGTATTCTTCGTAATGCACGGTTGTTTCAGGAGTCTATGCATTATACGACACTGATGTAATTCACCACTAATGTTATCCCCGTACTGGATAGTTAGGATCCTCTGTTATGAGCGAATGTTCGATATCATGGGTTGTGTGCATTTTACTGGAGCGATTCCAGGTGGAAGTACTGTGAACGGAAGGATTTATGTGGCACATTTCTAGCTTGAAACGCTGGAAAATAGTGCCTCCTTTTTCTACGCCTACTTTTCATTGGAATAGGCTACAGGGATAAGCTGGGAAAACTAAAAAAAAATTCCTAGAAACAAAATGTCTTCCAATAATTGCTATAGGTTCGGTACTATGCAGCATTCCCAACGAATGTTCTCGATGCATGCAAAAAAAATTAAGTTATCACGTTGTCATTGAAAATACGGCATTTATATCTATTTTGAGATTGTATGTGATAATTCATAACAAAGAGTTAAAAATTACACAGCAAAATTATCCATCCCAAAACAGATACTACGGTTAAAACAGTGAAGTAAATTAAAAGTGTAATTTAAAACTTAAAAAGTGTTTAAAAGTTTTAGTGTATATTGTTTTGGTGTATATTCTGCAACTTTCTCGAATGTAAACATTGTGTTTAGCTGTCATTTTGGTACTCTTGAAGTTTTCGTACTCAAAATTCAGTTTCGAGTTCAAAATTAGATCTTATTGACAGAGCTATCGTGGAAAATGCGAAACTGGACCGGGAACTATCAGCTCCGAAAATTGCGAAACTGATTGAAAGCGGCTTTCTATTCAATTGAAACCACAATCCGTACGTAAACATCTTTATAAGCAAGGTCTTAAGGGCAGAGTAGTACTTAAGAGGCCATGATTGTCCGCAAAAGTTATCAAAAAACGATGGAAGTGAACTAGAATAAGATGATTTGGCCAGACGAGACGAAAGTAATGCTTTTCAGGTCTAGTAGTACGGCGGAGAACCGGTGAAAGAAAGGAAAATGAGTGTTTGCGGCTTTCAGTCTAGCATGGCGTTGGTGAGCTACTTTATCGACATTGATTTTTCAACCAACTGAGAATGATTTTTTTTCTGCAGGTAGAGTCAAGGTGGCTACTGCCTGCCTTTGAGAACCTAAGTTTATCGATGGAATCATGACCAAACAGGTTTATTTGGCCATTTTAACCCTCTAGTGCCCAATGCCACCATTTGGCAGGCTTCAGTCGAAGTTCTGAAAACCTTCAATAAATACTCAAAAAGTGTTTATAATGGTTCATAATGATTTTACCGTAGCCCGTCTAGAAATTAACTTGGGCACTTGGGTTAAAGCGAAAACTGACAACGTCTGCTCAAAAGCTGAAGTTGGAGCGCAGATGATACACGGATATACGATATACGGAGATCTTCAGCAACCCTCAAAGCTGGTTTCACATAAGAAAAGCGTATCAAGGTTACCGAGTGGCTAACACAGTCTCCCGACCTTAATTCGATCCAGCTTCTCTGATCAATTTTGAAAATTAAGGTCCAGGAGCAACAACCAACAAGCATCCAGCAAGTGCGGCAGCTAATTCCAACTGAATGGGACAAACCATTCCAACACATCCCGGGCGTAGTGGTAGCTAGCTAGATCGAGCCAAAACTTCACGGGGCCTTCGTGTGACTGGATGAACGGCGAAACTATCTCTTCAAGACACTTTGCTTTGTAAATTTGTTCATTTAAGTTTGCTCCAGTGATGGAAACTTTTGTCTTCTTTCCACAGTTACAGATTGCTTACCAAATCATCAACTTGCGGGCGAATTCATCCGCGAAAACAAATTTGAACCTACCCGGAGCATTCCCCTTACGCTAGCAAGGTAAAATTTCCGACCCGAAATTTGTCCAAGGCCATTCTGACATATGTTCCATCGTTCATTAAAATACAGCCGATGTACTCTGCCAAGACTTGCTCGTATAGCTTTCTTGCTCGGGTTTTGGCAACCAGGTTCTGTTCCAGCGTCCTGTTGGGTTGTTTGCTGGCATGATACGACCGTAATCCTTCACACATACAGATTCGACGAACTGTACTATGTGCTGCATTGAACCTTTTCGCCAAATCACCGAGGGGACCCCAGGATTATTCCGGACTGCTTTGATGACCTTCTCTCGTAATTTCCGGTCCAATGTTCCACTTCTACGGTTGGTTTTAAAGCGCGATCCACAGTCATTGAGCACGGTATTTACAGTCGATTTCGGTAGTTAATTCTCGTCTCTTGCGTTCTTTGATCTTTGATAACTTTTAAACGCATGTACCAATCCTGACAAAATTTCCAGATCAAAACGCTTTCATCAGTTTCTCAGTACGACACCTAGAGGCGCTGCAGTAAATAAAAGGGAACGACCAAATACTAAGTGGAAGAAATCTTATGATGTTTTCGGTAAAGTTGTAGACGATTAGTTTGTTCTTTTAGAATAAAAACACTGTAAAACAAGTTCATTGAAGCTAACAGTAGTTAGCGAAGTGAATAAAAAGTAAACTGGAAAATATGATACAGACTGGAAAAAATACACCGCGTCCTACATGTACTACTACCTACACTGTCTGCTTTATTGAATTTGAGTGTTGACGAATATAAAGTCGTTATAAAAATAGAAATTTGGAAAAACAAAAAAATTAAAAAATTAACAATATTAAAAAAAACTTAATTCTTCAGTCATATTTATCGAGTGTATGTTTATTTAGAAGGACAAATTAACTATCTACATTTTTACCGAATACAATATACCGATTAAACAAACTGTTTTGGGTCTAAAAATAATTTCATCATTCGCAGGCACTTGGGTCAGTAAATTTGATTTATATGTGAATAACTACAACGTTCTTTGTGCTAACGGGAAATCTAAATAAGGAAGTATTTCCTGAGTTGAATGTACATCGTTGATAACAAATTTTTAGAGTCAAAATGGGTTTGTTCGATCGTTATAGCGTCTTCGACAATATTGTAGAAAAAAATTTTGTCCCTCAAAATAACACTGAAAAAATATCAGAAAATCATATTTCTTTTTTTTAACTGTCACTGTTAACAGTTTAAATTGTGCAGTTTACGCAGAAAAACAATAGAATCTTTTTTTATTTTTATTATTTATCTAACAATTAATGTATTTTAAGTTGAAAAGTAGGCAATGTTTGTGATTTTTCAAGGATGTGAAAAATGAACACGGGCTCAGGATGTGATTTAGAATTAGAAAAAATTTCCCTCGTCCAGACGGGAAACGCAATCTCCGACGTCTCCGGCATGGTGTTTTGGCCAATTAAACTACTGGGAGAGCTAGTTTCCCCTAAAACTAATATCGATCACCCTTTACTATTGCACGTCTCGATCAATCACACATACTGCCTTGTGGAAGTTATTTTTGTAACTGAACGACTGCCTGCTTTCACACTTGTATAGCGGACGAGGGAAATTTTTTCTGAGTCTAAGTTACATCCTCAGCCCGTGGTAATTTTTCGCATCCTCTAAAAAATCATTGCCTACTTTTAACATAAAATGTAAGTCATAGAACAAAAAAATGTAATTAGTTCATGAAGTAATTAATCTATATTTCTTTCTTCTTTCATTATCTCACGGTATTTATTTTTCCTGAAAAGATAAAATGGATGTCTACAACTTTGCCGAAGACAACATAGCTACCAATTAACAAAAGGTTTTTGAAATTTTTTATTTCTTCTGGAAAATTCAACTCTTTTCTCGGTTTACTGTGATAAGACAACTAAGAATGTTTAGTTATAAAAGGTTAATTTTTATAAAAAAAATTTAAATAAGTTTTTTGAGATAATTATTATTTTTCTTTAGTTTGTGTTTTTTTTTTTTTTCAAACTACCGTGTAAGGTAATGTATCATGATCGGAACAATTTTCATGGTAGATAAATTTTCATGTCACATTTTCACCATTAATATCGCATTAAATCATCAACAAATTGTGTTTTTAACCATCTATCTGTCTATTTTACAGAAACAATAATTTGTAGCCATTCAGACATGAATTAATTCAAATATATCATTTTATCTAGTCATAGAATTTGTTTCATCGGATCGGAACACGATGAATCATGATCGGCACAAAACATGTATCAAAATCGAGACAGCCATTTTATTTCAGATTTTAGGTACGCGATTTATTTGTCTAAAAATATTCTTAACATTCCAAAATGGGCACTATCAAGAAAAAAAGTTTTTCTATCGAAAAGATTTCCATTTTTGTTGCATATATTGTTTTTGTCGAATAGCGAAGAAAATATGGATAAAAATTGTTCCGATCAAGGTTTCTTTTTTTTTACTGTTCCGATCATGATAAATTACCTTATATTTATTTCGGAAAGAAATAACTATTATATACAACTTTGCCACAGATGTCACACCATTCAAGCAAACCGTTCTGACTCTAAAAATGTGTTATCATCAATACCATTTCTACAAGAACCCTTTTCAAAAATTAGTCAAGTTTCAAAAAAATACTAATAACACGAAATGACATATTTAGCTTGTCGATAACAATGTCTCCCTCTATGCTGTCGCACATTTTTTAGTATGGAGAAAACGACACTCAATTCAATTCACTAACTAATGTGAGTTTTTCAGTAAATGAAATTATTTACAGAGTTCAGAGAGCAAATCGGTCTTTCTCGACTGTTGCCTGATATGTTGAGTACCAGTCAAAGCTTTTTTTTTTTTCATTCAACATATAGATTTTTGAGAGCAAGAATAACTTTTGAAAAACGCATATTAAAGATTCTTTTCAAATATCAACATAAAAACTACGAATTTGATTGGAATAATGTCAAGAAAGTCCAAGTATTTCGAGCAAACAATTAGTCTAAATAGCATGCTCTGTAAATCCACATGAAACTTATATTTTTATTCTCACAAAGTTTTCACTGACAAACAAATTTTTTTACCAAGAAAGGCTAGAGTAAAGTATGTATGTCCAAAAGTTTTCAAATACTGTGGAGAAATCAAACTCGAAGCATAATCTCAAACAAGCTAGAGCCATGTCTAGCTATTTTTAGGTAACGATAAATTTTAAACCAACAATACATTTTTTTCTAAATGTTCCTTCACTTGCTTCTCATGCAAGGAAACATTCATAGTTATCCTTCAACTGCTAAACATACACAACTTTATGTTTTATTTTCAAGTTTTTTTCAAATAATGCCGACCAGTCTCAAGGAAGCTGCAAATTACACTGGTCTCTGGGACGTCACTGGTTTTGCCCTAAAGCTGAAATTGGAAAAATGGAAGGTTATGGCTTTTCAACAGTTCATATGAATTTTGGTACTCTTAGCCGCCTCGGAAGTGCAGCCCTATGCAGCAGAGTAATTACCCGGATTCCTCGTTTCCACATTTGCTTACGAAAAAACTTCATTTAGGTCTTTTAAGGCTAACTGCATTTTCGAAGCGACTAGGGATATTAAAATTCACAGGAGCGGTTGAAACTAGATATTTTTTCCGATGGGTGCCATCGGAATCATATGGATGTGATTACATCTAAATGCTCTATTATTTAATTTTCGCGGAATAAACAGAGTATATATTTCAAATTCGCTTTGCTAGAAAGAGACATCGAGGGCGTAAACCAATGTAAAGACTTGGGAGTAAATTCGGGTTCCCAGCTCACTTTCAAGCCTCACATTTCGTTTGCCAACGAGAAAACCTTGAGAGCTCTGGAATTTATCTTCAGGGCCGCTGAAGAATTCACGGATATTTACTGCCTCAAATCATTGTATCGCTCAATATTAGAGGACCGCTCGGTTGTTTGGACTCCTTATTATGACAATGGTCGGGAAAGACTAAAGCCAGTTCCACAGTGCTTTTTGCAACATGCTCTTTGAAAACTGCTTCTGTCTACCAGACTATGAAAATCGCTGCTTAATAATACGTTTGGAGGCTCTGTCCGTCCGTAGAGACACGGTCATGGCATTGTTTACCACAGACCTTTGGCAAGGCAGCATAGACTGTCCGTTCTCTTGGAGACTGCCTGCTCAACGAGCTCACTATAGCACTTTTGGCGCAATAGTTAGTCTCCAAAGACTGTTTAACAAATTATCCGCTCTGTTTGATTTTAGTTTTTTTCGAATTCTTCCTTTGTGGTGATTTGGTTTTTTACGATCTGACTAGTTCAAATGTAACATTGTTGTATTCCCATTAAACTATTTGTATTGCATTTTTCAATTCATTCGAATCGATATTTTCGTACAAATAGCGGATACGGCCATGAACTAGAATAAGAACGACTATTAAAAATCGATTTCGTAACCAGTTATGCTTTGAGACTCGATCTGGTTTGTTCGATGAGCCCGAATTGAAATTGATAATATGTTGAAATTTCCGGTGAAATTATTTCAAGTTCAAGTTCAAGCATATCAAAAAAAAAATTACTTGCAAGGAAAACCGAAGGACCACATTTATAGAGCAACTTAAATCGTGTGTGTGTGTGTTATATGAATAGACCATTCTTTGTATATTTAGTCGCGGATGACTGGTTTCTTGGCAATCATCGCACAATAATAGCCTGTAAATGTTCGAAGCCGAATTCTGCAATTATTGCCATCTACCATTCAATCCGATAGAAAAAAATCTGACCATCGTAAAAGTGAACGGCGTCCTGTAGAGCAACAATAGCATTTATTATCTGCCGATTGCTTGACTCCAAAATCTATCACAGTTTTTGATGAATCCCCAGCTTCACATTCAAACTCGCCTGTATTTGCCCGGTTGGGGCAAGGATCGGCCGTAAAGTCGCCTAAGGGAATATTTACCTTTTTTCTTACATGGCAAAGAAAACCCCAAACGGATTTTGCATACCAAAAGAGCGAAGCAAGCGAGAGCTTTTAAAAATCGTTTTTCCTCTAATCCTCTCTGCCGGCGGCACTCTCCCGCCCACTTTCAGAGATTATACTCACAGTTCGTCATACACCTTCTCCACCTCGCCTCGCTGGGTAAGATTCTTGTACAGGTTGAAAAAATCCTCGAACTGAAATTTGGATAGCGCCAGTGTGTCCGCCTTTCCGGATGGCAGCCCGGAAACATCCAGCGCCTTTTCCACACGTCGTCGGTCGTCCTTGTTGGTGGCAAATGTTTTGATGATGCTGTAAGTGAGAAAAATTAAACCACACAAAAAATTACTTCTTTTTTCTCGATACAATAGATACAATAGAGTTACTTCGAAATAAATTCAACATCATACTATAAAGGGAGTTCTCAAATGTATTGACGAAGATTGCCATTTAAAGAGCCGTTTAAAAAAATGTTTCAATCTTCCCGGGGAAATTCACCCTTGCGCACACGAAAAAAAAGCCATTACACTTCCAACAACTGACCAAAAAAAAGCAAAGAAAAAAGAACGAACGAACGGAAATCTAATCACCAGCTTGTTAGCAAATCCCCTTGCGGTGGGGGCAAGAAAGTTTCGTAAACTGCTTTGTACTCATTGTTATTACTTCCTCTCTTTTTGGCCGTTTCGGAAGACTTCCCGAATCGTATGCTCGGCGGGACTAACTGGCCACTGGTGTTGTGGTAGTTGCCACAATGGCCTTTTTGGAAACAAAGAAACAAAAAAGTTCAAAACAACCAATAAGAGTGCAATAGACCTTCAACGTGACTGTCGACTTTTTTATTCAGGACGAAACGATAAAGGCACTTAGTCTGCCGCAGGCCTAGAAAATAAACAAGTAGGAAAATAATGCCAGCAAAGCTCATTCTCAAATCGGTGTGCCTTTCGGGATTTTCTTCTTGACCTGCATGGTAAGAAGTCACGCATTTGCCTTTTTCTTTCCACTATATTGGGTCTTGCCACTTGTGGTGAATTTGTTACGAAACCCAACAGAAAAAAATGAAGCTGGTTATGATGTGTGTCCATCAAGAACACACCTACGTTCGACAAGCTCTATTAAAATCAACTTTATTCTTTCACTTGTATTATAAATGCTTTACAACCACCAAGTGTCTCCATAAAATAAAATTAAATGTCAACGCATCACCTTTTCAATGGATGTCACTTGCATGCTGCATTGAAAGATTTTTTTTTTTGTTTTCAGAACGGTGTTATTCAGTGAAAACAATTGAATCAGTTCGCGGATCAAGCGAAAATGCAAGTCAATTTAAATTTATCGCTTTTTCGCTGACGGTTTCCATCATAATAAAACGGCGATTAGTACTGACAACTGACGGGGGTAACGATCGCTGGCGCATGCAATTTTTGGAAGCCTGCACGAAGCAAAAGAAACCCTGATAGATTGGCACCGATGCGATGGTGGCGGGTGCCATTAGTGGAAAATTTTGTCGGATGTGAAGAAACCGGAAAGGGGTTTGGTTTTTATTTCTCTATTTCCTGCATTTCAACGACTTCCCGTCCCAAGTGCTGCGGCAGATTTGGGACGCGATATGGCTGTATAGTGCGTCAATAAATAGCCGGTTGTTCCGATTTTCGACGACGGGGAATGATTTTTCCTTTCGGCAGCTTTGTTTTTCGTTGCGATGATTAATGTGGCGGTGACCGGAAATCAATATCCTTTTCTCGACCGTAGTGACCACTCCGTATGCAAATGTAGCTCTGCTAGTGATTGTGGTCAGGATAAACTTTGTCGGTGTGCGGTTAGGGGCGTTCACGAAGATGTAGTCTGTGAATAGATTTCGTTGACGCAATTCCGCTGTAGAAGTGACAGCTGTGTAGATGCTCTAATAATAACGGCGATTTAATTGCTTTTTTTTCAAATTATAGATAGAGCGCCATTCTTATAATAATAGTATTTCAGAAATAATGAATGTAAACGTCCATGAGTAAGCATTTTCTCAGCTGTTTGTTTATATAGAATTCAGTGGTTATAGTCAGTCGATTCAACAAACACTGATGCTGGTGGTCATAAAAAGGGGTGTAAAACGTAATGGTAAAGTTTTAGTACAACCACCTCAGTGTGATGTTTTTTTTTTTGTTTAGCCATAATTCCATTCACAACGCGGATTAAAGTTGAATACACAAGACTGATTTAGTTTAGTACAGCAGTTTGACGTTTTTTTTTTTTTTTTTCAATTAAAAATAAAGTGAGCGTACCTTAATGACTCTAACGGCAAACGTAAATCTTGTGGGTGCATGAGAACGGTGCTTCAGCAATAAGGCTAGCTCTCACACATTTAACGTAAACAGAACATTTTCCCATAAAATCATTTCGCTGTTGCATCAACGTTATTCAATCTGATTGTTTGCTGGGTTAATTCTTATTTTATTTAAACAATCTACATATTTAGTTTACTCTACTTGATTTATAAGAACAACCTATGTAATGAACATTAAGAAGAAGTGGATTAAATATTGTGAAAAATGCAAAAACTCAGCAAAGAAATTGAAGTCGCGGTTGTAACATAGTTATTATTAAATTGCAGAAGAATAATCCAAAATTCTGCCTAATCAGTCTGGTATGTTAAAATTAAGGTGAAACTCCGTGCTAAAAGTTTGCCCGCATTTTACAAGATAATTTTCTCGAAAATCATTAAAATTACGTGAGTGAAACTTTGATCGGTTGTTTGCACCGCGGACGCATGCATGGAGTAGCGATTCGAGCTACACTCATTAGGTGGAAGCTAAGATTTTTACACTCAAAATTGTCACATGAGAAGATACCTAACCTTAAAATTATATGAGAAAAAGCCACCGTCCAGTTAACTCTTAAATAATAATTTTTATTTTATCAAAATGGATTCTTATATTCTATTTATGTACCAAATATTATTTTCAATTTTTTAACTGTTACCATTTGAAAAAAAAAAAACAGGAAAAAATGAGGTTCGACCACCAACCCTTACATTGTTCTCGGTTCTTTGATTTCGATTCAAAGTTCTAACTGCAAGCGATCAGCTTTTACTCGGTTTTTGCTTTAAACTACCAATAGTATCAATACTTTTCGGTAAATGTAAATTTTGCTCCAATTGTCTGTCTTTCGGGAAGCTTTTGCGAGAGAGTGTAAAATGAAAATTTAAAATCGAAATAAGTAATCATTTTTGCCTTTCTCCTAGAAAGGTATAGCAATCACTGCAAAAACCAAAGGTATAAAAGTGGTCCCAATGGCCGAATGTCATATACCACTCGACTTTTTTCGACGAACTGAGCATTTTCTGTATGTTTGTATGTATGTGTGTGTGTGTGTGTGTGTGTGTGTGTGTGTATGTATGTGCAACTTTTTTTTCTCACTCACTTTTCTTAGAGATGGCTGGACCGATTTTCATAAAATTAATTGCAAATGAAAGGTATAGTTGCGCCATAGGTTGCTATTGAATTTCATTGTAATCGGATTTTTAGTTTAGAGGTAATGTATCAAAATGTAAAAATCACGAAACATCAATATCTCAGAAACCACACAACCGATTTCAATAAAACTGGTTTCAAATGATTGGGCTGTCCCCAGAACCTTTAACTTTTGAATTTCGTAATGATTGAACATATGGTTCAAAAGTTATGTAAAGAAAAGTTATCCTGAGGTTGTTTAAACTCACTCATTTTTCTCAGAGATGGCTAAACCGATTTTCACAAAATTATTGTCAAATGAAAGGTCTAGTTGCTCCATAAGTTGCTATTGAATTTCATTGCAATCGGATTGTAACTTTGTCCGTTGTTCATGAAAATGTGAAATCACATAATGAAAGTTAACATATTGACTTCCTCCTAACGATCACTGGCTAATTAAAAGGTGGAAAAGTGATCCAAATGGCCGAATGTCATATACTACTCGACTCAGTTAGACGAATCGAGCATTTTCTGCATATAAGCATGTATAGGTGTATATGTTAGTGTGTGGGTGTGTACGTGTGTATGTGCACTTTTTTTCGCACTCACTATTCTCAGAGATGGTCTGACCGAACAGATTTCAATAAAATTAATTGCAAATGAAAGGTCTAGTTGCCCTATAAGACCCTATTGAATTTTATTGTAATCTGATTTCTAGTTTAGAGGTTATGTATCAAAGTGTAAAAATCACGAAACATCAATATCTCAGAAACCACACATCTGATTTGATTAAAATTAGTTTCAAATGAACGGGCTACCATAAAAACCCTTAACTTTTGAATTTTATGAAGATTGAACATGTGGTTCAGGAGTTATGGAAAGAAACGTGTTCTGGAGACTATTTAATCTCACTCATGTTTCTCAGAGATGGCTGGCCCGATTTTTATAAAATTAGTGTCATATGAAAGGTCTTGTTGCCCCATAAAACCATAATGATTTTTTTTTCAAACGGATTATTACTTTGCCTGTTATGTTTAAAAATGTGAAATCCAGCTATGAAAAGAAACATATTCCAAGACAACTTACTTGGAATCACTCATATTTCTCAGAGATGGTTGACCCGATTTCCACAGAATTAGTATCAAATGAAAGGTCTACCTACCTCATAACTCCCTATTGAATTTTGCAGTAATCGGACTGTAACTTCGTCTGTAATGTATCGAAATGTGAAAATCACGAAACTTCATTATCTTAGAAACTACACAACCGATTTGAACAATATTGATATCAGATGAACGGGCTAGTTAAGGGTTAACTGATGAATTATGATTGAACACGTGGTTTCAAAGTTTGGCTGCCCCATACGCTACCTTTTCATTTGATTGTAATCAAGCTTAAGCAAGCGTTATGTTTTAATTTGTAAAACAACGAAAGTCTATTATCTCAAGTACTACACGACTTCTTTGAACATAACTTGTGTCATACAAATGAGTCATCTCTCAAACTTACAAATAACAAACTTCATAACAATTTGATATGCTGTTTAAAAGTTTTAGAAAGAACAGAAATTCAAAGACTATTCAACACTTTACCTGCTTCGATCAATATATATGGCCTCAACATGATTTAAATGTGGTATCGTACTATCTGAACGTTCCCGGCATCGCTCGTGATTAAATTGTTCGAAATTAAGAGTCATTGCTTTTATTTCGCTATTTCTTAAGTACTAACATTACGTCAAATTTCATATTTTATACTTTAATTACAACATCAATATTTTAGAACCCAAAGTGTGGATAAACATTTATTGGATTTAAGCATTCATGTAAATCTATTTTTACAAATAATAAGTTTGAATGAGAAAGGCTGAGTCTGACCGCTAGGTGGATTAATTTAGGTTTTTTAAAATCTCAATTGTTAATAACTCGATTAACTTTCCTTCGTTCTTGCAGTAATCGATTGCAAAATTTACCACGTAACGTATCCACCGCAAAGCGAAAAATTCTAATAATTGTAATAATGTTGACTACTATTGTACTATTGAAGAATGTTAAGTATTGTTTCAAAAGTAGCTTTCGAAAACTCATTCATAAAGGGGTACTTTTAGAACCAGGATGATATCCAGATGCCAAAAATCAACCTCATATACGGTTATTTTCGGAGCCAGAAGATGACCAGAGACCAAAAATCGATCCTAGATACCATTTTAAAATCCAACATGGTTAATTTCGGTTTCTGTAAGACAGCCTGAAATGGTTAAATACTACTTAATTGGATATTTTCGTAATCGAGATGTTACGTGATATGGGTGTTTCCGGAGCCGGGATGATATCAAGTAGCCAAAAATCGACATTCTTAATTCTTGTATGGCGACTTCTCGTTTCCGAAAGACAGCATATAATGGCCAAAAATTAGCCAATGTGGTTATTTCTAAAGCCAGAGTTTTACCAGAGGCCAAAAATTTATAGATGTCATTTTGAATCTTTTCAGTGCCACTTTTTTACCAGAAAGTTATTGAATTAGTGTTAGATGAAAGTCATGAAAGTTAGATTGTCATATTGTGCATCTGTCACTTTTAATCAATCGTAAGTGAATGTAAAGCACAAGGGGTGAAGCAACCACTAGTGTTGAATAACGATCATGCAACATGTAAACTCAATTCTGCCAAATATCATTAGAGCAACCAGAACAGTTTCTTGCACCATTAAAAAAGTTTTACAACCCTAAATATTGATTAGTATTATTTCAAAACGTGTTACAGATGCTCCTTCATTCAAATAATTATTGATAAGAAGAACTTTGCTGCAAACTTATCAGAATATACCGGAAGCCAACAGCCAACAACCGACTCCAACCATTACGGCACCCAGAAGTAAGTAGCTTTCCACCGTCTCTTCAATATACCGATGGATAGAGAAGACTTCGTGGACAGGAGGAATAAGACACATAAAGTTGCCGAACTGAACGGGTATGATAAGGTATTCATGAATAAAATTCTTCGAAAACACCAAAGGAAAAAACATAGACTAAACAGTACAACACTACAACCGGCAAAAGCAGAACAGCGTAACATCAGCCTGCCGTTTTATATAAAAACAACTAACCCTGTTCAATTCATGCTACAAAAACATGGTTATTCTGCTGTTTACAGAAGTAACAATACTTTAAAAATAAAAGTCAAAAAACAATACGCTGGCCAAAGTCGACGGAAAATTTAAGTTCGACTGCGGAAGCATAAGAATTCAGTTGACAAAAAACCGAGCATACGATTCAAGTGTAGCAGCGCACACCGCACCTCACAGACTGGATAAAAAACGTTCAAAAAAATTCACACCTAAACGCATGGGAGTCTATGTTCATTTGAGTGGGGCGTCGTTATACGGAAAAATTCAGGCTTGATAGCACAGAGCCAGAACCAAGTTTTTTTTTGTTTTACTTGGGACTATGAACAATTCTGAATTTGGTCGATTGGTTTATCTTCGCTTGGCGCATTTCATTTTAAAATTATATAAAGAATTGGGGAAACCTACTTTTTTGCATTTTTCACTCTAGAAAACTCAAAATGGCCTAAGCCATACGTTTTATAACTTCAAAAGGTAGGTTTTTTTTTTGCTTAATAACTTTACCGAAGACACTAAAGAGTTTAGAAGTCCCTGAAAGCTGCTATAGCTTACTATTCAAAGTTGAACATGTCAGGTTTTTATCAGATGTAACCTCTGCAACATGTTAGGGGCCTTCCACATACCACGTGGACAGATTTTTAACGATTTTGACCCCCCCGCCTCCCCCTCCGTAGACAACTGAGCATATAAATTCTAAAAAAAATTGTATGGACCGTGGACATTAGCCAAACCCCCTCCCTCCACCCCAAAGCTGTCCACGTGGTATGTGGATGGCCCCTTATAGATTCTACCTGCGCCTATAATATTAACCTAAATTTGTTTGCTTAGTCCAGCTGAGTGTAAAAAACTCGATACGACAGGTTACTTCTGATGGAAAGCCTATTTGCGCCGCTACACTGGTAGTGCAGGCCGAAAAAATGATTTTCAGCATTTAATTTGACATACTCAAATTTGAACAGCTGTAACTTTTCTTTGGGACATCCTAGGTCTTCAGTGTCTTCAGCAAAGTTGTTAGGCATCTAAAACACTATATTGTGATACAATGTAGTGCATATATGAAGCATAAATAAGCTCTCTAGTAAGAGAAAAGCAAAGAAGTAGGTTTTCCATACGAATTTTTATATAAATTTGAAAAGCAATGCGCCAAGCGGAGACACAACCAATCGACTTCCGGTAAGTTTAAGATTTAGATTATTTTAATTTTTATTTTTTAAAATAATCTAAATCTTAAACTTATTTTTTTTATTTTTTTTTTTTTTTTTTAGATTAAGATTATTTGGGGCCCCAAAAGGCCCAAAGCCCAACCAAAAAAATTGGTTCTGGAAAATCGATCATATTGCCCCACCCTAATGTACATCGCCAACGCCGATAACTCATTGATGAATGAAGACGATCCCCAAATACTTTCTTCTCTCTCTCTCTCTCTCTCATCTGGCGAAGCCGTTAATACATTGCTACCAAGAGTGATATCTGAAAAACCGAAACCACTACAATCTTTTATTTTTTTCCAACTGGGTTGCAGAAATTTTTGACGTAGGATATGAATTTAATAGTCAAGAATTCAACCATGGAGTAAACTGTGATGGTTTGAGCTATTATATTAAGGACATTTTATATCTTATTTTCGAGATTTTGGCTTCAATCGATCAAAAATTGTACACGCAAAAGTTCAAGCTTTAATCATCCAATGTGTCCTTTCAATTCGCACAGAATTCGCTCCGACTTCGCAGTTGTACAAGGAATACATTGACCGAGATCAAAATTAGAATATGTATCTTGTACACAAAAATCGTAATGTCTTGGTTAACTTCGGGTTCGGGCGAACGATCAGTTAAGAGGCGCTCAAAAAACCGTTCTTTACTTTTCGCTCATGCATCCCTGAAAATCCTCAGCAACCGAAACAGCCAATAGCGAGCCTTAATGCCACAGAGTTATTGACACTGGTGCCAGTAACGCGGAACCGAATGCATGTGAATAAAACCAGAGTCATAATTAAATGCAAAATTTTTTGGACAAATCTAATGTTTTTGTTTATTGTTAATGATTTAATGATGTTTTCAAATTACCTGATTCATGAAAGTGAATCGATCAGACAATTATTTCTTTAATTTAGACAATAATTTCTTTAACTTAGTCAGTACCTCACTTATCAGTATTGATTGCTGGCTGCACTGTTTTAACGATGCCAGCCTTCTGAAATCGGTTGATACTTTATAAGTGTAGTGGTTTAAAGCTGTTTAATACATTCAAAATACGCTAGAGCATCAAATGCGTCATGCGTTGTACTGGTTCCAAGTTTAATCAGTAAATGCGCTTATTTCGCTCAATGGTTTGGTTACGCACACTCCAACTTTTGCGTGTACTTGATCACTGCAAAAGTGTTAAAAATGGCTGGAAGTTCTGCCCGAAATATCCAAAGAACAAGAATCATCGGATAATCGTACCTTTTGGTGCCTAAAAATTATGTAAATTAAGTAGGTAGTTATATTTTTCCCTTACAAAACTTCATGCAAAAAAGTTTATAATCGAGTTCTTCCTTTCTTTCTTGGTGTTTATTTTTCGGCCGCGGCCGGTGCAGCTTTTCTTGCCATTTCCTAGTTTACTACGTTCCATCCTCTTTCAAGTAGCTGACGAAACCTTGATGCAAAAGGTACCATTCAAACATTTCACCATAATTTTCATTCCAAGACCGTACCGGTGACATACGGACGCCAGATTTTTGTATTACAGTTTTACAACGATAGCAGTTTGCAAAGCAAGTTCGCTTAGTGAATAAACGAATATATTGAAAATTTGTACAATCATCTCAATACTTGTAATGTCTCGTCATATGAATATGGATCACAATTGCCACGATTTCTCCGGAGCCGTAGTCCTACGTCATGCGGTCGTGTCTTGGATACTACCCTCCAACTATTTGTTTTTGTCGACCGTTTGACAACACATGTTTGGGGTTTGCAGGTAGACACCTATTAGTAAATGTGTGCATTATTTCAATAAAAGTCTTTAACAGCTGAAGAAATATAAGAGATTAAAACAAACCTTCTTCGGTAGAATTGTGTGTTTTGTTACAGCCAACAACATTGTAGAGCATTGAAAAATTTTAGAAAATCACTATGAATAGTTGAAGAGGTTGTTTATAAACCTCGACCGCAAGGTTAAGTAGGATTTCGACAGTCTGTCTCATGTCAATGCATTTCTTGCAATAGGTTTGAAAATACGATAGATATGTTTTTATGTTGAACCTGTTGAAAGAAAGATGAAAAGAAATTGTGTTACACACATTGCATGGTCCAGAAACCAAATTTAGGGGAAAATTTGGATCTAGTACTCTATAGCAATATTTAAGAGAAAAACTTTCTTCAACAAAGTTGTTCGTTATGATAAAGCGCTTATTGAAAAATTATCAAAAATTAGGGTGACCAAAATTTTCGATGCAATCAAGTATCTAACTTTTTTATCTTTTTGGATAGAAGAAAAACTTGTTTTACAATGTTATAGCTCCATTAATTCTAAGAAACTTTGTAAAAAAAATTTTTCTATCTTTGTAAACAACCGATTTATATTAAAAAAAAACACATTTTGCGCTCTAACTTTTTTTATTTCAAGTTTCACCTTAAAACTGTCTTTGAACGACTTTTAGAGCATTTTAAGAGAAACATTTTGCAATGCTGATATCGTAAATATCTCGATTCTACTCGAAGTAATTAATGTTTTCCATAAAATATATGCATTTTGCATTTGTTTGTCATTCTTTCCGGGGCAAACATAAAAAATATCTCGTGGTCTCATTTTGAAGGGCATACTTGACTCTATAAATCGAAGAATTTTGGAAAATATATTATTTCTTGAATTTGAAGAAATTTAATTTGAAACATGACAAAAATTTCAATAATTTTATACGTCATGCATATAAAAGCACCCAGATTTATTCTTTTGATATTTTTCCTTATAACTAGAAGTTATTACCCTTAATTTAATTCAAAAAGAACGAAAATCGATCAACTAATTTAAACGTTATGAATTTTTTGAAATAAAATACATCGAATATAGTCGTTTTTTTATGGTCACCCTATTTCGGAGCTAGTACCTCTAACAACCCAACGAAAAAATACGGGTTTGATTATTTCCAACATAGATCCATTTCTGCGATTTTGAGCACAATTGAAGCACTTTGCGTTACCAACTTCGGAATAGGGTGACCATAAAAAACGACTGTGTTCGATGTATTTAATTTGAAAAAAAAAAATTCATAACTTTTGAACCAGTTGATCGATTTTTAATCTTTTAGGAGCAAATTGAAGGTAATTATTTCTAGTTATAAGAAAAAATACCAAAAAAAATAAATCTGGGTGCTTTTGCGAGCATAATATATGAAATTATTTAAATTTTTGTCATGTATCTAAATTGAATTTACTCAAATTTAAAAAATAACATATTTTTCAAAATTTCTCGATTTATAGAGTCAAGTATGCCCTACAAAATGAGACCAAGTGATATTTTTTATATTTGCCCCAAAAAGAATGACAAACAAATGAAAAATGCATACTTTTTATGAAAAACATTAATAACTTTGATTAGAATTGAAATATTCACGATATCAGCATTGCAAATTGTTTCTCTTATAAAGCTCTAAAAGTCGTTCAAAGACAGTTTTAAGGTGAAACTTGAAACAAAAAAGTTAGAACGCAAAATGCGTTTTTTTTTTAATATAAATCGGTTGTTTTCGAAGATGAAGAAATTTTTTTTTACAATGTTTCTTAAAATTAATGGACCTATAACATTGTAGAACAAGTTTTTCTTCTATCCGCGAAGATAAAAATGTTGGTAAATGATTGCATCGAAAATTTTGGTCACCCTAATTTTTGATAATTTTTGAATAAGCGCTTTATCATAACGAACAACTTTGTAGAAGAAAGTTTTTCTCTAAAATAGCTATAGAGCTCTAGGCCCAAATTCAACGCTAAATTTGGTTTCTGGACCATTGTGCATTGTAACGCCATTTGATTGAGGAGTAGTTAAAATTTGTGTGCGACTCGCGCGTATTGTTGTATTCTGTTGTAAATCTGCTAACTGTTATTAGCAACTTAGTAGCTGATAAAGTTCAGAAAATGGTAAAAAATGCTACCGACATAACAACAAAACAAAAATTATCTCACACGTCATGCAAATCGGCCTGCGGTAGGTAAAAACTTTCAATTGTCAATTGCTGATATCAGCTGCCACTGAGTTACGACCGTTATTCCCACCATCCATCAGTAAAATAATTGGTGTGAGCAGAATCAGGCTCGATCGTGTTAGAGAAAGCAAGCATTCAGCGACCAATCAGATCAATCGAAATTTGTGTTTCAACAAGGCTTGACATTTACAACAGCGCAGTGTTCACAGTGTTTGGGTGTTGCATATCGCAGAGGGAAAAGAAAATTCAGTTTATGCTAAGACATGGACATGAAGTTTAGTACATAACCGACTTTGTTCTAATAATTTAAATGAAGTAAAATAAATGTACTATAAAATATTCTTTCTGTAAATTAAGCAAATATTTGTCCTCAAAAGGACAATTTGTTGTTCAAATCAATATCAGATATGATGAACATCGCATCTGTGTGCTATTCTTGACAGTCGGAATAAGGCACTCTTCTGTTAACACAGTCGAAAACCTCCGTTAGTGTGTTACCAAACAAGGCAGCTTTTCGTTGGAGGAAGTACCGGTCAATGTAGCTACCGCTGCCCACAACGGTAGTTTTTTACTGGAGACAGTAATTCCACTGCACCTACCGCTGACGCTGTTACCACTGTTAGTATTCCCGCTGCAGTCACCGTTGCTGGTATACGCTGCCGCTACTACCGCTACCCGCTGGTACATAGTTAGGTCCGTGCTAGTAGCAATCCACTAGTGAACTGACTGATTTTAGCAGCATTTTTTATATAGCCAAAATAGTGAATTCCCGGTTAACTAGGTATAATATTCTAAGACCGTGTTAGGGGAAGCAAGCATCAAGCGACTAATCAGAAATCGGCGTTTCACAAGGCTCGAAAATTTTGAATAATACAATAGTTCGAAAAATCAAACTATAATTTTCTGCCTTTGGCCGAGCGCACAGATGATTTTCCAAATTGAAAGTGGACAATTTTTGTGACGCTCTAGATGTTTTCGGTTTTTCTATTTGTACCCCTATATATGTCATAAGACGTAATTCTACATCAAAAATTTTATTGACTTTAATTTATTTTAAGGGGAATTCTATAGAAAATTTCACAAACAATTATTTTAAAGGGCCATTCTGTAGAAAACTCCACAAACGTCCATTTAAATAGGCTGATGGGAATATGGTGTCTTCGGCAAAGTTTTGACGTGGAACTCTGTCTTTCAGTAAGCTCGGCTACAAAGGGATGTTTCGCTCAGCACGTTGCAGTTACGACTGCTAAAGCCTATGCTGTACTGGACCTTATCAAAAGGAATACGCAGCAGTTTATTGATATTTATTGCCTGAAGTCGCTCTACTTTGTACGAGTACGCAGTATACTTGAGTATGGAGTACTCGTTTGGTCACATTACCACGCTGTTCAGATCAACCGGATTGAACGAATCCAGCGTTATTTCGTTCGGTATGCACTGAGAATGTTGCCTTGGGATGATCCAATCCGTTTTCCTCACTATGAACACCAAAGCGCCCTCATACAGCAACCCACTCTGAGAAATAGAAAGAGTCTACTGCAACATTTGTTTATTTTTGATCTTCTGGCAAACAATGCGGATAGCCCAGAGCTGCTAGAACGAGTTCAATGCAACGTACTATCTAGAACGACTAGATGATCAGATTTCTTGAGACTTCCTATGCATCGCACTTCATTTGGCCAGAACAATTTAATCGATATGTGTTGAAATTTTATGTGGCTTATCATAAAATTGCAACTTTGCTGAAAACAGTACAGCTTTAAAATCAATTATTTTGGGTCAGAATAATATTGATCACGTTTTCGCAGCTTTGGAAATAGTGTGCAGTGTTATTAAATCACATTATTGATTTAATTACTTATTTTTTAAAAGTTTGCTATAAAATCATGTATGATTATACACGGAAAAACCTTTCCGAATATCAGGGGGAAGACTGTTAGAGTCAGTTGGATCGTTGCGCTAGCCTCGTAATTGTCATGTTTACTAATAGTGCACCTCGAAGGTGAGAAGATCAATTTTCAGGTTAGATTTCAATTATTTTCGAGTCGTGCGAAATGACGTTCAGTAACAAAAATAGCTTGAAGTCCTTGCGAAAGCCAAGACGGATACTCGAAAACACTGATTAAGTAAAAGTGCTCAGAACACATCCGCGTCTACCGAATTTCAAGCATGTAACTTGCACAGACCAGCCGCGTACCTCGAGGCCACTTGTGAGGCCGCTTAATTGAATTTTTTCGGAAAAAAAATCTGACAGCAGCGGTCTCTGGTATGAAAAGACTGACTATCACAGTGCAAGCAAGCATGCAAATCGCAAGCTCCAAATTCATACACGCGCGAAAATAAAGTCTCTTAAGAAAATTCATCTGGTCGGTATCCGGCACTTCACACCGGCACTTCCGGCACACCGATACAGCAACCACAATCCTTGCTCGGATATAAAAGTAGCTATTTAACGTTTCACTGACGGTTTGACGTGACGCTGCATTTTAATATTTCAACTTCTCTGGCCCTGACGGGATGCGGATATCGCACCATTTCCTAATTTTCCGCCATGACAAAAGGAAAACAGTTTTTTTTTCTTCAGGTCAGGTGGCTTCGGGCAAAAGGAAAATGGTGATGAATCAATGTTGTGACACACCACTCGAGTGAGCCGTGCGCTCCGATGGAGGTGTGCGGTTGTTTTGTCGGCTATATAACCTTTACCTAACCTTGGTTAGTGGCAGGAGCGCATCCGAATGGATTATGCAAATTGTATTACCTCGAAGTACCTCTAGAAGAAAGAAAAGGAAACTTTGCCGTTTTTGTTGTTGCTGCTGTTGTATTTGTTGTTCGACGGTAACGATGATTTGGTATCGCCTATGATATGCCAGGTTTTACAGAGAAAACAAGAGCGAATGAGAGACTGGAGCGAGAAAAAAACCGGTAGCAAACAGCATACACCGCAAAAATTAGGCTGAAAGAGATGCTGAAGTTAGAAAGTTGGCAAATACTACGGTTGTGTAACAAATTTGAATAAACATTTCGCTTCTACTTGAAATGCTGGTTCCGGCCAACAGACATAATGACAACATCTGAAAAAACAATTTTGGTGTTCAAATGTAATCTACATTTGTTTAAAAAACAACTTAACCTAACTGGTTGATTGCACAAACTTTGAAATAAAATGATGAAATTTTTCCCTTTGGACTTACTCCATGTTTAACACTCAGCCACATTAGGGCTATAGTAATTATCCATTTCGTACCAGTTATTGATTGGAAGTCACATTTTACCGAATTGGGATTTTCTGGTACGGCTTTACCCAGTCAACCCAGTCAGTTAATTGTTTGTTTTATGTTAAAGACTCCATTCTCAATCGATGAACGCCTTCTTAAGCTTCTACATGACCCCGATAGTAAATGCGTTGAATGGCATCAAATCTGGTTATATGTGCCGTTATCTCTGCTGTGATACTTGCAATAGTAATAAAGTTCACCCATGAAAACCATTTTGAGAGGTCGTAGTTCTTTTTGAGAACAGGCAGTTTATCTATCGAGGGGAAAAATCGTGAACTTCTCTCCAACGATAGTTTGTAACATTCGATTTTACGTCAGTATTTCCTTTCGTGTCTCATAATAGTGATATCAAAATCCGGTAGATTATCATCCTGTCATAGCACTTCTGCTACAGTGGAACGGCGGGCTTGTGAAAGCTTTGAAACCGTCTCGTACTCCATGGTAGAGAAAACCACCCGTCTTATGAATCACGGCCGGAAAACTGTGCGAAGACACAACGGTAGAAAAAGATAAACATTTCGTGGGCAAAGTGCTTGCTACTACCATTAAGGTTTGGTGCTCTCTTGGTGCCAGAAGCAGACCGTAAACAGCGTGCAAGCGATTACAACGGTGCTGTATAAATTCACGCCTTAGAGAGAAGTTAACAAGCAAGTGTGCAACATAAAGCCGTTCGAAATTTTGGTCAGTCGCACGGTGGTTCTAGGTCCCACCATGTTTAAAATTTGTTATGAAGATAGCCCATTGCTACTTTAAACCACTGTGAGTCGAAGTAATTTAAAATGTCCTTAACCTTTAAAGCGGCTTAGGCGCGATTAATTTTAGGATGATGGTTTTTTTTCATGGTGGAATTTCTCTTGCACGGTATTACCAAACACTTGGCACCTCCATTTTGAATTCAGACACGACTTGATTTTGAATGGCAATAAAAAGCGCTTCAGTTAACCGTCAATGAGAAAATCGACATTTTAGAATACATACGGTCGAACGTTTGAATGATTTAGATAGCAGTCGCAACGACTTATGGATTTATCGAGTCTGGTTAATACCCACTTTACCCACAGAGGACCGTTCGTTGCCTCAAACGGTTACACGGAAAGTCAACATTGTCATCCAGCACAGAAACAATTTATCTCGAGAGGAAATGAAAGTAGAACACCACTAGAAGGCGAGCTTAATTGAATTTCTCCGGAAGAGAGCTACTCTTGTCATTCTAATATAGCAGCGGTTTCTGGGATGTGTATATGCAATGCAGACTATCGCCGAACACGCAAGCATCAACTTTTGCATTAAGCTTCCTTACAAAAGCAGACACGCTTGTACAAAAGTTGGTTCGATTAAAACGTGATTAATAGATGGGTGAAGTTGGCTTTTTTATGAGATACTATGTGAGCCATTTATTTCACGTTTATTCATTATAACAAATGAAACCGCTAAATCTGCTCGATTACTCAACACACAATTTTTTCGCTCTGATGAATTTAAAGCTAACTTACGTAACGACGCTCGGCTAACGTGCTATCAATTTGTCATGACTGAATCCACATATTTACTCGACTTCGTTGCTCTAGTCAAGCGCCTTAAAAAGACTGAAACATATATACCAACGTTGCAACATTTCTCTCCTTACCACAGCCCGAACACAGAACAAATTCTATTTCCCTCCCAACAGATCCATATGCGGTCTTAGTGTCCCAATGCTGGACATATTTCTCCATCAACAGCGCTTTTCCGGCTCTTCTGCTTGGGCCCTGATTGTGAATGGAATTGGGGGTGTCCCTTTTTTTTTCTTTGTCTGTTAATCTCGTCTCAACCCCAAGCTACCACGGCAAGTTTTTAAGAAGCCAGCCAGCAATGGAAACATCATAAAAATAATTTTTAAACAAACTTCACCCAGCACGGCGTTAAATTGGAAATAAAATCTCTAATTTTCCGGTGTTACATTTAAGTTGAGTGATTTATGACCGCTCATAAATTCAGCACAGAAATCAAGTTCTTCTCATTTCAGCTCGGTGCCTTACAGTTGCGTGCCATTCATAAGTACATAATGGAAATCATAAATCATGCGATAAGCTGGACTTTCAAATAAATTGTGTAGGAAATAGTAGGACCACTCATGCTTATTCTGATTTTTCCATCCCATCCTTAATCTGCTTCCGAGTTGAGTGCAAGTTGTTGACTTTTCCCTTCCCCAATTCCGCACCCGGCACCTTCCGTTTCGTCCGAGATGCAAACATCAACGATCATCAGCAGGGCCGAACATCAAAAACCACCAACTCACTGTTGTGGCCGGTCAAATAAATTACAGCCGAAAGTAAGCAATTGGAGCTAAGTACGAAAGCGTAAATATTCCCGCAAATAATCCGGTCTAGTTCCAATATGAAAGTCGGAATTCATTTCATCCTAGGGATGCTTTGCAAAAGGTAATACGAAAAATTTCCATGCAGTAAAACAGGAAAGATTACGATTCCCTACGGCATTTACAATGCAAATAAAAAAACCCTTTTATCCGACGAGCCGATTTGCAGCAGCACTGGAGCTGTACATTGATTCGAAATTGTTCACTTTCTGCGTGTTTTGCCTACCAACATAACAAACTACTACAAATATTATTCCACGAAAAAATTTACGCGCTTCGGGTTCAACGTCATAAATAAACTTTTTCACAGAAGATTAATTTGATACACAATTGTCGCTCGGTGGTACTCCCATTTGCCATCTTTCGAGTGATTTTCCTCGTCAAAGTCTGTAAGTTACTGTGGAAGGGACGGAGAAAAAGTTTGCCTTCGCGTTTGCTTCCGTAATTGATTACGGGTAAATGAGCACCAGCGGGTTTCCGTTCCCGGAGCGACAGAGAGGGGGGAACCCAAATTAAATAGGATCGAAATTGCTGGAAACATCGCAACAAGCTTATCTGGGCGAGCATCGTTGCGTGTGCTCTCTAACTCAACTAATTTTATAATGGATCAGGGCAGTGCGAATTCTGTCAACTTTTGGTCGCGTTCATAATTGTTACTTTGCTGTAGTAGCTTCCCCAACCATTATTTAAAAAAGTTCATATTACAGCCTCTTTTATCGAAAGGGAGAAACAAATCCTTTTTTGAAAGATGTTGTAATTTGAACCTTTTTGTATAAGGGTAAACGAACAGAACCACAATTCAAGCTATGAAAGAGATCAATATATATTTCACTAATTTAATATTCAACCTCAATCAATATTTAGAAATGTGTCCTTTTTTAACGATTCTGTCTTCGAGACACTCTCTAAGGGTTCATTAAACGCAACTTGCAGCTCATTGTCCTGTAACTTTTGTAGGAAGGATTTATTATTTCATTTTTAATTTTTGGTTGAATCTTAATAATAGAACTGCCAAATTATTCACTTAATACGATGAATTTGTTTTAAGATCAATGCTGAAAAATATAATTATTATATTTTTTAAGCCCGTGAATCAATTCGAACTGAAATAAGTAGTTCAATAACTAAAAGTAAGTGCAATCTATCACGCAAATTGATTGTGGGTCGTGGCCTCGATATCAATCAAAAAGAAGTTACATAGGCATCCGAATGCTTCAAAACTGACTTATTTTAAGTCGTGTCGAAATGAAGTTTTCACATTTTTTCTTCCTTCACTCATAACAATAAGTTTGAGTTATTTAGTTTTCTATCGTTTTCTACATGCTCACATGCTTCGAAAACTCTGAGAAATCCGAACAGTCTCGTAGTTAACCAAAACAAACAATTAACAGTTTGGAGCGGTACCCACATTTCTAACAAATTGTATCAAGAGCTGGAAACATAAGACTTCACAAATTTAACGAGAGATTGTACGATGTCTTAGCTGGGTTTTTCCCGTTGTAAAGCCCAAATATAAATTTTAAGCAGTGAACTAGTGCTATTCAAGCTATCAAGAAGTTCTTGATAACCTCTAAGTCTAGTCTAGTCTAGTCTACACTAAAACAGCCAGTACTTGAAAAAATGGGTATTTCCCCCTCATGTTCGGGTTTTGAAACCAAGGATATAGCGCCTTTACTCGCTAGAAGTTCTTGATAACCTCTAAGTTAACAAAAAGCTGGTATCAAGTAACTTTACCTCTCAATTAAATGCTGTGGAATTTATTTGTTGATTCATCCGTATATTCTTAAAAATAAAAAAATAGAAGAAACAGCGTAAGATATCTCTATTAACTTCGTAAAACTTCAAGAACTGAACTTGTGAAATGTATTGAGGAGACCCGGATATTTTGTTAATAAATCTAATCGATGAGGAAGGTTCAGGAAGGTCGATGAATTTCAAGCCAATGTAGTATACTAGTTTCTAGGTAAGTCTAGGATTCACCCAGAGCTTCAAAAATCTGAGGTAACAAATAATTTTGGTTTTGATTCATTTGTAGAAATAAAGTATGTATTTTATTTTAAGATACTTCAAGGCCTAAATCGTCAATGAAATGCAAGCCAGTGCTGCGCACTAGCTTCTAAATAAGTCTCAGATTTATCTAAAACTAGAAAGATCTGAAGATACAAGTAATCATGTAAATTACTTGTATATTCTACCTCGTACCGTAGAATGGGGTGAAATTGATCATTGGGGTGAAATTGATCACATGAAATTTCATGATAAAAACCTAATTTAATCCACCTAGCGGTCAAACCCTGCCTTTCTCATTCAAACTTTTATTTGTAAAAATAGATTTACATGAACGCTTCAATCCAATTTTACATTTATTCACTCTTAAGGTTCTAGAATATTGATGTTGTAATCTATACATATAAATATGCAGTCCGGTCTGTCTGTCTGTCTGATCCATATAGGCTAAGAACAAACCGAGTAAATGGAACCAAATTTAGCATGTGAATGTTTTTAGGGGTAACAAAAATGTCCATAATAGTTCGACACCCCTCCCTCTTCTGGAAGGGCTGAAAATTTTACGTTGAAAATATGGTAAAATTTGATGATAATTTGATCAACGAGGTATGATAAGATGAATATAGGTACTGAGATGAATATAGGAGCGGTTACCCTATCTCTGGAACCAGAATGATGCAAGGAGCTAACAATTGACCTCAGGCACCATTTTGAATTGCTAAATGGCAACTTCTAAGAAACAGTCGAAAATGACCGAATAATACTCAATATGGATCGTAATCGAGATAAAGCATAGAAACCAAACGTTGACCCTGTACACCATTTTGAATTTAGAGACGACCACTTTTAGTTTCTGAAAAACAACCAAAATACCTAAATACCTCCCAATATGGGTATTTCCGGTGTTTGACTGATGCCAGAAAATCTGCTGGAAATGACCGAATACCACCCAGTATGAATATATTCAGAATTAAGGCGATGTACAGAAGCCAAAATTCGAGGATGTTGTCGTTTCGATAAAACCAATCATTTTAAACGATTTGTTACTTGACTTTGATTATATCCTATGGCCGATTCGTCGTGCATTTGCAGATTTTAAACACATCGCAAGGAATCAATGAATTTGGAAAGTTCAAATAGTACGATACCACATTTGAATTATGTTGAGGCCACATATATTGATCAAACCAGGTATAGCTTTCAATAGTCTTCGAATTTCTTCTCT